>NC_048569.1:50418018-51102393 GCF_013265735.2 Oncorhynchus mykiss | reverse complement strand
CGGTGCCTTCGTCGTTGTGGGAAGAGTACTGGAGGACGCACGCCACCAACTTCTCCAAGCTCACAGTCTCCACCGTGTACGCCGTCATTAGTGTGTCGATCACCGCCAGGTGGGCGCTCTGAAAGGGGACACAATAAACAGAAATTGAGCTCATTATGTACCGTGGAGTCATGGACCTCCTTCTAATCTGGTTACTCATGTAGCTTCCTTATTCCCTCTGCACTTGTCAAATTGGCTAACTGTTACCATGGCCCTAGACTTTTTTGGGGGGGCCAGGCACAGAAACACAAAGCAGCAAGGTAAAACCTACACAAAGCATCAGTGTAAAACCCCAACTACCAGTGTGAAACCCCATATTAGAAAAACCCTATAAGAGTTTGGAATATGGTGGAATCTATAGAAGACCAGGCCTATCAGAAGGGTGTGGCCATCTATTGCCATCTTGATAAGACCTATCCAGATCTATCCAATCTACGAGGGGGCACAACAAGGATAGAGGGAAGGGAGTAGGTTATGCGAATGGAATTGAACCATGGAGTGCTATTCCTCCTCCACATATTGCCTGGCATATCTGTCTCCAGTTGGCCGCTCCCCAGTGGCTGCTGCCCTGGAAACAGTTGGGTCCGTCCCTTGTTGTGCGACCCAATTAAATTTGTGTTCACGCACACTGACAGGGAGAGAGAGAGGGGCCTACACCAAGCCTACAGCCTGAGTCAGGAGTTTAGAGTGTGTCTCTGTCTCAACCACAGACTGAAATAGAACAGTAATATAATGTACCTCTAAGGTCTCAACATCCCACTATATAATATTAATATCATCATTCCTATTCATATTGGTTCTAGGAAATATAGGATGCTGGTGACACGTTTAGAGTACATAATAAAGCTGTTGAAGACTTAAAGAAAGATGAACTACTATAATAAACACAAATTAAGAGGCACTACTTGCCCTGAGACATGGCTGTGTAGACTCATTAGAAGCCATATGCTGCCATGTTTTAGGGCAATGGCTACAGCAGGAGAATGTGGCGTATAGTACCCCGTCCCTACAGGCACTCCAAATGTCCGTTCAGCTCAAGGGCTTGACTGGCTCTGATTATAGCCATGTGCAGAGGCCTTCAGTGGAGTACAAACCCGTCAGAAACACACACGCTAAAAGCAGAAGCCGCCCACGCCAAGCCAACAATGGATTCCCCAATGAATACACAGAGGCAATATGAAAAGTGACTCACCCCCCTCCTCCTCCCCGTCATACTGGTGTCCATGTGTACAGCTCTGGCTAAAAGTAGTGTACGTTCGGACTCTGTCATACAAGAGCAGTATCCTGAAAGCCCTATAATGACAAAGACACTGGCTACCCTGCAATTATGTTATTTTAAGTCCCTCTGCACTGTAGCCAGGTCATGGTAGCGTGCTAGGGATATGGGACCAAATACAACACTTTTGACAAATGTATTTTCAGAATCTTTAGGGGTGAGACATGTCAATAATTTTGACCCCTACCTTTTTGAGAATATTTTGTATTACTTGTTTTAAAAAAATCTCTTTCTCAGAGCAAATTTTCCTCTTTTTTTTGCACAAAATATAGCTCAGTACACAGTCATTATTTCTCATCTTTATCAAGTGTCAATATTTTCAAACCCCTCTGTATACTATCTGGGATGATGCATTACACCATGTGGAAGCCAAATGAAACCACTCAGCGGCAAAGAGACTTGAGTCATGGGTTAGGATTGTGTTCATTAGGCACCAAACAGAAGAAAATAGACTGAAATAGGGAGGGGCTACTTGAATTTGTCCAATAAGAAACACTCATTTTTGTTTCCCATTGCAAAACATTTTCCGTTGTGTGCCCTAATGGAGATGTGGCATACTCAATTCGGCTTCATTTCATGTTGGAAAAGTTTCTGTATAATGTATACCAGTGAATTTCCATATAAGGCCTAAATAGGGTTTGGGATAGTGGGGTAGGATTAGTCTGAGCCATATAGATTACGATTGAATCTAAACTGTTGGCTATGTAATCCCATTTCTCAGCGGCCATATGAAACACATCCCCCTAATGTTTAAGGTGAGTTTTGGGGGTAGGGTTACCTTATCCCATATCTATGATTAAGGGCAATTCCTGCTAACGCTAGCATTTCTATATACTAACCTGCAAGCATTTCTATACGCAATCAGCACATGCTAACGCTAGTAGCCTTGCGGTAGCCTGCGCTCGCATCTGTAGCAGTTTGTTACTGACTCTGACACCCAGTGAGTGTACTGGCTAGCTATATAATTACACACCACTCCAACCTAGCAAACCAAACACCATTGGAGGACTTTAACCCCAACAGCATTTAATAACATACAGTGAAGACACTTTGCAACGCCCTCAATTTAGCCATCTAAACAGAAGGGCAACAACACACTACTCTTCACACACACCCCTCATTACCTAAGAGAGCACAGCGCAGTGAGAAATGAATCTGGCATGTCAAAACAAATTAACATCCCAGACCGGCCTCATCTGGAAAGGCCAAAGGAGCAATGTCATTTTTCAAAGGGCTTTTTCCCTTTGGTGCATCCAGTGGAAGGATATTGATTTTGATCTGCTTTGTCCCCTGCTGCTGAGACAAAATGACAACAATAAAGATCTTATTATGTTGTAGAGAGTGTCTGGGATTGCTTGGGGGAATGTTGCTATCCGGTATGAATGGGATCATAAAAACACCTGCGGTACTACCAAGGGTGGTATTACTATGTGTGCATCCAAAATGGGACCCTATTCCCTATAGTGCACTCCTTTCCACTTAAAAGTAGTGCAATATGTAGGGGGGTAAGGTGCTATTTCAGACAGAGTCTATGACTCTTGCCCATTGAGATCAAGGGCAAGATTGTTTGAGTGACAGCCGAGCTGTTTACCTATGCTTTTAAGTGTTTACTTGGTAATACTGACACGTCACTACGAGCGTTACTGTTATGTGGACCCGTGACCCACAAGTCTCCTTGATCACAGCTGCTATGAAAACTGATATACAGTATATCCGGTAGTGATCTCATAGTAGGCTACATAAACCTATCTATCGTATTAAACAAACATACAGTGCCTTGCGAAAGTATTCGGCCCCCTTGAACTTTGCGACCTTTTGCCACATTTCAGGCTTCAAACATAAAGATATAAAACTATATTTTTGTGAAGAATCAACAACAAGTGGGACACAATCATGAATTGGAACGACATTTATTGGATATTTCAAACTTTTTTAACAAATCAAAAACTGAAAAATTGGGCGTGCAAAATTATTCAGCCCCTTTACTTTCAGTGCAGCAAACTCTCTCCAGAAGTTCAGTGAGGATCTCTGAATGATCCAATGTTGACCTAAATGACTAATGATGATAAATACAATCCACCTGTGTGTAATCAAGTCTCCGTATAAATGCACCTGCACTGTGATAGTCTCAGAGGTCCGTTAAAAGCGCAGAGAGCATCATGAAGAACAAGGAACACACCAGGCAGGTCCGAGATACTGTTGTGAAGAAGTTTAAAGCCGGATTTGGATACAAAAAGATTTCCCAAGCTTTAAACATCCCAAGGAGCACTGTGCAAGCGATAATATTGAAATGGAAGGAGTATCAGACCACTGCAAATCTACCAAGACCTGGCCGTCCCTCTAAACTTTCAGCTCATACAAGGAGAAGACTGATCAGAGATGCAGCCAAGAGGCCCATGATCACTGTGGATGAACTGCAGAGATCTACAGCTGAGGTGGGAGACTCTGTCCATAGGACAACAATCAGTCGTATATTGCACAAATCTGGCCTTTATGGAAGAGTGGCAAGAAGAAAGCCATTTCTTAAAGATATCCATAAAAAGTGTCGTTTAAAGTTTGCCACAAGCCACCTGGGAGACACACCAAACATGTGGAAGAAGGTGCTCTGGTCAGATGAAACCAAAATTGAACTTTTTGGCAACAATGCAAAATGTTATGTTTGGCGTAAAAGCAACACAGCTGAACACACCATCCCCACTGTCAAACATGGTGGTGGCAGCATCATGGTTTGGGCCTGCTTTTCTTCAGCGGGGACAGGGAAGATGGTTAAAATTGATGGGAAGATGAATGGAGCCAAATACAGGACCATTCTGGAAGAAAACCTGATGGAGTCTGCAAAAGACCTGAGACTGGGACGGAGATTTGTCTTCCAACAAGACAATGATCCAAAACATAAAGCAAAATCTACAATGGAATGGTTCAAAAATAAACATATCCAGGTGTTAGAATGGCCAAGTCAAAGTCCAGACCTGAATCCAATCGAGAATCTGTGGAAAGAACTGAAAACTGCTGTTCACAAATGCTCTCCATCCAACCTCACTGAGCTCGAGCTGTTTTGCAAGGAGGAATGGGAAAGAATTTCAGTCTCTCGATGTGCAAAACTGATAGAGACATACCCCAAGCGACTTACAGCTGTAATCTCAGCAAAAGGTGGCGCTACAAAGTATTAACTTAAGGGGGCTGAATAATTTTGCACGCCCAATGTTTCAGTTTTTTATTTGTTAGAAAAGTTTGAAATATCCAATAAATGTCGTTCCACTTCATGATTGTGTCCCACTTGTTGTTGATTCTTCACAAAAAAATACAGTTTTATATCTTTATGTTTGAAGCCTGAAATGTGGCAAAAGGTCGCAAAGTTCAAGGGGGCCGAATACTTTCGCAAGGCACTGTAATGGAAAGCATATTGGGTCGTTCCATTTGATTTCAATCACTTTTTGACCGCACCCCTTTTGATTTAAACAAAACTTTCAATACATATTTGCCAATGGTAGATGTGGTCAGAAAGTGACTTTTTTGACCTGAGTGCTATAACATTTAGGGAGATAGAAGTGCTCAAAGTTGACCCGTTTCGCATACCCCACCATACCATGAGACATCCATGTCTTCATCACTAGAAAATAGTTGATCACTAGTTGATTTTAATATAATTTAAAAGCTTACAAACAGGGTTGTCAAACTATTTTGTGTCTCAATCCACCGCATCCGCTTGTGTCGGTGGCCGAGCTACAAAATGTTTGTAGCGTCCGAATGGTTTGGCCTACAAACTTTTACACTCCATGGGAAGGGGAGACTCTCTGTTTTACTCTACGACCCTCACAAGTAATACAGGATTGATCTGAAGTCGGGTATGCTGATGTGCCAACTTCTGTCTATAGCTTCATAATCGCAGTTTTGCTCTACACACGGGACTCATCTGACACACGGGACTCATCTGAAAGTAGCCCATACAAACTAATGGAAGTATGGAGTTAGTTTTGTGCCAACAAAAATAAGGGGTTAAATATGTGTCCAAAAAACTACAATATTTCCTGAGCTGTCTTATATCTCCTAAACATTGGACAGACACTTTACAACCTTATTATTTTTTAATTTTATTTATGAATGTGTTATTCAATTAGTTTTTCTGAGCTATAGTAGTAAAGGCCAAATTCAATATTTTATCAATATAATTTTTTTTGATACCCAAAGGGGTCCTAAAATTCTAAATAAAATAGCTAAATGATCGTATGACTATCTTAAAACAATTCCAGATGTTAACTTAGCACTATCCCAATTTTGGAGGTATTAAGGCCCGCAACAAACTAAAATTGCAGTGGAAAATGAATGTTTCTTATTTGACCAAGTCTAGATTTTACATCCAAGTTTCAGTCCATTTTTCTATTGTTTGGTGTCTACTGAACATGACCCAGATGTGTACTTTTCTGCAGAGACAACCCTCTATTGAAATCAGCTTAAACTGAGCACAAATGAGGGACAAATATGTACAGTCTCAGTCTCTTATGTAATCTGGGTGATACACAACAATGTTTAATTGTTTGATCAAACATTTGTTGCGTAAGAGGCTTGACCTGATTGTAACCTCCATTGGGAGAGCTGTAACCTGCTTGTGGAACATTAAGCTAGGGCCTTACACATCAAGCACTGACTGGCTCTCAAAGCACACTGTACCAGGATGAGGAAACAGTATCACAGTATGTACTGTACATAATATTGTCATTTAGCAAACGCTTTATCTATGGTGCTTGCGGTGTTGCAAGCACCATGCTCCAACCAGAGCCAAATATATATTTATATATTGGCTTCAACCAATTGAGCCATTGGAACCCACATTGTGCCAGTGCTTTCCAAACAGCGGGTAGCAGCCTGTCCCCCTTGAGCTGCTCCTAAACACTGAGTGGTTACTTACTAGAAACATGGTTCAGTCTATTTGGGGACTCACCAGGAAATGTTAAAGTTTAGGTGATTCACGAGGCAAAAAAGTTTGGGCATCCTATGCAATGCGTGCAGAAAGCTGGCACTGACACTAAAACAGATCTATAATGCAGTGTGGGGATTCAATATTAACAACCAAAACTGATATAATATTGAAATAAGGACTGGTTTTAGAGCAGTCAAAAAATTACTTGTCCATGTCCAAAGGCTCTCTCTCTGCCTGACGGGTTCCTAAAAATGGAATCCGTCCCATTCCAGGTAACCGTGGCAATAGCCTCACGCCATCTCGACTCGACACAGAATAGCACTCAACGTTGGATGTCTGCAGGACATCAGTATGGTAGGAAAAAGCTGTGCTATAGAAGGGGTTGTTTGTTTAGCAACTTAACCGATGAGTGTGCAATTATGGGGCAAAACAGACAGGGTTGGCTTAGACTGCTGACATCGTGAACTATCTCTAATGTTTATTGAAAACATACAAATTGATTTGCACAATGAGCACTTGTTGTCTCAAATACATTGCTACAGTTGTTGGTTAGCTACAGCTAGTATATTTGAGCCATATTATCATAGACGTGACATCAGTAAAAGCACCTCAAAATGAGACATGGTATGAAGAACAAGATAAAACAAGCCACATATGATTCCCCACGTCAGCTTCTTGTCATCGTATCTAGATATCTGGACATCCAGAATCACAACAACAGTCAGCCTTCTGCCCCATTGAAGCGCGCATGATGTTGTCAACTAACCCGTCTATTGGAAGGATTGAAACTGCTAGTTTGAGAGTGGAAGAGGTTCGAACTGCTCAATACAATTTTATTTATAAATATATAGAGGAAAACAATATTATTCAATACAGCATCCCAATAATTAACTGTGAGAATCAAGAGTCTCACGAGTGGCAATACACTTCCCATAGAAAATATTATAAAGAGCACTGAACATCAATTTAATTTTGGAAGAATTCCAAATTACAAACTCCTTGTAGTATATAGATCTCTTTCGCTCTCTTTTTCCCTTTGAAATAGATGGAATGGATCCTTTGAGAGAGTGCCCAGATGCAGGCAGACACACATGCTCGTGTACACACACACACACACACACACACACACACACACACACACACACACACACACACACACACACACACACACACACACACACACACACACACACACACACACACACACACACACACACACACACACACACACACACGCACACACGCACACTCTGCAGGAAATAGGCCCACTGTGAGAGACAGGAGAAGACCAGCGGGCAGGATTGTTCCTTTCTAGTGTATACGAGAAGACAAGGTCTTCAGTGAGGGTTTTATAACCATTTGGGTAACATGGTTCATCTGTGCATCTCAAGAACACATTTGGCTACTGAGCTAAAGCCTTTCAGCTTTGGGAACCAACATCACACAAGAATAGTTGACCAAACATCCTAAATTACAGTTGGAAGGTCCACAGTGCCAAAGTGAACCGAAAGGAGAACAGTGTGTGTTATCTAAAAGCATGCTGTTCAACGAGTCCCAACCTTTTCATGTCCATCCTTTGTAATAAGATACATTTGAGGAAATCTTCCCTGATCTAGCAAAAATCCTCTACTCTGATTTCAATAGAGTGACGTGAAAATTAGATTTTTCCATAATCTCCTCATTAGGTACTACAACCAGCTTAGCCTACTGCGGTATTACTATGAATCAAACAAAAGCTTTAACAATGAAAGACTATAGTTCTCTCTAGGTACCAACAGATCATGAAGGAAGAAATTGTCAGATACTACATTACAGTAACATGATGTTAGCTACTGGAATTCTGTCTTTGAAATTCCAGGTAATTATGCATTTTACCACTTCCTTCTTCAGCATGAGGATTTTTAGAGAGAGACAGTTAGGTATATCAAACAGCTACTATCAGGATTTTCCATTATGACAGCACAAGTCAAGTTCCATTCCGGTCTTGGTGCCACACTACAACCAAACCTTCATCTCCGGTGCCATACTCTTTATGTTATCTGGCTCTGAAACCTGGGCATCGTTCGTTAGCCATAAATGAAAATCTTGAAAAAGACAGGTTCTATTGAACAAGTTCAGGTATCCATGCTTCCCACTTGAAAACGTTTCCTTCCATTTGGTGTTTATTGTGACAAAAAAAGACTCCTTTCACTCAGGGGCGACGCCACGGCAGGGCCTGGCAGGACATTGGCCCTGACAGTTTTAATCCAGGCCCAGCCAATCAGCTATAGAAGCGACAGGTGCACTTGGTTTCTCTGCCATGTAGGCGAAGTGTTCCCATTTTGAACCATTTTATTTGTCTGAAGATACAAACTATGCCTACTCGGCCTACTCGGCGGGCCCAGAGCGCTAAATCAGGTGCACTTGTAGGCATACCACTGGTCAATATGATAGCTAGATCACCGTGTCTAAAGCAGCTTCCACAAGCCTACAGCAAAGTTGATACTGTCTGTAGACAGTATCATGGTTTTGAAATGGTAAGATTTCAAAACCATGCCTAGAGAGTAGCCATTAAAAAGTCCATGCAACTTCTTATGTGACTTGTTCAGTGGCGATTTTAGCATGTAAATCTTGGTGGGGTAAAACATTTATAAAAATGAGATGCATGCCTGCAACGCCACTACACAACAGAATACATTGATTGCACTATAACGGTGACAAACGGTGCCCTACATAATGTTGTCACAACAGCAGAGCTTTATTTCCAGCACCATGGAGTGAATCCTTACCACCGCTGCACCTGAATCCTGCACCACCGCTGTCTGTCAGTGAAACAATTCATTCAGTTAATTTACTGCCTTTAAACCATATGGCTGAATTGCTCAAACAGATGTGGTTTCTACTGACAATTGAGATGTACAGACTATGGCATAACGACAAACGGATTACGACAAGCGGATAAGAGTCAATCCGTAATTTCGATAGACATTCCTGACCGAGCTAGGACGGTCGTAGTCAACATACCTATTTGTTCAGCACTTTTGAAATGTACAGCAACAGAATTCTGAACATAGGCGTTCTTACAGTATTCTCCATGTACACCAAATCAGAACTGTAGGATAAATAAAAGGGACATATAAGCAGACAATGAAAGCTCTTACAATATTCAATGATTACTATTCTCTAAAACAGGCTATAGGCTACATGTGCGCCACCAAGTCGGAACAGGACGCTAAGTTATGAAGGGGAAAGTTATCAAATAATTAGGGTGAGTGTTGGGTGGTCCTTTGCTTGGGGTGATGTAAGTTTCCTTCAACAATCAGTCTTCCAGATAAATGACACAGACACAAGAACCTTGGTATAAAACTCTTTAGTAATAAAATGCAATTGCAGACAGAGATTCACATACATAATACCTGTAACGGTTTTCTGTGTGAGAAGGAGAGTCGGACCAAAATGCAGCGTGTAGATTGCGATCCATGTTTTAATAACCAAACATAAAACACGAATCAACACAAACACTACAAAATAAAGAACGTAATGAAAACCTAAACAGCCCTATCTGGTGAAAACACATAGACAGGAACAATCACCCACAAACACACAGTGAAACCCAGGCTACCTAAATATGGTTCCCAATCAGAGACAATGACGAACACCTGCCTCTGATTGAGAACCATATCAGGCCGAACATAGAACTGGACAAACTAGACATGTAACAGAATGCCCACTCAGATCACACCCTGACCAACCAAAACATAGAAACATACAAAGCAAACTATGGTCAGGGTGTGACAGTACCCCCCCCCCCCCCCCAAGGTGCGGACTCCGGCCGCAAAACCTGAACCTATAGCGGAGGGTCTGGGTGGGCATCTGTCCGCAGTGGCGGCTCTGGCGCTGGACGTGGACCCCACTCCATAATAGTCTTAGTCCACCTCCTTAGCGTCCCTAGATAGGTTACCCTCCTTAATGACAGCTCGGGACAGAGGGGCAGCTCGGGACAGAGGGGCAGCTCGGGACAGAGGGGCAGCTCGGGACAGAGGGGCAGCTCAGCACTGAGAGGAAGCTCAGCACTGAGAGGAAGCCCGGGCAGGTAGTTGGATCTAGCAGATCCTGGCTGACTGGCAGATCCTGGCCGACTGGCGGATCCTGGCCGACTGGCAGTTCTGGCAGATCCCGGCTGACTGGCGGATCTGGAAGAGTCTGGTTGACTGGCAGATCTGGAAGAGTCTGGCTGACTGGCAGATCTGGAAGAGTCTGGCTGACTGGCAGATCTGGAAGAGTCTGGTTGACTGGCAGATCTGGAAGAGTCTGGTTGACTGGCAGATCTGGAAGAGTCTGGTTGACTGGCAGATCTGGAAGAGTCTGGTTGACTGGCAGATCTGGAAGAGTCTGGTTGACTGGCAGATCTGGCTGCTCCATGCTGACTGGCTGCTCCATGCTGACTGGCTGCTCCATGCTGACTGGCTGCTCCATGCTGACTGGCTGCTCCATGCTGACTGGCGGCCCTGGCTGCTCCATGCTGACTGGCGGCTCTGGCTGCTCCATGCTGACTGGCGGCTCTGGCTGCTCCATGCTAACTGGCGGCTCTGGCTGCTCCATGCTAACTGGCGGCTCTGGCTGCTCCATGCTAACTGGCGGCTCTGGCTGCTCCTTGCAGACTGGCAGCTCTGGCGGCTCCTTGCAGACTGGCAGCTCTATGCAGACTGGCAGCTCCTTGCAGACTGGCAGCTCCTTGCAGACTGGCAGCTCTGAACAGGCGGGAAACTCCGGCAGCGCTGTAGAGGAGGAAGGCTCTAACAGCGCTAGACAGGCGGGAGACTCCGGCAGCGCTGGAGAGGAGGAAGGCTCCGGCAGCGCTGGACAGGCGAGGCGCACTGTAGGCCTGATGCGTGGTGCTGGCACTGGTGGTACTGGGCCGAGGACACGCACAGGAAGCCTGGTGCGGGGAGCTGCTACCGGAGGGCTGGGGTGTGGAGGTGGTACTGGAAAGACCGGACCGTGCAGGCGCACTGGAGCTCTTGAGCACCGAGCCTGCCCAACCTTACCTGGTTGAATGCTCACGGTCGCCCTGCCAGTGCGGCGAGGTGGAATAGCCCGCACTGGGCTATGCAGGCGAACCGGAGACACCGAGCGCAAGGCTGGTGCCATGTAAGCCGGCCCAAGGAGACGCACTGGAGACCAGATGCGCAGAGCCAGCTTCATGGCATTAGGCTCGACGCTCAATCTAGCCCGGCCGACACACGGAGCTGGAATATACCGCACCGGGCTATGCACCGGCACTGGAGACACCGTGCGCACCACTGCATAACACGGTGCCTGTCCGGTCTCTCTAGCCCCCCGGTAAAGCACAGGGAGTTTGCGCAGGTCTCCTACCTGGCGTAGCCATACTCCCTGTTAGCCCCCCCCCCCCAAGAAATGTTTGGGGCTGCCTCTCAGGCTTCCATCCGCGTCGCCGTGCTGCCTCCTCATACCAGCGCCTCTCTGCTTTCGCCGCGTCCAGTTCCTCTTTGGGGCGGCGATATTCTCCAGGCTGTGCCCAGGGTCCTTTACCGTCCAAATCCATTTTTCTAAGTAATGCAGCCTCTCCCACTGCTGTACCTGCCTCTGTTCCTTCTCCTGCTGCTGCTGCCTGTTGACACGCCACTTGGTCCAGTTGTGGTGGGTGATTCTGTAACGGTTTTCTGTGTGAGAAGGAGAGTCGGACCAAAATGCAGCGTGTAGATTGCGATCCATGTTTTAATAACCAAACGTAAAACACGAATCAATACAAACACTACAAAATAAAGACCGTAATGAACGTAACGAAAACCTAAACAGCCCTATCTGGTGAAAACACATAGACAGGAACAATCACCCACAAACACACAGTGAAACCCAGGCTACCTAAATATGGTTCCCAATCAGAGACAATGACGAACACCTGCCTCTGATTGAGAACCATATCAGGCCGAACATAGAACTGGACAAACTAGACATGTAACATAGAATGCCCACTCAGATCACACCCTGACCAACCAAAACATAGAAACATACAAAGCAAACTATGGTCAGGGTGTGACAATACCTCAGTAGTCTATAGTAAAGATATGTGTGGCAAAACAGGAGACAACACTCTTTATACTAGTTGGTGTAGACAATCTACCATCAATCATACCCTAATATTCTTGCATTGGATTAGATACAAAGTATCTAAAATGAGAAAAACATGTCTAGACTGTGGTTTCTCACTTTACTATCTTGGCCTTGAGGCTGCGTGACTACACCTGACCCCCAGGGTAACCCCCAACACCCCCCCCCCCCCCCCTTTGAGACTACCTAGTCTCATATAACCATGTACAGAAATCGACGTTAGACATCTGGAAATTTTAACCATTCGCATATAGGTAATATAGTAATCATCCTCTGGGTCAGTGGCATCATAGTATTCATCATAGGAGGCAGGTAAAGCCAATACCTTTAAACCAGGCATGGTCTGTCTCTGCCATTGGTCTACTCATTGAACCAAACAACTCTCTCATGGATTTGGGTTTAGACAAAACAACAACAAAATATTAACACTGCAGTCCCGTTTGGAGCCACTTTTCAACCTAAGTCTCGAACAAACTTTACCCATGTGTTGACAGGGCAGGCTTCACCCACACAAACAAGTAGTGTGGATAGAGCCAACATAGTCAACCACCAATGACCACTTGCTGTCGTCTTCCCTCTCTTATACCCCCTAAGGGTTTGTTTATTTACAACATAACCTTGCTGATCATGTAAAATAGTTGGTTCTTCAGGGATTTGTTATTGCCCTTCATCTTTTTCAAGTCTTTGGTCTCGACTTACATCTGCTTCTGCATTTAGCTTCAGGCTGCGTCTGGCTTCATCCTCTCCTGTGGGCTGAACACCTTCTGGCAATGGGACAGGTGGTGCCAGCCGGACCTTTCCTGAACTGCCGTTGATGTTGCCATGGTTACCTTGAATGGCCCCCTCCATCTTGGCTGGTTCCATTTTCTCTTGTGCACCCGGATTTTGACCCAGTCTCCAACCTCCACAGGCAGGCAGTTGGGGTCCTCAACTGGTACCTCCTCCTGAGCTTTCCTAGTGTGAGAGTGGAGAGATCTGACAATAGTAGTTAGCTCTTTCATGTACTCCAAGTGTTCTACTTCAGCTAGAGTGAGGTCTATTTGTGTGTCAGTCATGGGTCTGTGTGCGGGAACATTCATGGGTCTTCTTTTCAACATTTCATGTGGTGTAACACCCCAGGCCTTTATTAACACTACTGCACATTTTCATTAACACCAGCGGTAAACAATCCAACCAAGATTTCTTGGTGGAGTGGCATGCCTTAGCTAACCCTTGTTTAATGGATTGGTTAGCTCTCTCGGTAACCCCATTACTCTGGGGGTGGTAGATGGACAAAAACATCTGGTCCACTCCCATCATTATGGCTACCTGCTTCACTACATCACCAGTGAAGTGGGTACCATTGTCTGCAGATAAAACCTCTGGAACACCAAATCTAGGTATTATCTCCCACACTAGTGGCTTTGCTACTGTCTTAGCATCACAGTATGTGGTGGGAAATGCCTCCACTCACCTGGTGAACCTGTCAATAAGGACTAAACAGTACCTTGTCCTTTCTTTTCTTTCTGCAAGATCTATAAAATCCATGGCAAGATGGACAAATGGTTCTCTTGGCGTAGGGAAATTACCTAGTTTCAGAGGTGCTCCTTTGGCAATGTTAAATTGTATGCACGTAGCACATCGAAACAGAAACTGTTTCACATGCTGAGTCAAATTTGGACAAAACCAATCCTAAGAAATTGCCTCTATCATATCCCCCCTTCACAAATGGGCCATACCATGGGCCACTTGGTAAACAGAGGCGATAAGACAAGTGTGTCTCCAAATTTTTGAAACAGGGTCAAGCTGTTGCCATACCAAATGAAAACCAACATCCAAAGCCTGTTTAGACGCCAAATCATCAGTGTCTTTCCCAACAGTAGCAGAGAAGAACATGGAGTGGCTATGAGATTTGGAGGCAGCCAATTTAGCAGCCTCATCTGCCATGGCGTTACCCATACTCACAAAATCTTTCCCCCCAGTGTGAGCAGCAACCTTCACAATAGCTAAAGCAGAGGGCAGCACCATAGCCTCCAAATGATCTAAAACCATAGTTCTATTATGAATAGGAATTACACAAGCATTGTGAAAACCCCTACTCCTCCAGACAAAGGAGAGACAAATCCCTATCGCATAAGCAGAATCAGAAAAAATTGTACCCCTTTTCCCTTCTCCCATTTTACAGGCAGTTTTTGTGGCAAAAGTTCAGCCTGTTGAGCTGAGAAAGTATCTGGTAATGGTTGTTGTATGTGAGTGGTTCTATCAACTGTCACAATACCAAACCCTGCAAGTTTCTTCCCTGTATTTTGATCTATATATGCAGAAACGTCAACAAAAAGCTCCAAGTCAGCATCAGTCAGGCCAGTGTCAGAGAGGTCAGGCCCAGCCTTCATTGGTGTGGGATCCACTGTCTCTGCACTGTCTTTGGTTGAATCTGTCATGGTGTCCTGTGATTTTGTTTTAATCAGGTTCTATGTAATGTGGACTGAGTGACTTATCTGTATGGTACTGTATAAAAACCCAGTTCTATCCCCGTATACAGGTAGTAGAACGTAACATAGGATGATATACCCAACACAGTTCTATTTCCTCTAACCCCTCTTCTTTAGTTTCACTACATTTATTCACTAACCACGCTCCTGTAAATGGTTCCACATATGTGTGGTAAATAACCACAATTGGTTGCTGTTTTCTCAATGACATTCAATCCAGCATTGAAAAAAGGCGCTAGTTTAAGTTTGTTCTAGTCCTACCTGAAAGAGTCTGACCACAAGTCAGAAAACACTATGATGACACACCCAATGCGTTCAATGGATCCTTTGTAACTGAAAGTAATGATATTATATTACTGAGTTTGGGTAATCCAAACGTACGTTACTGATTACAATTTTGGACAGGTAACTAGTAACTGTAACAGATTACATTTAGAAAGTAAGCTGCCCAACCCTGACTGCTGTGTATTAGTAACCGTTACACTCACTGAACAAATATCCCCACAGCATTCCCCATTTATTCCAGTATGCACAAATATTTTATAAACCTGAATTTAAATGGAAGTTTCAATATACACATCGCAGATAAGGACAACAGCTGCATCTAAGAATGTAACACCACCATCTCAAAAACAGCACAATGTCACTAACTACTTTGTAATGATGTATGGCTAGCAGACAACATTCAAGTCTTAATAGAGAAGACCTACTTATACCTAACCGTACATACCCTGTCATACATATCCTAGCAGCACCCCTTATAGCACAGATAGAGCAACAGAGAAACCATATACAGTGGTTCCCCCTTTAAAAGTTGCGAGCTTACACCGCTTAGAAGTACCCAGCGTCACAGCTTCATTGCTCCAGACCACCACAAGGGGGAGTTAGAGCACTCATTATGCATTTGGGCCCCAAGGTTGACCAACCATATTGAGTGGTTCCAATGACGAATTTGACATGAGCCACACCTCCTTGGTGACTTTCCACAGCAAATATGGCTGACAAAACATTACGGGGAAGCAAATGTAAGTAGTTATAACGTCATATCGAGTCAAGCAAAACATTTACAATTGAGAGGAATATGTTAGTTAATGTAGAGACAAATGATTGTGCATATTTTTTGGTCATAAAGTCAATTTACGAAAATCGCTATTTAGCAAAAAACAATTCTGTCATATCCAATACCAGGTATTGGCCTGACGAGACGGCTGAGGGAGCCTGATGAGCCGGCCGAGTCTGATGAGGCGCTAATGCGCCTCAATAATGAGTAGTCTGATGACCTCAAGTGCCGGAGCGGGAGTATACGTGAAAAACTATGCCAAACACAGCTTAATTACCCGATCGGTTCATTACACAATGCTACTACTTAATATCTAAGTTATTCAATTCTTCCAAATACACACAAATAGCTTGCATTGATTATTCATAAGAAATACAGAATGACTTTACACCTAGATATAGTGGAGAGTTCTTCTCTCTGTAAATACAGCTTCACTAAGGTGTAGGGGTCTGGGTTGGCTGACCAAAGTTTAAAAGAGGAATTGCTAGCTAGTTCGCTGTGTACATGTGCTAGTAGCGTCCATTGTGCAGGTAGTGTCCACCCGCTCTGAGACCAAGAAGTAGTTGTATCCCTTGCTCTGTGAGGGCTATGGTTTTTGTGGAGCGATATTTGTAATGCAGGTTTGTGAGTGTGAAGTGTTGTTGTGCAGAGGGTCCCAGGTTCCTGCTAAGTGAGGGAGAGGGACGGAACCTACTCTGTTACAAATGTATATCCTTAGTTAAACTTTCACAAACAACCAAACTACAGCTATAATCACAGACCACCTAGGAAAATAAGGGTCTTCCTAACTAAACCAAAAAAAACTTTCCTTCCCATATCAGCAAAACCGTTAGGAATGGTTACAGTAGAGCTGCTAATTCATTATTATTCTTTGCAAACACAGCAAACCAAAAAGCCTTGACAGAGAGCAGAAAAACTTCTGGACCCAGCCTCAGCAACTTCTCCCATGTAGAGCTTAGCATCCATCCTTTCATCCCTAGACAGAATTGTCAAGCTCTGCCCCATTGTCTTTCCCACTGCTAACTCTCCTTCAACATGGCATGAGGAATGCTGAGTTACAATTCAAATAAAGTAAGCTCTTTCAAAATATTCTGAGTGCGGGCCTACTGTATCTTTGGTGTATCTAATTGTAGACTTGAGTCTGTCCTATGGACACCGTAGAACTGGTTTAACGCACAAAGTAAAAAACCCTTTCGGAGAGTCCAATGGTTTTGAAATCATACAAAGAGATATTGTGACAATATAAATAATGTACTAGAGTATGTCCAAAAGCAGAACACGTTGCTCAAATGTAGCAATGACCTTGATCTACAGCTGTTGGTCATCATATGACGTGTAGGCTATAATGCACGTCATTACAGTAACATGCTAGATTTAGACCGGACATGAGTGTGTTTGTGTATGTGTGTGTGTGTGTGTGTGTGTGTGTGTGTACCATAAGTGTGTGAGTGGCAGGAAATGTACAATATGTGTGTACCATAAGTGTGTATGAGCATCAGAGTACCGTTGAAGTTTACATACACCTTAGCCAAATACATTTAAACTCAGTTTTTCACAATTCCTGACAAAATTTAGGTCAGTCAGGATCACCACTTTATTTTAAGAATGTGAAATGTTAGAATAATAGTAGAGAGAAGTATTTATTTCAGTTTTTATTTCTTTCATTACATTCCCAGTGGGTCAGAAGTTTACATACACTCAATTATTATTTGGTAACATTGCCTTTAAATTGTTTAACTTCGGTCAAACGTTACAGGTAGCCTTCCACAAGCTTCCCACAATAAGTTGGGTGAATTTTGGCCCATTCCACCTGAGAGCTGGTGTAACTGAATCAGGTTTCTAGGCCTCCTTGCTCGCACACGCTTTTTCTATAGGATGATGTCAGGGCTTTGTGATGGCCACTCCAATACCTTGACTTTGTTGTCCTTAAGCCATTTTGCCACAACTTTGGAAGTTTGCTTGGGTTCATTGTCCATTTGGAAGACCCATTTGCGACCAAGCTTTAACTTCCTGACTGATGTCTTATGATGTTGCTTCAATATATCCACATAATTTTCCTCCCTCATGAAGCCATCTATTTTGTGAAGTGCACCAGTCCCTCCTGCAGCAAAGCACCCCCACAACATGATGCTGCCACCCCCGTGCTTCACGGTTGGGATGGTGTTCTTCGGCTTGCAAGCCTCCCCCTTTTCCCTCCAAACATAACGATGGTCATTATAGCCAAACAGTTCTATTTTCTTTCATCAGACCAGAGGACTTTTTCTCCAAAAAGTACTTTATTTGTGCCCATGTGCAGTTGCAAACCGTAGTCTGGCTTTTGTATGGCGGTTTTGGAGCAGTGGTTTCTTCCTTGCTGAGCGGCCTTTCAGGTGATGACGGTTTAGGACTTGTTTGACTGTGGATATAGATACTTTTGTACCTGTTTCCTCCAGCATCTTCACAAGATCCTTTGCTGTTGTTCTGGAATTGTTGATTTGCACTTAACGCACCGAAGTACGTTCATCTCTAGGAGACAGAACGCATCTCCTTCCTGAGCGGTATGATGGCTGTGTGGTCCCATGGTGTTTATACTTGCATACTATTGTTTGTACAGATGAACGTGGTACTTTCAGGCGTTTGGAAATTGCTCCCAAGGATGAACCAGACTTGTGGAGGTCTGCAACTTTTTTTCTGAGATCTTGGCTGATTTATTTTGATTTTCCCACGATGTCAAGCAAAGTGGCACGGAGTTCGAAAGTAGGCCTTGAAATACATCCACAGTTGCACCTCCAATTGACTCAAATTATGTCAATTAGCCTATCAGAAGATTCTAAAGCCATGACATAATTTTCTGTAATTGTTCAAGCTGTTTAAAGGCACAGTCAACTTAATCTATGTAAACTTCTGACCCACTGGAATTGTGATACAGTGAATTATAAGTGAAATAATCTGTCTGTAAACAATTGTTGGAAAAATTACTTGTGTCATGCACAAAGTAGATGTCCTAACTGACTTGCCAAAACTATAGTTTGTTAACAAGAAATTTGTGGAGTGGTTAAAAAATGAATTTTTATGACTCGAACCTAAGTGTATGGAAACTTCCGACTTCAACTGTATGTGTGTGTATACCATAAGTGAGTAACACAGCATGTGGGTGTGTGGGTGGGAGGCAGCTGCAATTTGTAGTGAGTGTCTTCAGATGTGTGAGTCCATCAGGGAATCAAAGAAAGGAGTGAGCGACAGAATCAAAGAAAGGAGGGAGCGACGGAGCGAGAGAGAGGAGGGAGAGAGAGAGCTGCATTGCAGAGAATTTCTGTTTGCCAGACGAGCAGAACATACAGTCAAATCTGTTTAACGTGCAATATCCCATTACATAAGAGATCACAGCATCACCCAGCAGATAAAGACAACAGCTGCATCTACAAATGTAACACCACCTCTCAGAAACAACACAATGTCACTAACTACTTTGTGATGTATGGGTATAGTACACAAAACACAAGTCCTACAAAGAACATCTATTTGATGCAATAACTAGCTGACACAATACACAACCAAGTAAACTGGATTACAAATATATTTGGCTCTTTCTTTATTCCTCTGTTGTATAAAAAAACTGTCCCCTGGGTAAAAAAATTGGAAAACTATCCCTTTAAAAATATTTTCACACTTGTGGTGACAGATCCTTGCCATCAGCTCTCCACACAGACAATCTTTAAATAGACTCTTACTTAAATAACAGATGCTGCTCAATCTCCTGAGTTGACATTTCAATGCTGCAGCCACACACCTTTGCAATCTATACACATTACAATGTCTCCACAGTACGCACCGGTAGACAACAATACAGGTCAGTCAGTCTTTCGGACTGCTGTGGATTGATGTGTTCCACTATTCAATCAGTAGAGATTGGGGATTTCCGCGTGACTACCATTTCAGAATTGCTTATTTGTTCTGAACAGTCTTGAGGCGTTGTGTCTTGGTCCCCTGAACTTTCTTGGGACGTTGTGTCACGGTCCCCTGAAGGTGTTGTCTAGTTGCCGGTTTCTCCCTGGGATGTCGCAGAGGACGTTTTAGCACGTTCTTGGGACGTTGTGTCATGGTCCCCTGGAAGTTTTTGTCTATTTCCCAGTTTGCCCCTGGGACATCCCTGAAGACGTTTTTAGGACGTTCCTGAGACGCTGTGTCATGGCCACCTGGACATTCTTGGGACGTTGTGTCATGGTCCCCTGTAGGTTTTTGTCACGTGATGGTTCCAGGTGTCCCAAACCCTTATACAGTACCTTCATAAAGTATTTACACCCCTTTACTTTTTCAAAATGTTGTTGTGTTATAAGGTGGGATTAAAATGGATTTAATTGTCATTTTCTAACAACAGTCTACACATAATACTCTGTAATGTCAAAGTAGAAGAAAAATTCTAAAATTTGTAAAAAGAAAGAAAAATAAAACACTAATATATATGTAAACATGTGTTTGAATCACCTTTGGCAGTGATTACAGCTACGAGTGCTTCTGGTAAGTCTAAGAGCTTTGCACACCTTTGCACAACAATATTTGTTAATTATTATTTTTTAAATTCTTCAAGCTCTGTCAAGTTGGTTGTTGATCATTGCTAGACAGCCATTTTCAAGTCTTGCCATAGATTTTCAAGCTGATTTAAGTCAAAACTGTACTAGGCCACTCAGGAACATTCAATGTCATCTTGGTAAGCTACTCCAATGTATATTTGGCATTGTGTTTTAGGTTATTGCCCTGCTGAAAGGTGAATTTGTCTCCCAGTGTCTGTTGGAAAGCAGACTGAACCAGGTTTTCCTATGCTTAGCTGTCACGATCGTCCTCCTCTTCGTCTGAAGAGGAGAGGCGAGAAGGATCAGAGGACCAATATGCGGCGTGGTAAGTGTCCATGGTGAATCTTTAATAAAGAAAGACTGAACACTATGCAAAAGAGTAACGAAAACAATAAACCAAATACGACCGTGAAGCTACAAAATGAGACCTGTGCTGACACAAGCCACTAACATAGACAATCACCCACAAACAAACAGTGCAACCCAGGCTACCTAAGTATGATTCTCAATCAGAGACAACTAATGACACCTGCCTCTGATTGAGAACCATACTAGGCCGAAAACATAGAACTGCCCCAAAACATAGAAAAACAAACATAGACTGCCCACCCAACTCACGCCCTGACCATACTACATAAATACAAAACAGAAATAAAGGTCAGAACGTGACAGTACCCCCCCCCAAAGGTGCGGACTCCGGCCGCAAAACCTTGACCTATAGGGGAGGGTCTGGGTGGGCGTCTGTCCGCGGTGGCGGCTCTGGCGCGGGACGCGGACCCCACCTCATCATTGTCTTAGTCCGCCTTATTGTCCGCCTCCGTGGCTTTCTCAGCATGACCACCCCTCTCAATGACCCCACTGGACAGAGGGGCAGCTCGGGACAGAGGGACAGCTGCTCGGGACAGAGAGGCAGCTGCTCGGGACAGAGAGGCAGCTGCTCGGGACAGAGGGGCAGCTGCTCGGGACAGAGGGGCAGCTGCTCGGGACAGAGGGGCAGCTGCTCGGGACAGAGGGGCAGCTGCTCGGGACAGAGGGGCAGCTGCTCGGGACAGAGGGGCTCTGGGCAGAGGGGCTCCGGCAGCGGCGCCGGACAGGCGGGGGGCTCCGGCAGCGGCGCCGGGCAGGCGGGGGGCTCCGGCAGAGGCGCCGGGCAGGCGGGGGGCTCCGGCAGAGGCGCCGGACAGGCGGGAGGCTCCGGCAGAGGCGCCGGACAGGCGGGAGGCTCCGGCAGAGGCGCCGGACAGGCGGGAGGCTCCGGCAGAGGCGCCGGACAGGCGGGAGGCTCCGGCAGAGGCGCCGGACAGGCGGGAGGCTCCGGCAGAGGCGCCGGACAGGCGGGAGACTCCGGCAGAGGCGCCGGACAGGCGGGAGACTCCGGCAGAGGCGCCGGACAGGCGGGAGACTCCGGCAGAGTCGCCGGACAGGCGGGAGACTCCGGCAGCGGCGCCGGACAGACAGGACCACCTGCAGGGAGGAGACAGAGAGACAGCCTGGTGCGTGGGGCTGCCACAGGAACCACCAGGCTGGGAAGACCTTCAGGAGGCTTGGGGTTAAGAGGAGGCACCTGAAAGACCGGGCTGTGGGGGAGCACTGGAGCTCTGGTGCGCAACCTTGGCACCACTTCCCCAGGCTGGATAACCACTCTAGCCCGGACCGTCCAGAGTGCAGGCACAGGTTGAACCGGGCTGTGGGTAAGCACGGGAGATCTAGTGCTTACTACACGCACCTCTCCCTTCGGCTCCATTCCCACATTCGCCCGGCACGAGCGGAGCGCAGGCAGAGGACGCACTGCACCCTCCCAGCGCCCCGGAGACACAGCACGCAGAGCCGGCGCAGGATACCCTGGGCCAAAACTGCGTACCGGCTATGGACACGTACTGGCGACACCGTGCGCTTAACCGCATAACACGGTGCCTGCCCAGTATCTTGCTGCTTATAATAAGCACGAGGAGTGAGCGCAGGTCTGCTACCTGGCTTAGCTCCACCCCTCGTGTGCCCCCCCCCCAAAAAAATTTGGGGCTGTCTCTCGTACCTGTCGCACTGCCGTGCTGCCTTCGCCAACCTCATTCTCCTGTAACCTTCCTTGCACTGCTCCATCGAATCCCAGGCGGGTTCCGGCACTCTCCCTGGGTCGATGGCCCATCTGTCTATCTCCTCCCAAGTTGTGTAGTCCTGTGAAGCCGGCCGCTGTTGTTGTTGCTGCCGCTGCTGCTGCTGCTGTCGTCGCTGTTTTCTACCACGCCGCTTGGTCCTTGGTTGGTGGGTGATTCTGTCACGATCGTCCTCCTCTTCGTCTGAAGAGGAGAGGCGAGAAGGATCAGAGGACCAATATGCGGCGTGGTAAGTGTCCATGGTGAATCTTTAATAAAGAAAGACTGAACACTATGCAAAAGAGTAACGAAAACAATAAACCAAATACGACCGTGAAGCTACAAAATGAGACCTGTGCTGACACAAGCCACTAACATAGACAATCACCCACAAACAAACAGTGCAACCCAGGCTACCTAAGTATGATTCTCAATCAGAGACAACTAATGACACCTGCCTCTGATTGAGAACCATACTAGGCCGAAAACATAGAACTGCCCCAAAACATAGAAAAACAAACATAGACTGCCCACCCAACTCACGCCCTGACCATACTACATAAATACAAAACAGAAATAAAGGTCAGAACGTGACATTAGCTCTATTCCATTTATTCTTATCCTAAAAAACAATACCGAAACTAATTTCACATGTATAACAACAGATGAAATAAACAAAGTAAAGTATGATGGGGGGGAAAGGGGGAGAATGTTTGAGGTGGTGAGAGTGGGAAAGCGAATGATTCATCATTATGTAATCACCGATTGTGAATGAAGAACAGGGCCATTTTATTGTATTGGTGTATTCTAATTATAATCTCAAAATGGTATGTACCCTGTATCAGTCCACCAAATCCAAGCAGTCTTATCAGTCTGCTCTGGCCTACTTGGCGTACACAGTGAGAGAGTGCAAAATGTACAATGACAAGAAGACCAAGACGAATGGATGAACAGGAATGAAAACAACTCAGATGGTGGGGAAGAAATAAAAAATGAGGATTATTCTACTGATTCTGAACCTACAACTGAGGCCTAAGCGCAAAAAAGCCAGAACGGTAAGCATTGAGCAGGGGCTTGAGCCACCACCAAACGAAACAGTGACAGGAGAGTGGAAGGGACAGCACCGTATGGATCCGATAGAACAAACCGGTGCTAATGCTACAAAATGTCATCACTGAGAGAGCAGGCCCTACATCTCAAGCAAAAAACAACATCAGGATCATCAGCAACGCACTCACCAGCTTTTGTTGTTTATGTGACATGGACATCAGGGACTGTACTGTGGATGAGTCGCACAGGGAGCAAGGAGATACTGCCTGTTGATGAGATGGAAGCATTCATGTCAATCCTGTATGTCCGTAGAGCATTTGGTGGAAAGAGCATGTATATGGAGAGCTTCTGGTCAGACATGTAAGGGATACCTTTCTTTTTTTCTTTTTTTTGTGTGAATTTTACCTCCTTTTTTCTCCCCAATTTCGTGATATCCAATTGTTAGTAGCTACTATCTTGTCTCATCACTACAACTCCCGTACGGGCTCAAGAGAGACGAAGGTCGAAAGTCATGTGTCCTCCGAAACACAACCCAACCAAGCCACACTGCTTCTTAACACAGCACGCATTCAACCCGGAAGCCAGCCGCACCAATGTGTCGGAGGAAACACCGTGCACTGCGCCCGGCCCGCCACAGGAGTCGCTGGTGCGCGATGAGACAAGGATATCCCTACCGGCCAAACCCTCCCTAACCCGGACGATGCTAGGCCAATTGTGCGTCACCCCATGGACCTCCCGGTCGCGGCCGGTTGCGACAGAGCCTGGGTGCGAACCCAGAGTCTCTGCTGGCACAGCCCTTAACCACTGCGCCAACCAGGAGGCGGGGGATACCTTTCTTTGGAGAACCCATGTCACGGGATCACTTCAGAGAGATCATGTGTTACCGTTTTGATGACAAATAAACGAGAATGCGACGCCTGGAAACAGACACACTTGCCATGGTATCCGACATTTGGAACACGTTTGTACAGAACAGCATTGCATGTTACAAACCAGGAGAGAACATCACTGTTGATGAGCAATTGTTCCCAACATAAGCTTGTTGCGGAAATAATTGGAGACCCGACAAGCTTGGAATGAAGTTTTGGTTAGCCGCTGACGTCGACACCAAGTACATGCTGAACGGCATTCCATACTGTATCTGGGAAAAAAATCCACATCGGGCAGCAGGTGAGCGAGTGTCGTAGAATGTGGTGATGAGGCTTGTGTTGGAAAGGTGAGAAATGTCACCATGGACAATTTCTTTACTTCATCGTCATTGGCAAACAAGTAGCTTGCAAATAAAACAAGCCTATTCGACACCATGAACAAAGCCAGATGAGAGCTCCCTCTGCGCAAAATAAGGCACCTGCACAGCCGTTGTACTCCACAACGGTGCTGAAGAATAACAAGACAACACTCACACTACACCAATGCAAGGCAAGAAAGAGTGTTTCTGTCATGAACACCATAGATCCGGCAGTTGGCATCGACGGGGACACAATAAAGAGAAAACCGGATATTATTACCACTTCAAACAAACTGAGGTATGTCAATATTACATAATACGCATTACAAGCTTATACAATTCGTTATCAAATAAAATTTTATTGGTCACATACACGTGTTTATCTGATGTTATTGCGGGTGTAGTGAAATGCTTGTGCTTCTAGTTTCAACAGTGCAGCAATATCTAACAAGTAATATCTAACAATTTCACAACATATACCCAATACACACAAATCTAAGTAAAGGAATGGAATTAAGAATATATAAATATATGGACGAGCAATGTCAGAAAGGCATAGACTAAGATACAGTAGAATAGCATAGAATACAATATATACATATGAGATGTCGTGACGTGACTTTCATTAATGTGATGACAGTTATTTATCAAATCAACTAATTGTTACCCAATTAAATTAATAATGTAGGAATTTGGGGCACCACGGAAGAAGTTGTTTAACCTGTCTAGGACTGGGGTTCCGCTCGCCAACAGCCAATGAAATTGCAGGGCGCCAAATACAAATCAACAGAAATCTCATAAATCAAATGTCTCAAACATACAAGTATTAGGCACCATTTTCTCGTTAATCCAGCCACAGTGTCTGATTTCAAAAATGCTTTACAGCAAAAGCTTCACAAACGATTATGTTAGGTCACCACCAAGCCACAGAAAAACCCAGCCATTTTTCCAGCCAAAGAGAGGAGTCACAAAAAGCACAAATAGAGATAAAAATTAATCACTAACCTTTGATGATCTTCATCAGATGACACTCATAGGACTTCATGTTACACAATACATGTATGTTTTGTTCGCTAAAGTGCATATTTATATATTTTTTTAAATACATTTTACATACATTTCACATTGGCGCGTTACGTTCAGTAGTTCTAAAAACATGCGGTGATTGTGCAGAGAGCCACATGAATTCACAGAAATACTCATTATAAATGATGATGAAAATTCAAGTGTTATGCATGGAAATTCAGATACACTTCTCCTTAATGCAACCGCTGTGTCAGATTTCAAAACAACTTTACGGAAAAAGCATAATCTGAGTACAGCGCTCAGAGCCCAAACCAGACAAAATAAATATCTGCCATGTTGCGCAGTCAACATTAGTCAAAAATAGCATTATAAATATTCACTTACCTTTCTTTCACAGGTATTCCTCTTATCCAGATGGGATAGGGCAGTGTGATGGCGATTGCATCGTCTGTGGATCTATTGGGGCGGTAAGCAAATTGAAGTGGGTCTAGGGTGACAGGTAAGGTGCAAGAGATATGATCCTTGACTAGTCTCTCAAAGCACTTTGTGATGACAGAAGTGAGTGCTACAGGGCGATAGTATAACTATGATCTTCTGTATATAACACGTGTTGTTTTTGCTATGAGAAAATAATCATAATGGCCTGTTGCTTTGTTCTACAACATGCTTGATTTGGCTGCAATCAAAGCAAACGTGTTGTTCAAGAAATGCATGAACTACACCCTTGCCCATTAGAGACTTCATCATGAGTCTGGCATACATACGGGTTACGTGAGAGACATATTAGGGCCAAGGCAGCAGCAAAGATTCCACGCAAGCCTTTGTGCGAGCCAAATTGTGCACAGCTCCCGAGGAGGAGACAGTGCCAGGTGGCCAAATGCACAAAAAACCAAACCCAAGACACCGTTAAATGAAATCCAACTGATGCCATTATGTGAAAAACGCACACCATATAAGCACGAGCTGACAATTATTGACTGCTGTCATATCAACACTTACAGTATATTCATTATAATTCCATTATTGCTTTTGTGCTGATTTTCACTACATACTGTATCAAGCACACTTAGTGCTTATAATGATGTTTAGGTCACTGTTTTCATCATTTGACCACAGATTTTGCTGACAGTGCATCTTTGTACTTGGAGTATTTTTTAAAAAAAATAGCGTTATAAAAATAAGCTGTTACCATGTTCCAAAACATATGGTTTCTATTTCATAGTTGAATCAAAGGCACTCCACTAATAAAATTGATTGAACAGTTGATTTTATTTTATTTTACATATATCCTACAGCAACAAACTAATTTGATATTAAAGAAAGAAATGGTATTCTAATGCTACCTACTGCATAATACCTAACACCTTCATGAACACAACCAAATTATTATTTTAGCAATAGCATATATGAAATGTATACACTGTCAGAATGTTGTGGGGAAATCCTTCACGGAGCCTTCACCGTGCTATTCCACTTTAAGAGCGCGTCAGCAGTCAGAAAGGAGAAAATAAAGACAGCACTTCCGGCTCTCTGTGGGGGGTAGCTCTTGGTTGGTGTGGCAGTTTGATAGTGTGTGCAATGTTGCAGAAGTCTTGTTATTTTCAGTGTGCTTAGGTTGTAAAGTGTTTAATTCGATCATCGGTGTTACCGCTCTAGGTCGTGGTTGTTATATTTTGGGACCGCACCGGTTATTGATCGTATGGATTAGTAGCAACATTGTTGCAAATCCTCTAATGTTGATGACTAGGTTCTTTCTTGTAAATTGTTTATATGAAGTTGCTGTTAAATAGCTCTGCCATGTATTATTGTATGAGGTATTTTTGGTTGGGTTACCCCTGTGCTGTGACGTGTTTTATATGGTGTGTCTTGTCTTTTCTCTCCACTGGAAGAGGTGTCTCTGTGCTCACTGGACAAATGGAACAACAATGGACACACACCAACCATAGTTTGACAATGCAGGAGAATGCCATTCGCAGTGAAAGTGTGGAGGCTCATCAGAAAGATGCGCAGCTGAGGTTGGCTCACCTCCCCCGTCAAAGGAAAACCAACAACAAACTGTTCAGAGACAGAAATATTTACAAGATTCTCTGAAGCAGGATGTTCAAGGGAAAATGCTAAGTTTCAAAACATTCATAGAGGAGTCAGCCTCTGTTGTGAAGGGAGTGTGTTATCATCTCAAATAAGTTATGGAGGACATGAAGAACTCTCTCACAGGGAAACTACGATTTTTGATTGAACAGACTCAAAAGGAGATCTTATAATTAGATGGAAAAAGCACAGGCCACAGATCTTCAACAGGAGGAGCTGCACCAGGAGGTAATGCAGTGCTTTTCCCTTGTGGACAAATCATCTGCACCTCCCTCTGGGTTTACCTCTGCCACTGGCTCTGCCATTAAGGGAATAGGAACAGGTAGTACTACAAACCCCCCTTTGAAGATACTGTTAAACAGAACTCCCATTTCCCAAAGACCCCTTTCCACTGTCATGCCTCCTCTGGAGAGCTCTCTCTCTATCAAACTACTTTTACCCACTTTTGGCAGCCTAGAAGAGGATGTTGATCCACTGTCTCCCACCAGTGTAATGATTTCCTTTCTATCCGGCCCCTTACTGACTTGGAGATTCTTGACACACTCCGCAGTGTTCTCCATGGTACAGCAAGAGACTGGTGGGAGATAGCCCGTGAACATGTGTCAACCTGGGAGTAGTTAAAAATATATATTTCTCCTAGCCTTCCTCTCAGAGGACTATGAGGATGAACTGGCGGACCTGGTTTGTAACAGAGTCCAGGGTGAAGCAGAGCCAATACGGGACTTTGCCTTCTCCTATCGAGTTCTATGTAGGAAATGGAAGACTGACATTACCGAGCAGGAGATGGTCAAACTTAATCTTAAAAACATGGTTCCCAGCCTTGCCAGTCAACTTCGGGAATGTGTGCAGAATGTGGATGATCTGGTGCATCTTGGACTCAGTTTGAGAAGGACTGGGCACCACCTCCAAACTCCAAACTTTGTTCCCTTATCCCGGTAACCCAATAACTCTCCTGGGGCTAAAACGTCTCAGCCGTTTGTGCCCAAGATCCAAGACAAAAGTCCAGTGATGTGCTGGAGGTGTATAGTCCAACATCCTCCAGGTTCTTGCCTCCTCTATGGCCAGCGTCAGGATTCAGGAAAAGGTCAGAAGACTGACAGTCTAGACAGGCGTGTTGGCTAGCATACAATTGGGTCGGCCTTAATGCCCACCATGAAGCCTTCAGACCGCACAACTATCTATCTTTTTCCTATTCCGCAACTATTGGTTCCTCTGACTGTTAGGAACTGGAGAGGGAAGGCCATAATCGACTTACACCATGATGCAAGAGCCCCTGTGGCGAATCATGACATTACATCACGAGGAGCTTAGAACCTGGGAGGAAGGACCATTGTACTTGGCCAATGGAGAACCTACCACTCCCTTGGGTTGGATTGATATGAAAATACAGCTGCACGATGAGATTATTAACCTTCCTGTGGCTATACTTGCAGATCTGAGCCTTGCATTTACTGTAGTCCTTGGACTTCATGTTCTTCAGTGGACTGACCATCTCGATGTCCAAACCATCCTATCGGCTGAGTTCTGACCATTCCCTAAAAAAAAACAAGCCATGAGGTCGAAGGAATTGTCTGTAGAGCTCCAAGACAGGACTGTGGCGAGGCACAGACCTGGGGAAGGGTACCAAAAAATGTCTGCACCATTGAAGGTCCTCAAAAACACAGTGGCCTCCATAATTCTTAAAAGGAAGAAGTTTGGAACCACCAAGACTCTTCCTAGAGCTGGCCGACCGGACAAACTGAGCAATCGGGGGAGAAGGGCCTTGGTCGGGGAGGTGACCAAGAACCAGATGGTCACTCTGAAAGAGCTCTAGAGTTTCTCTGTGGAGATGGGAGAACCTTCCAGAAGGACAACCATCTCTACAGCACTCCACCAATCAGGCCTTTATGATAGAGTGGCCAGACGGAAGCCACTCCTCAGTAAAAGGCACATGACAACCCGCTTGAAGTTTGCCAAAATGTACCTAAAGACTCTCAGACCATGACAAACACATTTCTCTGGTCTGATGAAACCAGATTGATCTATTTTGCCTGAAACCAAGCGTCACGTCTGGAGGAAACCTAGCACGAGAAACTGTTTGAAAAACCCAGCAGTGTTGCAGTTCTTGACACAAGCCGGTGCGCCTGGCACCTACTACCATACCCCATTCAGTGACACTTAAATATTTTGTCTTGCCCATTCACACTCTAAAATGGCACACATACACAATCCATGTCTCAATTGTCTCAAGGCTTAAAAATCCTTCTTTAACCTGTCTTCTCCCCTTCATGTACGCTGATTGAAATGGATTTAACAAGTGACATCAATAAGGGATCATAGCTTTTACCTGGATTCACCTGGTCAGTCTGTGATGGAAAGAGCAGGTGTCCTCAATGTTTCAACGTCCCAAGAACCCATATTTGACATTTGTATCTAAAAGCATAATTGAGACATAATCTCATTCCATCTCAATAGGGCTGCCTGCCTAGCCTAGTCACTTCTGTAGTGCCTCGACAAAGCAGCCTAGCCTAGTCACTTCTGTAGTGCCTCAACAAAGCAGCCTCGCCTAGTCACTTCTGTAGTGCCTCGACAAAGCAGCCTAGCCTAGTCACTTCTGTAGTGCCTCGACAAAGCAGCCTAGCCTAGTCACTTCTGTAGTGCCTTGACAAAGCAGCCTAGCCTAGTCACTTCTGTAGTGCCTCACAAAGCAGCCTAGCCTAGTCACTTCTGTAGTGCCTCGACAAAGCAGCCTAGCCTAGTCACCTCTGTAGTGCCTCGACAAAGCAGCCTAGCCTAGTCACTTCTGTAGTACCTCGACAAAGCAGCCTAGCCTAGTCACTTCTGTAGTGCCTCGACAAAGCAGCCTAGCCTAGTCACTTCTGTAGTGCCTCGACAAAGCAGCCTAGCCTACTCACTTCTGTAGTGCCTCGACAAAGCAGCCTAGCCTAGTCACTTCTGTAGTGCCTCGACAAAGCATCACAATATGAAGCAACATAGAATCTGAATCACAAATGGCACCTTCCCAAAATAGTGCACTACTTTTGACCTGAACCTTAGAGAGAGAACTGAGGGAGAAAGTGGGAGAAAGATACCGAAAGATAAAACAGGGGAATACAGAGAAAGAGCATTAGAGAGAATATGGGTGGATGAACAAAAAGACAGCCACAGTACTGGTGACAGGGAGAAAAACACTGACAATCAGACAGGGTTAAAATTCCATATAGACTCTGGGGAGGACTGTAAAAATAGTGGGTCTGGATTTGAAATGATAAGGGGGATGCCCACATTCCCATTCTAATGATTATGATGGTGTACTGATTCATTATGGAAGGGAACCCCTGTCAATTAAACCCTGTAGATTGAGACAACACACTGAGAAAACAGAGGCTATAGAGATGTACAAAGAGACAAAAGGGAGAGTGGAAGATAGAAAAAGACGCGCGCGCACCCGTGCACACACTTTTCTTTCCCTTACATGCTGACCCCACCGAGTGAGTGCGCCATCGCACATGTTGATTTTTGTCCACCCACACCACATGATCAGGACATGCAGGTTGAAATATCAAAACGAACTCTGAACCAAATATATTAGTTTGGGGACAGGTCGAAAAGCATTAAACATTTATGGCAATTTAGCTAGCTAGCTAGCTAGCTTGCTGTTGCTAGCTAATATGTCCTGGGATATAAACATTGTGTTGTTATTTTACCGCCACCGACTGGACTGTGGACATCAGTTCCTCTTTCAATCACCCACATGGGTACATGCTCCTAAAATCCAATGAGGAGATGGGAGAGGCGTGACTTGCAGTGCGTCAAATGTCACAAATAGAACCAAGTTCTATTTTAGCGCATGGCTACGCAGACGGTTGTTGACGCGCGTGAGCAGTGTGGGCGCAACGCGGGCGGTGTGGTCAGCATGTTAGGGCGCTTTTTAGTCATTCAGTTCCTCTTATGTTTGTTGTGTAGTAAATCTTTTTATTTATTTTTTCCTGTAAAAGCACATTGTGTTGCATTCCATGTCTGAAATGTGCTGTATAAATAAAGCTTGATTTGATTTGATCTGATGTGAAAGAAATCCACAGTAGCTGTACCCACAACCAAAACAAAGGTGGCCACCTAGCCATTATCCCCCACCCCCAAACCATCAATCAAACCCCTCTTTCTTACCATCTGTATGGGCCTCTTGCGGAGGTCACGCTCTGTGACCAGCCTCTCCTGGTCTGTGATATAGAGGCCCTTCTGAGCCAGGGCCTGGATGACATCATCGTGGCCAACCAGGGGCTTGGCGGCGTCACTCTTCAGGATGAGGCTCCCGGCTCTACAGTAGAGATCAGCAGACAGCAGCAGGTTGGCCACTGGAGGCTTCAGGTGCTCCTGATCATACTGGTCTGTGTAGAAGGGCTCCTTCAGGTCGGCCGGCACACTGTCTGCATAGGAGAGAGAGGGAGAACGGTTCAAAACGATGAATATGAATACGCAGTTTGTACCAAAGTCAATTTTAATTCATTAACACTTAACAGTATGTGAGAGAGAAAGTAAGGAATGATAGAGGGGAGGAGCTTCAGTTTAAAAGCATGCAGGCCTAAACACAGTGGAAGGTCAGCCTACACCACCTCATATTACCTCCTACTGCATTTTTGTCACATTCCTGATATGATGAGAATCAATCAATTAGTGAATCTAGAAGATCAGCACGTTTGAAAGGGTTATTTGAAGGTTTGATATTTCACTACATGACTGATGGTAACTCAGTGTTTAACTCTGGCAAGTCTACTTCATTCTTTCCTCATCCAAAGACATGGGCGTGATCTCCATAGGATGGAGCACACGGTGCGTTACCATGGAAACTACAGTAGGAGAGGAACCCGATCGATTCATGTGCACTCCATATCTCTCTAGCTCCCAGGGAGCTTCCCTCAGTCTGCTTTATCAAAGAGAGAGAGACGGATAACATAAGAGAGTGTGTGCGCATTTGTGGGGGCGGGCGCACACGAGCTGACAGATACGAGTGGGCCTGATTTCAATAATTCAGCTCCTTATTGTCAGGCTTACAGGATGTTGAGAAAATGGGGAAGGTATAAAAACCAGAGAGACTGAGATTGCTCAAACAGCTACGAAATTAACCAGATTTTCACACCGCTCAAGTGGCTGCACATTAGAACAAACAAAGTGTGGTTAAAAGGAGATTGACCCCCACCCTGTAATGCTACATGGGGTAACGCTCCCACACACACAGACACATGCATACACACACAGACCGATCTCCGGATATGCAACACACCCATATCAGAAGGAGCAGATGGGTGTTCGTTATGACGAGGGTGTGTAAAGCCACGGTGACAGAGGCTTTCGCAGCTTCACACTGCTCATCCCACCCTCACACCACTCAGCGAATCATTTCAGACAGGCCAAGTCAGCAGCTAATAACAGAAACACGTTATCTGATCAAAGACAAGGTCACCAAAGGGTCCTAGAGGTATACATTTCTATTAACCGCAGATCTAGGATCAGATTACCCTATCAATAATCCTCACCTAAACCATTATGTGGATGAAGAATACATCTGAACTGGTATCAGTGGTTACATTTGGGGCAACTTTGACCTACGCCTTGAGGAGAACGCAACTGAACAAAGGAATAATTGGAGGGATGGTGGGCGTGGCTCCGACAGAGGTGAGGACAGGGCCATGTTCAGTACAAAAACGTTTTGGAACGTTGCAGATAGAAATGCTATGAATAGAGCCAACGTAATTCTTTATTCTAGATGTCAGAGGCATTTTTGTTGTTCTAGATAGCATATTTATGCTGAGCACACCCCAGGTTAGGTTTAGTGACTGGGCTAGAGCTCTTCGAGACGATTACACAATAATGCACCCCTTGATCAAAGACTCTACATTGACAAGGGATAACCTACTCCTCTCTCACTGGGCTTGCCCTTCAAAGAAGACCCAGATAAGATAGTAAACAGTAGCATTCACAAAGAGGCAAAGAAAAACACCAAAAGGAAATCCATACCTGTCAATAGGTCAATTTTAAGCAAGTCGGAATCAAGTATCAAGTCACTGAGGACGACTTCGAGTCGAGTCCCAAATCTAACAGGTTACGTTTGAGTCAAGTTCTCAGGTCTCTCGCCTCTCTAACCTTGGTTGGTACAATGCAATTAGTGAGGAGGAGAACTGCCTTATTATGTTCCACACAGGTTACCATTGCAATCAAACTAAGTACAACACCAAAATCTGAGAGAGAAAAAAATCCTATTCCAAACTCCAGATTAGTTTCAATATGTGTGTGTGTGTTCGTGTGTGTGTGTTAATGTGTTTAATTGCTTATGTGCCTGAAAGTATTCTGAGCCTTGAGCAGTGTTCCCTGGGATCTGAAGACCAGCTCTGCCTCTCTACCTCTGGGAACGAAAGAGACCGTATTTATGGAATCATCCCATTTCATTCAGACCTAATTGAAAATACATGGAGGATCTGGTTAGAAGTTCATGTACTGTATTCTCTAATATTAGAGCAGCAAAACATAATCTGCTCACTGGCAACTACAGTAGAATATTCTGTCTGCAGCTTGAATCAAATTGCATCACTCTTGGTCAGAACATTTGGGAAAACTAGTTAAAAGGATGTGCCACTAAAAATACATAATAAGGTTGTATATTAAGTGGTACATTCCTTTATGAGGAAATGTTTGACTGTTCTTTTATGCTAGATGTAGATCTTCAGATGTTGATCTTTATGAATACCAGCTAGATAATATTATCATTTGGTTAGTTAAAGACCCAGTGCAGTCCAAAACTAATTATATATAAATATATATACACACACACACACACACTACATGACATTCAAGTATGTGGAAACCTGCACTTCGAACATCTCATTCCAAAATCATGGGGATTAATATGGAGTTGGTCCCCCCTTTGCTGCGATAACAGCCTCCACTCTTCTGGAAAGGCTTTCCACTATATGTTGGAACATTGCCGCGGTGACTTGCTTCCATTCAGCCACAAGAGCATTAGTGAGGTCGGGCACTGATGTTGGGTGATTAGGCCCAGCTCGCAGTCGGCGTTCCAATTCACCCCAAAGGTGTTTGATGGGGTTGAGGTCAGGGCTCTGTTCAGGCCAGTCAAGTTCTTCCACACCGATCACAAAAAAACATTTCTTATGGACCTCGCCTTCTGCATGGGGGCATTGTCATGCTGAAACAGGAAAAGGCTATCCCCAAACTGTTGCCACAAAGTTGGAAGCACAGAATCGTCTTGAATGTCATTGTATGCTGTAGCGTTAAGATTTCCCTTCACTGGAACTAAGGGGACTAGCCTGAACCATGGAAAAACAGCCACAGACCATTATTCCTCCTCCACCAATCTTTACAGTTGGCACTATGCATTAGGGCAGGTAGTGTTCTACTAGCATCTGCCAAACCTAGATTCATCCGTCAGATTGCCAGATTGTGAAGCGTGATTCATCACTCCAGAGAACCCGTTTCCACTGCTCAAGAGTCCAATGGAGGCTAGTTTTACACCACTCCAGCCAACGCTTGGCATTGTGCATGGGAATCTTAGGCTTGTGTGCGGCTGCTTGGTCATGGAATGCCATTTCATGAAGCTCCTGACGAAAAATTATTGTGCTGATTTTGATTTATTGTGCTGATTTTGCTTCCAGAGGCAGTTTGTAACTCGGTAGTGAGTGTTGCAACTGAGGAAAGAGGATTTTTACACGCTACATGCTTCAGAACTCGGCAGTCCCGTTCTGTGAGCTTGTGTGGCTTACCACTTCATGGCTGAGCCGTTGTTGCTCCTAGACGTTTCCACTTCACAATAACACTTACAGTTGGCCGAGGCAGCTCTTACAGGGCAGAAATTTGACGAACTGACTTGTTGGAAAGGTGGCATCTTATGATGGTGCCACATTGAAAGTCACTGAGATCTTCAGTAAGTCCATTCTACTGCCAATGTTTGTGTATGGAGATTGCACGGCTGTGTGCTCGATTTTACATACAGTTGAAGTCGGAAGTTTACATACACCTTAGTCAAATACATTGAAAGTCAATTTTTCACAATTCCTGACATTTAATCCTAGTAAAAATTCCCTGTTTTAGGTCAGTTAGGATCACCACTTTATTTTAAGAATGTAAAATGTCAGAATAATAGTAGAGAGAATTATTTATTTCAGCTTTTATTTCTTTCATCACATTCCCAGTGGGTCAGAAGTTTACATACACTCAATTAGTATTTGGTAGCATTGCCTTTAAATTGTTTAACTTGGGTCAAACATTTTGGGTAGCCTTCCACAAGCTTCCCACAATAAGTTGGGTGAATTTTGGCCCATTCCTCCTCTCAGAGCTGGTGTAACTGAGTCAGGTTTCTAGGCCTCCGTGCTCGCACACGCTTTTTCAGTTCTACCCACAAATGTTCTATAGGATGAGGTCAGGGCTTTGTGATGGCCACTCCAATACCTTGACTTTGTTGTCCTTAAGACGTTTTGCCACAACTTTGGAAGTATGCTTGGGGTCAATGTCCATTTGGAAGACCCATTTGCGACCAAGCTGTAACTTGAGATGTTGCCTCAATATATCCACATAATTTTCCTTCCTCATGATGCCATCTATTTTGTGAAGTGCACCAGTCCCTCCTGCAGCAAAAGTACCCCCACAACATGATGCTGCCACCCCCATGCTTCATGGTTGGGATGGTGCTCATCGGCTTGCAAGCCTCCCCCTTTTTCCTCCAAACATAACGATGGTCATTATGGCCAAACAGTTCTATTTTCTTTCATCAGACCAGAGGACATACGATCTTTGTCCCCATGTGCAGTCGCAAACCGTAGTTTGGCTTTTTTATGTAGGTTTTGGAGCAGTGGCTTTTTCCTTGCTGAGTGGCCTTTCAGGTTATGTCGATATAGGACTTGTTTGACTGTGGATATAGATACTGGAGGAAACAGGTACAAAAGTATCTTCACAAGGTCCTTTGCTGTTGATTTGCACTTTTCGCCCCAAAGTACGTTCATCTCTAGGAGACAGAACATGTCTCCTTCCTGAGCGGTATGACGGCTGCGTGGTCCCATGGTGTTTATACTTGCGTACTATTGTTTGTACAGATGAACGTGGTACCTTCATGCATTTGGAAATTGCTCCCAAGGATGAACCAGACTTGTGGAGGTCTTCAATTGTTTTTCTGAGGTCTTGGCTGATTTCTTTTGATTTTCACATGAGGTCAAGCAAAGAGGCACTGAGTTTGAAGGTAGGCCTTGAAATACATCCACAGGTACACCTCCAATTGACTCAAATGATGTCAATTAGCCTATCAGAAGCTTCTAAAGCCATGACATCATTTTCTGGAATTTTCCAAGCTGTTTAAAGGCACAGTCAACTTAGTGTATGTAAACTTCTGACCCACTGGAATTGTGATACATTGAATTATAAGTGAAATAATCTGTCTGTAAACAATTGTTGGAAAAATTACCTGTGTCATGCACAAAGTAGATGTCCTATCCGACTTGCCAAAACTATAGTTTGTTAACAAGAAATTTGTGGAGTGGTTGAAAAACAAATTTTAATGACTCCAACCTAAGTGTATGTAAACTTCCGAATTCCAACTGTACCTGTCAGCAACGGGTATGGCTGAAATTGCTGAATCCACTCATTTGAACGGGTTCCACATACTTTTGTGTATATATAGTATATATTTCTAAACTGTGGTTGGAATAATACGGTGACATCACCAGGCATTAAATTAGTTAATAGACCAATAAGAAAGAGAGTTCCAAACCTCTCCGCCAATAAGAGCTGGTTTTCAGTTTTCCCTTCCCCACTCAGACCACTCCCAGACAGTCATAGCAAAATACTTGCTATAGAAATTACTCTTTGCTAAGAAGCTATTTTAGTCTATTTTTCATCATTTTAATTGAAAACAATCACAGTTAATTGTTACCCAGAAATTATTTGCTATTGAGATAAAAAAAATAAAAAAAAATGTCTGCATTGGACCTTTAAAGGAATACAAAACAGATGTCTTGTTGAGGTTCAGTGCTAGTTTCAAAGCACATTGGTTTTAGAAGGGCTTATACTCCACGCAAGTCTCCCAAAAGCAGACATCTGGATGTATTTGTTCCAGATTTCATGTCATGATTATTCTAAAGATCTAATTTAACTGTACTATATATAAGAATACGAATATGTATATAGTGTGTAAATAGTATTTTTGTTGTCGCTTGGTATCTTTCCTATTCATAACTATTATTGTATTTTTGATTTTGAGTATAATGTAATGTCTTAATGTTGTTCTTGTCTATTACTTTCTGTACTTTTTCATGTATTTGTACGTTGTATGTGGACCCCAGGAAGAGTAGCTGCTGCATGTGCAGTAGCTAATGGGGATCCTAATGAACTAAACCTTAAAGCTTTACACGCAACCTAGCAAGGCTCAAACCACGCCCACCTGAGAATACAGCTCTGTTCAGCTTTCATTTGGCCTAGAAGTGGATAATCCACATGTTAACTACTTGTCACTTCACTGATTGATTTCAAATAGAAACAGACTATATTCATACGATTAATTGTGCAAACCACCTTTTCTCTTGGACTTTACTATCGGGGAAAAGTGTGACACGATGTCTCAAAAGGATGGGGATATAATTGGAAATCGTAGACATGGGACTAAAAGGTTTTATCAAAGTTGATTTAAAGATGGGGATTAAATGCACTGACACGGCAACTACGTGAAAAGAGAGAAGATAAAACGGTCTAGTAAGTGTTCCCCTTCGTTGAATATAACATTCTCTTGTTTGATTAGATTAAAGTAAACAGTCACCACTCAGAAAAGAAAGCCAACACGAAAAATCCATATATCTAAATCAATTGAACAATTTTTTTTATCTTTCCCCTATTCTCAAATAAATATGCATTGGTTAATTCTAAAGTGATATATGTTTATGTTAATATGGTCATAACACTGACATGACCCATATATTTACACCTGTTGTGACATATATTGTGTTATTTTATGGCTGGTTATGACACCTACATGATACTATCAAAACCCACATTTATTCAAATGTGTTTTTTCCCTGCCAAGAAGTTTCCTTTCATTTGAAAGTTTGTTTTTCTTAAATCCTTTGTTGTTGTTGTAATTCATTATTTTACAGTCATGTTTTTTTCTATCATATTTTATAACTTGTAGAAAATGCACTTTCTGACACCACGAAGAAGCAAAATGACCACCATATAAGCCAGATAGGCCTATCACGTACATGCCCTTAAGTCAGTCATCAGTCAAAAGAGCATTGGGGTAGGTGCATGTCTGACATCAATGTGTAAGCAATTACAATGATAATTGAATTTGGAACATTTCAGAAAATGTTATATAACATAAACATACTGTTGAGAAGTAGGCTATGGTGTAATGGAATGTTTTGCCTTTGCTTGTGTGGTAGGTTTTTTGGGTGTTGACACTCTAATGTATCTGGGGCGGCAGGTAGCCTAGCGGTTAGAGCATTGGGCCAGTAACCGAAAGGTTGCTGGATCGACTCCCCGAGCTGACAAGGTAAAAATCTGTTGTTCTGCCCCTGAACAAGGCAGTTAATTGTAAATAAGAATTTGTTCTTAACTGACTTGCGTAAATAAAGGTTACATTTTTTTTTTAAATGTACATGTACATTTCAGAAAATGTTTTACAGAAATGAAAAAACATTTCTGTAAAACATTTTCTGAAATGTACATGTACATTTAAAAAAAAAATGTAACCTTTATTTACGCAAGTCAGTATAAGAAGGTTTTGTGGGTTTTGACACTTATGTAGGAGTCAAAATCTGACATAAAATACCGTAATATATCTCACAACAGGTCTAAATATGTGTCATGACAGTGTTATGACCAGGTTATATCAGGTGTTATGACATTATGACATGGTTATGACAGTGTGTTACCAATTAGTTGTTATTTTCAACCAGTCTCAACATCAACGAAGCGACTCCGGGATGCTGGCCTTCTAGGCAAAGTTGCAAAGAAAAAGCCATATCTCACTGGACAAAAAAAGAAAAGATTATGATGGGGAAAAGAACACAGACACTGGACAGAGGAACTCTGCCCAGCACCCGGAGTCGCCTCTTCACTGTTGACGTTGAGACTGGTGTTTTGCGGATACTATTTAATAAAGCTGCCAGTTGAGGACTTGTGAGGCATCTGTTTCTCAAACTAGACACTCTAATGCACTTGTCCTCTTGCTCAGTTGTGCACCGGGACCTCCCACTCCTCTTTCTATTCTTTCTGTTCTGTGAAGGAAGTAGTACACAGCATTGTACGAGAACTTCAGTTTCTTGGCAATTTCTCGCATGGAATAGCTTTCATTTCTCAGAACAAGAATAGACTGACGAGTTGCAGAAAGTTCTTTGTTTCTGGCCATTTTGAGCATGTAATCGAACCCACAAATGCTGATGCTCCAGATACTCTAATTGAGGTAAAACAGTAAATCTGGTCATAGATTATGCATGTATGAACTACACATTGAATCATCCAGCCTAAAACAGGAGGTTTAAATAAAATGTACTGTCACCAACGTACCAGAAGATGTCTTTAAAACACAATTATATAATTGTCTAGCATCAGTGAGCTGATGTGTACTGTACTACTTTGTTACCTCTATCGAAGTAATCTCTGCATCCGCTATATGCCCTTCAATTTAGTAAGCAGTCGGCTTGAGTACACTGAGTACAGCACAATCCTGAGCCTCTGGCAAACTGCTGGCTATTACCAAAAACAAAACAAAACAAAACCAAGGATCAAAACAGCTCAAATAAGTATACGATAGGAATTACTTTTATATCAGAACATGTGCTGTTATAACTTCTTTCAAAAGTCAGGTATTGTCCCCTAGACTACCAGGCTTATAGCAATACCACATGCCTTGGAATGAAACTCAAGGTGCAGTAACTAAAATGCATCGCAAAGACCCCTAGGGCCACTTTCCCAGACACAGATTAAGCCTTGCCTAAAATGCACTTTCAGTGCAGAATCTCCTACTATTGAACATGCCTTTTAGTCCAGGGCTACTCTCAATTTGTGTCCGGGATACCAGCCCCTAAGCAGGCTACAACTTGACCGGCTCAAAGCTACATTCCACATTATTGAGCTGGGCCTTGCCGCACAGATGAGTCAGAAGCTCTCTATTATTTTCTTCAGTGACCATTGGTTTAAATGGTTTAAAGCAACGTACTGAGGTGGAAAACATTTGGGCTGCGATGATTCACATCAGTCTGTCTGCCCCCCTAAAGATTGACAGAGGTTTGGGTTCTGGTTGGAGTTTATATAACAAATAACTTATTTGGGCATACCTACACATTAATAAAACTGTTGTCTTTATTGAAGAACCAATTGGTCATCCAAACGTGACTCATATTACTCTTCTAATACTTTGAACTATGTGAAACAGTACTATTTCATTACTATTATGTAATATGAGCCACATTTGCCAACTGTAAGCTTACTGATAACCATGGTACAACAATAACCATGTGATAATGAATGTAACTCCATTATCCCCATCTAGATTTGATTTTATGGAGTGGGCCTGTCATACTCAGGGTCACAGCTCTCAAGCAGGAGACATCCACAATCTGTTGAGATTGATGAGATCATTTGTGGCATCCCTTCACAACTTAATGTTTACAGTCCACTGCAACTGAACTAGATAGGAAATTATCATGCAACAGTTATTTTTCTTAGCATAGGTCTCTTTGGGAATTATATATGTGTGTTTGTTATGGAAGGATATTCTCCTCTTGGGTACTCTAAATAAAGTGATTCAACATATATTTATATAAATACTACATACACATCCATTGTACAACAATGTACATACACATATTGTAATATACATACAATAATTGTACAGTAATATATTGCAAGCTTGAATGGTCTGTGTGTGATGTTATGTATAGCTGAGCGATAATATCGCAGGGAAGAATAGCCAAATTGTTGACCAATGTGTTTGAAAAACAATTCAAAGGTAATTATTGACAAAATACATTTTTAAACCACCTACCTGTCACAAATGCTTTGGCCACCAGCCATGTGAGGCTACAGCAGATTTTTGCTCGTGAAAAATCATAACGATCAAAATACTTTATTGCGGGAACAATAAAGGTATTTTTTAATTCCTTTGCGTCCGTCACTTCACCCATTATAACACCCTGAGTGTCAATACCAGCCGTCGGAAACCCAAAGCTTACTATGTAGCAATATAAGTCGATGACATCCCACCAAAGGAATTTAATGCACCAAACTTGACTTGATTTGCAGCCTTCAATGCCTACGTCAATTTACAATTCGTTGGAGGAGACATGGATAATTGACTGCAAGCCATCGGTAAGGTATCGTCTAACTCCTTTGAGTCAATATGAATCGTGGAAGCAGTGCCTCTCCTTGTATTTTTCATCCATACCGCTGCTACCATTTGAAATGGAGCTCGCTGAATAGCTGTCAACCAATTTCTGAATCTCAAAGAGAAATACGCATATTTTCTTCAGATAGAGAGGAAAAAACATTCCCATTATTCAGTCTTTGTTCTTTCACCTTCCTTTACATGTTCCCCTTTGGATAGCTTTTTTTCTCCACTATTCAATCTCTGCTTTTCTTCGCTTGTTACGGTTTTCCTGCCGCACTGTGGCTATAAAAGAGCTGCACTATTGCGCGTGCGCATACCACTCAGCCACTTCTGCACCACATGCAAAAGAGGAAAGCATGCCTTTACTACAGAGTGTAAATAAAACAGAATGTACGCATGCATAGTTTGAATTGTTTGGATAAAATGCTGTGTCTGCGTATATGTAGAATGCACCCTTGGAATATAACAATTTTAACTTTCAGCAATGAGATGGATTATTTAAGTGTGTCTTAGTCAGGAGTTATTCTCATAAATAGATGGTTGTAGTCCTAATATTCACCATAGATAAGAGGCTTGTTGAATTCGACATTGACTAACTGAAATCATGTTGTACAGCTTTATGTCAACATGTCAATTTGCTTCGGACATGTTTGTAAATTCAATTTTTTTTTTTTAAGCTACAAATCCAACATGCAGAAGCCTACTTGTTTCCTGTCATGAGAATATTTGGCATGAACTACATTACCCAGGATGCACTTAACTGGAGACGTCATCAACATTAGTCTGCGTTCTGAGTTGGTGGAGAGTGGACAAGATACAGTACATCAGGTATTCCCAAACTGGGTTACCGCAATACCGTCGGGGGTACGCCAAATAAAAATGTGGTTCACATTTATTTTTTTTTAGACCAGGAAATTATAGGGTTCATTTATTTTTATTTGTTCACATTTCAAACAGTCCATTTATATTTTCCAACGGGGCTATACATGTGGTTGAGTTTTTTTTGTCGCCTGAGTAGCCTCGTTTCAATGCCAAAATTAAACCATCTAACTTAAACTCACCCCATTCCGTACAAATGTGCCCATCCGCAACATTCAAACGAGGCTACAAAGAAAACTAATGGGACTCTAGAGACTGTGTTGACTTCAAAATCGGGGGTGTGAATTACGTTTCAATTTAAGCGTTGATCGACATGGTAATGGCTCTATAAGATTGGAGAAAAGTTGAAAAAAACAGACCCTCCGTTACATCGTGACGTGTCATGCCGTAACGTACAGCAAGCATAAAGCAACTATTTATGTCTTACAATCTCTCTCCACCAGGTGTAGCACTTCTCTCATCCTTTAAAAACAAGAAATGGACAGTGACGGGGGTAAGGGGGGAAAGCTAGTAATTTTTTGCATCATCATTGCAGGCGATCATCATTCTCAAAGCTGCTGTTAACTTCTAAGATCACTTTAGCACCGCCCTAAAAACCCGATTCAACTGCGACACAAACCTTTAAATAGGTATGCAATGACACATTATATAAACTCTTTATAGTGTTTTATTTACATTTTAGATGCGATAAGGTGATAAGTTGGACAGATCGAGTGAAAAAAAAAAGCTATTTTCCCACACAACATCTCTCCTTCTCACTATCACGCATTAGTTTTGCTTTCCCACCCGCCATTTTTAAAAAGACCCGACGGGGCTCATTGTCTTCTTGAATTATGCAGAAACGGGCAGCGTTTAGGTTTCAAAGGATTCTCTTTGAAAGGGGAGAGATTGTGCTTTACAATGGTATTGACATTACAGTTGATCTGGAAGTATTACGTTTTTGGGGCGCTAAAATAAGGGCAATTGTACGGACCAAGGCGATGTACAAGTTTACGTTAGTGTTCAGCGAAATAACAACACAATGTCAAATACAGGTAACCTAGTCAAATAATTAACAACCAATCACATTAACCGTTACTCTCTCGCAAGAATTCCACTAACGGTCCGAATGTAGCCAAACGTAGCTGCTGCTCATTCTGTTTGCTCGAAAATTGATAAATAGTTGGGTTTTTTTAAAGGTAAGGCCTGCGTCCATAGAGACACATGCCAGCTCTACTGGTAGAACTGCCACTACTAGCAGTACTACACCTGCACCTGTTGATGACACAAATTGTTCTGCTTCCATGAGCACATCCAATGCTAGAATCAGTAATTCTGCATTTGTTGTTAGCCCAGCTAGCATGGACACTTGATAGTTGGGAATATGATGCAGCTGAAGAGCTACTGCCCCCTTACCCGGGAAAGCACCAAACAACAGACACGGACATTGGACCATCGAAGAGGTGCAAGTATGATGAGAACTACTTTGATTTGGAGTTCACTTATATTGGGAGTAGTGCCTTTCCTCAGCCACAGTGTGTTATATGTGCAAAAGTACAATCTCACAACTCGATTAAACCTTCACTCTTGTGCAGACATTTAGAAACAAAACATTCCAATTTGAAAAATTAGCCACAGGAGTTTTTTGAGCGAGAATTAAGACGACTTTCAAGTAGTAAGACATGTATAAAAGCAACAGATACAATTAATAAGAACGGTCTAGAAGCATCTTATATGGTGAGTTAACGAGTGGCAAGGACAGGCAAGCCCCATACTATTGTGGAGGACTTAATTCTTCCTGCTTCCGTGGATATGGCTACGATAATGCTGGGGGAAATGGCCCAAAAACTCAGATAATGCCTTCATCAGACAACACTGTTTCATGACGCGTCAGTGACATGGCAGGAGATGTTTTGAAACAATTACTGCTTTGCATACAAGCCAGTAAATTCTATCCATTACAGATGGATGAGTCAACAAATGTGGCAGGCCTGGCACATCTCCTGATGTACAGTTGAAGTCAGAAGTTTACATATACCTTAGCCAAAAACATTTAAACTCAGTTTTTCACAATTCCTGACATTTAATCATTTAATCCTATCCACCACTTTATTTTAAGAATGTGAAATGTCGGAATAATAGTAGAGAGAATGATTTAGTTCAGCTTTTATTTATTTCATCACATTCCCAGTGGGTCAGAAGTTTGCATACACTCAATTATTATTTGGTAGCATTGCCTTTGGGTCAAACATTTTGGGTAGCCTTCCACAAGCTTCCCAAAATAAGTTGGGTGAATTTTGGCCCATTCCTCCTGACAGAGCTGGTGTAATTGAGTCAGGTTTGTTGGCCTCCTTGCTCGCACACGTTTTTTCAGTTCTGCCCAGAAGTTTTCTATAGGATGAGGTCAGGGCTTTGTGATGGCCACTCCAATACCTTGACTTTGTTGTCCATAAGCCGTTTTGCCACATCTTTGGAAGTATGCTTGGGGTCATTGTCCATTTGGCAAACCCATTTGCGACCAAGCTTTAACTGATGTCTTGAGATGTTGCTTCAATATATCCACATAATTTTCCTTCCTCATGATGCCATCTATTTTGTGAAGTGCACCAGTCCCTCCTTCAGCAAAGCACCCCTACAACATGATGTCGCCTCCCCCGTGCTTCACGGTTGGGATGGTGTTCTTCGGCTTGCAAGCCTCCCTCTTTTTCCTCCAAACATAAGGATGGTTATTATGGCCAAACAGTTCTATTTTTGCTCCACCAGATTATTCCAAAAAGTACGATCTTTGTCCCCATGTGCAGTTGCAAACCGTAGTCTGGCTTTTTTTATGGCGGTTTTGGAGCTGAGGCTTCTTCCTTGCTGAGCGGCCTTTCAGGTTATGTCAATATAGGACTTGTTTGACTGTGGATATAGATACTTTTGTACCTGTTTCCTCCAGCATCTTCACAAGGTCCTTTGCTGTTGTTCTGGGATTGATTTACACTTTTCGCACCAAAGTACGATCATCTCTAGGAGACAGAACGCATCTCCTTCCTGAGTATGATGGCTGCGTGGTCCCATGGTGTTTATACTTGCGTACTATTGTTTGTACAGATGAACGTGGTACTTTCAGGCATTTGGAAATTGTGGAGGTCTACAAAACAGCGATCAAATTACAGAAAATGTACATGACCAATTACCATCAGTAGCCTACAGAGTAATATGAGAAGAAGGCAATTGCTGAATTTATGTAGATATTCTAAACTAAGTGGTTTGATATCTTTTAAATGTAGTAGCAGGTCCATGTAGAATAATCTACCCTTTACCATAGAAGTTATGGTTATGCTAATATAACAATGTGCACAATGTGCACCTTTCATTGTTGTTATCAGCCGATGCAGATACTGTGCCTATCAGCATTTTGTCAGGTGGTAATGGGGCTACCTTGACAAACATGTCAGTGGTCATATCTTCCTGTGTCGTGTCCCATATACAACAGGAGTTCCCTGATCCTGTTTCAGAATACACAGGGTTTCTCCCTCCCCATATTGACTGCCAAAAAAGACAATAAAAGTAAACGTTATCTAGTAAAATGTTAATGCTGAGTGCCAGTTCTCTCTCCATTCAGAGTCATCAGTATCAAGCATGTCTGTCGGTCTAGACTTCATCACATCATCTAGAAAGTCTCCATGTGCTGGCTCCATACATGTTTTTGTGAACACATACAGTACCCACAGTCACTGTTCTATTACCAATAGCAGTTAGGATAGGTAATATCTGACACACAAACAAGTACTACGTTGAAGTTTGAAAAGGTCAGACTAAATCTACCTAATTCTGTTTTCCCCATCCACGACAGTTGATGAGAGGCAAGAGATGGTGAGGTAAGGGTCTTTGCCATAGCCCCATTTATGGGCATAGCAGCTGTAACGCTTGTCGTCTAGGGAAGGAGAGGAGGACCAAGGTGCAGCGTGGTAAGTGTTAATATTATTTAATGAAATATGCAACACTAGACAAAACAACACTAAACACTAAACAGGAAACAACCACTCACAAAACACAATGGAAAACAAGCTACCTAAATATGGTTCTCAATCAGGGACAACGATAGACAGCTGCCTCTGGTTGAGAACCATACCAGGCCAAACACAGAAATAGAAAATCATAGACAAACTAACATAGACAACCCACCCAACTCACGCCCTGACCATACTAAAACAAGCCACGGGTCCCGAATGGACGGGAGATTCCGGCAGCGCCAGACAGGCGGGAGACTCCGGCAGCGCCAGACAGGCGGGAGACTCCGGCAGCGCCAGACAGGTGGGAGACTCCGGCAGCTCTTGGCTGACTGACGGCTCTGGCAGCTCCTGGTTGACTGACGGCTCTGGCCGCTCCTGGCTGACTGACGGCTCTGGCAGCTCCTGGCTGACTGACGGCTCTGGCAGCTCCTGGCTGACTGATGGCTCAGGACAGACTGGCGGCTCTGGCAGCTCAGGACAGACTGGCGGCTCTGGCAGCTCAGGACAGACTGGCGGCTCTGGCAGCTCAGGACAGACTGGCGGCTCTGGCAGCTCAGGACAGACTGGCGGCTCTGGCAGCTCAGGACAGACTGGCGGCTCTGGCAGCTCAGGACAGACTGGCGGCTCTGGCAGCTCAGGACAGACGGGAGACTCTGGCAGCGCTGGGCAGGAGGAAGGCTCTGGCAGCGTTGGACAGGCGGGAGCACCTGTAGGGAGAAGACGGAGATGTACACCGGCCCTAGGAAACGCACTGGAGACCAGATGCGCTGAGCTGGCTTCATGGCACCTGGCTAGATGCCCACTCTAGCCCGACCGATACGAGGCGCTGCAATGTACCGCACCGGGCTATACACACGCACCAGGGACACCGTGCGCTTCACAGCAGAACACGGTGCCTGCCCGGTCCCTCTCGCTCTCCGGTAAGCACGGGGAGTTGGCTCAGGTCTCCTACCTGACTTAACCACACTCCCCGTGTGCCCCCGCCCAATAATTTTTGGGGGCTCTCGGGCTTCCAACCACGCCGCCGTGCTGCCTCCTCATACCACCGCCTCTAAGCTTTCGCTGCCTCCAGCTCAGCCTTGGGGCGGTGATATTCTCCAGCCTGTGCCCATAGTCCCTTGGCGTCCAGAATCTCCTCCCATGTCCAGGAGTCCTGCGATTCCGGCCGCTGCTGCTACTGCTCGTTACCACGCTGCTTGGTCCTTTCTTGGTGGGTGGTTCTGTAACGCTTGTCGTCTGGGGAAGGAGAGGAGGACCAAGGTGCAGCGTGGTAAGTGTTCATATTATTTAATGAAATATGCAACACTAGACAAAACAACAAACACGACAAACAAACAGTCCTGAAAGGTGAAACAAAAACACTAAACAGGAAACAACCACCCACAAAACACAATGGAAAACAGGCTATCTAAATATGGTTCTCAATCAGGGACAACGATAGACAGCTGCCTCTGATTGAGAACCATACCATCCTTCTCAGAGGCAGCTGTCAATCGTTGTCCCTGATTGAGAACCATATTTAGGTAGCCTGTTTTCTATTGTGTTTCGTGGGTGATTGTTTTCTGTTTTGTGTTGTGTGTCTGCACCAGCCAGAACTGTTTTCGGGTAATTTCTCTTTGTTATTTTTGTTATTTCCGTGTTCATTCTAATAAATATGGACACATACCACACTGCACCTTGGTCCTCACCTTCTTCCACCAACAATGGCGGTTACATGTATTTGGCGCCCTGCAATTTCATTGGCTGTTGGCGAGGTAACCCCAGTCCTACACAGGTTAAAAGGCCTTTGAACGCATTGTGGGAAATTAAACAATGGAGCCCCATTTCAATGAAGGGAAGCGAAGTGTGCGGAGCTTGGAAAAAAGGGGCATGATTTGTTTACATAATTGTAATCCAAACCAAATCTTCATATACTCATTGTGACGCACTGAGGTGACCAACATTATCGTATTTACACTTTGTAGTCACTTTTGATACTAGAATAAATGTTTGACTCATATCAATGCCACATAGGCCGTTTTTCAAAGGGATAAGTAGGTTTTTAGGGGCTCTTAAAAAAAGCTTTACAATTTTGTATCTGCAGCCAAGAATGGGGCAACGAAAACGTTTGGTCGGAGACCGAGTCATTGGCCAGGCCCACTACCAGCCCCCCCACACTAACTTTGCCAAACCGGCTGAAAAAAAGAAGTACTTCTGGAAAAAGCACCTAGGCTAAACTTTGAAAATCCAAAGGCACAGCTGTTAACTCAATTTGATCCACTCCCTCACTCTGTCCCCCTTGAAGCAACAGTAATGAGTAATTCATAAGCACAGGCCTATTTATGTTCTGTGGCTTAGCTACCATCTTAAATTATAGGCTACCGGTATGCTGCTACCCATGAGAAAGGAAGTCTACAGCCTTTCAAAAACTTAGGCAAAAGCTGAACTTTGTACAGTAAAAACATGATAATATTGTCTCGATTAAATCTACACGCAAAGTACATTTACCTCTTGAATTTATAATGCTTTATCTGTGAAAACAAGTAGAGAGTGATTCCATGCCAGTAAGGCCCAAAAATATTTTGGGTATCTCAGATTGTTCTAGCAATTGGGAGAAAGGATGTTAGATATGCTTTTTACATTTGTAACATATAGCTTTTTTTATCTTGGTGAAAGTGGCATTTTTTTGCCGTTTTTAGACCTATACAGTACATGCAAGTATATGCATTGAAGTTACGATAAATGTTATGAGCACAACCAACACAGTGAATGGGACAATGGATTCAAAGGCAACTCTCTCTGCTGGTGATTTGCTGAATGAGCAATCCTAAAATCCTGAATATGCAGACATTTGAATTCATAAATTCAACTGTTAAAATTGCATTGACCCCCAAACTGTGTACCAGTAATATTATATCAGCATTGTTTAGCTGAAGAAAAATAGGTATTCCTCTTACCAACATCATTCCGGCATACAGTATCAGTCAAAAGTTTGGACACACCTACTCATTCAAGGGTTTCTTTATTTTACTATTTTCTACATTGTAGAATAATAGTGAAGACATCAAAACTATGAAATAACACATATGGAATCATGTAGTAACCAAAAAAGTGTATTTTAGTATTTTAGTAACCAAAATTAGATTTTAGATTCTTTAAAGGAGCCACCCTTTGCCTTGATGACAGCTTTGCACACTCTTTGCATTCTCTCAACCAGCTTCACCTGGAATGCTTTTCCAACAGTCTTGAAGGAGTTCCAATATATGCTGAGCACTTGTTGGCTGCATTTCCTTCACTCTGCGGTCCAACTCATCCCAAACCATCTCAATTGGGTTGAGGTTGGGTAATTGTGGAGGCCAGGTCATCTGATGCAGCACTCCATCACCCTCATTGATCAAATAGCCCTTACACAGCCTGAAGGTGTGTTTTGGGCCATTGGGCCAAATGATAGCCCCACTAAGCGAGCGGTATTACTGCAGAATGCTGGGGTAGCCATGCTGGTTTAGTGTGCTTAGAAATCTAAACAAATCACTGACAGTGTCACCAGCAAAGCACCCCCACACATCACGCCTCCTCCTCCACGCATCACGGTGGGAACCACACATGCGGAGATCATCCGTTCACCTCATCTGCGTCTAACAAAGACACAGCGGTTGGAACCAAATATCTCAAATTTTGACTCATCAGACCAAAGGACAAATTTCCACTGGTCTAACCAATACTCTTCATAATTGTAATGCTTCTGGTATTTTTGCAAATGTCATAAGGGATCACTGTGCTATTGTGCCTGTGTGAGAGATGGTAAAATTCCTAAGCATTCACCACGTGTCATTACGAAAAGAAACTGGAAGCGGTTTCATATTCAAGGTTTTTGACATGATGTATCTAGCATAGAATGGAATTAATCCCTGATGTTGTAACTAGACTTTTCTTCCTTCCACATTGCATTCCAGGATGTATGCAATAGACATGTCCCTTTAAAAAAATCAGGATTAAGGGCAGAGAGAACCCTTTGTTTACTGAGCAACTTACTAAAATCATAAGGGAACGAAATGCTAAAGCAAGAGGGTCTGGTTCGGTTGATGATTGGATGGCTTTTAACCGTCTTCAAAATATAAGTGTGGCTATGATCCGTAAATTGAGAAAAAAGAAGAAACCCGCACACCGCTCTTGATAGTATCACTGCTCTCCAATAAGCTTTACGCATTGGCCTCACGGCCTTCGTCAAAGCTCTGACGAAGGCTGTGAGGCCGATGTGTAAAGCCTATTGGAGAGCGGTGATACTATCAAGAGCGGTGTGCGGGTTTCTTATTTTTTCTCATTTTATTCAACTGTTACCATGCACCTGCCAAAAAGATAGCTCAGATGTGTGAGAGCCTTTTGAATTAGGATCCGTGAATTGAAAGCAGACCACTACCCGAAATCTACTACGGATAATTTAAATTATCCATCAACATTATGGCAATTAGTGAAAGGTTGGGAGTGCAAAAAAGATACACAGCTTCCCAAACAATTGTTGGTAGACACACAGATTGTAACTGAGAAAACCTGCATTCTGAAAGCCTTAAATCAGCATTTTCTATATGCAGACAGTTTATTTGAAAAGGTCAAAAGGTATAATTGAGCCCCCTATAAATTTACCTGACACCCCTGTGCACTCCTTCGCCAGGTTCTCCTTTTCATCCTTCTCTGTTTCAGAATTGGGTAAAGCCCTGAAAGAAATTGATAGAAAAAATCCCCTGGCCTAGACCCCCGCTTCCTACGCCTAGCTGTAAACATCATTGCTCCACCCTTAACATGTATTTTGAACCTCAAGCTTAATATTAATTTCCCCAAGTTATGGAAATCTGCTTTTGTACTGCCTCTCCTGAAAGGTGGAGATCCTTCGCTACTTGACAACTATCGACCCATATCAAAATTGTCTGTACTGTCTAAGGTACTGGAGTCCTTAGTTAGTAGGGAGCTGAAGGCCTACCTCCAAGAAAACATCATCTTAAATGGAACGCAATCAGGTTTTAGATCTGGCCACAGCACTGTTTCAGCAACATTGAAGGTTTTTAATGACATCCATTGTGCTCTTGACAAGAAGTTACATTGTGTGTCTGTCTTTATTGATTTGTCGAAGGCATTTGACACTGTGGACCATGCTGTGTTAGTGCAAAGGTTAAAATGTTGTGGAATTACTGGTCATGCTCTAAATTGGTTTATAAATTACCTATCAAATCGTACACAATGTGTAATGGCAGATGGTTGTGAATCTGAGTCCATAGAGTTGTGCTAAGGTGTTCCGCAAGGTTCTATTTTGGGCCCATTGTTGTTCATTTTGTATATCAACAACATTGGGAATCATATTGAAACAGCGGATGTTCATTTTTATGCAGATGATACTGTTCTTTATTCAAGTGGTAGTAGTTTATCTTTAGGGAAAATTCCCAAAGAGCATTTAACATCATACAACATAATCTGTATGATTTAAAGCTGGTTCTGAATTTGGGTAAGAAAAAATGCATGGTATTTTCAAATACCTGTTTGAGAGAATGCCAAGAGTGTGCAAAGCTGTCATCAAGACAAAGTGTGGCTACTTTGAAGAATCTCAAATATAAAATATACACTTTTTTGGTTACTACATGATTTCATAGTTTTGATCTCATCACTGTTATTCTACAATGTAGAAAATAGTAAAAAGGAAAAAAAAGCCCTTGAATTGAGTTGATGTCCAAACTTTTGACTGGTACTGTATATCATGATAACTCTATTTTTTTTTTTTTATGAAGGAGTGGGCCTTTAATATTATTTAGGCTGGTATTATGATGACTCTTGTATTTAGTTTGCAGGCTGACACCACGCTGAAGATGGGCTTCCAGAAGCAGGTCCTGGAGGTTCTGGAGCATGTCCCAGAGGGGCAACAGACCCTGTTGATGTCTGCCACAATCCCCAAGGGCACAGAGGCGGCCCGACTGACCCAGTACCCGGTCTGCATCGCTACTGTGGACCAGAACCAGGCCTGCGCCAACATTTGCCAGATTGGCATTTGTTTACATCCTTGTTAGGGAGCTATTCTTCTTTGCCAAGATAATCCATCCACCTGAGAGGTGTGGCATATCAAGAAGCTGATTAAACAGCATGAATATTACACAGGTGCACCTTGTGCTGGAGTCAATAAAAGGCCACTAAAATGTGCAGTTTTGTCACACAATGTGTCAAGTTGTGTCAAGTTGTGTCACAGATGTGTCAAGTTGAGGGAGTGTGAAATTGGCATGTTGACTGCAGGAATGTCCAACAGAGCTGTTGCCAGAGAAATGGATGCTAAGTTCTCAACGTAAAACGTTGTTTTAGAGAATTTGGTAGTACGTACAACCGGCCTCACAACCGCAGACCACATGCATGGTGTCGTGTGGGCGAGTGGTTTGCTGATGTGAACATTTTCTTTTGTATTTTTTTTTTTTACCTTTATTTAACTAGGCAAGTCAGTTAAGAACAAATTCTTATTTTCAATGACGGCCAAGGAACAGTGGGTTAACTGCCTGTTCAGGGGCAGAACGACAGATTTGTACCTTGTCAGCTCAGGGATTTGAACTTGCAACCTTCCGGTTACTAGTCCAACGCTCTAACCATTAGGCTACCCTGCCGCCCCATTGTGAACAGTGTCCCATGGTGGGGTTATGCCTGCCCATAGTTGCTAGAGCGCGATGGGACAAGGATAACCTGGCGCAACAAACCCTCCTCTAAACAGAACGATGCTGGGCCAATAGTGCGCTGCCTCATGGGTTTCCCGGGCGCAATGGGACAAGGACAACCCGACCTGCCAAACCCTCCACTAAACCGGACGACGCTGGGCCAATTGTACGCCGCCTCATGGGTCTCCCGGTCGCAGCCGGCTGCGACACAGCCTAGGATTGAACCAGGATCTGTAGTGACGCAGCTAGCACTGCGATGCAGTGTCCTAGACCGCTGCGGCACTCGAGAGGTCCCCAGGCCTTGTACACAGATAATTGCTAACATTAGCCAAAGCAAGCTAGCTAGCACTGATTGTGCAACCCTTAGTAACAGTACAGATTAAGATGAAAAATGATCAGGCCTACTGTACCTCATACTGTAGAAACTAGTCTAGGTTGGAACTGTCATTGTTAAAATACAAGTAATAATTTATATTCTGAACTGGAATAAACTTATTGAAGCAAGATGCTTTTTGAGGCAAACACACTCACCCAGTTCTGGGTTGCTCATCTACAGCAGGAAGCAAACTCCTGCCTGGCTGAGAAAGCAGAAGATGTTCTGATCCAGTTTGGCACCACATACAGTGCCTTGCGAAAGTATTCGGCCCCCTTGAACTTTGCGACCTTTTGCCACATTTCAGGCTTCAAACATAAAGATATAAAACTGTATTTTTTTGTGAAGAATCAACAACAAGTGGGACACAATCATGAAGTGGAACGACATTTATTGGATATTTCAAACTTTTTTAACAAATCAAAATCTGAAAAATTGGGCGTGCAAAATTATTCAGCCCCTTTACTTTCAGTGCAGCAAACTCTCTCCAGAAGTTCAGTGAGGATCTCTGAATGATCCAATGTTGACCTAAATGACTAATGATGATAAATACAATCCACCTGTGTGTAATCAAGTCTCCGTATAAATGCACCTGCACTGTGATAGTCTCAGAGGTCCGTTAAAAGCGCAGAGAGCATCATGAAGAACAAGGAACACACCAGGCAGGTCCGAGATACTGTTGTGAAGAAGTTTAAAGCCGGATTTGGATACAAAAAGATTTCCCAAGCTTTAAACATCCCAAGGAGCACTGTGCAAGCGATAATATTGAAATGGAAGGAGTATCAGACCACTGCAAATCTACCAAGACCTGGCCGTCCCTCTAAACTTTCAGCTCATACAAGGAGAAGACTGATCAGAGATGCAGCCAAGAGGCCCATGATCACTGTGGATGAACTGCAGAGATCTACAGCTGAGGTGGGAGACTCTGTCCATAGGACAACAATCAGTCGTATATTGCACAAATCTGGCCTTTATGGAAGAGTGGCAAGAAGAAAGCCATTTCTTAAAGATATCCATAAAAAGTGTCGTTTAAAGTTTGCCACAAGCCACCTGGGAGACACACCAAACATGTGGAAGAAGGTGCTCTGGTCAGATGAAACCAAAATTGAACTTTTTGGCAACAATGCAAAATGTTATGTTTGGCGTAAAAGCAACACAGCTGAACACACCATCCCCACTGTCAAACATGGTGGTGGCAGCATCATGGGTTGGGCCTGCTTTTCTTCAGCAGGGACAGGGAAGATGGTTAAAATTGATGGGAAGATGGATGGAGCCAAATACAGGACCAGTCTGGAAGAAAACCTGATGGAGTCTGCAAAAGACCTGAGACTGGGACGGAGATTTGTCTTCCAACAAGACAATGATCCAAGACATAAAGCAAAATCTACAATGGAATGGTTCAAAAATAAACATATCCAGGTGTTAGAATGGCCAAGTCAAAGTCCAGACCTGAATCCAATCGAGAATCTGTGGAAAGAACTGAAAACTGCTGTTCACAAATGCTCTCAATCCAACCTCACTGAGCTTGAGCTGTTTTGCAAGGAGGAATGGGAAAATAATTCCATCTCTCGATGTGCAAAACTGATAGAGACATACCCCAAGCGACTTACAGCTGTAATCGCAGCAAAAGGTGGCGCTACAAAGTATTAACTTAAGGGGGCTGAATAATTTTGCACGCCCAATTTTTCAGTTTTTGATTTGTTAAAAAAGTTTGAAATATCCAATAAATGTCGTTCCACTTCATGATGTGTCCCACTTGTTGTTGATTCTTCACAAAAAAATACAGTTTTATATCTTTATGTTTGAAGCCTGAAATGTGGCAAAAGGTCGCAAAGTTCAAGGGGGCCGAATACTTTCGCAAGGCACTGTATCTAAGCGAGTCAGGGTTCTTAACTCTGACATACTTAAAAAACAAGTACAGAAGCAGTCTCAATGCTGAACCTGACCTCAATGTTGCACTGTCAAAAACTGTGCCCAAAATAGACATGCTTGTTGAAAACTTCAACCAGCCACACACCTCTCATTAGGACTATGTGTGTGTGTGTTTTCTGGTCTACATCTGTGTGATGTGATCAATCAGTTTATTCCAGTTCAGAATAAAACATATGTATTGTATTTTAACAGCAACAGTTCCAACCTAGACAGATATGTAAGAGTGTTTCTAATGGGGGAAAATAAACATGAATAGATATTTATACGGATATTTAATTACATTGTTATTTGGTTTTGTCTATATTGCATTTGTTTTAGGTATAAGGGCAATGAAATGTACCAATATTTACATATAGTTGCATGTTTTCCTAAGCTTGGGTCCCAGGAAAACACAGAATTTCTAATTTGGTCCCAGGCTGAAAAAGTTTAAGAACCACTGGATTAGGGCCTAATGAATTTATTTCAAATGAACTATTTATATGAACTGTAACTCAATAAAGTCTTTGAAATTGTTGCATGTTGTGTTTATATATTTGTTCAGTATATATGAAAACTGTTTGTTTTTTATTCAGTGTACTGGGTAATGTTCATTGGTCACTAAACAGAAGAAAATAGACTGAAACAGGGAGGTGCGTGTCTGCAAAATGATTTATAATGTTTTCCGTTGCGTGCCCTCATGAACCCAACCCTGGTGTAGATTTTTTTTAATGTTCATTTAAGTTTCCGGTTTGGTCAGTAATTTCTGTATATAGTCATAAAGCAGACACTCTCAGAATGGAGTGTTTTTAAGTCTGAAAAATGGTCATTCCTGCTGTGTGAGGACTGAGATGGCGCCGGAGGGGAGGGCTGCCGTCTTATCGGCTCTTCACCAACCATGCTATTTTGTATGTTTTTTTACATTGTTCGTAACTTGTTTTGTACATAATGTTGCTGCTACCGTCTCTTATGCCCGAAAAGAGCTTCTGGACATCAGAACTAAGATTACTCATCTCAAATTTGACGAGGAGTTCTTCTTCAATGAGTCGGACATGAGGGATATACTACAGACACCCAACCAGGCCCAGATCCCCGTAATTCTCTGGAAAAGGAAACGTAGGTTTCGTGGAAAGAGATCAGGATGCCTTGTGAGGATCAGCCGAAGAGTGGCTAATCTTCCCTTGCCTTTCGTTCTGCTAGCTAACGTTCAATTGCAGGAAAATAAATGGGATGAACTGAAAGCACGTATATACTACCAACAGGACATTAAAAACTGTAATATCTTATGTTTCACTGAGTCGTGGCTGAACTACGACATTAAGAACATACACCTGGTGGGTTATACACTCAATCGGCAGGACAGAACAGCAGCCTCTGGTAAGACACCTATGCATATTTGTAAACAATAGCTTGTGCACGATATCGAAGGACGTCTCAAGGTTTTGCTCGCCTGAGGTAGAGTATCTCATGATAAACTGTAGACCACACTATCTACCTAGAGAGTTTTCATCTGTATTTTTTGTTGATGTCTACATACCACCACAGACCTAGACTGGCACTAAAACTGTACTCAATGAGTTGTATTCCGCCATAAGCAAACAGGAAAACGCTCATCCAGAGGTGCACTCCTAGTGGCCGGGGACTTTAATGCAGGGAAACTTAAACAGTTTTAGCTAATTTCTATCAGCATGTTAAATGTGCAACCGGAGGGAAAACAATTCTAGACCACCTTTACTCCACACACTGAGACGCGTACAAAGCTCTTCCTCGCCCTCCATTTGGCAAATCTGACCATAACTCTATCCTCCTGATTCCTGCTTACTAGTAAAAGTGAAAGCAGGAAGCACTAGTGACTCAGTCTATTAAAAAGTGGTCAAATGAAGCAGATGCTAAACTACCGGACTGTTTTGCTAATACAGACTGGAATATGTTCTGGGATTCTTCCGATGGCATTGAGGAGTACACCACATCAGTCACTGGCTTTATCAATAAATGCATTGAGGACGTCGTCCCCACAGCGACTGTACGTACATACCCCAACCAGAATCCATGGATTACAGGCAACACTCGCACTGAGCTAAAGGGTAGAGCTGCCGCTTTCAAGGAGCGGGACTCTAACCCGGAAACGTACAAGAAATTCCGCTATGCCATCCGATGAACCATCAAACAAGCAAAGAGTCAATACAGGACTAAGATCGAATCGTACTACACCGGCTCCGACGCTCCTCGTATGTGGCAGAGCTTGCAAACTATTAAAGACTATAAAGGGAAGCACAGCCGAGAGCTGCCCAGTGACACAAGCCATCCAGACAAGCTAAATAACTTCTATGCTCGCTTCGAAGCAAGTAACACTGAAACATGCATGAGAGCATCAGCTGTTCCAGATGACTATGTGATCACACTCGCCGCAGTTGATGTAAGTAAGACCATTAAACAGGTCAACATTCACATGGCCGCTGGGCCAGACAGAATAGCAGGACGTGTACTCCGAGCATGTGCTGACCAACTGGCAAGTGTCTTCACTGATATTTTCAACCTCTCTCTGTCTACGTCTGTAATACCAGCATGTTTCAAGCAGACCACCATAGTCCCTGTGTCCAAGAACACTAAGGTAACCTGCCTAAATGACAACCGACCCATAGCATTCACGTCTGTAGCTATGAAATGCTTTGAAAGGCTGGTCATGGCTCACATCAACACCATTATCCCAGAAACTCTAGACCCACTCCAATTTGCATACCGCACCAACAGATCCACAGATGATGCAATCTCTATTGCACTCCACATTGCCCTTTCCCACCTGGACAAAAGGAACACCGATGTGAGAAAGCTATTCATTGAATACAGCTCAGCGTTCAACACCATAGTGCCCTCAAAGCTCATCACTAAGCTAAGGACCCTGGGACTAAACACCTCCCTCTGCAACTGGATCCTGGACTTCCTGACTGGACGTCCCCAGATATCAACACATCCACCACGCTGATCCTCAACACGGGGGCCCCTCAGGAGTGCGTGCTCAGTCCCCTCCTGTACTCCCTGTTCACTCATGACTGCTCGGCTAGGCACAACTCCAACACCATCATTTAGTTTGCTGATGACACAACAGTGGTAGGCCTGATCAAAGACAAGGATGAGACAGCATATAGGGAGGACCGTGTGGTGCAAGGACAACAACCTCTCCCTCAACGTGATCAAGACAAAGGAGATGATTGTGGACTACAGGAAAAGGAGGACCGAGCACACCCCCATTCTCATTGACGGGGCTGTAGTGGAGCAGGTTGGGCATGACAAAACCTATTCCCCCTCAGGAGACTGAAAAGATTTGGCACGGGTCCTCAGATCCTCAAAAGGTTTTACAGCTGCAACATCGAGAGCATTGGTAACACTGGTTGCGTTACTGCCTGGTATGGGCAATTGCTCGGCCTCCGACCGCAAGGAACTACAGAGGGTAGTGCGTACATCACCGGGGCCAAGTTTCCTGCCATCCAGGCCCTCTATACCAGGCGGTGTCAAAGGGAGGCCTTAAAAATTGTCAAAGAGTCCAGCCACTCTAGTCATAGAATGTTATCTCTGCTACCGCACGGCAAGTGGTAACGGAGCGCCAACTCTAGGTCCAAGAGGCTTTCAGCTTCTACACCCAAGCCATAAGACTAATTAAAAGCTAATCAAATGGCTACCGAGACTATTTTGAATTGCCCCCCCTGCTACTGCTGCTCTACTGCTGCTCTTTAATTATTTGTTAGTCTTATCTCTTACTTTTTTGGGAGGTATTTTCTTAAAACTGCATTGTTGGTTAAGGGCTTGTAAGTCAGAATTTCACTGTAAGGTCTACTGCACCTGTTATATTCGGCGCATTTGACAAAAATTTGATTTGATTTGTAGCTCTTAAAGACTTCTCTCACTGGCCCATATTTAGAAAGCCATCACTGCAGCCCCGCCCCCCTTTCCAGAGGAAATGGGTGGGGCCTTAGCCATGACCTCGCTCCAGGAAACTAAGCAACGGTTTATACCATCTATACAAGGCAGAGAGCAGGAAGAGGCTGTGCTTTCATAAACCCATTGGAGAAATTGCAATTACTGCCCAGTAATCAGACTTTTTTTTGTTATACAGGGGGATATTGACTTGCACTCCTGCATTTTACCTGTTGTCCAACAATTCTGAAATAAAATGTAATTATCATGTTATTTTATAGGTTTAGTTTTGTAGGTTTTAGCAGACTGTCTTATCCCAAGCCACTTACATTACTTATGATGGCTTATAATAAATGCACATAGGGGTGAAACATCAGCATAAAACATCAACAAGCATAATAAATCAACTCTTCCTTAGATGTAGGAAGAAATGTTTTTGTGACCGAGATGGCCATCATATTTTGTATAACACCACTGACCTGTGTGTTTATCTTGTAGGATGGGAAACTGTACCAGCCTCCGGTGATGGTGATTATAGACTGTAAGCTGGGGGCAGACCTGCTATGTGATCCGGGAAGTAGGTCATGGGCCTCAACACGGTGGCCATCCACTCCGACAAGACCCAGTGGGAACGCAACCGCATCCTCAAGGTGAGGCCAATGGCAGCCTTTGGTTCATTAGGCACCAAACAGAAGAAAACTGACTGAAACAGGGAGTGAGTGCCTGCACTGGTCCAATAAGAAACACACATTTTCATTTTCTTTTGCAAAACATTTTAAAACATTCTCTTTTGCGTGCCCTAATGAACAAGACCCAAGGGAGGGGTATTCAGTTGAATGATCAAAGGGTTTCCCTAGATATGTTTCCCTAGGTCAATACCACACACACTATGATCTAGGATCAGTTTAGCCTTTTACAGCATAATTAATAAGATTACATGGATAGTGGGGACCTGATCCTAGATCAGCGCTCCTACCATAAGATGCTTTATGAATACGGCCCAGGTCTGGCTACTATGGCTCAAAAAGCGAAGCAAGTCAAAGCTAGTGTACTTCCATAAAGAGTATGATACCTTTAATATGTTTTGTACTCTGTTCTCAGGGTCTACTTGAAGGGCACTTTGAAGTGATGGTCCACTGGCGTACTGGGCAGGATGCGGTTGCGTTCCCACTGGGTCTTGTCGGAGTGGATGGCCACCGTGTTGAGGCCCATGACCTACTTCCCGGATCACATAGCAGGTCTGCCCCCAGCTTACAGTCTATAATCACCATCACCGGAGGCTGGTACAGTTTCCCATCCTACAAGATAAACACACAGGACAAGTATGTTCATCAGGTAGGTGAATTTGCAACTGTTGTGCATGGGAAAATCTGATGTGTTTTTGTCTTATACATTTTTGAGACAATACCTTCTTGCATCTTGGCGGGAACATCTTGCACAGAATAATTTTTTGTATAGTATAGTCTACATACTCTATAGTCTAGTATAGTGTGTGTGTTTGTGTGTGTTGCCACTTATTCGGGGGTGACAAGCCATTTTAGGTGTCACTCCTTCCTCACAGCTGAGCAGAGCAGGCAGACTGGGCCACTGGGGCACTGCCTTCACGTTGGTCAACAACATCAACAAGTGTCTGTCCCTGAAGGTGGTAAACTGGGTGAAGCCCACAGGCTCCCAGCTGCCCCCCCCCAGCTCCTCATCTCCCCTCACCTCCACGAGCAGCAGAGGAAGGGAAAGCAGAAAGCCACGTAAAGTAGAGAGGATGATGTCGTTGGTCACCAAGACCAACAAAACACAACAGGAGATTAAAAAGATAGAAACAGTTTGACAGATGCACTTGTTATAGTTACTTTGTGTTTATATCTGGGTAATTTTTAAAAATAAATGAATATGAAAACTTGATTGAGTTGTCATTTGGATTTGACCCTCTTTTACATTCAATATGGTAATATACACAATATACTGTATATATACAAAGTAGGTGGACACCCCTTCAAATTAGTGGATTCGGCTTATTTCATCCACACCCGTTGTTGACAAGTGTAGAAAATCGAGCACATAGCCAAGCATACACCATAGACAAACAGTAGAATGGCCTTACTGAAGAGCTCAGTGACTTCCAACAAGGCACCGTCTCATAGGATGCCACCTTTCCAACAAGTCAGTTCATCAAATTTCTGCCCTGCTAGAGCTGCCCCAGTCAACTGTAAGTGCTGTTTATGTGAAGTGAAAACGTCTAGGAGTAACAACGGCTCAGCCGCGAAGTGGTAGGCCAAACAGAACGGGACAGCTGAGTGTTGAAGCATTTAGCGAGTAAACATTGTCTGTCCTAGGTTGCAACACTCACTACTGAGTTCCAAATTGCCTCTGGAAGCAATGTCAGCACAAGAACTGTTCAGCGGGAGCTTAATGAAATGGGTTTCCATGGCCCGAGCAGCCGCACAAGCCTAAGATCACCATGCGCAATGCCAAGCGTTGACTGGAGTGGTGTAAAGCTCGCCAGTGGTGTAAAGCTCGCATTCTCTGGAGTGATGAATCACGTTTCACCTTGGCGAATGCCAGGGGAACGCTACCTGCCCCAATGCATAGTGCCAACTGTAAAGTTTGGTGGAGGATTAAAAGTGGTCTGGGGCTGTTTTTCATGGTTCAGGCTCCTTAGTTCCAGTGAAGGGAAATGTTAACACAACATCATACAATAAAATTCTATACAATTCTGTGCTTCCAACTTTGTGGCAACAGTTTGGAGAAGGCCCTTTCCTGTTTCAGCATAACAATGCCCCTGTGCACAAAAGGAGGTCCATACAGAAATGGTTTGTCGAGATCAGTGTGGAAAAACTTGACTGGCCTGCACAGAGCCCTGACCTCAACACCCCATTGAACACATTTGGGATGAATTGGAATGCTGACTGAGAGCCAGGCCTAATCGCCCAACATCAGTGCCCGACCTTCCGAATGCTCTTGTGGCTGAATGGACGCAAGTCCTTGCAGCAATGTTACAACTTTTAGTGAAGAGTGGTGGGGACCAGCTCCATATTAATGCACATGATTTTAGAATGAGATGTTCGACAAGCAGGTGTCCACATACTTTCGATCGTGTAGTGTAGTTGTGCATTTTGTTGAGACGATGGATCTAGTCTCAAGCGTGGAAATACTGCTATCTACCTTTCAAACACAGGCTCTGCATGTATTTTGTTCTGCTGTGGACGGTGACGTAATTTGTGTCTAGCCAATAGCACACCACTGATAGGAGTTTGAAATCGACGCGGGGCAGATGTCAACCACTACAGTGAAATGGTAAACAAACTCAGAAGAAATAGTTAAATTCTTCTGTTTTGAGAAGTAGCTGGCAAATATAATTGTGAATGTCCGAATTATATTAACCTTTACTTATTAAACTGATCAGATTATCATTTTCAGCTTTTCAATGTGTTATGGACAGTTAGCTAACGTTAGCTGGCTAATTTAGCTAGCTAAGCTAACGTCGTACACCAACTAAACGACCAAATAAAACCGCATGCATTGTCTAGTCAGCTCATGTCCGAATGATCAATTTCTTAATACAACTAACGTCAACTTTAAACTTTTTGCAGGGGAAGATGTGCACTTTCATTGATTTGTCTACAGATAACGTTGGTAACATTTTTCTTTTGGAATTGACGAAAGATTGTAATACATTTATTATTATTTTTTAAATAAACTCAGCCATGTCTTTATATTCGACATCAGCGAAAAAGCACACCGCCTTTTATGACAATTTCTTGACATCAAGGGTTCCTGACACGAAAGACCAAAAAGCTGCGCGAGGAATGATCAAAGGGGACGATACGAAATTATTGACATTGGATAAAACCAAGGAGATAAACACGACCTATTTGAACTCTGCACTCTCAAAAACCGGAGGTCAGAGGAATGGCACCCCCGGTCGAGGTCGTCTCACTCTACAGAGGAAAACCGGTACGAACGGCGACACTGTGATGAGTGAAAATACAATGGAAATCACTCAGAATAGGACACCGGTACCCGAGAAAAGACTCACGTTGCAACGCAGAACCAGGACAGGTTCAATTGACAAAAGCGCAAGTAATGACACCAGCAAAGCAACAGAGAGCTCGAGACAACACTGGGTCAGCGGCACCGACTCTCATCATTACAAAGTTCTCTCTGAATCAAACCCTAGAACGCCTGTTAGTGCAGTTGTATTGCGGTCATTCAGTCTGAGGGACAGCTCATCTAGAAGTAAATCAAGAGAAGCTGTTCATCTTTTAAACACTCCTTCTAAAGGAGTCAAACTATTTGCACCAAAACAGCCAGCAGCCCCGGGTAAAGTAGATGTGACAAAACCTGAGGATCATAGCAGAACTTTTTCAACACCCACAAAAATGACTCCATTCGAGAAAATCACAGCAAAGAAGGATGCCTTTGAGAGGTTGGCTGGGAAAGAGATCCCAAAAGTGGTGGCAGTAAAAACGGTAGGCCTAGAGAGGCCGAAGACACACGCACAGGTGACTGTGGAAGCTGCAAAGCCTGTTGCAACTCCCCATACTAACAAGTTTCTGGTCAGTAGTCAAAGAGCAAACGTGACCTCCAATTTGATGCCCGGGCAGGTGAGAAAGTACTCAACCCATGGCGACCTGACCATGGCTAGGTCCTCGACTCCTGCGCCTACCTTCTCCACCGAGCTTTTACTCCCACCCAGTGCGATGCTAAAGCACGAACAGGGTACCCTGAAAATGGAGAACAGTGCCGTGACAGTTGCGGTTAGAATGAGGCCATTCAACACCAGGTATAAATATGTAGCATCTGCTTGTGATGAATTGTTAATTGAAATTGCATTCAGCCAGCTCTTAATGACATTTCTATTGTTTGGAATGAATATTGCTGTCTTTGAACTTGTATTCTACTAATTTGTTTCTACAGTTATCCATAAATAGTGACTTAAATAATGACAATGAAATATCTGCCTTTCATTCATATTCAGGGAGAAGACTGAGAAAGCATTGCAGGTGATCTTCATGGATAACCAGGAGACTCTTGTCCAACATCCAGACACCAAGCAGAGCTACTCCTTCACGTATGACTTCTCCTTCTGTTCCGTCGACAAAAGCGACCCCGGCTTTGCCAGCCAGCAGACGGTGTATGAAAAACTAGCAAAGCCACTTCTGGAGAGGGCCTTTGAGGGCTTCAACACCTGTCTGTTTGCATATGGCCAAACTGGATCTGGGAAGTCTTACACGTAAGGCTCACTCCCACAACTTGAAGAAACACTCAAATCGTATAATGTATTGGTTCTAATGCAAGGTTTCCCAAATTCGGTCCTGGGCCCCCACCTGGGTGCATGTTTTGGTATTTGCCCTAGCACTACACAGCTGAATCAAATAATCAAAGCTTGCAGATGAGTTTGTTATTTGAATCGGCTGTGTAGTGCTAGGGCAAAAACCAAAACGTGCACCCAGGGCTAAGATTAGGAAACCCTGGTCTAATGTAATGTTCCTTTGTGACGCAAGCCATGTAAACTGTGGTTGCATCCATATGTTCAATTGGACTATATGTTCTTCTGTTACTCTCCTGCAGTATGATGGGTGTTGGGGAAGAAGCAGGTGTAACACCAAGATTCTGCGAGGAGCTCTTCTCTAGGCTGTCTGTGGTTGATAATCAGGAGGTACCCTATTAGCTATTAATTCAGATAATATTCATACCAAGTTGCACATATTGTTGACTCTGTTCAGTTATCATGCAATGCATTTTTATGTGGCTGTCGATGTATTACAGGTTACATGTCATCTGGAGATGAGCTACTTTGAGGTGTACAATGAGAAAATCCATGACCTGCTCATTGCCAGGAATGAACAAAACCAAAAGAGGTGGCCTGTGAGTAGGACAAACTCCCTAAAGATAACCGATATGAATTGAAACATGACATTTCTATTGAATGGCCCTATGATATGTGTTGTTTCTCAATGCCATTTTACATCAATGAGCTTAGTAATGACCAAATGCTCTGTTTTTGTAGTTAAGGGTGAGGGAACATCCAGTCAACGGGCCTTACGTTGCTGAGCTGACAACGTGAGCAAACTTACTCTTTCCATTCTTATCTTGTTAAATGTAATGATGGATTGCTAGTCTTATGGATTCACTCACTGACTATATGTTTGCTCACAGAAACGTGGTGAGCTCCTATGCAGACATTCAGGTAAGTTGCTTTGCAGACACAATTTCTTAACACTGGGCCACGTTCAGTTGCCAAACATTGTTGAACGTTGCAGATAGAAATGCCATTAATGGCCTCCCGAGTGGCGCAGTGGTTTAAGGCACTGGGTTTGAGTCCAGGCTCTGTCGCAGCCGGCCGCGACCGGGAGACCAATGGGGCGGCACACATTTGGCCCAGCTTTGTCCGGGCTAGGGGAGGGTTTGGCCGGCAGGGATGTCCATGTACAATCGCGCACTAGCGACTCCTGTGGCGGGCCGGGCGCAGTGCACGCTTACACTGTTGCCAGTGTAAGCGGCTGGCTGCGACAGTGTAAGCGGCTGGCTTCCGGGTTAAGTGAGCCTTGTGTTCGTTTGTGTTTTGGACGACACACCGCTCTCGACCTTTGCCTCTCCCGAGTCCATACGGGAGTTGCAGCGATGAGACATGACTGTAACTACCAATTGGATACCACGAAATTGGGGAGAAAAAAGGGGTTAAAAAAACACAATAAATGCCATTAATAGAGCTGACGTGATCCCTTACTCTACATGACAGAAAGGCATGGCATATTTCTATCTGAACGTTCCAAAACGTGTCCTGCTGAACCCGTCCATGATATGTAGCGAGCTCTTACCACTTTTGAACACTGCTCAATAAATGTGTGGTGAATACACACTCTTACCAGGGTTGGCTGGAGCTTGGGAACAAGCAGCGAGCCACTGCAGCCACGGGCATGAACGACAAGAGCTCCCGATCCCACTCCGTATTTACTCTGGTTATGACACAGACCAAGGTGAACTCCCCGCCCTGTCTCTTTGTGTGTGTATGCTGTTAGCGTTACTTTGTGCATCTAAATGCATATTATCCACCCACTGTGGATATCCACCCAATTATTTGTTTCTTCTGATGACGATCTGGGTCTGTTTGTCTTGTGTCCTTTGTGTTTGTGGTTCTTCGTGTTTCTGTTTTTATGCACATTTGTTTCATTTGTGTGTCGCTCATCTCCTTTTCTGTTTGAATACACACATACAGCTAACTGCCAAAATAAAGGAAACACAAACATAAAGGGTCTTAATAAGGCAACCACAATCCAAAACAGCTTCGATGCACCTTGGCATAGATTCTACAAGTGTCTGGAACTCTATTGGAAGGATACGACATCATTCTTCCACAAGAAATTCCATAATTTGATGTTTTGTGTTTGGAGGTGGAAAACACTCAGGCGTCGCTCCAGAGACTCCCATAAGTGTGCAATTGGGTTGAGATCTGGTGACTGAGACTTCCATGGCATATGGCTTACATAATTTTCACGCTCATCAAACCATTCAGAGACTGTTCTTGCCCTGTGGCTGGAAGCATGGTCATCCTATGGGACCTTAGTAGCTAAACTAATGGCATGCCCAGCATTTTTATATATCACCCTAAGCATGATGGAATGTTAATTGCTTAATTAACACCTACTTTGTATCCCTCATTTACTCAAGTGTTTCCATTATTTTGTCAGTTACTTGTATGTTTTGTGTGTGTGTGACTGTTCTCCCTTTGTCTGTGTAGACTGAGTTTGTGGAAGGGGAAGAACATGACCACAGGATCACCAGCAGGATCAACCTGGTGGACTTGGCCGGCAGCGAACGCTGCTCCTCAGCCCAGACCAGCGGAGACCGCCTCAGGGTAAGCACTGGTAGTTGGACTTGATTTCTTCATCTCGCTCTCGCTGACTTCTTGTCCGACTCCCACCCGCTCCTGCAAGAACTGGTTCTGAACCCGACGGCCTGAACCCGAAGGTTTGAGTGAAATAGAATAGGAGAGAGGACATTTGCACTTGACTCAATATACTTTTTGATTGACTTTTATGAGCGGGACGATTTGCACACAGTAAAATAAATGTGTAATAAATATTTATTTCCAGTCAATGTCGGAGCCTAATTATAGCCTAGCTATATGTTTAGGAAGTTAATTTCCTTGAATATACAGCCTTGGGCAAAAGTTTTGAGAATGACACACATATAAATGTTCACAAGGTTTGCTGCCTCAGTTTGTATAATGGCAGTTTTCATATACTCCAGAATGTTATGAAGAGTGATCAGATGAATTGCAATTAATTGCAAAGTCCCTCTTTGCCATGCAAATGAACTGAATCCCCCCAAAACATTTCCACTGCATTTCAGCCCTGCCACAAAAGGACCAGCTGACATCATGTCAGTGATTCTCTCGTTAACACAGGTGTGAGTGTTGACATGGCTAGAGATCACTCTGTCATGCTGATTGAGTTTGAATAACAGACTGGAAGCTTCAAAAGGAGTGTAGTGCTTGGAATCATTGTTCTTCCTCTGTCAACCGTGGTTACCTGCAAGGAAACACGTGCCGTCATCATTGCTTTGCACAAAAAGGGCCTCACAGGCAAGGATATTGCTGCCAGTAAGATTGCACCGTAAAATCAACCATTTATTGCATCATCAAGAACTTCAAGGAGAGCGGTTCAAATGTTGTGAAGAAGGCTTCAGGGCGCCCAAGAAAGTCCAGCAAGCACCAGGACCGTCTCCTAAAGTTGATTCCGCTGCGGGATCGGGGCACCACCAGGACAGAGCTTGCTCAGGAATGGCAGCAGGCAGGTGTGAGTGCATCTGCACGCACAGTGAGGCGAAGACCTTTGGAGGATGGCCTGGTGTCAAGAAGGGCAGCAAAGAAGCCACTTCTCTCCAGGAAAAACATCAGGGATAGACTGATATTCTGCAGAAGGTACAGGGATTGGACTGCTGAGGACTGGGGTAAAGTCATTTTCTTTGATGAATCCCCTTTCCCATTGTTTGGGGCATCCGGAAAAAAAGCTTGTCCGGAGAAGACAAGGTGAGCGCTACCATCAGTCCTGTGTCATGCCAACAGTAAAGCATCCTGAGACCATTCATGTGTGGGGTTGCTTCTCAGCCAAGGGAGTGGGCTCACTCAAAATTTTGCCTAAGAACACCGCCATGAATAAAGAATGGTACCAACACGTCCTCCGAGAGCAACTTCTCCCAACCATCCAGGAACAGTTTGGTGACGAATAAGGCCTTTTCCAGCATGATGGAGCACCTTGCCATAAGGCAAAAGTGATAACTAAGCGGCTCGGGGAACAAAACATCGATATTTTGGGTCCATGGCCAGGAAACTCCCCAGACCTTAATCCCATTGAGAACTTGTGGTCAATCCTCAAGAGGCGGGTGGACAAACAAAACTCCACAAATTCTGACAAACTCCAAGCATTGATTATGCAAGAATGGGCTGCCATCAGTCAGGATGTGGCCCAGAAGTTAATCCGCCAGGGCAGATTGCAGAGGTCTTGAAAAAGAAGGGTCAACACTGCAAATATCGACTCTTTGCATCAACTTCATGTAATTGTCAATAAAAGCCTTTGACACTTATGTAATGCTTGTAATTATACTTCAGTATTCCATAGTAACATCTGACAAAAATATCTAAAGACACTGAAGCAGCAAACTTTGTGGAAATTCATATTTGTGTCATTCTCAACTTTTGGCCACGACTGTACAACTAGGTTGTGCTTTTCCGCCTATGCATATAGCCTTCAGGCTATTTAATTGAGACGCACATGGGCCATAGGCGCAACAACGAGAGAAAGACGATTTGCAGGCATAGACAAATGTGTTATCAATATTTATTTCCAGTCAATGTCGAAGCGTAAAATATGGCCTATCCTATATTAGGAAGTGAATTTCCTCGGAAAGACATTTCCCACTATTTGTCATTTATTTTTTGCAAAGTTCAAAACCAGTCAAATTGGAGCCAATCTGTTCTCTCTATCAAATCCATCCAGCCTAACTGTATCATATTCCCCTGTATCCCAGGAGGGTGCCAGCATCAACAAGTCGCTGCTGACCCTGGGGAAGGTGATCTCTGCCTTGTCAGAGCAGGCCCAGACCAAGAGGAAGGTCTTCACTCCCTATAGGGACTCTGTGCTCACATGGTGAGTAAGAGAAACTTCACTGACAGGCTAAAGAGTTGAATGCTTGTTATACAAACAATTGGGATGGGCTGAAATCCATTATCAAGTTAGAGATTTAATTGAAATGGAATCGACCCTTACCTTGCCACACCACAGTATTGTAAACTACAAACTTATTTCATCAAGCTTTTGAAACTAATGAGAAGGAGGAGATATTGAGGTTTAGATTCCTCAATAGAAACATTGGTAATATTTAACATGGATTAACTATGTGGGGATAAGATCATGGTTTGTGTTGTTGGCAATGCCACTACCTGTACAAGATATCCTTATGAAATTGCGAGAGGTTGGTAAAGTCAGTTTGTGAAGTAAGTAGTTTTGTCGAGAGGTAAACTGAATGTTGTTTGTGTCGCCCGTGTGTCCAGGCTGCTGAAGGAGAGCCTGGGTGGAAACTCCAAGACTGCCATGATCGCCACCCTGAGCCCGGCGGGCAGCAATGTGGAGGAGAGTTTGAGCACGCTGCGGTACGCCAAGCAGGCCCGCATGATCATCAACGTGGCCAAGGTCAACGAGGACACCAACGCCAAGCTCATAAGAGGTCAGCCTCGCTCTCCCTCACCATGCCACCACCCAACTCTGTCTTTCTCGCTCTCTTTTTCCTATCTATCCACCAGATTGAATTAGGTAGCCCGGCTCTAACCTTGCCTTCGGGACATATTTATACACTGTCACTTTACACGGGGGCTAAGTCAACTGTCATGCAGGTATTATTGAAAGGAGATAGCTGCGCCACATTTGCAAATACTTTATTTGACCACGGAAGGGGAAACAGTGCAGAGATTGAGACCATCTACCTTCTGTGGTGTATCACCATATTATGTGTATTAAAGGGTAGGTTGCAAGAATAAGTTGTCTTTTGACATCATACATGTGATTGTTATGAACAAAAGCTCATACAAAATGGCTCCTCACTTTTCTGTTTTGGTGGCAATTTAACAAACAATGTCGTTTGTGTCTTTGTTTACTAGAGCTGAAAGCTGAGGTGGAGAAGCTGCGGGCTGCTCAAATGAGCTCTCAGGGCATCGAGCCGGAGAAAATGAACCTCTTCCAGCAGGAGATCTTAGCTCTGAAGAGCCAGCTAACCCAGCAGGAGAGGGAGATGGCCGAGGCCCACAGGTGACCACCATACAACCTCCACACGCCTTAGGCACTAGTACCAGAGAGGGTCTGATCTAGGTAGCAAAATATGAAAATGGGTCCGAACAACTGTTTTAGTCTTGGTTTGTTACTTTAATCTGATTCCTTTACCTCTTGTCAGAGCGTGGAGAGAGAAGCTGGAGCAGGCAGAGAAACGCAAACGTAAGGAAACCAAAGAATTACAGGTCAGTTTTAGTTGGTTGTAAGTGGAAAATGACATTAAGCTTCATTAATAGGGTTGCAAAGGGAGGGTATATTACTCAAAACTTTTTAAGTTAAAAGTAAAGTACCAGAAATTTGCTAACTTTCATGTTTTAATTTCATCAGATGACATCTTGTGGCCTTTTTGTGTACTTCAGATTATCACAGATGTCTGTAATTATCTCTGGCCCTCGGTTATCTCTGGCCCTTATCACGTAAAATAATCAAATAATAATGAAAAAGCTGTTATCCTATATATACCAACTTAGTGAATACCATTGGTGTTTAATATGAGGGTTTCAGCAAGAATTATCCTTAATATATTTTTAACACTTTTTATTAAAAACATTGTTTATTGTACATTTTTTCAAAGTCAATTCCTTCCTATATTTGTCTGCTTCCCTCTCCCTCTCAGAAAGAGGGCATCACGTTTAAGGTGGACAACCGGCTGCCCAACCTGGTAAACCTGAACGAGGACCCGCAGCTGTCAGAGATGCTGTTATACATGATTAAGGAGGGACAGACCAAGGTCGGCCAGCACAAGTCAGAGTCCGCCCACGACATCCAGCTGTCTGGGGCCCTTATCGCAGACGACCACTGGTGAGGAGAACCGACCCACCTCTTTGGTTTTAAATAGTGTCTTTTAAAAAGGGGAAGCACCATTTAAAACATGTATTTATCTTTATTTAACCAGGTAGGCCAGTTGAGAAGTTCTCATTTACAACTGCGACCTGGCCAAGATAAAGCAAAGCAGTGCGACAAAAACAACACCACAGAGTTACACATGGGATAAACAAACGTACAGTCAATAACACAATAGAAAATCTGTATACAGTGAGTGCAAATGAAGTAAGTAGGTAAGGCAATAAATAGGCCAATAGTGGCAAAGTAATTACAATTTAGCAATTTACACTGGAGTTATATGTGCAGGTGAGGATGTGCAAGTAGAAATACTGGTATGCAAAAGAGCAGAAAAACAAATATGGGGATGAGGTAGGTAGTTGGTTGGATGGGCTATTTACAGATGGGCTGTGTACAGCTGCAGCGATCGGTAAGGTGCTCTGACAGCTGACGCTTAAAGTTAGTGAGGGGGATATGTCTCCAACTACAGTGATTTTTTTTTGTTGTTGTTGCAATTCGTTCCAGTCATTGGCAGCAGAGAACTGGAAGGAAAGGCGGCCAAAGGGAGTGTTGGCTTTGGGGATGACCAGTGAAATGTTTTATTTCACCTTTTATTTAACTAGTTGAGAACAAGTTCTCATTTACAACTGCAACCTGGCCAAGGTAAAGCAAAGCAGTGTGACAAAAACAACGTCGAGTTACACATGGGAAAAACAATCGTACCATAGCCTCATATAGCCTACTAATGAGTCCCGTCTGTCACTTGCTTATATTTTAATGTTTGTTTGACATGAAATAACTTTATTCCAGTGTAATTTTGTTGTCGTTCTTGACCTGTTGGTCCTTCTGTCTGTAGATTTTTTCTTTCTTCTCCAGGTTATTTAATAGGAAACACCTCTATTCCAGTGTCCTTTTGTTGTCATTCTTGTATGGTTTCAGTTGCGTTATGGCTAGAATTGACTAAACTGTTCCTTTCCAGTGTAATTTCCAATGTGAATGGTGAAGTCAGCATCATCCCCATAGAAAACGCCAAGACCTTTGTCAACGGGAACCTGGTATCTGAGACCACTGTCCTGCATCATGTACGTATTGTGTACACACATACGATGAATAATAAAAAGCAAAAGGTACAATATTAGAAACCTGACTGTGAGCTCAATCATGAATCACTCACGTTTTAAAAATATTTTTTATATATCTCTGTGGTTTCTAGGGTGACAGGGTGATCCTGGGCGGCGACCATTACTTCCGCTTCAACCACCCGGCAGAGGTGCAGTCTGGGAAACGCGTGTCATGCTGGACGGGCGACGGCGATGGCCATAAGGACTTTGAGTTTGCCAAAAATGAGCTGCTCTCCGGGCAAAGAGCGCAGTGAGTCGACCACAAGATTCAGAAACGGTTGCGATATGATTCCTGTCACACGTCAATGTGAATAACGGAAAGTCCCATGCGTACTGGGTGAAAATATTTTTAGATGATCACATCGATGATGCAATACTGCACTTGTTCGAAAACTTGTTAATGCAACTAGGAGGCCATTTTGTTTCTATCTAGACTGGAAGAGGAGATCGAGGAGGCCAGGCTAAAGGCCAAAGAGGAGATGATGCAGGGGATCCAGGTGGCCAAAGAGATGGCCCAGAAGGAGCTGTCTGACCAGAAGACTCAGTATGAGAACAGGATCAAAGCCCTGGAGAGAGAACTGGTACGCCAACCATGGCTTTACGCACATGTAGGACTAATGTGTGAATGAAAACACTGACAAATCTCGGCCACTGCCTTCATGTTCACATCAAACCTTATGTAAAGTACCATGGTGTCTTCACTGTCTTGTATAAAGTGAGTCATTTAGTGTAACGGTGTAATGTCAGGGCTACTGAATTGACCAATGACCAGCTAAATCAGAGTGTTGGCTACTTATCCGGCATAGTCACTCGGTGTAACATTTTGTAGTCATAGGGATACCACGGCAGGGTTTTTTCTGCATAGAAAAGTATCAGGTGGGCCGCTTAAGTGTTTTCGCGGTCCAACTCTTAATCTTTACATTTTCAAGAGGAGCACCTCAGAATTTTCCGGTTTGCGACCGCGCCGTTGGCCACGCCCAGCGCCTAAGTCCCATTTTGATCCAGAAAAAACCCTGCAACGGTGTAACATTTTGTAGTCAGTCATTCAGTGTACTGTTTTGTGGTCATCTGCTCCAATTGCTGACAGATTTGAATGCGAATGTAAAAATAATCAGCAAAAACAATATACAATTTTATTGGTCACATACACATGGTTAGCAGATGTTAATGCGAGTGTTGCGAAATGCTTGTTTTTCTAGTTCTGACAATGCGGTAATATCTAACAAGTAATCTAACAAATTCACAACAACTACCTTATACACACAATGTAAAGGGATGAATAATAATATGTACATATAAATATATGGATGAGAGATGGCCGTGCAGCATAGGCGAGAGGCAGTAGATGGTATAGAATACAGTATATACATATGAGATGAGTAATATAATATGTAAACATTATTAAAGTGACTGGTGAAACCTTTATTAAGTCCATTAATTAAAGTGGCCAGAGATTTGAGTCAGTATGTTGGCAACAGCCTCTCTGTTAGTGATGGCTGTTGAACAGTCTGATGGCCTTGAGATAGAAGTTGTTTTTCAGTCTCTCGGTCCCATCTTTGATGCACCTGTACTGACCTCGCCTTCTGGATGATTGCGGGGTGAACAGGCAGTGGCTCGGGTGGTTGTTGTCCTTGATGATCTTTCTGGCCTTTCTGTGACATCTGGTGCTGTAGAGCAGGTAGTTTGCCCCCGGTGATGCGTTGTGCAGATGGCACTACCCTCTGGAGAGCCTTGCGGTTGAGGGCGGTGCAGTTGCCGTACCAGGCGGTGATACAGCCCGACAGGATGCTCTCGATTGTGCATCTGTAAAAGTTTGAGTGTTTTAGGTGACAAGCCAAATTTCTTCAGCCTCCTGAGGTTGAAGAGGCGCTGTTGCGTCTTTTTCACCACGCTGTCTGTGTGGGTGGACCTTTTCAGTTTGTCTCTGATGTGTACGCGGAGGAACTTAACTTTCCACCTTCTCCACTATTCTACCGTCGATGTGGATGGGGGGGTGCTCCCTCTGCTGTTTCCTGAAGTCCACGATCATCTCCTTTGTTTTGTTGAGTGAGAGGTTATTTTCCTGACACCACACTCCGAGGGCCCTCGCCACCTCCCTGTAGGCCTTGTCGTTGTTGGTAATCACTGTAGTGTCATCTGCAAACTTGATGATTGAGTTGGAAGTGTGCATGGCCACACAGTCATGGGTGAACAGGGAGTACAGGAGGGGGCTAAGAACGCACACTTGTGGGCCCCCAGTGTTGAGGATCAGTGGGGTGGAGTTGTTTCCTACCTTCACCTGGGTGCGGCCCGTCAGAAAGTCCAGGACCCAGTTGCACAGGGTGGGGTCGAGGTCTCGACCCTGGGTCTAGATACCCATTTTCGCGCCGGAGATGTTTCAATCTCTAGACAAAATGCTGTACGTGATGACGTTAATGCACACAATTACTTTTGTGCTTAAATTCCCATGTACTGAACAACAAATACAAGTTAATTGGGTTTCTATTGCATTTTCAACTGTAATGATGGTTTTCCCACATGTTGCGTTACATAGCGAACAGCTTGCAGATACAATTCGAGTAGGCTGCCTACATGATGAGATTATTAAGAGTGGGATCATTTTGTATTTGTCAAACAGCAGCCAAGCATCAATCATGTCACCAGAATAAGACCCTTGATATTTAATTGAAAGGAGCATCAAGCTCCTCGTGCACTTTCACCACCCTGTGAAGTTCATCTGTAGCTTAATAACCTACATGCTTTCCTGAGTCGTAGTGGGCGGACCACAGATCATATAATCACGTGACTCAAGTTTATTTCAATATGATGGTTATTATATCAATATTTGCGCATACATTACGCCATTTCTAGCATAATACATTTTACAGACCAAAAAAGATCCCACCTTGTCGACATTTGGAAAGTTTAGACAAATTTGGTGTTTCCATCTGGCCTTGTGATTTTTTTTTTTTACCTGACCATGTACTTTACTTGATTTTAAAGGTTAGGTGGTCCTACAATGGTGTAACATTTTGTAGTCCTACAACGGTGTAACCTGAGACGTTTGCTTTTTAACAACCAAATCTCTATGCGCTTTTCCATTTCTCAAAAACAAGTGAAATTGCAAAAAAAAGTATGCTGTTTTGAAAATACAATCTGCACAGGTTCCAGATTTCTGTGGTGACTTGGTTAATAGACTATTAACTTTCAACAAATAACAGCTAGTTTTCAGTTTCCCCTACTCAGACCACTCCCAGACAGCCCTAGCAAAATTCTTGCTTGAGAAATAGTTTTTTGATAAAAAGCTATTTTTGCCCTTTTTTCATGGAAATCTATTACAGTAATGTACTTAATTGTTACACAGAAATGATTTGATACATAAAACGACTGCATTAGGCCTGTAAGACCTTTTTACTCATTGACAATGGTGCTTTCCTTCCCCCAGGAGGAGGAGAGCGAAAGGAAGCGGTGTCAAGAGATGGACCAGCAGCGGGTGGTCTCCAAGATGGAGGAGCTGCAGTTTGCCAAGGTGGAGCTGGAGCAAGAAGTGGACACGCACAAGACACGTCTCCGCCTCCACATGGAGGCCCAGGCCACACGGCAGGCCATGGCCGATCACGGTGTCCGACAGGCCAAGGTGGTGGAGGCCCTCGAGGCAGAGAAGAGGAAGATCGGCAAAGACCTTGAGGAGATGCAAAGGAAAGTGGCACAGAAAGGAAGCCAGACTCTGAAAAACGGTAAACCATTGTTGGGAATTTTTATCTTTGGGTTGTATTCACGAGGAAACGGACCGAAACTAATAGCTAGCGCTGTGTTGTAAAGATAAGTGTCGTTTCCATTACGTCACAGCATGGTTCTAGTGTTGTAGCTAGTTACAGTTCTGATGACCTGGTGTGTATTCATTAGTCCACACCATAGCAAACTGTAGAAAAACGTTTTTTTGCAAATGAAACGAGAGTTTCTATTGGACAAACTCGGGTACATCCCTCCCAGTTTGGTTCTGTTTGTTTTCGTTTTGTCCCTAGGAAATACACTAATGCTCTGTGGTCTGTTGTCTTAAGTCCCTCCACAGTGGGACGCCATGAAGTTGTCTCTGATGATCGAGGAAGCCAACAAGATCAGTGGCAAACTCATGAAGAACACAGTTTTCAGCAGGTACGAGTGGAGAGAATCTATATGAAATATTTACATGAAATAGTCCTTTGCTGCATATTGAGATCTTACTGTAGATCCATCTATCATGAAATTATCTTGTTTTATTTAATTTATTTAACCTTTATTTGGGCAGGGTGGGGTCTCATTGAGTCCAAGGTCTCTTTCTTAGAAAGCCCTGCATTATATATCAATCCTTGTCATCACTTTCTCTTCCTTTTTCGATTAATTTCAATCTTCACTTTGTTTTTAGACACGAGGGGTCTGGGAAGGAGGGCGGAGGGGGAAAGGGAGAGCTGCAGGTCCAGGTGCAGAACACCAAACTGGGCATCTCCACCTTCTGGAGTCTGGAGAAATTCCAGAGCAACCTGGCTGCCATGAGGGAACTCGACCAGGTCAGTAACAGTCATTTGAGTTATTCCTTGCTACTAATGCATATGTTGTCCATCTGAATTTAAAGAGCTGTGTTGGGTGCATTTTTATTGAAATGTGGATACTCTCTGGTTAATCTAGTTGGTAGTTATCATACCACTATCAAGTCGATTTAGACTGCATTCTCCCACCCTGTTTGTCTCGCACTCAACCAGTGGAACAGTCAGTCCGCCCTTTGTAGATTTTGCCGGTGCACACCTAATTTACAAAACGCTTGTTTATGCATGAGGGGCATCCTCCGTTCCTGTAATTTCTCATTTAAGCTGAATAAATGAGTCTGGGGTTAAACTGAGCAGTCATTTATTCTCCTTCCCCAGGGGGACAGCAGCGCCTGTAAAGATGACGACGTGTTTTACGACCCCAATGATGAGTGGGAGCAAGATATATCGGCTTCCTCAACCGCCTCCTCCTTCTCACGCAGAAGGTAATTTCTAATGTGCATCCCAAAAGGCACCCTATTCTCTATATAGTACACTACTATTGACCAGGCCCTATGGGGCTGTGGTCAACAATAGTGCACTATGTACAGAATAGCGTGCCATTTTGGGACACAAACCTAGTCTCTACTCTTTCTCTCTATTCTCCTCAATTGAACTCACATGCAAAAATGTGTCAGAACTAAGTTGAATATGATGAATGTGGAAAACCGTGTTTTTGAGCTCACTTGAGTGAACATAGAAAACTATAATTCGTTGAACATATGGAACGTGTTGGGTATTTTTTTTCTTCTACAGCGCTCGTATTGATATTTCCACTCTGTTGATTTACTACTTGGCACATCCTGGTAGTTCAATGTATAATTTTTCTTCACCTCAGTGTGAAATAACCACACAGAAACATTTCCCTAATTTTTCCCCTCGCGGCAACTTTTTTCCCCCAAGCTATTTTTTTTGTTGGCTATGTTTATGGGCCTGGTGGTGCCTGCAGTGAAGGAGAGGAGGCTAAAGGAAACGTGGAAACCATCTCGGTCTCTCTCGCTACTCACTCTCACCTGAATCCTCTGGAGTCTACCCTGAATCACTAGCAGCCACAGCTAGTGCCCTGTTTATCTCTGTTGGTCTGGCTGTGTGTGTGTCTCGGTCTCCCGTAGCCCTGCTTTTCCCAAAGTGTTCACTCCCCGTCATGGATTTTAAAAGCTTTGGATTTTCTGAAAGCCTTAGCTGGAGGGAATTCACCATTGACGGGAGTGTACAAAGTGTGGGTAATCGGGACGCTGCCCGAGAGAACACTCACATTCTGCCAACCAATGTTTGACTCTCAATTATTTTAAATGGCCTCTCCTCCTCTGCTCCTGTCTCCTCTCCTTCATCTGCACTGATATGATAACAGGATAGGTGAATGAAATGTAGCTGGTGCGTGGTGCCTATCAGACATTAATTTGATTTCACATCAGTGAAAGTTGGGGCAATGCTGTGTTAGACTGTTGAGATCCTTTCCAAGACACATTAGTCGTGTGTTTTTTGTTTTTTGTTCCCCACCATTATAGGAGCAGAAGCCTGTTGAAGAGCAGGAGGATTTCAGGGCGTCTCTACGAAATCCGAGTGCACCCTATTCAAAGCCTTCATAACAGTAACACCTCACAGTCCTCTGGTATGTGTGTTGTGTTGTGCGGTCCTGTGTGTGTAAGACACTGAAGTACTTTTAGTTTCTTTTCCAGGCTACTGTATATAGAAATGAAAGAATGATATAACATTAGGTGTCAAATAAAAATACAGTGCCTTGCAAAAGTTTTCACCCCCCTTGGCATTTTTCCTATTTTGTTGCATTACAACCTGCAATTAAAATTGATTTTATGTCATGGACATACACAAAATAGTCCAAATGGGTGAAGTAAAATGCAAAAAATTACTTGTTTAAAAAAATTCTAAAATATCAAAAACGGAAAAGTGGTGCGTGCATATGTATTCACCCCCTTTGCTATGAAGCCCCTAGCTGGTGCAACCAATTACCTTCAGAAGTCACATAATTAGTTAGATTGCGCACAGGTGGACTTTATTTAAGTGTCACATGATCTGTCACATAATCTCAGTACCTGTTCCAAAAGGCCCCAGTCTCTGCAACACCACTAATCAAGGGCTACCACCAAGCAAGGGGCACCATGAAGCTCAAGGAGCTCTCCAAACAGGTCAGGGACAAAGTTGTGGAGAAGTACAGATCAGGGTTGGGTTATAAAAAAATATCTGAAACTTTGAACAATAAGGGGTGTTTGTCAAAAGGCATGTGGGAGGCTCCCCAAACATATGGAAGAAGGTACTCTGGTCAGATGAGACTAAAATTGAGCTTTTTGGCCATCAAGGAAAACACTGTCTGGGGCAAACCCAACACCTCTCATCACCCCACCATCTTCACCGTGAAGTATGGTGGTGGCAGCATCATGCTGTGGGGATGTTTTTCATCGGCAGGGACTGGGAAACTCGTCAGAATTGACGGAATGATGGATGGCGCTAAATACAGGGAAATTCTTGAGGGAAACCTGTTTCAGTCTTCGAGATTTGATACTGGTACAGAGGTTCACCTTCCAGCAGGACAATGACCCTAAGCATACTGCTAAAGCCACACTCGAGTGGTTTAAGGGGAAACATTTAAATGACTTGGAATGGCCTAGTCAAAGCCCAGACCTCAATCCAATTGAGAATCTGTGGTATGACTTAAAGATTGCTGTACACCAGCGGAACCCATCCAACTTGAAGGAGCTGGAGCAGTTTTTCCTTGAAGAATGGACAAAAATCCCAGTGGCTATATGTGCCAAGCTTATAGAGGCATACCCCAAGAGACTTGCAGCTGTAATTGCTGCAAAAGGTATTGACTTTGGGGGATGAACAGTTATGCACGCTCATGTTTTCTGTTTTTTTGTCTTATTTCTTGTTTGTTTCACAAAACATATTTTGCATCTTCAAAATGGTATGCGTGTTGTGTAAATCAAATGATACAAACTCCCAAATATAGATTTTATTTCCAGGTTGCCAAGGGGGTGAATAATTTCGCAAGCTACTGTAGGCTTACAGTTATAGCTCTCGTAGTCCACGTGGAGTTTCCTTCATATTCCATGTAATTATATTGGCCTACTTGTCTGTCTCTATTCCAGGTCTGATCGGTGTGGCCAAAACGCCCTCGCTGCACCCCAGCTCATTAGATTCCACCCTGCCGGGGATCTGCAAAGATTTGATTGGCCAGATGGTGGGGCAGCTGCGCGGGTGTCACAGCTACGAGGAGAGCATGGCAGACAGGCTGAGCTCTGACCTCTACTGTGTGTACACAGCCGTGACGACCATCTCCGGCCTGTACGATGGCCTGGACGATGACTGTCAGGAGAGTGGTAAGTCTGCATCTCAAAATTCACAATGTTCCATTCTTCAATGTTCCATTGCTCAGTAGGTTATGTGCTTGCAACACCATGAGGTGGTTGCACCAGTTGATTGTAAGTGGTTTGTAAATCTATGTCCAATGTAAAATGTGCTCTACGCTGGACCTAAAAATGATATCTGTTGCACCACCTGGGCGTTAACACTAATACAACCTATGCCTAGGCGTTGATTCTACACCTTGTAGGGAGCAGGCGCGTGGTGTTAAATGGGAATCTTCATGCACAGAAAATCATAGCAATCTATATTTTCGAAAGGATGTGAGTCTCGTGTTCATATTTCACAAACTCCGTGGGCTTTTTGAGTTGCCTAAGCACAAGTCATTAGCAAAATAATACACTTGATTTATGCTATATTATAGCATGCCGAATGTGTCTGCTCAGATATTAGCAAACTAATAGAGGAGCTGCCTCCACTTATTTGCCCAGCCAGAGATCAAATAACCAAACAGATTCGGTGAGTCAAAATGACTTTGATTAAAAGACAAGGGCTTTGAGTCTGGGATATAGCCTGGGGTACTATGTGAGTGAAGAGAAAAATAATCACACCTTATACACTAGCTTAGGCTATAACATTCTTGCAAAATGTCCTGATAACTGTGAGACGAACAAACTAGATGAGTCCACAGGCTTGTTTCAAAGCAGCGCTATAACGCTGTCCCAATCATAGCGGTGCTGAAATGATAGTTGACCACACACGGCTATTGCTTTAGTAGAATGGCGCCGGAGAGGATGGCTGATGTTTTATGTGCTCCTAACCGACTGTGCTATTTTGTTAGTTTTTTGCATTTTTTGTAACTTATTTTGTACATAATATTGCTGCTACCGTCTCTTATGACTGAAAATAACTTCTGGACATCAGAACAGTGATTACTCACCTCAAACTGGAAGAAGCTTTTTCCTTTAACGAGTCCGATGCAAAGGATATACTGCTTTCTCGGGAACATGCCCAAATCCCTGTAATTTGTGTGAAGAAAAGACAGATAAAAAGGAGGCGAAGGTCAGGCTACCTTTTGAGAATTCGTAGGCGAGCGCGTAAACCCCCACTGCCACCCGTTCTATTGGCCAAAGTGCACTCATTGGAAAATAAAATTGATGACCTACGATCAAGATTATCCTACCGACGGGACATTAAAAACTGTAATATCTTATGTTTCACTGAGTAGTGACTAAACGATGGCGGGGAAAATAGATCTGGCGCGATTTTCCATGCACCGGCAGGACAGAGAAGCTACGTCTGGCAAGACGAGGGGTGGGGGTGTGTCTACTTGTCAATAACAGCTGGTGCGCAATGTCTAATACTAAAGAAGTCTCGAGTACCTTATGATAAGCTGTAGACCACACTATCTACCAATCGTTCTCATCTATATTATTCGTAGCCATCTATTTACCATCACAAACCGATGCTGGCACTAAGACCGCACTCAACAAACTGTATAAGGCCATAAGCAGACAAGAAAATGCTCATCCAGAAGTGGTGCTCCTAGTGGCCGGGGACTTTAATGCAGGCAAACAAATCAGAGGAACCAGAGGGAAAAAAAACTCTAGACCACCTTTACTCCACACACAGAGATGCATACAAAGCTCTACCCCGCCCTCCATTTGGCAAGTCTGACCATAATTCTATCCTCCTGATTCCTGCTTACAAGCAAAAACTAAACCAGTGACTCGCTCAATACGAAAGTGGTCAGATGTCGTGGATGCTACGCTACAGAACTGGTTTACTAGCACAGACTGGAATATGTTATGGAATTCATCCAATGGCATTGAGGAGTATACCACCTCAGTCACCGGCTTCATCAATAAGTGCATCGACGACATCGTCCCCTCAGAGACCGTACCAGAAGCCATGGAGTACAGGTAACATCCGCATCGAGCTAAAGGCTAGAGCTGCCGCTTTCAAGGAGCGTGACACTAATCCGGACACTTATAAGAAATCTCGCTATGCCCTCAGGCGAACCATCAAACAAGGAAAGCGTCAATACAGGATTAAGATTGAATCCTACTACACCGGCTCTGGCACTCCACGGATGTGTCTAGGCTTGAAAACTCTCTTATGGACCACAAAGGGAAACCCAGGCACGAGCTGCCTAGTGATTCGAGCCTACCAGACAAGCTAAATGCTCGCTTCGAGGCAAGCATCACTGAAGCATGCATGAGAGCACCAGCTGTTCTGGATGACTGTGTGGTAATGCTCTCGGTAGCTGATGTGAGCAAGACCTTTAAACAGGTCAACATTTACAAAGCCGCTGGGCCAGACGGATTACCATGACATGTACTCAAAGCATACATGGACCAACTGGCAAGTGTCTTCACTGACATTTTCAAACCCTGCCTTAGACCCACTCCAATTTGTATATCACCCCAACAGATCCACAGATGATGCAATCTTAATCGCACTCCACACTGCCCTTTCCCACCTGGACAAAGGGAACACCTATGTGACAATGCTGCTCATCGACTACAGCTCAGCGTTCAAAACCATAGTGCCCACGAAGCTCATTACTAAGCTAAGGACCCTGGGTCTAAAAACCTCACTTTGTAACTGGATCCTGGACTTCCTGACGGGCTGCCCCATGGTGATAAGGGTAGGCAACAAGACGTCTGCCACGCTGATCCTCAACACTGGGGCCCCCTCAGAGGTGTGTACTGATCACCGACAACGATGAGACAGCCTATAGGGAGGTCAGAGGTCTGGCAGTATGGTGCCAAGGACAATAACCTCTCCCCCTAGTGTGAGCAAGACAAAGGAGCTGATCGTGGACTACAGAAAAAGGCGGGGCGAACAGGCCCCCATTAACATCAACAGGGCTGTAGTGGAGCGGGTCGAGGGTTTCAAGTTTCTTGATGTCCACATCACCAACAAACTATTATGGTCCAAACACATCAAGACAGTCGTTAAGAGGGCACGACAACACTCCCCCTCAAGTTCTACAGCTGCACCATCGAGAGCATCCTGACTGGTTGCATCACTGCCTGGTATGGCAACTGCTCGGCGTCTGACCATAAGGCGCTACAGAGGGTAGTGCGTACGGCCCAGTACATCACTGGGGCCAAGCTTCCTTCCATCCAGGACCTATATACTAGGCAGTGTCAAAGGAAAGCCCAAAAAATGGTCAGCGACTCCAGTCACCCAAGTCATAGACTGCTTTCTCTGCTACCGCATGGCAAGCGGTACTGGAGTGCCAAGTCTAGGCTCCTTAACAGCTTCTACCCCCAAGCCATAAGACTGCTGAACAATTAATCAAATGGCCACCGGACTATTTACGTTGACCTCCCCCATTTGTTTTGTACACTGCTGCTACTCGCTGTTTATTATCTATGCATAGTTACTTCACCCCTAGCTCGACTAGCCTGTACCACCACACATTGACTCTACCGGCACTCCCTGGATATAGCCTTGATAGTTTATTGTTACTTTTTTATTCTTTTTTACTTTAGTTTATTTGGTAAATATTTTCATAAGTCTTTCTTGAACAGCACTGTTGGTTATGGGCTTGTAAGTAAGCATTTCACGGTAAGGTTGTGTACACTTGTTGTATTCGGCTCGTGACAAAGTTAGACTTGAAAGTATTTAAAATGTTTGGATGACTAAGAGTTTCATTAAGCAACGATATGATAAATTGCTTTAATTGCATTTGCGTACTTTATTGCAATATTTTTGGCATTCATTTCCACAGTAATTATTGATTGATTAATCCAGATGTGGTTAAGAAAACGTACATGCGTAGCGTTGGGCTTTGCAAAGTGATGGAACATTCCTTGCGAAGTTTATATGGTAAAGGATGGTAACAGCCTAGTAATGGCCGCTGCCTAGCAACCCTCATTATGAAGCATCAAATCTCATGAACGTGCATTGCTTACGCCGGAATCAGCTATGACTAGTCATATTTTTGGTTGGTTGGTGCAATAGATGTAAATTCTGATCCCAAAGTCGGAAGCTCAACGCCCGACCAAGCATGTAAGACCAACTTTTTTACGCCCAACTGGTGCAACCGTCCCCAGGGTTGTTGGTTAAAGTATATCTCACTGTCAATGTTGAGAATAGAGGTCGACCGATTAATCGTAATGGCAGATTAATTAGGGCCGATTTCAAGTTTTCATAACAATCGGAAATCTGTCTTTTTGTGCGCCGATTTTTATTTATTTATATATATATATTTTTAATACCTTTATTTAACTAGGCAAGTCAGTTAAGAACATTCTTATTTTCAATGACGGCCTAGGAACGGTGGGTTAACTGCCTCGTTCAGGGGCGGAACGACAGATTTTCACCTTGTCAGCTCGGGGGATCCAATCTTGCAACATTACAGTTAACTAGTCCAACACAATAACGACCTGCCTCTCTCTCGTTGCACTCCACAAGGAGACCTAACTGCCTGTTACACAAATGCAGTAAGCCAAGGTAAATTGCTAGCTAGCATTAAACTTATCTTATAAAAAACAATCAATCATAATCACTAGTTAACTACACATGGTTGATGATATTACTAGATATAATCTAGCATGTCCTGCATTGCATATAATCTGACTGAGCATTCAAGTATCTAAGTATCTGACTGTGCGGTGGTAGGCAGAAGCAGGCGCATAAACGTTCATTCAAACAGCACTTTTGTGCGTTTTGCCAGCAGCTCTTTGTTGTGCGTCAAGCATTGCGCTGTTTATAACTTCAAGCCTATCAACTCCCGAGATGAGGCTGGTGTAATCGAAGTGAAATGGCTAGCTAGTTAGCGCGATCTAATAGCGTTTCAAACGTCACTCGCTCTGAGCCTTCTAGTAGTTGTTCCCCTTGCTCTGCATGGGTAACGCTGCTTCGATGGTGGCTGTTGTGTTGCTGGTTCGAGTCCAGGGAGGAGCAAGGAGAGGGACGGAAGCTATACTGTTACACTGGCAATACTAAAGTGCCTATAAGAACATCTAATAGTCAAAGGTTAATGAAATACAAATGGTATAGAGGGAAATAGTCCTATAATTCCTATAATAACTACAATCTCAAACTTCTTACCTGGGAATATTGAAGACTCATGTTAAAAGGAACCACCAGTTTTCACATGTTCTCATATTCTGAGCAAGGAACTGAAACGTTAGCTTTCTTACATGGCACATATTGCACTTTTACTTTCTTCTCCAACACTTTGTTTTTGCATTATTTAAACCAAATTGAACATGTTTCATTATTTACTTGAGACTAAGTTGATTTTATTGATGTATCATATTAAGTTAAAATAAGTGTTAATTCAGTATTGTTGTAATTGTCATTATCACAAATAAAAAAATAAAAATTGGCTTCGGCTTTTTTGGTCCTCCAATAATCGGTATCGGCGTTGAAAAATCTTAATCGGTCGCCCTCTAGTTGAGAGTAATGTAAGTTTCTCTCCCATTAATCATGAATGTGACCCTGGTCTTATACACCTATAGTAAAGTCTTTGTCAGTGCTTGGCACTCCTGAAATAACAGGTTTAAGCCCACAGTGCCTTCAGAAAGTATTCACACCTCTTTGATTTTTTAAAACATTTTGTTGTTACAAAGTGGGATTAAAATGAATATTTTTTTTTTGTCAACGATCTACACAAAATACTCAGTCAAAGTGGAAGAGAAATTATAACAGTTTTATTTTTCACAAATATCTTCATTAGATAAGTATTCACACCCCTGAGTCAATACATGTTAGAATCATCTTTGGTAGCAATTACAGCTGTGAGTCTTTCTGGGTAAGTCTCTAAAAGCTTTGCACTCCTGGATTGTACAATATTTGCAGTCTTAAATAAATAATTATTCAAGCAGCATACCACCCTGCATCCAACTGCTGGCTTGCTTCTGAAGCTAAGCAGGGTTGGTCCTGGTCAGTCCCTGGATGGGAGACCAGATGCTGCTGGATGTGGTGTTGGAGGGCCAGTAGGAGGCACCCTTTCCTCTGGTCTAAAAACAAATATCCCAATGCCTCAGGGCAGTGATTGTGGACATTGCCCTGTGTAGGGTGACGTCTTTTGGGTGGGACATTAAACGGGTGTCCTGACTCTGTGGTCACTAAAGATCCCATGGCACTTATCGTAAGAGTAGGGATGTTAACCCCGGTGTCCTGGACATCATACCATCATGGCCACCTAATCATCCCCAGCTTACAATTAGCTCATTCATTCCTCCCCCCTCCATCCCCCCTTCTCAGACAACTTTCCTGGTAAAATAAGGCTACCGTCCTGGTAGCCATTTGATGTTCAGGAGTCTTATTGCTTGGGGGTAAAATCTGTTGAAGCCTTTTGGTCCTAGACTTGGCGCTCCGGTACCGCCTGCCATGCGGTAGCAGAGAGGACAGTCTATGACTGGGGTGGCTGAGGTCTTTGACAATTTTTAGGGCCTTCTTCTGACACGGTCGGAGGCCGAGCAGTTGCCGTACCAGGCAGTGACGCAACCAGTCAGGATGCTCTCGATGTTGCAGCTGTAGAACCTTCTGAGGATCTGAGCACCCATTCCAAATCTTTTCAGTCTCCTGAGGGGGAATAGGTTTTGTGGTGCCCTCTTCACGACTGTCTTGATGTGTTTGGACCGTTCTAGTTTGTTGATGTGGACACCAAGGAACTTGAAGCTCTCAACCTGCTCCACTACAGCCCCGTCGATGAAAATGGGGGCGTGCTCGGTCCTCCTTTTCCTGTAGTCCACAATCATCTCCTTTGTCTTGATTACGTTGAGGGATAGGCTGTTATTCTCCACCACCCGGCCAGCTCTCTGAACTCCTCCCTATAGGCTGTCTCGTTGTTGTCCGTGATCACTGTTGTCGTCTGCAAACTTAATGATGGTGTTGGAGTCGTGCCTGGCCATGCAGTCGTGGGTGAACAGGGAGTACAGGAGGGGACTGATGAGGCCCATGAGGCTCCAGTGTTGAGGATCAGCGTGGCAGATGTGTTGCTACTTACTCTCACCACCTGGGGGCAGCCCGTCAGGAATGCCAGGATCCAGTTGCATTTTGAGGTGTTTTAGTCCCAGGATCCTTAGCTTAATGATGAGTTTTGAGGGTACTATGGTATTGAATGCTGAGCTATAGTCAATTAATAGTATTCTCACGTAGGTGTTCCTTTTGTCCAGGTGGGAAAGGGCAGTGTGGAGTGCAATAGAGATTGCATCATCTGTGGATCTGCTGGTGCAGTATGCAACTTGGAGTGTGTCTAGGATAAAACAGGGAACACCCCCCTATCCACATCGATGGAACAGTAGTGGAGAGGGTAGCAAGTTTTAAGTTCCTCGGCATACACATCACAGACAAACTGAATTGGTCCACTCACACAGACAGCATTGTGAAGAAGGCGCAGCAGCGCCTCTTCAACCTCAGGAGGCTGAAGAAATTTGGCTTGTCACCAAAAGCACTCACAAACTTCTACAGATGCACAATCGAGAGCATCCTGGCGGGCTGTATCACCGCCTGGTACGGCAACTGCTCCGCCCTCAACCGTAAGGCTCTCCAGAGGGTGGTGAGGTCTGCACAACGCATCACCGGGGGCAAACTACCTGCCCTCCAGGACACCTACACCACCCGATGTCACAGGAAGGCCATAAAGATCATCAAGGACATCAACCACCCGAGCCACTGCCTGTTCACCCCGCTATCATCCAGAAGGCGAGGTCAGTACAGGTGCATCAAAGCTGGGACCGAGAGACTGAAAAACAGCTTCTATCTCAAGGCCATCAGACTGTTAAACAGCCACCACTAACATTGAGTGGCTGCTGCCAACACACTGACACTGACTCAACTCCAGCCACTTTAATAATGGGAATTGATGGGAAATGATGTAAATATATCACTAGCCACTTTAAACAATGCTACCTTATATAATGTTACTTACCCTACATTATTCATCTCATAGGCATACGTATATACTGTACTCTATCATCGACTGTATCCTTATGTAATACATGTATCACTAGCCACTTTAAACTATGCCACTTTGTTTACATACTCATCTCATATGTATATACTGTACTCGATACCATCTACTGTATCTTGCCTATGCTGCTCTGTACCATCACTCATTCATATATCCTTATGTACATATTCTTTATCCCCTTACACTGTGTACAAGACAGTAGTTTTGGAATTGTTAGTTAGATTACTTTTTGGTTACTACTGCATTGTCGGAACTAGAAGCACAAGCATTTCGCTACACTCGCATTAACATCTGCGAACCATGTGTATGTGACAAATAAAATTTGATTTTTGATTTGATTTAATGTGAGCCATTACCAGCCTTTCAAAGCACTTCATGGCTATGGACGTGAGTGCAGTCATTTAGGGAGGTTACAGGGACACAGGGACTATGGTGGTCTGCTTGAAACATGTTGGTATTACAGACTCAATCAGGGACATGTTGAAAATGTCAGTGAAGACACCTGCCAGTTGGTCAGCACATGTCCGGAGCACACGTCTTGGTAATCTGTCTAGGACAGCGGTCTTGTGAATGTTGCCCCATTTAAAGGTCTTACTCACGTTGGCTACGGAGAGTGTTATCACACAGTCGTCCTGAACAGCTGATTTTGTCATGCATGCATCAGTGTTGCTTGCCTCGAAGCGAGCATAGAAGCATGCATCCCTTTGTAGTCTTTAATAGTTTGCAAGCCCTGCCTCAACCGACGAGCTTCGGAGCCGATTCAACCGTAGTCCTGTATTGGCGCTTAGCCTGTTTGATGATTAGTCAGAGGGCATAGGGGGATTTCTTATAAGCTTCCGGGTTAGAGTCCTGCTCCTTGAAAGCGGCAGCTCTATCCTTTAGCTCAGTGCGGATGTTGCCTGTAATCTATGGCTTCTAGTTGGGGTATGTACGTACAGCCTCAATGCACTTATTGATAAACCCAGTGACTGATGTGGTGTACTCCTCAATGCCATCGGAAGAATCCCAGAACATATTCCAGTCTGTATTATCAAAACAGTCCTGTAGTTTAATATCTGCTTCATTTGACCACTTTTTTATAGCCTTATTCACTTGTGCTTTCTGCATGAATTTTTGTTTGTAAGCAGGAATCGGGTGCATAGAATTATGGTCAGATTTGCCAAATGGAGGGCGCGGGAGGGGTTTGTACGTGTCTCTGTGTGGAGTAAAGGTGAACCATAATTTTTTTTTGCTTGCGCATTTAACATGCTATTAGAAATTGGCGACAACTGTTTTAAGTTTCCCTGCATTTAAGTCCCCGGCCACTAGGAGCACCGCCTCTGGGTGAGCGGTTTCCTGTTTGCTTTTTTCCTTATACAGCTGACTCCGTGCGGTCTTAGTGCCAGCTTCCCTCTGTGGTGGTAAATAAACAGCCACTCATTTTTTTTAATAAACTCTCTTGGAAAATCTAGAGACTTCCTTAGATTATGTGCACCCCTTCTCCTGTGTGCTGTTTTATCTAGCCAGTGCAGCGTATACCCCGCCAGCTTAATGTTTTCCATGTTGTCATTCAGCCACAATTCGATGAAACATAAGATATTACAGTTTTTGATGTCCCGTTGGTAGGATATTTGTGATCATACTTTCATATCATAATTGTTCAATGATTGTACGTTGGCAAGTAATATTGATGGTAATGGCAGATTTCCTACTCGCCGTTGGGGATCTTTACGTGGCACCCCGCCCTGTGTCCTTTATACCTGCGTCTCTTTCTCTTGCCAATGACAGGGATTTCGGCCTTGTCGGGTGTCTGAAGTACATCCTGTGCGTCCTGCTTGTTGAAGAAAAAATCTTTGTCTAAACCGAGGTGAGTGATCACTGTCCTGAAATCCAGAAGCTCTTTTTTTTTGCCATAAGATATGGTGGCGGAAACATTGTGTAAAGTAAGTTGCGAAAAAAAAAACCACATGCCACAAATAGTTAGGTGCCCGTAACACGTCTGCCATGTCTTCCGGCGTAATCTTGGAAAGCTCAGGACATAAAGTTAATTTCTTTAACACATTTTTTGCAGCTGTACTTTAGTTCCTTATTATAAACAGGATACATGTTTTGGAATATTTTTTTGTTGTTGTACAGGCTTCCGTCTTTTTCACCACAATTTTAGGTTAATATTGTGGACTAACTACAATGTTGTTGATCCATCCTCAGTTTTCTCCTATCACAGGCATGAAACTAACAATTTTCTACAAATCAAATTGTATATTTCACATGCTTATTAAACAGGTGTAGACTAACAGTGAAATGCTTACTTATGGGCCCTTCCCAACATTAAAAAAAATAATAAATAACACAAGGAATAAATTGAAAAGCTCTTTTTCAGTTTTTGATTTGTTAAAAAAGTTTGAAATATCCAATAAATGTCGTTCCACTTCATGATTGTGTCCCACTTGTTGTTGATTCTTCACAAAAAAATACAGTTTTATATCTTTATGTTTGAAGCCTGAAATGTGGCAAAAGGTCGCAAAGTTCAAGGGGGCCGAATACTTTCGCAAGGCACTGTATCTGGCATGATGCCAAACCAGATAGCTGGTTGCTAGTCATATGGTAATTGGCTAACTCCTTCAATTACTCTAATGTGCAACCACCTCTGTACAATAACAAAGCATATTACACTAGAAACAGTAACAAAAGTTCAGTCAATAGCGCGCCGGACCTCGGCCTAGAAGGTCGAGAGTTCGAGGCCTGCTCCCTGCCTGTTTCATTACAGTATGTTTTACAATTTGTTTACATGACGCACGAGCAAAGTAATACAGCTGACGGCATACATGAAAGACGAGGCAATTTGTGTGAGTAAATGCAAACAACTAAGTAAGTAATTCTATCAATAACAAGATTATCATCACTAGCAATATGCTTTCATCGAACTTACAAACAAATATTTTCAGAGGCTGAAGCGTGACGAGAAATAACTGCACTGAAAGACCTGCACCGTAGCGTTGTTTTTAGCAGCTTTGCGTGCTGAACGACTACTCTACTTCCTGTTTACGTACAGTCTTTCTAAGTACCAGAAAGCTCCACTAGGGGGCGATAAACACTATGGAACACAATGAAAATCCATCTTAACCACTGTAATAAAATCATCTGTTACCTTCTAACAGGAAAACGGCACACCCACCTTTTTTTATGTGCCTGTTTTGCATGTTGCATTTTATTTTGGCATATCAGTTTGCTAACAATGTAAAACAAATATTAATTGAGTAAGGCAGTTCCAAAATGCAGGTGTTTCAGCCTAGCTCAGTGCTTTCTGTGGTGGTGGGGCAGCCAACTGAAAATTCGTGGTTGGTGGTGTTCTTTAGTTGCGCTGTGATTGGCTCAGTGTTCTGTCACTCAAGGGGACACTACGTCACTGCAAAGTTTAAGGGGAAATTCAAGCCCCTTAGGTGCTGCCATATAGTTTCATTAGAAGGGCCCATCCAAGAAGGCTCAAGGGCATTGGTCATAGATGACGTCAAATCACGTTATATGTACCGAAGCTTTGATTGGACTGATCGTGTCAACATCATACTTTCAAAATCTTAGCTAACAAGTTAGCAGTCATCATCATGAATCAAGTTGACATATACTGGAAAATCATTTTCAGTCCTTGTCATATGAAGAGAAAGTATAGATAAAATGTATTGGTGCTCATTGGCCATTGGACATAAACATTACAGAAGTTGGAAATCGCAAATTCAACAATGAGTGGTTTGGAAGGAATCAGTGGCTAACTGCAAGCTTTGCAAAGCAATCACCAGCCTGCTATTCAGTGGAGAGGGTGTGTGGTCCAAGTCTGGGTTTAAGGGTGTCCTTTTCCAAGCTTAAAAGGATAAACATTCAACATGGGCCAAGCTGTCAATACAGCATGACTTCTGCCGCGTTCGAAACAACTGGGAAATCTCAGACTTCAGTGAGTTCAAGTAAACTGGGAACTCGGGGGAACGAGCTCCGACTGGGAAAATAAGTTTTGAACGATCATCCAACTCAGAATTCCAAATCGGGAACTCTTTTTAGAGCTCCGACCTGAAGATCACTGACGTCATGATTCAACCTTGTTTTTTCCCCAAGTTCCCAGTTGTCTTGAAAGCACCATAAATCCAGAGAATGACAGAATTTGATTATACATTTTGATGACAAAATCTGTGCACAAGAAGGACTTTCGCGCCACCTTCCTGTTCAAGTGAGCACAGCACAAAAATGTATGTTGTGTAATGATGTAATATGCCAAGCAATACTAAATGTATGTTGTGTATTAAGCTGTTAGTATCCCATGTTCCTCACCCTAATAATTTGCTCCCTTTTCTCCTAAAAATGTAGCCTGCTGTTTGGACTTGGTGGTGCACATTTAGCCTATTTTATAGAAATGTCAATATCGAATATTGTAAGAGCTTTCATTGTCTGCGTTTATACCCCCTTTATTTATCCTACGGTTCTGACTTGGTGTACAGGGAGAATACTGTAAGAATGGCCCATGTTTTGAATTCAAAAGTGCTGAACAAGTAGATAAATTGACTTTGTCTGTCCTTGCTCGCTCTTTAATATCTTAATCGAAATTATATGTATCAGCTATGAACATTTTCATAAGTATTCAGACCCTTTACTCGGTACTTTGTTGTAGCATTTTGGCAGCGATTATTGTCTTGGTTATGACGCTACAAACTTGGCACACCTGTATTTGGGGATCTTCTCCCGTTGTTCTCTGCAGATCCTTTCATCGCTGCACAGCTATTTTCAGGTCTCTCCAGAGATGTTCGATTGGGTTCAAGTCCAGACTCTGGCTGTGCCACTCCAAGGACATTCAGACTTTTCCTGAAGCCACTTCTGTGTTGTCTTGGCTGTGTGCTTTAGGGTTTTTGTTCTGTTGGAAGGTGAACCTTTGCCTCAGTCTGAGGCCGTAACCTGCTCCAGAGCGATTTTCATCAAGGATCTTTCTTTACTTTACTCTGTTCATCTTTCCCTCGATCCTGACTAGTCTCCCAGTCCCTGCCGCTGAAAAACATGCCCTCAGCATGATGCTGCCACCACTCTGCTTCACTGTAGGGAAGGTTTCCTCCAGGCGTGATGCTTGGCATTTAGGCCTCTAGAGTTCAATCTTGTTTTCACCAGACAAGAGAACCTTGTTTCTCATGGTCTGAGTCCTTCAGGTGCTTTTTTGGCAAACTTCAAGCATGTCATGTGCATTTTACTGAGGAGCGGTTCTGTCTGGCCACTCTACCATAAAGGCCTCATTGGTGGAGTTCCGCAGAGATGGTTGTCCTTCTGGAAGGTTCCCCAATCTCCACAGAGGAACTCTGGAGTTTTGTCGTAGTGACCATTGGGTTCTTGGTCCCCTTCCTGACCAAGGCCCTTCTCCCCAAATATCTCAGTTTGGCCGGCAGGACAGCTCTAGAAAGAGTCTTGGTGGTTCCAAACTTCTTCCATTTAAGAATGATGGAGGCCACTGTGTTCTTGGGGACCTTAAATGCTGCAGACATTTTGTTGGTACCCTTCTCAAGATCTGTGCCTCAACACGATCCTGTCTCGGACAATTCCTTCAACATCATGGCTTTGGTTTTTGCAAACGTTCCAAAAAAACTGTTTTCACTTTTGTAATTATGTGGTATTGTGTGTAGATGTTTTAAAAAAAGTTTTTTTACATTTTTTTTTATCCACTTTAGAATAACGCTGTAACGTAACAATGTGGGAAAAGGGAAGGGATCTGAATACTTTCCGAATGCACTGTATGCATAGGCTTATTGACTCCGACTTTCATTCATGTTCTTTTTGGAAGTGGAAACTATTGGACCTTAGGCTTTTAGGGGGCGGCAGGTAGCCTGATGGTTAGGGCGTTGGGCCAGTAACCGAAAGGTTGCTAGCTCGAATTCTCGAGCTGGCAAGTTAAAAATCTGTCATTCTGCCCCTGAACAAGGCAGTTAACCCACTGTTCCTAGGCCCTAATTGTTAATAGGAATTTGTTCTTAACTGACTTGCCTAGTTAAAGGTAATAATATTAAAAATAGGACATTTGGAAATAGACTTCTGTTCGTAACTTTATTTTGACTTAAAGCTTTTATGGTAGGAGGATAGGTTATTGGAGGGATTCTTACTCCCCGCACAGATTATTTATTTCTTAAATAATCTTAAACTTGTCATTAGATTGTTTTATAGGCCATTGATATTGTTTGTCCTTACTCATTATTAGTCCCCTGGCTTCCTCATGTTTTTGGGCTGTTCAATCTACTTTTGAGATGGAACTGTTAATTATTCTAATTGTTTGATCGGGAGAGAAAGCATGCATAAAACAATGAAAGCCCAAAGTCGTATTCATATTGATTGGAGAGACAAGGGAATATAGCTGTTTTTTGTTGTTTTTTTACCGCTGGACACTATAGTTAGGGAGTGTCAGTTATAAAAAAAAAAAAATGTATAGGTTTAGGCTATTTTAAGGCCCATGCATCTTACAGAAGTCGAGAAACAATATTTTATGACGGGACATTTTGCGCTGCATTGGTGGAATTCTCTGGTCTTTCTAGCCTACACTGCTCTTGCGTTCTGTAGGCTTATATAACAGGCTATTTATTGAAATGTGATTACTTGGAATGCCACTTGTATGCTGCCCTGTCGTTTGCTGCCCAACTCCATTCTGTAGGCTACTACGTGGTGCCAGTCCAGTTCAAATAGGCTAAGCCATCGTCTGTCACATCACAATGTCCTCACCATCGACAATGGCCGCCAAACATCGTCGACAGAGGATACTGGCGTAATATTTCCCAACCCTAGTCACTATACTTAGTTCAGTCGAGGGCAGGCTAAACTGAATGAACAACAGAGGCAAGTATGAACATTTTATTAAGAGTTTTGGGGAATGACTTCGTCATTGATCATTGGAGCCAGATGCTGGTATGCAGGCAGCACTATGCGGGGCAGCTGGCATTGAAACCATCCCTCTGGGAGAGAAAGGTTCCGATGACGGACCTTCAGCTGCTGGAGGTGGAGGGTCGGCGGTGAAACTTTTGCTGTAAGACGTGAGGGAACAAGAGCAAGCCGTAATTTTAAATGCATCAAAATATGTATTCCCATTGGTGAGAAGAGAGCACGTTGATTATTGCACCAGTATGCAAATTCAAATCAAATGAATTCATAAAGCCCTTTTTTTACATCGGCAGACATCAAAAAAGTGCTTTTTCAGAAACTCAGCCTAAAACCCCAAATGGCAGGCGATGCAGCTGTAGAAGCACGGTGGCTAGAAAAAAAAGAAAGGCAGGAACCAGTCCTCTTCTGGCTGTGCCGAGTGGAGATTATAAGAGTACATGGTCATTTAAGCCCAGATCGTTCTTCAAGATGTTCAAATGTTCATAGATGACCAGCAGGGTCAAATAATAATCACGGTGGTTTTAGAGGCTGCTACAGGTCAGTACCTCAGGAGTAAATGACAGTTGGGTTTTCATAGCCAAGCATTCAGAGGTCGAGAGAGAGAGGGAGTCGGAAACGGCAGGTCCGGGACAAGGTAGCACGTCCGGTGAAAGGTGAGGTTTCCATAGCCGCAGGCAGAACAGTTGAAACTGGAGCAGCAGCACGGCCAGGTGGACTGGGGACAGCCAGGAGTCATCAGGCCAGTTAGTCCTGAGGCATGGTCCTAGGGCTCAGGTCCTCCGGGAGGGGGGGATGGAGAGAGCACACATACTTAGTCACCTAGGACACCAGATATAACAGACTGACCCTAGTCCCCCGGCACATAGACTATTGCAGCGTAGATACTATGCCTCTAGGTTATTTAGCAAGTGTGATAAAGTTGCATTATTCAGTTGTGCTGATTGGCCATAGGGTAATAGGGGACTGACATTCCGCACATGGCTAATTGATAGTAAAGGAGTAGGAGTGACATGATGCTGTGCTGTTGATGAGAACATTCTAAACATCAGATATAAATTCCTGCTGTGTCCATAGAAGAGGATTGCCTGGCTACCCAACCACATTGCTATGGCCAAACACCACGCCCACAATGAGTCTGGATATGATCTCCTCACAACGACTTCTCGAATGCGAACACATTCAAACCGTTCTGATTGGTTCCACAAACCGATGGGTTGGGCCAGAGCCTGAAAACACTTGGTCAAGTGGCGTTTTGGAGATGGTAATTGGCTTTGATAGAAGCGATCATTCGCTGTTGACTTGTTTTGTACAACGTCCCTCACTTTGAAAGCAAAAATGACTTCTACGATGGCATTCTGACTGAAGGTATATAGCGATAGATAGAGCAGCGGAATTAAATTCAGTATGAGTCTTCAGGCAAAGAGAAAACAATGTAAATTATATTGTGGTTACAGAATTAAGTAATGTGAGCTATCCATTTAGATCAGCCTTCGTGATTTGTACCTCCACTACCGGTCAAAAGTTTTAAACACCTACTCATTCAAGGGTTTTTCTTTATTTTACTATTTTCTACATTGTAGAATAATAGTGAAGACATCAGAACTATGAAATAACACATATGGAATCATGTAGTAACCCAAAAAGTGTTAAACAAGTATTTTATATTTGAGATTTCAAATAGCCACCCTTTCCCTTGATGACAGCTTTGCACACTCTTGGCATTCTCTCAAGCAGCTTCACCTGGAATGCTTTTCCAACAGTCTTGAAGGAGTTCCCACATATGCTGAGCACTTGTTGGCTGCATTTCCTTCACTCTGGGGTCTGACTAATCCAATAACCATCTCAATTTGGTTGAGGTCGGGGGATTGAGCAGGTAATCTGGCCTCAAGAATCTCAAATATAAAATATATTTGGATTTGTTTTAACACTTTTTTTGGTTACTACATGATTCCATGTGTTTCATAGTTTTGTTGTCTTCACTATTATTCTACAATGTATAAAATAGTAAAAATAAAGAAACCCTTGAATGAGTAGGTGTTTTAAAACTTTTGATCGGTAGTGTACATTATCTGAATAGTCATGGCAAGGTTAAACTAAAGAACATGAATCAGACTAAATGTCCTGAGGAAAACAATCCTAATATTGGAAACAAACAGCCTTATGTTGTCACCCAGTCACATTTGTTTATTTTCCATGCTATAGCACACCATGTTGTGCATGAAGCAGGTTCATAGTAAAGGACTGTTTTTCTTTTTTGCCATGGAATATTGTCAATTATCTTGGTAGTATTTTGATACAGATATTGTGAAAAATGTACCCTTTTGCCTTCTACTTGAAAATAATGAACTTTTAAACGTATATCCAGCGTATTCACTAGGAACCAAATGGGAAGAAACAGGGAACGACCCATCTGAATTCGTCCAATAAGAAACTCTTGTTTTTGTTGCGAAAAGTTTTGCTAAGTTGGGCACCACATGACATTTTGAAAATACTAAATTGACCTATTGTAATGTATTCTTTATTCTGTCTCTGTCCCAGTGTTTGTGTTAGAGGCTGAGGCTCCGACACAGCTGGTGAAGGCCACCTCGGCCATTGAGAGAGCCGTGTTTATCACCATGCAGTGGGTGGCCAGCGTCAAACCCAGAGCCGGACCCCTCTACACCGTCGCAGAGGAGCTCAAGACCCAAGTCAAGAGAATGGGTGGTTACTTTCAGCTTCTCATCCAGGTAGACATTTCTGTCAGCACTTTTAACTTAAAAAGATCAGACAATAGAATTAACAATGTATCGCACTAGGACTGTCTTGAAAAAGAGATGTTATCTTTATGAAATTGACCTGGATAAATATAGGTTGGCTAAAGTATTACATTCCAAAAGGGACACATTGGAGCATTGAAACTATTGAACACAGTATATTCAAAACAGTAGCCGCTGTATGTGAATGTACAACATACAGATAGAACTATGCACCAAAAACATTCAATCGCACCTACAGTGCATTCGGAAAGTACTCAGACCCCTTTACATTTTCCACATTTTATTACTATACAGCATTATTCTAAAATGTGTTAAATCATTTTACCCCATAATGACAAAAGTAAAAACAGGTTTTGTAGAATTTTTTTCAAATGTATTAAAAATATTAAACTGAAATTGTATATTTACATAAGTATTCAGATCGTTTACTCAGTACTTTGTTGAAGCACCTTTGGCAGCGATTACAGCCTCGAGTCTTCTTTGGTATAACGCTTGGCACCTTTATTTGGGGAGTTTCTCCTATTCTTCTCTGCAGATCCTCTCAAGCTCTCTCAGGTTGGATTGGGAGCATCGCTGCACAGCTATTTTCAGGTCTCTCCAGAGATGTTCGATCGGGTTCAAGTCCGGGCCACTCAAGGACATTCCTGAGACTTGTGCCAAAGCCACTCCTGCGTTGTCTTGGCTGTGTGCTTAATGTCGTTGTCCAGTCTGAGGTCCTGAGCAGGTTTTCATCAAGGATCTCTTTGTACTTTGCTCTGTTCATCTTTCCCTCGATCCTGACTAGTCTCCCTGCTACTGAAAACATCCTCATACCATGATGCTGCCAACACCATGCTTCACCGTAGGGATGGTGCCAGGTTTCCTCCAGATGTGACGATTGGCATTCAGGCCAAACAGTTCGATCTTGGTTTCATCAGACCAGAGAATCTTGTTCCTCATGGTCTGAGAGGATTTAGATGCCTTTTGGCAAACTCCAAGTGGACTGTCATGTGCCTTTTTTTTGAGGAGTGGCTTCCGTCTGGCCACTCTACCACAAAGGTCTGATTGGTGGAGTTCTGTAGAAATTGTTGTCCTTCTGGAAGGTTCTCCCATCTCCACAGAGGAACTCTGGAACTTTGTCAGTGACCATCAGGTTTCCTGGTCACCTCCCTGACCAAGGTCCTTCTCCCCTGATTTCTCAGTTTGGCCGGGCAGGCAGCTCTAGGAAGAGTCTTTGTGGATCCAAACTTCTTCCATTTAAGAATGATGAAGGCCACTATGTTCATGGGGAGCTTCCATGCTGCAGACATTTTTTGGTACCCTTCCCCAGATCTGTGTCTCGACACAATCCTGCATCGGAGCTCTACAGACAATTCCTTCGACCTCTTGGCTTGGTTTTTGCTCTGACATGCACGATCAACTGTGGGACTTTGTATAGATCATGTCCAATCAATTGAATTTCCCACAGGTGGATTCCAATCAAGTTATAGAAACATCTCAAGGATGACCAATGGAAAATAGGATCCACTCCGCTACAATTTCTAAAAACCTGTCTTCGCTTTGTCATTATGTGGTTTTGTGTGTAGATTGAGGGAAAAAAATCTATATTTAATCAATTGTAGAATAGAGCTGTAACAGAATGTGGAAAAGGGATCTGAATATTTTCTGAAGGCACTGTATGTACAGTACACATACATTGTTGACTAGTTTATTGTAAGTAATGGCATAGTGAATTACAGTAAAGATATTCTAGAAATATCAGTTTTTATCCCAATTCAACTGAAAAGACACAAACGCTGCAAAAGGAAAATCTTTTTCAATCGAGTTGGGTTGACACCTCACTGGCTCATCAAAATTCACCTCGCTGATTGACGGGTTTTAGCTTTGAGCTGTTTTGACTCCTCGTATGGAAATATCAGAGCGTAGGGGAATTCTCAACCTTCAGCCTCAAGTCCAACATGAATGAATGTATATTATACAGTGCCTAATGAATGTCTACACACGCCTTGCACGGTCTTTACATTTTGCTGCCTTAAAATTGTGTTAAAGAATGCAACCAATGTACACAACCTTCTCCAGCGTTGCACAAGTCTTAGGGCAACATATAATATCCATTGTTTTTGTCAAAATTGCTCAAGGTCAGTAAATTTGGTTGGGAGTCATTGATGGACAACAATATTCAAACCGTGTCTCTGATTTTCAAGCAGGTTTAAGTCAGGATTGAGACTGGACCTTTCAGGAACACTCAAAACATATTGGAAAGCCATTCTGGTGTGTCTTTGACATAAAAACATGTGTAATTGTAATTGTCCCACGGTTAGGTATTCAGAAGGCTGAGACAGGGTTTCCTCTTACTTTTTGTCTGAGCTTTGTTCCTTTCATATTTATTTAGATCCTGACAAACTCTCTAGTCCCAGTCTCTGCAATAACATTGCATTCACTCCACATTATTGGCCTGTATGACAATGTTAAATCCACTTCAAAACATCTTCACCTTGTCTTTAACTTTGAAAATTTGGACTAGGTTGTGTAGATGGTTGGGAAAATAATCAAATATATTCCCTTTTGAGATTACATTTTAAGGCAGCAAAATGTGAAGACTGCAAGGTGTGTGAAGACCTTCACTACATTTTAGGAATTTAGCAGACAATCTTATCCAGAACGACTTACTGGAGCAATTAGGGTTAAGTGCCTCAAGGGCATATTGACAAATTTCTCCTAGTCAGCAAGGGGATTCAAACCAGAAACATTTTGGTTACTGGCGCAACCTCTTAACCGCAAGGTTACCACCCAGCCCACACTAGTCACTAGTGACGGTATACGTAGCCTTCAAAATGTATTCATACCCCTTGACTCATTACACATTTTGTTGTTGCAGCCTGAATTCAAAATTGATTAAATATATGTTTTCTCTCACCTCATCTACTGTGCACACAACCCTATAATGACAAAGTGAAAATATATTTTTAGACATTAAATGAAATGCGTATCTCATTTACATAGGTATTCACAGCCCAGAGTCAATATTTTGTAGAAGCACCATTGGCAGCAATAACAGCTGTGAGTCTTTCTGGGTAAATCTCTGAGAGCTTTCCACACCTGGATTGTGGAACATTTGCTCATTTATTATTTTCAAAATGCTTCAAGCACTATACATTTGGTTGTTGATCATTGCTAGACAACCATTTTCAGGTTTTGCTATAGATTTTCAAGTAGACTTAAGTCAAAACTGTATCTCGGCCACTCCGGAACAGCCACTGTCTTCTTGGTAAGCAACTCCAGTGTAGATTTGGCCTTGTGTTTTAAGTTATTGTCCTGCTGAAAGGTTAATTCATCTCCCAGTGTCTGGTGGAAAGTAGATTGAACAATGTTTTCCTCTAAGATTTTGCCTGTGCTTAGCTCCATTCCATAATTGTTTTTTTCCTGAAAAACTCCCCAGTCCTTAACGATTACAAGCATACCCATAACACGATGCAGCCACCACTATGCTTGAAAATATGGAGAGTGGTACTCTGTAATGCGTTCTACTGGATTTGCCCCAAATTTGCCACATTTGTTTGTAGTATTACTTTAGTGCCTTGTGCAAACAGGATGCATGTTTTGGAATATTTGTATTCTGTACAGACTTCCTTCTTTTCTCTCTCAATTAGGTTAGTATTGTGGAGTAACTACAATGTTATGTGACTTGTTAAGCACATTTTTACTCCTGAACTTATTTAGGCTTGCCATAACACAGGTTGAATAGTTATTGACTCGAGACACATCAGCTTTTCATTTTGAATTCATTTGTAACATGTTCTAAAAACGTTTTGACATGGTGGGTCAGTGACAAAATATCTTTAATACATTATAAATTCAGGCTGTAACAACAATGTGGAAAAAATCAAGGGGTGTGAGTACTTTCTGAAGGCACTGTATGTACTGCACAATCTAACATTCCTAACCAGTGGCAGCAATAAAACAAATTAAACCACCTTTTCCACCCATCTCACCCTCCTTTCACACTACTGTATGTCTTTAAACTTTACATTTTTTTTTTTTTTTTTTTAAACATTTGAAAGTCATTAAGTTTTAAGCTTTTTTCCCTAGTTCATTCATGTATGTATTCAAATACAATATAACTTTGCATTCACAATTAGTGTGAGTACATTTATTTTATTGAGCAAACTCTTATCCAGAGCGACTTGCAGTTAGTGCATTAATTTTACTTTGGCTAATTAAGACAACCACATTTAAATTATTAAAGTAGTTATCAGCAAAGTCAGTGGTAGTAGGAAAAGACAAGTGCAAGTGTTTTTTATTTTATTCAAATATTATTTTGTTATTTAACATCCAATTCCCATGGGCTGTGACCAGGGCTGTGACTCTGAGATCTCGTCCATGGTGACCGAGGCCCACAGGAAGAGTGGTCAGTGTCTGGACACGGCACTGCTGGTCATCAGTCACCTGGCCGCGCTTACCGCCACCCAGCTCCATTTGACCGAGCTGGGCTCTGAGGCCACAGGCAAGGTAAATGTTACCACACTGACTGTCTTTCTCCTACTCACACTCTCACCATATACTGCCTTTCATATTGATTGAGAATGGATAAGATACTGGGCATGAAGGCTTTGTGGTGCTTTGGTGGAAATAACGAAGCCATGATGCATCCTGCCTGGATGCTTCATCTCCACTCCCCTCCTCAATTCAGAATAATGATATAACTGGATCCAATGACACATGGCTAATCACGCTGGTTTGCGGAGGGTAAAGAAAGCGTCTCTCAAAAGTTGTCTGTCGTTTCTCTTTCCCCAGCAGTCTGTGGCCCTGTCTCTTTTGGAGGGGACTTGTAAAGGGGTGCACTCTCTCCTGGAAGAGGGTCTGGCAATCTCCAACAAGATGCTCAGCGATGCGCAGCTGGCCTATCCCAGGACTCCGGTACGTAGCCACCATTTTAGTATTCATTGTCTAAATGACTTCTATAGGAATTGTTTTGATATACACTGCCGTTCAACAGTTTGGCGTCAGTTAGAAATGTCCTTGTTTTTGAAAGTAACGTCATTAACATTAAAATAACATCACATTGATCAGAAATACAGTGTAGACGTTGAATTGAATTGTAGCTGGAAACGGGTGATTAAAAAAATTACAAAAAAAGAATAATAATATCTACGTCGGCGTACAGAGGCCCATTATCAGCAACCATCACTCCTGTGTTCCAATGGCACGTTGTGTTAGCTAATACAAGTTCATAATTTTAAAAGGCTAATTGATCATTAGAAAACCCTTTTTGCAGTTATGTTAGCACAGCTGAAAACTGTTGTTAGTTTTTTTCCCCCTCCACCTTTATTTAACACCAAGTAGGACAGTTGAAAACAAGTTCTCATTTACAAGTGCGACCTGGCCAAGATAAAGCAAAGCTGTGCGACAATAAACACAGAGTTACACATGGGATAAACAAAAGTACAGTCAATAACACAATAGAAAAATCTATATACAATGTGTGCAAATGGAGTAAGGAGGTAAGGCAATAAATAGGCCATAGTAGCGAAGTAATTACAATTACTGTGATAGACTGCATTCAGTTTTCTGAGTAGAGTGTTGGAGGCTATTTTGTAAATGACATCCCCGAAGTCGAGGATCGGTAGGATAGTCAGTTTTACGAGGGTATGTTTGGCAGCATGAGTGAAGGATGCTTTGTTGCGAAATAGGAAGCAGATTCTAGATTTAATTTTGGATTGGAGATACTTAATGTCTGGAAGGAGAGTTTATAGTCTAGCCAGACAATTAGAATATGTGGACAACTACAAATGCCTAAGTCAGAACCGTCCAGAGTAGTGATGTTAGTTGGGCGGGCGGGTGCAGGCAGCGATCGGTTGAAGATCATGCATTTAGTTTTAGTAGGGTTTAAGAGCAGTTGGAGGCCATGGAAGGAGTGTTGTATGGCATTGAAGCTCGTTTGGAGGTTTGTTAACAGTGTCCAAAGAAGGGCCAGATGTATACAGAATGGTGTCGTCTGCGTAGAGGTGGATCAAGGAATCACGCGCAGCAATAGCGAGATCATTGATATATACAGAGAAAAGAGTCACCCAAGAATTGAACCCCCATAGAAACTGTCAGAGGTCCGGACAACAGGGCCTCCCGATTTGACACACTGAATCTGAGAAGTAGTTGGTGAACCAGGCGAGGCAGTCATGTAAGAAATCAAGGCTGTTGAGTCTGCCGATAAGAATATGGTGATTGACAGAGTTGAAAGCCTTGGCCAGGTCGATGAAGACGGCTTCACAGTACTGTCTTTTATCGATGGCGGTTATGATAGGACCTTGAGCGGTTAGGACCTTGAGCGTGGCTAAGGTACACCAGTGACCAGCTCGGAAACCGGATTGCACAGCGGAGAAGGTACGGTGGGATTCGAAGTGGTTTGTTAACTTGGCTTTCGAAGACTTTAGAAAGGCAGGGCAAGATGGATATATGCCAATAACAGTTTGGGTCTAGAGTGTCACCCCCTGTGAAGCAGGAGATGACCGCTGCAGCTTTTCAACCTTTAGGAATCTCGGACGATTGTCTCTAACCAGAGTAGAAAGAGTGGGAGGCCCCAATGCAAAACAGAGCAAGAGGACATGTACATTAGTGTCCTCTTGCTCAGTTGCTGGCCTTCTTGGCAGAGTTGCAAAGAATAAGCCATATCTCAGACTGGCCAATAAAAATAAAAGATTAAGATGGGCAAAAGAACAGACACTGGACAGAGGAACTCTGCCTAGAAGGCCAGCATCCTGAAGTCGCCTCTTCACTGTTGATGTTGAGACTGGTGTTTTGCGGGTACTCTTCAATGAAGCTGCCAGTTGAGGACTTGTGAGGCGTCTGTTTTAGAGGTCGACCGATTAATCGGAATGGCCAATTTAATTAGGACCGATTTTCAAGTTTTCATAACAATCGAAAATCTGTATTTTTGGAGATTTTTTTTGTTACCTTGTCAGTTCAGGGATTCAATCTTGCAACCTTAATGTTAACTATTCCAACGCTCTAACAACCTGCCTCACGAGGAGCCTGCCTGTTACACGAATGCAGTAAGAAGCCAAGGTAAGTTGCTAGCTAGCATTAAACTTATCTAAGAACAATCAATCATAATCACTAGTTAACTACACATGGTTGATGATATTACTAGTTTATCTAGCGTGTCCTGCGTTGCATATAATCGATGCGGTGCGCATTCGCGAAAAAGGACTGTCGTTGCTCCAATATGTACCTAACCATAAACATCAATGCCTTTCTTAAAATCAATACACAGAAGTATATATTTTTAAACCTGCATATTTAGCATCCCTAAGTCTAAATATTGCTGTTACATTGCACAATCTTCAATGTTATGTCATAATTACGTAAAATTCTGGCAAATTAGTTCGCAATGAGCCAGGCGGCCCAAACTGTTGCATATACCCTGACTCTGCGTGCAATGAACGCAAGAGAAGTGACACAATTTCATCTGGTTAATTTTGCCTGCTAAAATGTCAGCCTCGAAACCTTAATGACTTGGAGAAGATCTGCAAAGAGGAGTGGGACAAAATCCCTCCTGAGATGTGTGCAAACCTGGTGGCCAACTACAAGAAACGTCTGACCTCTGATTGCCAACCAGGGTTTTGCCACCAAGTACTAAGTCATGTTTTGCAGAGGGGTCAAATACTTATTTCCCTCATTAAAATGCAAATCAATTTATAACATTTTTGACATGCGTTTTTCTGGATTTTTTGTTGTTGTTATTCTGTCTCTCACTGCCCAAATAAACCTACCATTAAAATTATAGACTGATAATTTCTTTGTCAGTGGACAAACGTACAAAATCAGCAGGGGTTCAAATACTTTTTTCCCTCACTGTATATACACATGTTTTGAAAGGCCCCTGAGTCTGCAACACCACTAAGCAAGTGGCACCATGAAGACCAAGGAGCTCTCCAAACAGGTCAGGGACTAAGTTGTGGAGAAGTACAGATCAGGGTTGGGTTTAAAAAAATATATCAGATCTTTGAACATCCCACTGCGCACCATTAAATCCATTATACAAAATTGAAAGAATATGGCACCACAACAAACCTGCCAAGAGCGGGCTGCCCACCAAAACTCACGGACCAGGCAAGAAGGGCATTAATCAGAGAGGCAACAAAGAGACCAAAGCAAACCCTGAAGGAGCTGCAAAGCTCCACAGCAGAGAGTGGAGTATATGGCCATTGTACTACTTTAAGCCATACACTCCACAGAGCTGGGCTTTACAGAAGAGTGGCCAGAAAAAAATCCATTGCTTAACCTTTCTGATCTCCCCATCCCGGATCCGGGATCGTGAATACAGACTCAAGCTCATTACCATAACGCAACGTTAACTATTCATGAAAATCGCAAATGAAATGAAATAAATATGCTAGCTCTCAAGCTTAGCCTTTTGTTAACACTGTCATCTCAGATTTTCAAAATATGCTTCTCAACCATTGCAAAACAAGCATTTGTGTAACAGTATTGATGGCTAACGTAGCATTTAGCATTAGCATTCAGCTGGCAACATTTACACAAAAAAACAGAAAAGCATTCAAATAAAATCATTTACCTTTGAAGAACTTCAGATGTTTTCAATGAGGAGACTCTCAGATAGCAAATGTTCAGTTTTTCCTGAAAGATTATTTGTTTAGGACAAATCGCTCCGTTTTCTGCGTCACGTTTAGCTATGAAAAAACCCCTGTATCCAGGATTGTGTAAATCTATCAGCAAGCTCATTAGCATAACACAACGTTAACTATTTATGAAAATCGCAAATGAAATGAAATAAATATGCCATCTCTCAAGCTTAGCCTTTTGTAAACAACACTGTCATCTCAGATTTTCAAAATATGCTTCTCAACCATAGGAAAACAATCATTTGTGTAAAAGTAGCTAGCTAGCGTTAGCATTTAGCGTTAGCATTTAGCGTTAGCATTAGCGTTAGCATCCAGCACGCAACATTAACAAAAACATAAAAGCCTTCAAATAAAATCATTTACCTTTGAAGAACTTCTGATGTTTTCAATGAGGATACTCTCAGTTAGATAGCAGATGCTCAGTTTTTCCAAAAAGATTCCTTGTGTATTAGAAATAGCTCCGTTTTATACATCACATTTGGCTACCAAAAAAAATCCGAAAATTCAGTCCTCAAAACGCGAACTTTTTTCCAAATTAACTCCATAATATCGACTGAAAACATGGCAAACGTTGTTTAGAATCAATCATCAAGGTGTTTTTCACATATCTCTTCATTGATACATCGTTCTTGGACACATGCTTTCTCCCCTGAATCAAATGGTAAAGTAGAAGCAGCTGGCAATTGCGCACCGAATTCGACGCAGGACACCAGGCGGACACTTGGAAAATGTAGTCTCTTATGGTCAATCTTCCAATGATATGCCTACAAATACGTCACAATGCTGCTAAGACCTTGGGCGAACGACAGAAAGTGTAGGCTCATTCCTTGCGCAATCACAGCCATATAAGGAGACAATGGAAAACAGAGCTTCAGAAATTCTGCTAATCCCTGGTTGATGCATCATCTTGGTTTCGCCTGTAGAATGAGTTCTGGGGCACTTACAGACAAAATCGTTGCAGATTCTGAAACTTCAGAGTGTTTTCTTTCCAAAACTGTCAAGAATATGCATAGTCGAGCATCTTTTCGTGACAAAATATCGCGCTTAAAACGGGAACGTTTTTTATCCAAAAATGAAATAGCGCCCCTAGAGCTCTAACAGGTTAAAGAAAAAAAACAGCATGTGGGAGACTCCCCAAACATATTGAAAAAGGTACTCTGGTCAGATGAGACTAAAATTTAGCTTTTTGGCCATCAAGGAAAACGCTATGTCTGGCACAAACCCAACACCTCTCATCACCCCGAGAACACCATCCCCATGTTTTTCATCGGCAGGGACTGGGAAACTGGTCAGAATTGAACGAATGATGGATGGCGCTAAATACAGGGAATTTATTGAGGGGAACCTGTTTCAATCTTCCAGAGATTTGACACTGGTACAGAAGTTCACCTTCCAACAGGACAATGACCCTAAGCATACTGCTAAAGCAACACTCGAGTGGTTTAAGGTGAAACATTTAAATGTCTTGGAATGGCCAAGTCAAAGCCCAGACCTCAATTCAATTGAAAATCTGTGGTATAACTTAAAGATTGCTGTTTATTAGCGGAACCACTCCTACTTGAAGGAGCTGGAGCAGTTTTGCCTTGAAGAATGGGCAAAAATCCCAGTGGCTTGATGTGCCAAACTTATAGAGACATACCCCAAGAGACTTGCAGCTGTAATTGCTGAAAAAGTTGGCTCTACAAAGTATTGACTTTGGGAGGGTGCATAGTTATGTACGCTCAAGTTTGAATTTTTTTTTGTGTTATTTCTTGTTTGTTTCACAACTATCTTCAAAGTGGTAGGCATGTTGTGTAAATCAAATGATACAAACCCCCCAATTAATCTATTTTAATTCCAGGTTTTAAGGCAACAAAATAGGAAAAATGCCAAGGGGGTGAATTCTTTCCCAAGCCACTGTACTTGTCCCCTTGCTCAGTTGTGCACCGGTGCCTCCCACTCCTCTTTCTATTCTGGTTGAGCCAGTTTGTGCTGTTCTTTGAAGGGAGTAGTACATAATGTTGTACGAGATCTTTAGTTTCTTGGCAATTTCTCGCATGGAATAGCCTTCGTTTGTCAGAACAAGATTAGACTGACGAGTTTCAGAAGAAAGAACTTAGTTTCTGGCCATTTTGAGCCCGTAATTGAACCCACAGAAGCTGATACTCCAGATACTCAACTAGTCTAAATGACAGTTTTATTGCTTCTTTAATCAGAATAACAGTTTTCAACTGCGCTAACATAATTGCATAAGGGTTTTCTAATGAACAATTAGCCTTTTAAAATGATGAACTTGTATTAGCTAACACAACGTGCCATTGGAACACAGGGAGTGATGGTTGCTGATAATGGGACTATGTAGATATTCCATAAAATATCTTCTGTTTCCAGCTACAATAGTCATTTACAACATTAGCAATGTCTACACTCTGATCAATTTGATGTCCTTTTAATGGACATAAAATGTGCTTTTCTTTCAAAAACAAGGACATTTCTAACTGTTGAACGGTAGAAATCCTTGAGATGGATTCTTGAGGTTTTGGCATCAGAGAAATGTTATGTTAAAAAGTTAAGTCAAGAAATTACATTTTAAAGCCATGAATGGCATCAATGATTTGCATAGGATAAATAATTTTGCAATGTTATTCTGGATTGTTTCTTTCGATTGCCTCTGTCTCTATCAAGCATCAGTCTCCAAACAAGATACCATATGGTCTATATGTTTCTGGCAGGTTTTGCAGAGCCTCAAGTCGAAGATGCTGGACCTGTCCTGTGCTCTCCAGAGCTACATCCACTGCCACATGACGGTGAGCACTGGGCGAACAATAAGAAACCCAACCAGCCCATCTATCTTTCTTGACATGGGGTTAAACTCTCCAGATAAATAGCCCCTCCCACAGCCAGCACGTTAAAAGGTGCGAATCAGCTTTTATGGCTCTTGTAAAAAACCTTGCCACCCCTGTCAGCCTTATCGCCACAGTCTCACGTTGAGCACATCGTTCAGGTAATGGATGTGTTGAATGAAGTGCCATCAGTCACCGTTAACGTGCTTGTTTGCCATTATCTGCCACTCACAAACTAGCGTCTTTGTTAGTGTCGATCATCGGCTGCGCTAGGCGATTGGGACAAAGGAGAGGACATCTTTCCCCCGGACCTCCACCCTCATTGTCTTCAAACAAAGGGATTGGATGAGCAAAACCAGACACATGTTGAATCTCTGTGGGCCTCTGGGAGAGCCATGGTTTAATTTGTTGCTACTGTATTTTCATGATAGTGAAATGCAGATGTAGCCAGGTCCATAATTATTGGCACCCTTGTTACACATTTTTTTTAATACAAATACTGTGTATGCTCAAAGAAAATGTGAAATTATATTATTTTACGCTAATGCAATTGCGTAAATAACATTTTTGTTTAACCACTAGTAAAAAAAATAAAAAATCAAAAAAAGATGAGGGTGAAAATAATTGACACTAATTTTCAAAACTCTAGAACCCTCCCCTTGCGAGCATAACGACACTGAGATGTTTTCTTAAATGTTTTATGAGATTTGAGAACATGTTGGGAGGGATCTTAGACCATTGCTCCGTACATAATCGTTCCAGATTCTTGATATACTGCTGCCAAGTTTCAGCCCCCTGGCAGAGGCAACCTTGTTTGGCTGATGCCAGCTCTCAAAGTCTTGCTGACTTGAGAGTAGGGGTCTGAATGATAGAACATTAAGAAAAAATACCTAACTCGACAATGCTGTAATGTTAGTAGGAGGAGCTACTTTATTAGCAGAGCAGCAGCTCAAATGTGAGTGCTGATGGGAGCAGGGAGGTGGTGGCATGGCAACAGTCAACTCGCACTGGTAGACTAATTTATTGCTAGTTATTTGTCATCTCATCTGATTACATAGTACCTTTTCTTGATTGCATCAAACCGAGAGAAGCTAGTTAAGATGGCCAGATACCTAACATTAGCTAGGCTAATTTAGACTACATAATGCTATCTCCAAAGACAAACATTGGCAGTACAATGGCCTTACTGAAGAGCTCAGTGACATTCAACGTGGCACCATCATAGGATGCCACCTTTCCAACAAGTCAGTTCAACAAATTTCTGCCCTGCTAGAGCTGCCACGGTCAACTGTAAGTGCTGTTATTGTGAAGTGGAAACGTCTCGGAGCAACAACGGCTCAGCCGCGAAGTGGTAGGCCACACAAGCTCACAGAAAGGGACCGCCGAGTGCTGAAGCGCGTAGTGTGTACAAATCGTCTGTCCTTGGTTGCAACACTCACTACCGAGTTACAAACTGCCTCTGGAAGCATTGTTCGCACAAGAACTGTTCGTCGGCAGCTTCATAAAATGGGTTTCCATGGCAGCGGCACACAAGCCCAAGATAGCCATGCACAATGCCAAGCGTCGGCTGGAGTGGTGTAAAGCTTGCCGCCATTTCATTCTGGAGCAGTGGAAACTGCTCTCTGGAGTGAAATCACCCTTCACCATCTGGCAGTCCGATGAATGAATCTGGGTTTGGCGGACACCAGGAAGTACCTGTAAAGTTGGGTGGAGGAGGAATAATGGTCTGTTACTGTTTTTCATGCTTCTGGCTTGGCCCTATAGTTAAAATGAAGGAAATACATAACGCTACAGCATACGATGATTCTGTGCTTCCAACTTTGGCAACAGTATGGGGAAGGCCCTTTCCTGTTTCAGCATGACAATGCCCCCGTGCACAAATCGAGGTCCATACAGAAATATTTTTTCAAGATTGGTGTGGAAGACCTTGACTGGCCTGCACAGAGCCCTGACCAACTCCATCGAACACCTTTGGGAAGAATTGGCATATGTTTTGATTTGTTTAACACTTTTTCTTTGGTATGTTACCACATGATTCTGTGTTATTTCATAGTTTTGAAACTAGCCATAGCACCGGTGCCAACGTCGTTTATCATACTTCATGGTGCTATGGTCTGTTGATGTGAAAATGTAGCTCTTTGGCCACGCACACCAGTGGTGGGTTTGGCGTAGAAAAAATGGAAGCATGTGCAGAAGAGTACCTCATGCCTACGTTAAAATACGTAGGATTTTTTTGGTTATTTTGCTTCCACTGGTCTTGTGGCCTTTGTTTAGGACAACAGCATCATGAACTTAACCAGGACATTTTAGCCAAAAACCTTTTTGCCTTTGCCAGGAGGCTGAGACTTGGCCGCAAGTGGATCTTCCAGCATGACGATAACCCCAAGCACACACCCAGACTTGAACCACATTGAAAACCTGTGGTTTGAGTTGAAGAGAGCAAGTCCATAAGCGCAGATGAAGGATATCAAGGATCTGGAAAGATTCAGTGTGGTGGAATTGTAAGATCCCTCCCAATGTGTTCTCCAATCTCTTAAAACATTTTCAAAAAAGGCAGTGTCGTTATCCTCGCAAAGGTAGGGTGCTACTGAAAACAGGTCTCAAAATTATTGGCAGCCCTATCTTACATTATTATTTTTTTATTACTTGTTAAACAAAATCTCTTTCTCTGAGCAATTGTATTAGTATAATCATTTTCAACTTTTTTGGCGCCTGCGCAGTATTTATTTTATACATGCTTTTTTGCTCATCTTTGTCAAGGGTGGTAATGATTATTGGCCTGAAATTGTCACATGTTTTGTAATTGCACTGTTGTAGTGAGACAGTATTTGATTGGAATCAACAGTAGTTATGCACAACTAGTGTATGGAGGAAGGGCTTTATTAGGGTTAGCTACAGTATGTGAGGAAAAGGGTTCATCCCCTTGGAAAGGCACCATTTTCCAATGACATCAACTGTAACGTGTGTCTGTCTGTCTACAGGATAGGGAAGAAGGCTCCAAGAAGGGAGCTGAGGACCCTGATCCCTCACTGCTCCACAGAGTGAGGAACACAGCAGCCAAGCTTTTCCAGCTCAACCAGGCAATCAAGCAGCTTCACGCTGCTCTCTCTCTCGCCCTCCGAGGTACTGACTGTCTGGCCTGTGAGAAGCAAGGCCACAGCATTGCTACAAAAACAAAATGCCTGTCATTTAACTGACCAAAATGGCTTCCTTTTTGATTTCCTCTCATTTCCCTGTCCTATTGTGACTTCAACTTTGATTGATAGATTTGAGCGATATTGTGGAACTGTAAACATATGTGTTTCTATTATCTGCCCATCATTAGTCTAATCATCCAGGAAAGCTAGGTTCTAGCCACTATAGGGACCTAAATAAGTCAAACGAGAAGTTAAATGCATGTATTTAACTCTTTACCAGGTAAAAGCAGTGACTCCAGCCTCAGTACCTGCCGAGAGGCTGTCTCCTCCTCCTCCAAGACCATCGACAAAGTCATTAACGGCCTCCCCAGGGGCGGCACAGGGCTGGCTACCACATCATCTAGTCTACAGCTGCCCTGCCTGGAGACTGTCATAGCAGCCCGGGACGAGCTCCATTCTGCCCTGCAGTCCCTGAGTACCGCCTTCAACACGCAGGGCCTTGAAGAGAAGAGGGGATCTTCTGGCTCAGAGAAGAGCACACGGGAAAGGGGTCAGGGGAATGAGGGGACCCTGGTTGCTTCCGACATGGAAAGGAACAGAGGAGCCCCTACGATTGTTTCTCTCTCTTCAGGATTGTCTTCATCTAATGACGATGCACATTGGGTTTGATGCACAGGGGGTTGATCAGCTGATCAGGTACTTGTTCAGTAGGCATGAAACTGCCGGAAATGGGAAGGTAGTACAATCTGAGCTTGTCCAATGAGGAACAAATGTTTTCGGTTTCCGTTGCAATTTTTTTTGCTACAGTGTGCTCTAATGAACATGACCCAGATGATTGATGTTAAAGGTTACAGGCTCAATGCCATTAATAGAAAGACCCAACAGAGAGAATGAATGTGCATCAAAGGTCTTTCTGTCCAATTGCACTAAAACCCCAGATGAATACACTGAACAAAAATATAATGTAAACGCAACATACAACAATTTCAAAGATTTTACTCAGTTACAGTTCATATAAGGAAAGCCGTCAATTGAAATACATTCATTAGGCCCTAATCTATGGATTTCTCATGACTGGGAATAAAGATATGCATCAGTTGATCACATACCATAAAAAAGTAGGAACGTGGATCATAAACCCAGTTAGTATCTGGTGTGACCACCATTTGCCTCATGTCATACTCTTCAATGGCTGTGCGACATTGCTCGATATTGGCGGGAACTAGAACACTTGTACAGGTCGATCCAGAGCATCCCAAACATGCTCAATGGGTGACAAGTCTGGTGAGTATGCAGGCCATGGAAGAACACAGACATTTTCAGCTTCCAGTAATTGTGCTTAAATTCTTGCGACATGGGGCCAAACATTATCATGCTGAAAGATAAGGTGAATGCGGCGGATGAATGGCATGAAAATGGGCTTCAGGATCTCGTCACGGTATCTCTGCATTCAAATTGCCATCAATAAAAAGTAATTGGGTTCGTTGTCTGTATATTATGCCTGCCCATACCATAACCCCATTGCCACAATGTGGCACTGTTCACAACGTTGGCATCAGCAAACTGCAGTCAGGTCAAGACCCCGTTGAGGACTACGAGCACAGAGGTGAGCTTCCCTGAGACCATTTCTGACAGTTAATGCAGAAATTCTTCAATTGTGAAAACACACAGTTTCATCAGCTGTCCTGGTGACTGGTCTCAGATCAACCCGCAGGTGAAGAAGCCCGATGTGGAGGTCCTGGGCTGGCATGGTTACATGTGGTCTGCCCTTGTGAGGCCGGTTGGACGTATGGCGAAATTCTCTAAAATGACAACATAGGCGGCTTATGTTAGGGACATGAACATTCCCAGGCAACAAACAGCTCTGGTGGACATCCCTGCAGTCAGCATGCCAATTGCATGCTCCTCAACTTGAGACATCTGTGGTGTTGTGTGACAAAACAGCACATTTTAGAGTGGCCTTTTATTGTCCCCTGCAAAAGTACACCTCTGTAACGATTATGCTGTTTAAACAGCTTCTTTAATATGCCACACCTGTCAGGTGGATGGATTGTCTTTGCAAAGTGGAAATGTTCACTAACAGGGATTTAAACACATTTGTACACAAATGTGCGTAACATTTCTTAGATCTTTTATTTCTGCTCATGAAACTTGGGACCAACACTTTACATTTATATTTTTGTTCAGTATACTTTATTTTGTCAGACAGGGATTTCTTCAGATTGTAAAGTACTTTGATAAAATGTGTATACTAATTGAATTGTACTGCAGTGGATTGTAAACTATTTGGGCAATATCTTCTCATTTTGGCATTTATACATGTATACATGAAAGCGCAACAATTTTCTGTATTGTATGTAGCTCACTCAATGCTGTTAGAGGTGTCCCATATCACAACTTTTTCTGAGTGGTTTCATTCATTTGATCAACTATACTTTGCACTTAAACCTTGCACAAAGTACTTGTCTTTTTTTTTTGTCTCATGACACTTTTTGTATCTCTTGGTAAAGATTTGATACCTCACAATCATGTCACAATTTGAAAGTGAGCATAATAAATGAATATTTCTGGACTTTTTTGTTTAGCTTTTTCGTCTGGTCTCCATACATGCATATTTTGGTCTCGTTTTATGCATATTGTGCAACAGCTTGTGAGTAAGTTCGTTATTTTTCCCTCAGCAGAGCTTGAAACGGCTCCCTGCTTTTATACCCACCCTTCGCGCTCTCAGGCTCTGCATCACTTCATAAAATCTGATGTCACCTAGGAGGTTCCCTCAAACTCATGAAGAGTAAATCGAATCTACTACTTTTGGGTTGCAAACAACGACCAATTTGTTTTTGCTAATTACTTTTGTTGAGAAAATGTAGCACAGGAGGATTCATTGATGAAAGTATTTTAAATCACACGACGACTTCGAAATGTCGATGGAGGTGGACTAAAGAAAACGCACGAAAACTTGAGTATTAACGGATGGTGTCCGATCTCAGGTAGGTGTAAAGTACTGTTAGTCATTTTAGCTTAAATGTTAAAGTGAGAATTCAATAATTATATTTGGACATGTAGCTTTTGCCTTTTGGTGCAACCTTTAAATTAAGTTGATTTATATTGCCTTTATCGATGGATCATTTCCCAAAACCGTACTAACAATTTCACATTGGCTTCCATTTCAAAGGATGCAGTGGTTTTGGATATTATACCCCAATTTACTTGTAAGTGCACTGTTTTCATTATTTTAGGGCATGTTTTATATTTGAAGGAATGTGTTATTGAACTTTCACACTGAATGTATGAAGGATGTTCACTCAGCCCTATTCTCCCTTAAGCCAATGTTTCTTAATAAGACCTATGTTCACTCAGTACCCACTGAACAAATTTCCATCATAATTGGAATCAATATTGAGGAATATGGGCCCGATTCAGACTTAGGAAATGTACGCCTTTCCTATGCATGCCATTCCTACACACTTCTCAGTAGTTCAGATTTACCTTATGCAGGTGTGGTTACCTTGCACATTCTGAAAACAATTGAATTAAACTGCTGAAAACCCCCCCACTTGCAGGCCAACATATTTTATTGTGGGATATTTTCAAAATGGGATTCCGTACATGTATCTAAAGTCATCCCTTTAAATTTGGTGTACTTTTAAAAATATGTGTATCAGCAAACCCACTAGAATATATGGAGAGTACGGTTCAGGGCCTGGCTTCCAAAAACTTCTTAAGTCTAAGTTCATCGTTAGAACCTTTGTAGCAACATAGTCAAATCTCCTAGCTGTAGTCAAATCTCCTAGCTGTTTCGCAAAACCATCGTTCTTAACGTCGCACTTGAAAACGCTCGTAAACTAACGCTTCCTCAGACCACTTGTAGAACAGCTAAGTGTCGTTGCATGCTGACTAGACTGGGCACGCGCATGCATGTTGATTTTTGTCCACCCACACGATCAGGACACGCAGGTTGAAATATCAAAACGAACTCTGAACCAACTATATTAATTTGGGGACAGGTCAAAACGCATGTAACATTCATGGACATTTATCTAGCTAGCTAGCGTGCTATTGCTAGCTAATTGCTAGCTAATTTGGGTTATTTTATTTGACCTAAATTGCACAATGATGTGCCAAATCGGTGATTAATGTATTTTTATTGGTCATTCGAATAAGCCGCCTTAATATTTGCTGCCGTAGGTGGTAATTTCACTAGGAGCTGACCCATCTTCATTATTGTGAATTTTTTTTAAATGTTAAGGTAAGACTTGACTGGAGAAAGCTGATCAGAGAGCAGCGCTCCCTTTCTTTCGAATCAGTATTGAAACCTACTCCAACGATGCATTTAGCGACCGTTCTCTCTGCCTGGTGTTTTGGGAAACGCATGCTACGTCTTTCGGCTGTTGTAGGAAAGATGCATCGTTGGGGAAACCGGGCCCAGAATATTAAGGATCAGTGAAAGAAAGCCATGTAAATACACACCTTCGTCTCCTTTCCAACACCAATTAGTAGATTTAAAAATAGTCTGATCTTGTATATTTTTTAGGGTTAGTAAGTTATTTATGAAAAAAAATAGAATTGGTTTGGAGATCCTTAAGGTGCAAAATATATTGGTGAAACAAAGATTGTGGTTTGATTCATCCTGAAAGTTACCTTATTCAATTGTTCAATCCATGAAATATTGGAAGGTGAGAAAAGTGTACAATAGGGGTTGAACAGTAGTCCTATAAATCTACCCTAGTAATCCTCACTAATCGTGGAACTATGATGGCAACGGTCCATTCATTAGAACTGCTCCAGGTTTTAAATGGCTATGTATGGTCTGCGTAGGATAATGGAATGGTGCAAAATGTAAGGACTCTAATAAGGAAGTCAGCGACAGTATGTGGGTATAACTGACGATTGATACCAATAGTGGCAAATATTTAACACAATACAAATTGTAAAAAGTACAATGACAAGTTGCTCGACCTTATTTCATCATGCACTAAGGTGGTGAAATTTTGAGGGAAGTAAGGTCAGAATATGACGCATCTGTAGACACACCTCTGCCACACCTTAATTTCTCGAATAGCGGGTGAATAGCATGCTCATGCAATTCTCATGCTTAAGATCAAGTTCAGAATACGCGTAGAGCGTAAAGTGCATAAAAAGGGAATCGTTCCATTTAAGCATGCTTAATTCGGGTCGTAATTACACTAAAATAGATTTGAAAGTCTATGTTTGAGACAAAATATGTCACCAATTACTGTTCCAAAATGATTTGTAAAAAAATCGTGGTGCTCTAAAACATGTGCAAATTCCCATAGGAACACAGCCATTTTAAAAACGCAATGTGTCATGCCTTAATTCCTTGTTTTACCGGAATGATATAGGGTACCAGTCAAAAGTTTGGACACACCTACTCATTCCAGGGTTTTTCTTTATTTTTACTATACTCTATATTGTAGAATAATAGTGAAGACATCCAAACTATTAAATAACACATGTAATCATGTAGTAACCAAAAAAGTGTTCAACAAATCAAAATATATTTTAAATGAGATTCTTCAAAGTAGCCACCCTTTGCCTTGATGACAGCTTTGCAAACTCTTGGCATTCTCTCAACCAGCTTCATGAGGTAGTCACCTGGAATGCATTTCAATTAACAGGTGTGCCTTGTTAATATGTGGAATTTCTTTCCTTAATGCATTTGAGCCATCATTTGTGTTGTGACATGGTAGGGTTGGCATACAGAATTAGAGGTCGACCAATTAAGATTTTTCAACGCCGATACCGATTATTGGAGGACCAAAAGAAGCCGATACCGATTTATCGGCCAATTTTTATATATATATTTGTAATAATGACAATTACAACAATACTGAATGAACACTTTTATTTTAACTTAATCTAATACATCAATAACATATATTTAGTCTCAAATAATGAAACATGTTCAATTTGGTTTAAATAATGCAAAAACAATGTGTTGGAGAAGAAAGTAAAAGTGCAATATTTGCCATGTAAAAAAGCTAACGTTTAAGTTTCTTGCTCAGAACATGAAAACATATGAAAGCTGGTGGTTCCTTTTAACATGAGTCAATATTCCCAGGTAAGAAGTTTTAGGTTGTAGTTATTATAGGACTATTTCTCTCTATACCATTTGTATTTCATATACCTTTGACTATTGGATGATCTAATAGGTACTTTAGTATTGCCAGCCTAATCTCGGGAGTTGATAGGCTTGAAGTCATCAACAGCGTAATGCTTTTACGCATTATGAAGAGCTGCTGGCAAATGCAGCCGAAACTGCTGCATATACCCTGACTCTGCTTGCACAGAACACAAGAGAAGTGACACAATTTCCCTAGTTATAAGAAATTAATGTTAGCAGGCAATATTAACCAAAAATGCAGGTTTACATTTTAAGTGTGTTTTTATTTTAAGAAAGGCATTGATGTTTATGGTTAGGTACACATTGGTGCAACAACAGTGCTTTTTTCGCGAATGATCTTGTTAATTCATTGTTAATTCATCAGCCTACTTCACCGTTTGGCGAAGTAGGCTGTGATTCGATGATAAATTAACAGGCACCTCATCGATTATATGCAACACAGGACAAGCTAGATAAACTAGTAATATCATCAACTATGTGTAGTTAACTATTGATTATGCTAAGATTGATTGTTTTTTATAAGATAAGTTTAATGCTAGCTAGCAACTTACCTCCTTGCTGCACTCACTGTGGTGGTCAGTCTGCCACGCAGTCTCCTCGTGGAGTGCAATGTAATCGGCCATAATCGTGTCCAAAAATGCAGATTACCGATTGTTATGAAAACTTGAAATCGGTCCTAATTAATCGGCCATTCCTATTAATCGGTCGACCTCTAGACAGAATACAGCCCTATTTTGTAAAAGACCAAGTCCATATTAGAGCAAGAACAGCTCAATTAAGAAAAGAGAAACGGCAGTCCATCATTACTTTAAGACATGAAGGCCAGTCTCTACATGAAAGCTGAAGTCTCTACCTATCCATTGTCCGTAGCTTATGCCTGCCCATACAATAACCCCATCGCCACCATGGGGCACTCTGTTCACAACATTGTGCACTCGCCCACACAATACCATACACGTGATCTGTTGTTGTGAGGCCGGTTGGAGGTACCGCCAAATTATCTAAAATGACTTTGGAGGCGGCTTATGGTAGAGAAATGGACATTCAATTCTCTGGCAATTGCTCTGGTGGACATTCCTGCAGTCCGCATGCCAATTTCACGGTCCCTCAAAACTTAAGACACCGGTGGCATTGTGTAGTGACAAAACAGCACATTTTAGAGTGGCCTTTTACTGTCCCCAGCACAAGTATGTCTGTTTAGTGATCATGCTGTTTAATAAGCTTCTTGAAATGCCACACCTGTCAGGTGGATGGATTATCTTGGCAAAGGACAAATTCTCACTAACAGGGATGTAAATACATTTCAGCACAATTTGAGAGAAATAAGCTTTTGTTCATATGTACAATTTCTGGGATCATTTATTTCAGCTCATGAAACAATGCAACATTCCAACATGTACAGTAGCTTACTGTGTTCTGCAGGTTAACATCTAACCAGTGATGTAAAAATATCTCCAGTTTTTGAGTTGTGGTAGTTTCAAAAGTGCAACCCCCCCACCCCCACCCCTTTAAAACTGTGTTTTGACATTGAGGTGTTTATCAAAATCTTGGCAACAGGAAGCAGCTACAGCATCATTTTCAACATTAACTTTCAATGGTATTGTACTTAATTGTGTAAAAACTAATGAATGAGTCCAAAAACATGCACTGATTGAATTATTTTGATTATATACCAGAAATCACCAAAATGTGTTTGTCCTGTCTAGTATTGAATCATTGGTGACTGGAAGTTGAAAAATATCTCTTCCTTTCATTTGGGTTGCCGACCCCAGGTTTAGAAGATATAACTAAGGGAACATGGGGCTGAGGGAACATGGGGCTGAGGGAACATGGGGCTGAGGGAACATAGGGCTGAGGGAACTGAGGGAGCATAGGGCTGTGGGAACTGAGGGAGCATAGGGCTGTGGGAACTGAGGGAGCATAGGGTTGTGGGAACTGAGGGAGCATAGGGCTGTGGGAACTGAGGGAGCATAGGGCTGTGGGAACGTAGACATGGTCAGGCTACTCAGACCATAAATACGCTAGTGTACACCATACGCTGTTTTAAAACAGCTAAATGGACATATTTTCATTATCATAGGCTACTTCACAAGCACAAATATTATTCTTACTACAACATGTGTTTATATACCTATTTATAGTAGGGGTCCCCAGTATTCCACTAGTTACACTTGATAGCGATTTAGATAAGACATCAAATGTCAGGAATCAAATGATAATACATTAACCTAGGTTTTGTTTTATTCCGTAGATTTGGTTTCACCACTGTACATCAGGTAAGTAGTCTTTAATCTGTTGACATGTAAGTGATATATTCTGAGTTAAAGCTGGTAGTAACATTACATAACAGCCACTATGAACTGTAACTTACAAGGCATGTATGACAAAGTTATATAACCTATAGTTATTATTTGAGTTCTCGTACAATTGTAAGAGCTCATGACTTCACCGCACTTAATCGGGGTTGAACCATATTGTTGGTTAAGGGCTTGTAAGTAAGCATTTCACGGTAAGGTCTACACCTGTTGTATTCGGTGCATGTGACAAATACAATTTGAGCATGTGGTCTCAGTTATAATGTACGTCCAGCAGTTGCCATTTTCCTGTCCTTAATCTCCCACTATGCTGAGATAATGTAAAATGGGTATTGTTGAACAGTGGCCCAACAAAGCCATAGTGCAACGACAGGCACTATAACTCCCTGTATTCCCTAGCAGTGCATACGATTTCCTAGATAGTGAGCTCCGTTGTTAACCAAAGTCATGTTCATTTGGGCACACTGTAACAAAATGTTAGAAAACCTATTGCAATGGGGGGGGGGTAGCTTTTTTTTTGGACAAGTTCAGATAGTGCCTCCTCGTTTCCGACAGCCTTCCATTTTGTGAAAACGGACTTGAACGGTAAGGGACTACCTGGACCTGTTCGATGAGAAAAGCTTATTTTCAGATTTTTTGGGCAAAAGGCTTCAAAACCTTTGGTACCCTAATGAACATGATCTCGCTCCTCTCCTCAACCACTCTTTGTGTTCTCTGGGCAGATACAGCTTTGACGTTGGAGAGCAGGACCCTGTTCACATACGACGAGTCCTACTACGAGTACGTACCTGACAGGCTACCGTGGAATGGGGCCGGACGCCTCTGTAGCCAGCGCTCGGGGGCCTTAGCCACAGTATCCAACACCTTCGAGAACCGAGAGCTCACCACCTTCTTAAAGTCCCTGAACATAACCCACCCCGTGTGGATTGGCAGGAAAGTCATGACACACTTAAAGAGTGAGTTCAGTCACTATGCCATTGCCATATTTGACAGCTTTAAGATTTCAGCACCTTATCTGTATTTTTTATTTATTTTTTATTTCACCTTTATTTCACCTTTATTTAACCAGGTAGGCTAGTTGAGAACAAGTTCTCATTTGCAAGATAAAGCATAGCAATTAGACACATACAACAACACAGAGTTACACATGGATTAAACAAAACATACAGTCAATAATACAGTATAAAAAAAGAAAACAAAAAGTCTACATACAGTGAGTGCAAATGAGGTAAGATAAGGGAGTTAAGGCAATAAATAGGCCATGGTGGCGAAGTAATTACAATATAGCAATTAAAAACTGGTATGGTAGATATGCAGAAGATGAATGTGCAAGTAGAGATACTGGGATGCAAAGGAGCAAGAAAAATAAATAAATACAGTATGGGGATGAGGTAGATAGATGGGCTGTTTACAGATGGGCTATGTACAGTATGCTACCCACGACTGCGTGGCCACGCACGCCTCCAACTCAATCATCAAGTTTGCGGACGACACAACAGTGGTAGGCTTGATTACCAACAACGGCGAGACGGCCTACAGGGAGGAGGTGAGGGCCCTCGGAGTGTGGTGTCAGGAAAATAACCTCACACTCAACGTCAACAAAACTAAGGAGATGATTGTGGACTTCAGGAAACAGCAGAGGGAACACCCCCTATCCACATCGATGGCACAGTAGTGGAGAGGGTAGTAAGTTTTAAGTTCCTCTGCGTACACATCACAGACAAACTGAATTGGTCCACCCACACAGACAGCATCATGAAGAAGGCGCAGCAAGGACAACAACCACCCGAGCCACTGCCTGTTCACCCCGCTATCATCCAGAAGGCGAGGTCAGTACAGGTGCATCAAAGCTGGGACCGAGAGACTGAAAAACAGCTTCTATCTCAAGGCCATCAGACCACTAACATTGAGTGGCTGCTGCCAACACACTGACTCAACTCCAGCCACTTTAATGATGGGAATTGATGTAAAATATATCACTAGCCACTTTAAACAATGCTACTTAATATAATGTTTACATACCCTACATTATTCATCTCATATGTATACGTATATACTGTACTCTATATCATCTACTGCATCTTTAGGTAATACATGTATCACTAGCCACTTTAAACTATGCCACTTTGTTTACATACTCATCTCATATGTATATACTGTACTCGATACCATCTACTGCATCTTGCCTATGCCGCTCTGTACCATCACTCATTCATATATCTTTATGTACATATTCTTTATCCCTTTACACTTGTGTGTATAAGGTAGTAGTTTTGGAATTGTTAGTCAGATTACTCGTTGGTTATTACTGCATTGTCGGAACTAGAAGCACAAGCATTTCGCTACACTCGCATTAACATCTGCTAACCATGTGTATGTGACAAATACATTTGATTTGATTTGATTGTCTCACAGTAGGGTCTTTGTTAGAGGTCGACCGATTATGATTTTTTAACGCCGATACCGATTATTAGAGGACCAAAAAAAGCGGATACCGGATAATCGATTTTTATATATATATTTGTAATAATGACAATTACAACAATACTGAATGAACAATGAACACTTTTATTTTAACTTAACATAATACATCAATAAAATCAATTTAGTCTCAAATAATTAATGAAACCTTCAATTTGGTTTAAATAATGCAAAAACAAAGTGTTGGAAAAAAATGAAAAGTGCAATATGTGCCATGTAAGAAAGCTAACGTTTAAGTTCCTTGCTCAGAACACGAGAACATATGAAAGCTGGTGGTTCCTTTTAACATGAGTCTTCAATATTCCCAGGTAAGAAGTTTTAGGTTGTAGTTATTATAGGACTATTTCTCTCTATACCATTTGTATTTCATGTACCCTTGACTATTGGATGATCTAATAGGTACCTTAGTATTGCCAGCCTAATCTCGGGAGTTGATAGGCTTGAAGTCATAAACAGCGTAATGCTTTTACGCATTGTGAAGAGCTGCTGGCAAACTCAGTAAAGTGCTGTTTGAATTAATGCTTACGAGCCTGCTGCTGCCTACCACCGCTCAGTCAGACTGCTCTATCGAATCATAGACTTAATTATAATATAATAACACACAGAAATACGAGCCTTCGGTCATTAATATGGTCAAATCCGGAAACTATAATTTCGAAAACTAAACGTTTATTCTTTCAGTGAAATACGGAACCGTTACGTATTTTATCTAATGGGTGGCATCCATAAGTCTAAATATTGCTGTTACATTTCACAACCTTCAATGTTATGTCATAATTACATACAATTCTGGCAAGTTAGTTCGCAACGAGCCAGGCGGCCCAAACTGTTGCATATACCCTGACTCTGCATGCAATGAACGCAAGAGAAGTGACAAAATTTCCCTAGTTTAATATTGCCTGCTAGCATGAATTTCTTTTAACTAAATATGCAGGTTTAAAAAAATACACTTCTGTCTATTGATTTTAAGAAAGGCATTGATGTTTATGGTTAGGTACAGTCGTGCAACGATTGTGCTTTTTTCGCAAATGCGCTTTTGTTAAATCATCCCCCGTTTGGTGAAGTTGGCTGTCTTTGTTAGGAAGAAATAGTCTTCACAGAGTTCGCAACGAGCCAGGCGGCCCAAACTGCTGCATATACCCTGACTCTGTTGCACAGAACGCAAGAGAAGTGACACATTTTCCCTAGTTAAAAGAAATTCATGTTAGCAGGCAATATTAACTAAATATGCAGGTTTAAAAATATATACTTGTGTATTGATTTTAAGAAAGGCGTTGATGTTAATGGTTAGTACACATTGGTGCAACGACAGCGCTTTTTTCGAGAGTGCGCTTGTTAATTCATCACCCGTTTGGCGAAGTAGCGTGTGATTCAATGTTAAATTAACAGGCACCGCAACGATTATTTGCAACGCAGGACAAGCTAGATAAACTAGTAATATCGTCAACCATGTGTAGTTAACTAGTGATTATGTTAAGATTGATTGTTTTTTATAAGATATGTTTAATGCTAGCTAGCACCTTACCTTGGCTCCTAGCTGCACTCGCATAACAGGTAGTCAGCCTGTCACGCAGTCACTTCGTGGAATGCAATGTAATCGGCCATAATCTGTGTCCAAAAATGCAGATTACCGATTGTTGTGACATTGAAATCGGCCCTAGTTAATTGGCCATTCTGATTAATCGGTCGACCTCTAGTCTTTGTGCAGACATTTTAAATTGGACTGACGGCAGCGCCGTTGGCCTTACTATCCTGCAGTCTAGTGAATAAGTTTTTGCAACCTAAATATGACTACAATTGGAGTTGCGTAATATCGTTCCGTCCCTTTTATGTCTGTGTCCAAGTTGTATAATGAACGTGACTGTTCTCTCTCTGTCCACCACTCAAAGGTTCCACCGAGACCCTTATCCTGGAGTTTGACGGGAGATCCGACGTGAAGAACGCGCGCCTCCTGCACAAGTTCCCCGCCATGTGCGAAGTGACCGTTTGCACCCGTGTCCGCTTCGATCCGGCCTGCTACGGATTTTCCACTGTCTTCTCTTATTCCATCCAGTCATTCATTAATGAGTTCCAGCTCCGCGCCAGGCTGATCCAGGGCCAGCCCGTCCAGCTGGCTCTGTTGGTCCATGGCATGCACGGGCCCTACCAGGAGGCCTTCCACCATGATGGCTCCTGGCACTCACTGTGCGTGAGCTGGTCGCGCCACGGTGGACGCTGGGCCCTGTTTGCCAACGGCCGCCCGGTCAACCGGGGCGACAGCCTGTACAGCGCAGGTGACGTGGGCCCTGATGGCCACTTCATCCTGGGCCAGGAGCAGGACTCGTTCGGGGGCTCGTTCAAGAGTGCAGAGTCCTTCTCGGGTAGTCTCACGCAGCTGCACATTTGGGAGCGGATGTTGAACGACAGCGAAATCCACACCATGGAAAAAGAGTGCTCTCCCGCCTCATCTGGGCTGGTATTCAAGTGGAGCGCCACAGTCCTGGAAGTGGAGTCCTCCCTGAAGAGGCTCTGGGGAGACTCGCCGTGCCAAGGTAAGAACCACGTGGGCGGACATGCTTGATTTAAAGCGGACTACCCCTGGAGCTAGGCTGGGCTGTCCCAGCATTTATTCTCTCATTCTCTCTCTCCCTCTCTCTCTCTCTCTCTCTCCCTCCCTCTCTCCCTCTCTCCCTCTCTCCCTCTCTCTCCCTCTCTCCTCTTACCTGTTATGAGTTCCAGAGCCTGCATGTCTCTGTCCGGCAGCTCCCTCTTCCTTCATGAATAGGGGAGCAGATTGGCAAGTTGTAATTGGCAAACTCAGCCCAGTACTGGTTGTAAATATTTCATGTGCGTGGTAATGAATCCCACCCTTCAAAACAAACTCTCCTTTCTGACATCGTTGTCTCAGCTGCCTGGGCTCTGGTTATGTAGACCGTAGGGAATAGTGTCCCAAATGGCACCCTATTCCATACATAGTGCACTACTTTTGACCAGAGCTGGTCAAAAGTAGTGCCCTATATAGGGAATAGGGTGCCATTTGGCATGCAACAAAGGAGAACACACAGGCAGATGTTATATCTCCATATATATCAGACCCAGACGGTACAACCTCCTTCCGTTCCTTATCGGACCATTTAAGAATGTTGACTCATTCTGACATCATGTGAAACCCAGCACATTAGGAGTGCACTTGCTTTCTCTTTCTATCAGCTTTTTTTACTTCCTAAAAGCATTGCATATCCATTGCACAGCCAGAAGAGGGTGGGGCCTCCCCTCTGAGCCTAGTTCCTCTCTAGGGGACTTTAACAAACCTAACGCAAATGGCCTTATGGTTAGGGTGTCCACCCTGAGTATGGAAGGTTGTGACTGAAAAATGAGACCTGATGCGTCTCTGCTTGGCACTCAGCATTTAGGAGATAGATTGGGGGTAAGGCCCTGCGATAGACTAGTGTCCTGTTCCACGGGGTGTACATCAAGCTGCCTCACGCTACAGAAACAGGAGATAGGCACCTTCCCTATGAGCCGTTTCGACTCGCACAAGCCAAGGCTCTTGCAAGACTACTTACTTACTAATTCAATGGTAAATCTAAGCGTTGGCGGTAGAGCTATAAGTCCGGGGGTGTGTCAAATATTTTAGCTATTTTCACAGCTGGAATTATGAGTGAAATAATTGATGATGGCGCGAAAGGGCTGGATTTTGATTAATAAACAAGTTGTAGGTGTGACAAGGGCTTGGCCACTGACTGGCCAATCAACGCATTCCATGGCTTTATACTGCATGCGATTGTCTCAAGTTCTGTATGTTATTGATTGTCTTTGCGTTTTCAGCGTTTTCAACTCCAATTCAGCTGGGGGCATGGACTATTCTCGTCCTGGTCCATTGTGGATTGATATTACACTTCATTAAATAGTATAGGCCACAGTAACGAGTAATAGCAACAGTAAAAAATTGTGCTGAAATTTTGCTCATTTACATTTTTTTAAACAACTAATTGAATGTTAGTTGTTTAAATATTTTCATTCCATTTAGTTTTTTTTGGGTTGTTGAGTGCAATGTGCAGTTTATCTAGCGATAAATCAGATCAAGCCTGAACTGTGAGATGTAGTAGGGAGGTGTAGTTTCCAACAGGCCAATATTCTACATAGTTTAGCAAAGAAAACATGGTAATTAACTACAATGACCATAATCCATTGCGCACCTACTTGTCTGTTCTGAGATGGAGAAGAGACAGAAAGAACTCGCAATTGAAAGTCATAAAGAGCAGTTGTTCATGAGGTATCTCTACCTGAAAATACATGATCTAAGATTGATAGTTGGTATTCAGCAGTTTTAAAAGTATGTGTTTTTTACTTTGAAGAACTATTAAAAAAGTGATTTGTGTCAGACGGCATAGGCAACAGTTCTATAGAGATGAGATGATGACTTGGAATTAAATAATAGTCTTCAAATAGGCCTAAAGCAAATGTAATATACAAAACAATTAAAATATTTGATTAAAGTAATGTGAATACATTATGGTTAATAAGTGATAAGCAGTAATGGCAGTCATTTTATTAAAAGTTTTTCTGTAGGGGGGTGAAACTGAAACAGCACTCCTAAAAGCTTAGTACTAGTAAAATAAAAATGAACATCCAGTGTTTGCTCAATAGCCTATGTTTGGAGTGTTGGCAGTCAATATTGTTGTAATTGGCTTTAAAAGCCTAGCATACATACAGTGCCTTGCGAAAGTATTCGGCCCCCTTGAACTTTGCGACCTTTTGCCACATTTCAGGCTTCAAACATAAAGATATAAAACTGTATTTTTTTGTGAAGAATCAACAACAAGTGGGACACAATCATGAAGTGGAACGACATTTATTGGATATTTCAAACATTTTTAACAAATCAAAAACTGAAAAATTGGGCGTGCAAAATTATTCAGCCCCCTTAAGTTAATACTTTGTAGCGCCACGTTTTGCTGCGATTACAGCTGTAAGTCGCTTGGGGTATGTCTCTATCAGTTTTGCACATCGAGAGACTGACATTTTTTCCCATTCCTCCTTGCAAAACAGCTCGAACTCAGTGAGGTTGGATGGAGAGCATTTGTGAACAGCAGTTTTCAGTTCTTTCCACAGATTCTCGATTGGATTCAGGTCTGGACTTTGACTTGGCCATTCTAACACCTGGATATGTTTATTTTTGAACCATTCCATTGTAGATTTTGCTTTATGTTTTGGATCATTGTCTTGTTGGAAGACAAATCTCCGTCCCAGTCTCAAGTCTTTTGCAGACTCCATCAGGTTTTCTTCCAGAAGGGTCCTGTAATTTGGCTCCATCCATCTTCCCATCAATTTTAACCATCTTCCCTGTCCCTGCTGAAGAAAAGCAGGCCCAAACCATGATGCTGCCACCACCATGTTTGACAGTGGGGATGGTGTGTTCAGCTGTGTTGCTTTTACGCCAAACATAATGTTTTGCATTGTTGCCAAAAAGTTCAATTTTGGTTTCATCTGACCAGAGCACCTTCTTCCACATGTTTGGTGTGTCTCCCAGGTGGTTTGTGGCAAACTTTAAACAACACTTGTTATGGATATCTTTAAGAAATGGCTTTCTTCTTGCCACTCTTCCATAAAGGCCAGATTTGTGCATGGACAGAGTCTCCCACCTCAGATGTAGATCTCTGCAGTTCATCCAGAGTGATCATGGGCCTCTTGGCTGCATCTCTGATCAGTCTTCTCCTTGTATGAGCTGAAAGTTTAGAGGGACGGCCAGGTCTTGGTAGATTTGCAGTGGTCTGATACTCCTTCCATTTCAATATTATTGCTTGCACAGTGCTCATTGGGATGTTTAAAGCTTGGGAAATCTTTTTGTATCCAAATCCGGCTTTAAACTTCTTCACAACAGTATCTCGGACCTGCCTGGTGTGTTCCTTGTTCTTCATGATGCTCTCTGCGCTTTTAACGGACCTCTGAGACTATCACAGTGCAGGTGCATTTATACGGAGACTTGATTACACACAGGTGGATTGTATTTATCATCATTAGTCATTTAGGTCAACATTGGATCATTCAGAGATCCTCACTGAACTTCTGGAGAGAATTTGCTGCACTGAAAGTAAAGGGGCTGAATAATTTTGCACGCCCAATCTTTCAGTTTTTGATTTGTTAAAAAAGTTTGAAATATCCAATAAATGTCGTTCCACTTCATGATTGTGTCCCACTTGTTGTTGATTCTTCACAAAAAAATTACAGTTTTATATCTTTATGTTTGAAGCCTGAAATGTGGCAAAAGGTCGCAAAGTTCAAGGGGGCCGAATACTTTCGCAAGGTACTGTATCTTTACTCATTGCACTTCTCCTAAAATAAAAATACTAGGCTCCCGTAAAATGTATTGTATGTGTGAGGCAGGTTCTCAATAAGCAAAATATAGCCTAGGCCTACCATTGATACTGCATTATAGCAATGAATCATTTAAATTAAGCGGAGCCAGTTCAGAAAATAAACCTGAGAGCCCCTCCTCAGGCTGACGCATCAGCTGAGATGGCATCTACTGTGTTAGAGGCTAGTATCAATCACGCCTACCTTAGTTGGCGGTCTATTTAAGCTGACCGGGTCTGCTCACTCATCCTGCTGCCACTTACTGTTACTATGTGCTGGCTTCTTGTTCCCACCATCACCCCAGCCTCTACCTGTTAGGTTCTGTGTTCCTGCCGGGGGGATTGGTATAGCTTACCGCACTCACTGCCTGTAGGCTATTTTATATTGATGCTTTGCTTGGACAGTGAGCTACCCTGATGGAGCAGAGCCTATATCGCCAAGACTTGCACTATCCATTGCTTAATAAATGATTAAACATATTTCTACCTGGCGTTTTCTTTCTGAAATAAGTTTGTATGAGTGCGTCTTTGGTAACCGGATGAGATGCTCTCTTTGGAGATGGGTATGGATACTTGAAGAAGCTAAATTAAGTATGCAGGTAGGCGCATACAGTGCATTCGGAAAGTATTAAGACCCTTTGACCTTTTCCACATTTTGTCAACATTACAATCTTATTCTAAAATGGATATCATTAAAAAAAAAATCTTCATCAATCTTCACACAATACCCAATAATGGCAAAGCGAAAACAGGTTTGTAGAAATGTTAGCAAATGTATTAAAAAAAAATAAAAAATAAAAAAATATATATATATATATATATCTTAACGAAACTATTCAGACCCTTTGTTATGAGACTCGAAATGGAGCTCAGGTGCATCCTGTTTCAATTGATCATCCTTTCGATGTTTCTACAACTTGATTCGAGTCCACCTGTGGTAAATTCAATTGATTGGACATGATTTGGAAAGGCGCACACCTGTTTAATATAAGGCCCCACAGTTGACAGGGTATGTCGTGTCTGTTGACTTATATCTCCCTCACTAACTTTAAGCATCAAATCAAATGTTATTTGTCACATACACATGGTTAGCAGATTTGAATGTGAGTGTAGTGAAATGCTTGTCAGAGCAGCTTACTGATCACTGCACCTGTACACAGCCCATCTGTAAATAGCCCACCCAACTACCTCATCCCATATTGTTATTTTTTTTTGCTCTTTTGCACCCTAGTATCTCTACTTGCACATCATCATCTGTACATCTGTCACTCCGGTGTTAATGCTAAATTGTAATTATTTCACCACTATGGTATATTTATTACCTTACTTCCCTAATCTTACTACATTTGCACACACTGTATATAGATTGTTCTATTGTGTTTGTTTATCCTATGTGAAACTCTGTGTTGTTTTTGTCGCACTGCTTTGCTTTATCTTTGCCAGGTCGCAGTTGTAAATGAGAACTTGTTCTCAACTGGTTAAATAAAGGTGAAAAAAAATTAATGTCAGAGCAAAAACCAAGCCATGAGGTCGAAGGAGTTGTCCGTAGAGCTCCGAGACAGGATTGTTTCGAGGCACAGATCTGGGGAAGGGTACCAAAACATTTCTGCAGCATTGAAGGCCCCCAAGAACACAGTGGCCTCCATCATTCTTAATTGGGAGAAGTTTGGAACCACCTAGACTTCCAAGAGCTGGCCGCCCGGCCAAACTGGGCAATCAGGCGAGAAGGGACTTGGTCAGGAAGGGGACCAGTGCTCCAGAATTCCTCTGTGGAGATGGAGGAGGACCTACCAGAAGGACAACCAGTGGCAGGGACTGGGAGACTAGTCAGGATCGAGGGAAAGATGAACAGAGTAAAGTACAGAAATATCCTTGATGAAAACCTGCTCCAGAGCGCTTAGGACCTCAGACTGAGGCAAAGGTTCACCTTCCAACAGGACAACAACCCTAAGCACACAGCCAAGACAACACAGGAGCAGCTTTGAGACAAGTCTCTGCATGTCCTTGAGTGGCCCAGCCAGAGCTCGGATTTGAACCCAATCAAACATCTCTGGAGAGACCTGAAAATAGCTGTGCAGCAACGCTCCCTGTCCAACTTAACAGAGCTTGAGAGAATTTGCAAAGAAGAATGGGAGAAACTCCCCAAATACAGGTGTGCCAAGATTGTAGCGTTATACCCAAGAAGACTCAAGGCTGTAATCGCTGCCAAAGGTGTTTCAACAAAGTACTGAGTAAAGGGTCTAAAAATTTATGTAAATGTGATATTTCAGTTGTTTTTTTCCCGTAAATTTGCTCAAATGTATTAAAACCAGTTTTTATGCTTTGTCATTATGGGGTATTGTGTGTAGGTTGATGAGGGGAATAAAACAATTTAATCGTTTTTAGAATAAGGCTGTAACGTAACGAAATGTGTGGCAAGTAAAGGGGTCTGAATACTTTCCGAATACACCATATGTTTATATGTTTAAGGATGTGCAGTATATTTTCTGTTCAAGGCACATTGACTAAACAACTTTATGGATATGCTGCTTTGCAAGGCAAGGATAAAACAGAAAACACGTTGCTGTTTAACCAGCCTTAGTAGCCTAGGCCTAGGTTAAGGGTAGCGGAGGGCTTGATACGAAATGGGAAACAAGAAATCAGTTTTTTTTAAACAACAACCATATTTCTACACAGGGTGGGGTCAGAAGCATGATATCATATATCTCTTCTTGTTCCATGGCACTGTGTGCACACGTAGGCCTAAGAAGACTCACCTGTGCGATGCTGCTAAACCAGCCTTGATTAAGAGGACATGTCTTTTCCATGGGCACTGTGTGTCCACAGTGGATGGGTGGGTGGATTCCGCTCTCAAAATGCATGCCATTGTCAAATGCGTTACCATTAAGACCTGCTTTTTGTGGGTCTTATCTTCCCATTAGCGCTGGGAAGATTGTTACTTTTGCGCTTGTTTTTAAGGACATACCTAAAATATTGCCACACCTCCCACCTCAACGCAAGCAAGTTGATTTTAGACAGGTAAATTGCCCAGCCTGGAGTTAGACACTTGTCTTCCTTCTACTAAGTTTTTCCCGGACAATGTGCTACTGCTTTTGCTTGCTGTTTGGGGCTAAGGACAGGTTTTAGGGCTGTATTCCAGAATTCCCGGTTGGAGGATTTCGTATCTTGGTCAATCCTTCCTGATTCTAGGAATCCTCCAACCTGGATATCTGGAAAACCTGAGAATTTTTGGAAAGTTACTGTAAGTTTGCAACCCTCGACAATTTAATGTAAAGCACTTGTGACATATAATTATTCTAAAAGGTCTTTAAAAAATGCATTTGATTGATTGATGTACAATGGAATCAATGGATCTTATCTTTTTTGCTCCCTGTTTTTTTCTGTTATTTCTTCCTTACTAGCTAACAGCAGTGATTTGGCTGACGAGTTCCTGTACTCCCTGTTGGATTCAGATGTGGTGCCATATCACAACTTATCTGAGGTGGTGGATGCACCTCAGGCTGGAGAGTGTGTCACCTTTGACCCCTTGAGTGGAGGCTGGGGCTTAGACGTTTGTGTCAGTCAGAGAGGTGCCATCTGCCAGTTTGAGAAAGGTGATCGCGCACTGATAACAGTTAAATGTCATCGAAACATGATCTAATTATTTCTAAGCACACACAAATCAATCAAAGGGGGAGTGCATGTTTTTTTGGGGGGATTAAACAACAACATCCTATGTAAAATAAGATACAACTTTTAAAAGTTAAGCGTCACCTGTCTCAAATAGACTCTTGTTATGTTATGGTGCCAATGTAATAAAAAACTCAATGGCCCTGCTTGGGTACTTTCAAAATTAAACTTAGGATGTGTTCAGAAAGGTGATGTGTTTAGAACGTTATATAAATGGGATTAATAGAGCTAGCAGGATTCCCTATTCTACATGTCAAATATTTGTTTTACACATTACATTTATATCTGGACATTCGATAACGTTGCAGCCATTCAAACAGACCCAAGTCATTCCATCCTTTAGGTAATCACTAATCTATAATTGGTTAAGTTACGTCTACCTCCGTAGATACCTTGCTTTCACCTATCCAGTCACCTTAAAGGGGCAATCCAGGATTCGAACAACAAAGCGGTCAGCCCGCCACTTCTTTTGGTAAACAAGAGTGATGAGGCTGGAGAAATGTAATTGATAGACAGAGCTATGGACTGACCACCCATGAGATCAAAATTATAGTGTTAGCCATGTTTTGATTTCAAATTTTAGGACCTGTTTTGGTATCAAAAAAAGTACATAAAACAATTAATTGATGAAACATTAAATTCGGCCTTACTGCTATTAGCCCATAGAAACACATTGAATAAAAGATTCATACATGACAAAACAGATCAACAGTCAATAAAAGAAAGTGTCTGTCCTATATCTGAGAGATATAATAAATATCAGGATTTTAGGCATCCTAGAGCAAAATGTGTTCGTGAGAGTCTCACGTTTCAGTATTAGTGTGTAGCCCAATCTGTACAGACTTTAGAGACAGAAGTTGGCAGATGGGCGGAACCGACTTCAGATGAGTCCCGTGACTCTTGTGGGGGTAGTAGAGCAAAACGGAGAACACCATCGTGTTTGGGAGAGTCTCATCTGTCTATAGAGTAGTAATACATTCGGACGCTACAGATGTTTTTGTGAGAAGACCGATTTTCGGGATGTCACATGGTCTGACAAACACCACTGTAGACACGCCACCTTCCACCGTAGATGCGGAAGGCCGCCATTGGTGGATGAAGTGATTTGAGACGCTGCCCATGCAAAAAAAAACACTATATCTCTAGCTTAAACAAAATTATTTTGATGGGGATTTTTGTATTATGCTAATTATATTTACACTGGGGCACGGACATCAACTCTGGGCGGTTGTGTATGTTTTATTCAGTATATCCCGAGATATCTCATACTAACATTGTTTTGTTTACTTTTTTTTATTCTAGAGGTGTTGGACATCTTCGGCTTTCCCAAGACAGCATTTTTCATTAAGGTGAGCAAAGATGCGCTCGACCAACCCTGTAAATTGGAAGGTTCACCCAGCTGTAGCCTATTAGTTTCACGCCATTCAAATGCAGCTTTATCAGTCTGGATTCTGCGTCCAACAACCGCAAGCCAATGGCAGAATTAATATGCATCTCCCCTGGGTCATTTAGGGTTGCGTCCCAAATGGCACCCAATTCCCTATGTAGTGCACTGCTTTTTACCAGGGTCCTTAGGGCTCTGCTTAAAAGTAGTGCACTATAAAGGGCATTTGGAACACAACCTTAAGCCTGTGTCACACCAAAGGTTTTCTGTTATATTGACAAGATAGTTGAGTGACTGCTCCAACAATGGAAATGCATGTCCTCAAAGATGGAAGGCAGGGGGGAGGTGGTGAGATCAGCTGTGTGGTGACCATTCTAGCCAGTGTGAACAACTATACTCCGATATAGTTGTTTATATGAGTGCATCCATTTATATCAATGCATTTATAACACAACCATTACGAAACTTATTTTCGATCAAATAAGCCTCACGTACCAAATTAGGAATGACATTTTTTGTTGTTGACCAAATTTGACACTCATTGACCTCCATTAAAAAAAATCCTCACTTATCCTCGTCTTATTTAGGTAGACAGATTTTGGATTGAGTAAACCCCCTTGCTTTGCAGCTTCCTCTGGTCACACAAAGCTATTTGGACACAATTTTTGTTTCAGATGCAAGTGACATCTTCTCTAGCAACTTTGCTGATACATGAAGCAATTCAAAGGCAATTGAAATTTTATGCAACATCCAATCCTGTCATACATTGAAGCTCCCGAGTGGCGCAGCGGTCTAAGGCACTGCGTCTCAGTGCTAGAGGCATCACTACAGACACCCTAGTTCGAATTCAGGCTGTATCACAACTGGCCGTGAAAAATAACCGGGACCTAAGATGCATATCGGGAGAGTGGAAGACGCGTAGTCGCATTTCATTCACCCACTTTCATTATGCGACCTAAGACGTCTTGGTCAGAGCATACGGCGTTAGAATTGATTTGCGATCCCAGAAATTTGTCGTGGATCTCAAATCGTGGCAAAATCGCAGTTAAAAATCATGTAATGTATTATACATTACACGATGGCGTCACACTGAGCAACCCAGATCCAACTTCGTTAGAAGCAACATACAGTGCCTCCAGAAAGTAGTCATACCATAGATCTACACACAAGACCCCATAATGACAAAGTGAAAACATGTTTTGAGAATTGTTTGCTAATTTATTGAAAATGAAGTATAGAAATATCCAATTTACTTAAGTATTCACACCCCTGAGTCAATACTTTGTAGAAGCAGCTTTGGCGGTTTATAGCTCTGAGTTGTCTTGGGTGTGTCTGTATCAGCTCTGCAAACCCGGATTTGAGGATTTCCTCCCATTCCTCCTTGCAGATTTTCTCAAGCTTTGTTAAACCATTACGTCTAAGCCGGGGAGGGTTCTACTAAGCCATGTGGAATTGTTTTAAGAAGGTACCAAAATGATCCATACCAAGGATCATTTTGCTATTTGATTTTGAATTGTAAGACCCCTTGAAGTATCAAAAAATATATAAACAAATTATTTAATGAACATTTTTATTTGACCTTTACCGCTATTAGCCCATACAAACACATTGAATAACAGATTCACTACATGGAACAACAGATAGTCCCCCCCCAAAAAAAGTGTGTTTACATGTGTTTAACCCCTTATTTTTGGAACTAAACAGTCTCCATAAATACTTCCATAAATGTTTTCATTTGGTACCAGGGGACCTTCAGACTAGTCTTGTGATGCCTGTGGGCATCCTAGAGCAAAACAACTGACATGTACGTGTTCTTTAGAGTATCACCTTTCTACAGATGGGTTATATTAGTGTAGCCCAAACTGTTCGAACACTACAGACAGAAGTTGGCAGATCGGCTGTACCGACTTCAGACGAGTTCGAAGACGTTTGTGGGGCTCGTAGACCAAAACATTCGGACACTACAGACAATTTAGTAAGAAGACCGATTTTCGGGATGTTTCATGGTCGGACAAACACCGCTCTAGCTCTATGCTAATTAGATTTCCACTGGGGCACGGACATCGATTCTAGGGGGTTAATTTAGATGGGGAGCGGTGGTGAACAGCAATCTTCAAGTCTATCCACAGATTTTCTATGGGATTCAAGTCTGGGCTTTGACTGGGCCACTCAAGGACTGTCACATTCTTGTTCTGAAGCCATTCCAGCATTCCTTTTAACAAACTCCAGGCGTGCGTGCGGTCATTATCGTGGAAAATACATAATTAGTCATTCTATCCCATGTTTTACTGTTTAAAGAATTATCTTGTTATATGCTGGTGTTTTTCTAACCTGATACAACCTTGTCTTTGTGGGACTTAGTCATAAGACTGGGCGTATAGCTAAGGTCAGCTTGGGTGCGGCCGCAGCATGTGACACCCCGTGGGTTTACTATCTACAGAAAGTCACATGTATGGAAACTTGCAGAAAGGAGCACATTAAAGTGTTTTGCAGTTGTGAATGTGCTAACTAATTACCTTTTACACACTATCTGTTGACTGCCACGTATACAGAAAGAGGTTGTATGTATTTCCTCTATAAAAGCAGAGACCGGGCTATGTTTGTTAAGCTTTCAACTCTGAACCGTTCTTGGTGATGTTGATTTTTGCAAATCTTATGATAGTGTTGTTTGAAAGAATCTGGTCTCTCTTCCCTTTGATTATATATTCCACAATATCACGTGCCTTTTTCTCAGGAGTGGCTTCAGTCTGGCCACTCCAATAAAGCCCAGATTGGTGAAGTGTTGTAGAGACTGTTGTCCTTCTGGCAGGTTCTCCCATATCAGCCAAGGAACTCTCTGTAGTTCTGTCAGAGTCCTTCTTGCCCGGTTGTTCAGTTTGGTCAGACAGCCAGCTCTAGGCAGAGTGTGGGTATTTCCATATTTTTTTCAATTTCACAATGCTGGAGACCACTGTGCACTTGGAAACGTTCAACACTCAAGAAATGTTTTTTTTTTACCATTCCCCAAATAAATGCCTCATAACAATTCTATCTCAGAGATCTGCAGACAGTTCCTTGGAGTAGCTGCTCTGACATGCACTGTCAACTGTGGAACCTTTCCACTGGGGCACGGACATCGATTCTAGGGGGTTAATTTAGATGGGGAGCGGTGGTGAACAGCAGGTGTGTTTCTTTTTAAATCATGTCCAAACAATTGAATTGGCCACAGGTGGACTCCAATCAAGTTGTAGCGACATCTCAAGGATGATCAAAGGAAATTGGATGCACCTGAGCTCAACTTGGAGCGTCATAGCAAAGGGGTGTGAATACGTACAGTACCAGTCAAAAGTTAGGACACACATACTCATTCAAGGGTTTTTCTTTATTTTTTACTATTTTCTACATTGTAGAATAATAGTGAAGACATCAAAATGGTGAAATATGGAATCATATAGTAACCAAAAAAAGTGTAAACAAATCAAAATATATTTTATAGTTGAGATTCTTCAAAGTAGCCACCCTTTGCCTTGATGACAGCTTTGCACACTCTTGGCATTCTCTCAACCAGCTTCATGAGAAATCACTCTTAAATGAAAGAAGTTTGTGGAGATGGAAGAACCTTCCAGAAGGACAACCATCTCTGCAGCACTCCACCAATCAGGCCTTTATGGTAGAGTGGCCAGACTGAAGCCACTCCTCAGGAAGTGACACATGACAACCCGCTTGGAGTTTGTTAAAAGGCACCTAAAGAACTCTCAGAACTTGACAAACAAGATTCTCTGGTCTGATGAAACCAAGATTGAACTCTTTGGCTTGAACGCCAAGCATCACGTCTGGAGGAAACCTGGCGCCATCCCTACGGTGGAGCGTTATGTTGTGGGGATGTTTTTCAGGGAGACTTGTCAGGATTGAGGGAAAGATGAACAGAGCAAAGTTCAGAGAGATCCTTGATGAAAACATGCTCCAATGCGCTAAGGACCTCAGACTGTTGCTAAGGTTCACCATTCAACAGGACATTGACCCTAAGCACACAGCCAAGACAACGCAGGAGTGGCTTCGGGTCTATGAAGCCGGGTCTTTATATTCATGAAGTCTATGAATATCATTGAGTGGCCCAGCCAGAGCCCGGACTTGAACCTGATCAAACATCCCTGGAGATACCTGAAAATAGCTGTGCAGCGACACTCCCCATCCAACCTGACAGAGCTTGAGAGAATCTGCAGAGAAGAATGTGCCAAGCTAGTAGCGTCATACCCAAGAAGACTTGAGGCTGTAATCGCTGCCGAAGGTGCTTCAACAAAGTACTGAGTAAAGGGTCTGAAAACTTGTGTAAATGTGATATTTAATTTTTGTCTTAAAATCTGTTTTTGCTTTGTCGTTATGGGTATTGAGTGTAGATTGATGAGGTGGAAAAAATATTTAATCTATTTTAGAATAAGGCTGTAACGTAACGAAAAAGTCAAAGGGTCTGAATTAGAGGTCGACCGATTATGATTTTTCAACGCCGATACCGATTATTGGAGGACCAAAAAACCCGATACCGATTAATCGGCCGATTCCTTTATTTTTTTATTTGTAATAATGACAATTACAACAATACTCAATGAACACTTATTCTAACTTAATATAATACATCAATACAATCAATTAAGCCTCAAAAAAATAATGAAACATGTTCGATTTGGTTTAAATAATGCAAAAACAAAGTGTTGGAGAAGAAAGTAATATGTGCCATGTAAAAATGTGTGCCATGTAAAATATGTGCCATGTAAAAAAGCTAACGTTTAAGTTCCTTGCTCAGAACATGAGAACATATGAAAGTTGGTGGTTCCTTTTAACTTGAGACTTCAATATTCCAAGATAAGAGGTTTTAGGTTGTAGTTAATATAGTATATATAGGACTATTTCTCTCTATACCATTTGTATTTCATATACCTTTGACTATTGGATGTTCTTATAGGCACTATAGTATTGCCAGTGTAACAGTATAGCTTCCGTCCCCCTCCTCGCCCCTACCTGGGCTCGAACCAGGAACACATCGACAACAGCCACACTCGAAGCATCGTTACCCATCGCTCCACAAAAGCCACGGCCCTTGCAGCGCAAGTGGAATAACTACTCCAAATCTAAAAGCAAGTGACGTTTGAAACAGTATTAGCGCACACCCAGCTAACTAGCTAGCCATTTCACATTGGTTACACCAGCCATTAGGCTGATAGGCTTGAAGTCATAAACAGCGCTGTGCTTGAGAAGAGCTGCTGGCAAAACGCACAAAAGTGCTGTTTGAATGAATGATTACGGGCCTGCTGCTGCTCAGTCAGACTGCTCTATCAACTCAGACTTAATTATAACATAATAACACACAGAAATACGAGCCTTTGGTCATTAATATGATCGAATCCGGGAAACTATCATTTCGAAAACAAAACCTTTATTATTTCAGTGAAATACGGAACAGTTCGGTATTTTATCTAACGGGTGGCATCCCTAAGTCTAAATATTCTTGTTACATTGCACAACCTTCAATGTATGTCATAATTACGTAACATTCTGGCAAATTAGTTCGCAATGAGCCAGGCAGCCCAAACTGTTGCATATACCCTGACTCTGCGTGCAATGAACGCAAGATAAATGACACAATTTCACCTGGTTAATATTGCCTGCTAAACTGGATTAGTAGTTATAACTAGTGATTATGATTGATTGTTTTTTATAAGATAAGTTTAATGCTAGCTAGCAATTTACCTTGGCTTCTACTGCATTCGTGTAACAGGCAGGCTACTCGTGGAGTGCAATGGTTAGAGCGTTGGACTAGTTAACTGTGCTGTTGCAAGATTGGAACCCCTGAGCTGAACAAGGCAGTTAACCCACAGTTCCTAGGCAGTCATTGAAAATAAGAATGTGTTCTTAACTGACTTGCCTAGTTAAATAAAAGGTATAAAAATACAAATAAAAAAAATGAATAATAATCGGAATTCGGCGCCCAAAAATACCGATTTCCGATTGTTATGAAAACTTGAAATCGGCCCTAATTAATCGGCCATTCCGATGAATCGGTCGACCTCTAGTCTGAATACTTTCCAAATGCACTGTAAATAATCCCAATAGACATTCCCATTCAAGTCAAAGTTCGCTAATGTTCTAATAGTTATTCTATTTCTATGGTTCAAACCACCATGTTTTTCACCAAGGTGATTGAGGACATGAGCATGAACGCGTCGTCTGAGAAAGACTTGGTGTCGCTGAGCGGACTGACTACCGTGCTGGTCAGGGTCCTGGAGGCCAGTCCGGACATCCTCACGTCCACTGATGTCCTCTACCTCACCGAGCTGATGAAATTGGAGGCCACCACCACCACCCAGGAGGTCAACCATGCCCAGGGGGGCCTAGACTCTGCCGAGGCCATGGTGTCCATTGCCACCAACTACCTGAAACTGGCCAGTCTCATCCTGGACTCTAAGAGGGCCACCCGGTGGCTAGGTCGGCCGGAGGACGTTGTACGTTTTCAGTGTTCACACGTTTATATAATGTATTACACCAGCAAACAGAACTGGTTGCAATTACGTATTTAATGATTTCATGGTCAGGTTGTATACTGGTCTTAATATTTTTTTTGTCACACTTTTGTCTTAACTCTACAATGAATGTGAAGTTTTGATTTATTGTGTAATTTTTATATGTTCTATAAGGAACTGGTTCTATAAGGAAGTTGTAATCTGACCACAAAACAACAGGAATATTATGTATTTTTCATGACTTCTTGATCTTGTCGTGAAAAAATATATCATTACCTGATTGTAACAGAGACCAGTCGTTGTATTCTGGTTACATGACCAGTTTTCAACCAGAAAATCCCATATCAGTAATATGTTGTTTTTTTCACACAAATGCAAAAAAAAAAAAAAAAAAATTTTTTTTTTTTTTTTTTTTCCATACAGACTGTGGGACCATTCACTGTGGTGGAGAGCATTGATAAACTGACTGGAGCTTTAGCAGATGTGCTATCTGCCGAGTGGAAAAGCTTCACACTCTCCACGGAAAACATAGGTAAGGATATTGTTTGCATCCGTTTTTTTATAGTGTTGCTAAACATCTTTGAAATGAGGTCTTATTAAGAATAAAATTAACATAAGAACTGATAAGAACGGATAAGAACTGGAAATAGAACTGGGAACTTCAGATAGACGCGAACCAACTAGAGAATAGAGGTGAAATGACAAAGAAAAGGGAGTTCACTTTACAGTGGTATCTGATGGCTCAGTCTGGGAGTATAGTGTTTGAATCAAATCAAATTATATTCGTCACAGGCCGAGAGAAAGAAAATGAGAATTATTAGAAAAATTATAACATGTAATAATAAATACCCAATGAGTAATGATAACTTGGCTACGAGGTAATTGAGGTAGATATGTACATATAACTAGGAATGAAGTGAATAGGCAACAGGATAGTTAATAAACAGTAGCAGCAGTGTTTGTGAAGAATAAAAAAAAGTTTGTGCAAAAAGGGTCAATACAGATAGTCCCGGGTAGCTATAAGGTTAACTATTTAACTAACTATTTAACAGGTTTCTGCAAAAAAAGAAACGTCTTCTCACTGTCAACTGCGTTTATTTTCAGCAAACTTAACATGTGTAAATATTTGTATGAACACAACAAGATTCAACAACTGAGACATAAACTGAACAAGTTCTTCAGACATGTGACAAACAGAAATTGAATAATGTGTAGCTCAACAAAGGGGGGGGGGGGGGGGTCAAAATCAAAGTCACTGTCAGTATCTGGTGTGGCCACCAGCTGCATTAAGTACTGCAGTGCATCTCCTCCTCATGGACTGCACCAGATTTGCCAGTTCTTGCTGTGAGATGTTACCCAACTCTTCCACCAAGGCACCTGCAAGTTCCCGGACATTTCTGGGGGGAATGGCCCTAGCCCTCACCCTCCGATCCAACAGGTCCCAGACGTTTGTTTAAATTATGTTTAATGTTTAAATTATGTATTTAATATAGACAAGAAAAATACAATAATGTGTGTGTTATTAGTTTAAGCACACTGTGTTTGTTTATTGTTGTGACTTAGATGAAGATCAGTTCAAATTGTATGTACAATATCTGCAGAAATCCAGGAAATTCCAAAGGGTTCACATGCTTTTTCTTGCCGCTGTACTGCACCAGGTAACTTTGATTATTAACCTCATCAAACCACGTCCCCTGCGCGCACGCCTGTTAGCTAAACTATGTGGAGATATGGCATCAGAGCATGACAATGTTCTATTGCACACTGAGGCTTGGTGGTTATTGAGGGAGAGTGTTGGAAAGATATTTCGCATTGAGAGAGGAACTGTTGTCATTCAAAATGGATGTAACCCCCCCCCAAAAAAAACAGACTTGGTTGACTTTTTGTGTAATGAAAAAAAAATGTGTTTCCTTGACTATGTAACAGACATATTTGGAGAACTGAACACAAGCATGCAGGGGAAATACAAAAACATTCTACTGACGAGTGACCGAATCAGTGGATTCAGAGGGAAGAATTCCTATTGGAGAGAGTATTTCCAAAGCGAACCATGCCCCCTTCCCTAGGCTGTGCATGTTTCTAACGAACAACAGCATCAGTAAGTGTCCCACACGAGTGATGACTGCTCACTTCCGATGCTTGGAAGAGAACTTTGGGACCTACTTCCCAATCCGTTTAACTGTGATCCTGGCTCAGTTGACATGCCGGTAAGTGAAAATGAACAGCTGATCGAGCTGTCATGTGACCGAATGCATTCACTGGTCACTGTGGAGGAGTTTTGGTTCCTGACTCAAAGGGAATACCCTGCCGTCTCCCTCTGAGCATTAATGCTGCGTTCAAAACAACTGGGAACTCCGACAGGGATATATATTTTTGAACAGTCATCCAACTCGAATTTCCAACTCGGGACCTTGGACCTCTTTCTAGAGCTCCGACATTCTGACCTAAACATCACTGGCATCATGATTTGACCTCGTATTTTTCAGAGCCTTCTGGGAAGGCTTTCCCCTAGATGTTGGAACATTGCTGCAGGGACTTGCTTCCATTCAGCCACGAGCATTAGTGAGGTCGAGCACAGATGTTGGGCAATTAGGCCTGGCTCGCAGTCGGCGTTCCAATTCATGCCAAAGGTGTTCGATGGGGTTGAGGTCAGGGCTCTGTGCAGGCCAGTCAAGTTCTTGCACACCGATCTCGACAAACCGTTTCTGTATGGACCTTGCTTTGTGCACCAAGGCATTGTCATGCTGAAACGGGAATGGGCCTTCCCCAATCTGTTCCCACAAAGTTGGAAGCACAGACTCTTCTAGAATGTCATTGTATGCTGTCGTGTTAAGATTTCCCTTCACTGGAACTAAGGGGCCTAGCCCGAACCATGAAAAACAGCCCCAGAAATTATTCCTCATCCACCAAACTTTACCGTTGGCACTATGCATTGGGGCAGGTAGCGTTCTCCTGGCATCCGCCAAACCCAGATTTGTCCGTTGGACTGCTAGATGGTGATGCATGATTCATCACTCCAGAGGACATGTTTCCACTGCTCCAGCGTGAATGTGTGCGAGATGCTCGGCCACGGAAAACCATTTCATGAAGCTCCCGACGAACAGTTATTGTGCTGATGTTGCTTCCAATGGCAGTTTGGAACTCGGTTGTAAGTGTTGCAGCTGAGGACAGACAATTTTTATATTTTTATGAGCTTCAGCACTCGGCGGTCTCGTTCTGTGGGATTGTGTGGCTTACCACTTTGCGGCTGAGCCGTTGTTATGGCTAGACATTTCCACTTCACAATAACAGCACTTACAGTTGACCAGGGCAGCTCAAGCATGGCAGAAATTTGACAAACTGACTTGTTGCAAAGGTGGGCTCTTCCGTAAGACCATTGTACTGCCAATGTTTGTCTATGGAGATTGCATGGCTGTGTGCTCGATTTTATACACATGTTAGCAACAGGTGAATTTGAAAGGGTGTCCACATACTTTTGGGCATGCTTGTTAATGAAGTTTGTGACTGGTGTGGTAAGTTCCTCAATGCCATCAAATGAATCCCGGAACATATTCCAGTCTGTGCTAGCAAAACAGTCCTGTAGCTTAGCATCCACTTCATCGGACCACTTCCACATTGGTACTTCCTGTTTGATTTTTTGCTTGTAAGCAGGAATCAGGATGATAGTATTATTTGGCAGATTTGCCAAATGGTGGGTGAGGGAGAGCTTTGCATGTGTTTCTGTGTGTGGAGTGATGGTGATCTAGAGTTTTTTTTATTCTAGTTGCACAGGTGACATGCTTGAAGAAATGAGATAAGATGGATATCAGTTTCCCTGCATTAAAATCACCAGTCACTAGGAGCGCCACTTCTGGATGAGCATTTTCCTATTTGCGTTTGGCCCTTTTACAGCTCATTTAGTGCGGTCTTTGTGCCAGCGTCAGTTTGTGTTGGTAAATAGACAGCTATGGAAAGTATAGATAAACTCTCTTGACACGTACCAACAAATGGGTGTGATCATTCTATTGTGGTCCCTAGGGTTGCAAAGTGTCGGAAACTTTCTGGTAAATTACCGGAATATTTCCATGGGAAGTTAAGCCCTGGAATTTGGGGAATTATTCTTAAATTCATCAAAAAGTTAGCTTATAACAGTGAACCTTTTTTGTGGGATACACATGAGGCAATTCTAGGTCTTGTGGCATATTTTGGTTAAACTATCCCCGATTCAATGGTATTGCAACCATCTGCATGCACAGTGCATTATTCCATCACATGTGCAGTGCACTCTTCCATCACATGTACAGCTGATTCTCAAGATATTGCACACTAACATGCTGGCCAGACCGGACACGTCATGTGCGCGAGCGAGCAAAATACATTTTAGAAATCCAGTTATTAAATTATTTCACCCACACTGCTCGCGCGCGACAACGAGCGTCTGTGATGCCAAGGGCTAAATAGAACTCCTTTCTATTTCTGACGCAGATCACGCTTGCAAGTCCTGTGCATTTCAGGTAAAATAACAACTCAATGTTTATATCCCAGGACATATTAGCTAGCAACAGAAAGCTAGCTAAATAGGACAAATTAGCTAGCAAGTGCAAGCTAACTAGCTAAATTGCCATACATGTTTAATGCTTTTCGACCTGTCCCCAAATGAATGTCATTGGTTCAGAGTTTGTTTTGATATTTTAACCTGCGTGTCGTGATCGCGTTTGGTGTAGGGGGACAAAATAAATGTATGCACGATAGAGCACGATGGCGCACGCGCGCATCCGGTTTGGGTTCCGTGTAATGAGATGCTATTGAGCCCACACTACTACACTGTCTGAGCCAAGGACTACATGCTTTCTGGTAAGTTTTGATTACAATACTGGGTGGGGTGAATATATTTTATATGACATTTTATATTTTTTTGTTTAAATCATTTCTAAAGTAACAATTTCTGCTAGTTAGTTTTTGTTACCATGTGGGTTTTAGCTTGCTTGAGCCTAACTGAGGAGTGTTAATTCACCTGTTTACATACATGTTTCATTTTAAAACATCTTATTGCTTAACTATTTATCTGTACATGGAATTGTATTTGTTTTTTTTACAATTTTTTTCTAATCTTTACAGGAATGTCACAGGCACTAACTGATGTGTGGAGACATTTCACTGCAGCTAATGTAGAAGGAAAAGCTGTGTACATTTGCAAATACTGTGCCAAATCATATGTGAAGAATGCATCAATGATGCAGAATCATCTGGCCAAGTGCATAAAGTTCCCTCAGCACTCACAACAAGCAACCTCTGACAAAAGTCCCTCTACTTCTATTCGAGGTGATAATGCTGAATCAGACACCTTATTGATAGCAACAGCTCATGGTCCTCCTGGAACCAGAAGTTATTTTGACTCAATGGAGGAACGTAATCAGAGAAATGCTGATGGATGTCTTGCTCGAGTTGTGTATGCAACTGGTTCACCTCTGATAAACTACATCATCTCCACCCCTCAAACCAGTATTCTACAAGAGCACAGACACAAGGGACAACAGACACACCGGTCTCTACATTGCAGATAAGCTGAAGGCAGCCATCAATGACCTTGGCCCACAGAAGGTATTTGCAGCGGTGACAGACAATCATGGAAACATGAAGGCTGCTTGGTCTAGTGGAGGAGTCCTTCGCTCACATCACACCCATTGTCTGTGCTGCTTATGCATTGAATATGCTCCTCAAGGACATCATGGCACTGAAAACAATAGATACACTCTACAAGAAAGCCAAGGAAATGGTTAGGTATGTGAAGGGTCATCAAGTTATAGCAGCAATCTACCTCACCAAGCGAAGTGAGAAGAATAAGAGCACCACATTGAAGCTGCCAAGCAACACTCATTGGGGTGGTGTTGTCATCATGTTTGACAGTCTCCTGGAGGGGAAGGAGTCTCTCAAAGAAATGGTCATGTACAGTGGGGCAAAAAAGTATTTAGTCATACACCAATTGTGCAAGTTCTCCCGCTTAAAAAGATGAGAGGCCTGTAATTTTCATCAAAGGTACACTTCAACAATGACAGACAAAATGAGAAATGAAAATCCAGAAAATCACATTGTAGGATTTTCCATTTATTTATTTGCAAATTATGGTGGAAAATAAGTATTTGGTCAATAACAAAAGTTTATCTCAATACTTTATTATATACCCTTTGTTGGCAATGACAGATGTCAAACGTTTTCTGTAAGTCTTCACAAGGTTTTCACACACTGTTGCTGGTATTTTGGCCCATTCCGCCATGCAGATCTCCTATAGAGCAGTGATGTTTTGGGGCTGTTGCTGGGCAACACGGACTTTCAACTCCCTCCAAAGATTTTCTATGGGGTTGAGATCTGGAGACTGGCTAGGCCACTCCAGGACCTTGAAATGCTTCTTACGAAGCCACTCCTTCGTTGCCCGGGCGGTGTGTTTGGGATCATTGTCATGCTGAAAGACCCAGCCACGTTTCATCTTCAATGTCCTTGCTGATGGAAGGAGGTTTTCACTCAAAATCTCACAATACATGGCCCCATTCATTCTTTCCTTTACACGGATCAGTCGTCCTCGTCCCTTTGCAGAAAAACACCCCCAAAGCATAATGTTTCCACCCCCATGCTTCACAGTAGGTATGGTCTTCTTTGGATGCAACTCAGCATTCTTTGTCCTCCAAACACGACGAGTTGAGTTTTTACCAAAAAGTTATATTTTGGTTTCATCTGACCATATGACATTCTCCCAATCTTCTTCTGGATAATCCAAATGCTCTCTAGCAAACTTCAGACGGGCCTGGACATGTACCGGCTTAAGCAGGGGGACACGTCTGGCACTGCAGGATTTGAGTCCCTGGCGGCGTAGCATGTTACTGATGGTAGGATTTGTTACTTTGGTCCCAGCTCTCTGCAGGTCATTCACTAGGTCCCCCTGTGTGGTTCTGGGATTTTTGCTCACCGTTCTTGTGATCATTTTGACCCCACGGGGTGAGATCTTGCGTGGAGCCCCAGATCGGGGGAGATTATCAGCGGTCTTGTATGTCTTCCATTTCCTAATAATTGCTCCCACAGTTGATTTCTTCAAACCAAGCTGCTTACCTATTGCAGATTCAGTCTTCCCAGCCTGGTGCAGGTCTACAATTTTGTTTCTGGTGTCCTTTGACAGCTCTTTGGTCTTGGCCATAGTGGAGTTTGGGGTGTGACTGTTTGAGGTTGTGGACAGGTGTCTTTTATACTGATAACAAGTTCAAACAGGTGCCATTAATACAGGTAACGAGTGGAGGACAGAGGAGCCTCTTAAAGAAGAAGATACAGGTCTGTGAGAGCCATAAATCTTGCTTGTTTGTAGGTGACCAAATACTTATTTTCCACCATAATTTGCAAATAAATTCATTAAAAATCCTACAATGTGATTTTCTGGATTTTTCCCCCCATCTTGTCTACAAGTGTTCATATTTAGCTAACTCTCGGCTGACAGAAACCCGAATATGAAATCAGCCAATAGCAATTACTATTTACAATTCATCATATCACGGGTGAGCTCAGAGTACTGATCGAAATAATTGAGTAAAACACTTTATAAAAATCAAAAGTAATCCGATGAAGGGTTGTGTGTGCGTGCCAACATGTTTTTTTTTTTTTTGCGTCAACCAAAGATAAGGTTTTTTATTTTTATTTAACCTTTATTTAACTAGGCAAGTCAGTTAAGAGCAAATTCTTATTTACAATGACTGCCTTCCCCGGCCAAACCCGGAGGACGCTGTGCCAATTGTGCGGTACCCTATTGGAATCCTAAATCCAGGCCGGATGTGATGTAGCCTGGATTCGAACCAGGGACTGCAGTGACGTCTCTCTTCTGAGATGCAATGCCTTCTGGAGACGAGATGAGTTTGGTCGTTTTTGAAGGGGGTGTGTCATCTACTTCACCTCATTATATAACATCTTTGGTCTAACAGACACCCAGAATGCATTGTATAATGTCAACAAACATTGCGCAACACATAGCTGGCAAATAGCTTAGCCTTATCTCATCGTAATCAGTACAACATTCAAAAAAGTTTTTTACACACATCATAGGTGTCCATTAAAATCTATGCAATTATCGGAAAGTATTATTTTTCACCAGTACTGTGAATAAAACTGTTAATACTTTATGCTCCATACATACATACTGTATGCTACAGTAGAAACGTCAAAACGATAGAATACCTCATGAAGCTGGTTGAGAGAATGCCAAAAGTTTGCAAAGCTGTCATGAAGGCAAAGGGTGGCTACTTTGAAGAATCTAAAATCTAAAATAGATTTTGAGTCGTTTTAACAGTTTTTTTTGGTTACTGCATGAGTCCATATGTGTTATTTCATAGTTTTCATATTTTCTTCAATGTAGAAAATAGTACAAATAAAGAAAAACCCTTGAACGAGTAGGTGTGTCCAAACTTTTGACTGGTACTGTATATTTTTGATACCTCAAATAGCTAAATTATCCTTGGTATGATCATCTTAAAACAATTCCATATTTTAGCACGAGTCCAATTTGTCTGTAATGTTCCTGTATTACTTTATAGGAGTCCAATTTCCCTGTATGTCCTTTGTTCCCAGATGTGCACGTGGAGGCACGGACGCTGTCCCAGATGAGCTGCAGCTGTGTGTTTAAACCATCAGTGTTTGGCGGCCACAGTAGAGGTAGTGGCCAGGACGAGCTGCTCATCCCCGACACGGAGGTCCAGAGACTACATGACTTGGGTAACACTCATTCATGCGGATGAACACACACACGGACACTCACACTAAGGTTTAACTCTAGAACCACTAAAGAACGTTGCCTATAGCCTATTTTTGTTTCCCTTACAATAAAAACATTACAGTGTAAGCCATTTGATCAACTTTATTTGTAGATTCAATTAGTAATAGTTATAGTAATTAATAAAGTCCAGTTACAGCTTCTTTTGACAAAGTAGAAGTTAAAACTATAATAATAATATAACCAACCAGGTACACAGGTGAAATTATTTGCCATATTCCTAAACAAAAGCATCAGTACATGAACAATTGTGAAGGATGAATTGCATTAATTAATATTTGTGGAAATACTGTATATTCATGACAAGATATAAGAACACGCATTTTTTGATTGTATCGGACACTTGCGTGCCTTTACGCATTAATCAATCTCGTCTTCTCTTTATGCTTTGTTTCCAAAGTCAGCACAGAGCTTCGAGGCTTTGTGTGAGCAAGCCCCACAAACAAATCGGTTACACTGCACACAGTTTTCATGGGCCTTGTTTTGTGTGCCCCTGCTGCAGGTGTCGCATAACCTCTCTGTAGCGGTTGTGTGGCATGGTCTCTCCCAAAACAAGTCCACCCTAAAACTATCAGAACAAAATTCCTCTACATCCATGCTCTTTCCGCGTGCAATAAATGCTTACAGTTCATCATTAGACATGTCCCACGTACTGTTTCCTTTTTTGTGCACATGAGCAACAGTACAATCTCTGATGCACTGCGACATCTGCATGTCACATAAACTCATCACTCTTTTCTACCCAAACCGTGCCATCCCTCCCAGACTCCTGTCTCACCGTGGCAGTTGGGATCACTGTCTCAGTTGGCTCTGTTCTGGTTTTTCTGCGGCGAGACTCAAGATCAGAATCAGATGAAGACTCTTCATCAGCAAGGTTGATTTCAATCTCAATATCTGATCCTCCATCAGGCTCCAAATCTAAATTCTGCAGTATTTGCAGTGCTGTCAAAACGTGAAAGAGAATGGTAATCAAACCCGCAAGGCGTGCGGTCAAATTATTAACATGAGTGCCAACGCTGATAAATAGGCATAACACAAACTCGTTATTACACTATTGTTGTTCTAAATGAAACCAACCTCTTCACCCTCATCATTCAGTTAGGCCTAATTTAAATCAGATTGTGAAGTAACTTGCACAATGATTGCCCATTCCATCCATTGTCATTCATTCTGTGGGCTGGCATCGTTTGCTTCGCTGTATAGAGTCAAGGATATGTTTAGCGTTATTCTAAAGGCCTACTGCAACATGTAACATGTTCTCATTTCCCTTACAATACATTTGATTAGTAATAGAGTTATAGTAAATAAAAGAGTCCCATAACAGCTTATTTTTACAAAGTAAAATGTAAAGTTGAAGTCGGAAGTTTACATACAACTGCCCCAAAACATCACTGCTCTAGAGGAGATCTGCATGGAGGAATGGGCCAAAATACCAGCAACAGTGTGTGAAAACCTTGTGAAGACTTACAGAAAACGTTTGACCTCTGTCATTGCCAACAAAGGGTATATAACAAAGTATTGAGATAAACTTTTGTTATTGACCAAATACTTATTTTCCACCATAATTTGCAAATAAATTCATGAAAAATTCTACAATGTGATTTTCTGGATTTTTTTTCTCATTTTGTCTGTCATAGTTGAAGTGTACCTACGATGAAAATTACAGGCCTCTCTCATCTATTTAAGTGGGAGAACTTGCACAATTGGTGTATGACTAAATACTTTTTTGCCCCACTGTACTTTATTGCTAGAAAAGGCCTACCATAGATTTTTAGGCTAACGAATGATAATGAATGAATAATAAGTAAATTGTTAGCTTTTATGTAAAATATAGCCTACCTTAGAATGGCACATGATTCGCGGCGGGTTTAGATTTGCGGGCAATTGATCAACCGTAGTGCTATCCTCTACAGCAAATCTCTTTGATTAGCGGAAAATCAAATGTTCCCTCTGATAAAATCACCACAGTAAGCAAAGTAAAAACAGCCACAACCTTCCCAAATTCTCCCGATAGCAATGAACAAGGAGAGAGAAAAGGACCAAGGTGCATCGTTCAGTCAAAGCTAGGCTACAGCGAATGTCATTTTCACTAGACCGTATTAACCCCATAATATTTTACTAGTCGGCCAACAATGCTTCATAGGCCTGTTAAAACTAGGCTACATCATCAAAATAGTGTGGTGACTTCAAGAGCACTTTGAGTTGGTTAAATTGCGACAAATACAACAAGATATCGTTAGATTAATGTGTATATTTCTCCATTTATAGTGGTATAGTCAGATTTTTTTCCACTGGTCTTCCGGTTTGAACAAGAATAGCGGGAGACTCATTTAACTAACACTCGCATCAGTGTTGTATTTTATGATGACGTTTATTTTATCACCCATTTTGTTTGGCAGGTCACAAGGAAGTGATGTTCATCCATACGTACTACAGCCATCTCATGGAAATCCAGTCTAGGATGGAGCAGGACACTTCTCCAGAAGACCAGAGTGAAAACACAGGGTCTGGTTTCCTTACACCTCCAATTTGACCTAGTAGAGAATGTCATCCAATACAAGGAATGACCATATGACCTTTGGCTTTGACATAATTATGGTAAACGTTTCAGAACCTCCAGATCTTTTGGGGAATTAAAATGCTACACCAACATACAGCATGGAGAATTCAAAGGGAATACATTATTGGATTATATCTGAATACAATCTTTATCTACTAGAAAAATGTAAAAAGAAACTACACTTTATACTTCTAGTAGTCTGATCTTAATCGGATAAGATCTGATTTCGGTTGCCAACAAGCTCACATGAAAGGAAAGGCCTAAAGGTTACATCTACTCTATTATTGCTCTCCGCAGTGTCCTCCCTGGTCGCTTGGCCACTGCAGTCATCTCAGCCACGGTTCGAGACCCCTCCAAGGCCCAGAACATCCCAGTGGCCATCCACTATACTTTGTCCTCCTCGCACGTGGTAAGATCAATGGCTGCATTCCAAATGGCACTCTATTTATTTTATAGTGCACCCTATTACCTTTAGAGTCCTATGTGCCCATGTCAAAATTACTGCTCTATAGGGAATAGGGTGCCATTTGGGACATACACATTACTATATATGAAGGGGATAAAGCCCACTGCTACACACTAGATTACTGCCTGCATCCTGATTCACACTATAGTGCCAACCTGAACCATAGAGTACTTACTGGCTTGGATATTTTCATTTCACATTGTCCTTTCCAGCTCTGCTCCAGCAACTACGGTGATGAGTAATCAGGCCAGCCAGTGCGGCTTGGCTTGGTTCGGCTCAGTAGTGTGAAATGTTATGTCCTGCAACAACAACAAAAATATTTCCTGCAATTCTTATGATGAACCGAATTCCAATCCGTACAATATGTTACGATTTTGTAAGTATGGGTGTGTGGTGTAATGTTGATGTGTATATATTGTGTCTAGTGGGTGGTTCTCCTCCTACAATTTTTCTTAGGCGAGGTTGCCAGATTCTCAAGAACCCCAGAATCTTTGGGTTTCACTAACAAATGGTGCAATTCAAACCAATCTTGGTCATTTTTACAGTGGTTGGGAACAGGGTGAAGTAATGGTTGAGGGAAACATAACGTTGTTATAGAAACTCTACAATACAGTACATGTCATTGATTTGACATCTATTCACAAAGTAAAGAGTTGGCCCAGGTCTTTCTAGTAAGTTCCCTGGCCTGATTCCGTGTTGCTTTTGGCGTGTCCTGTCGAAGGGTGCGAGGAGAGAGACTGAGAGAGAAAGAGGGTGAGAAACATCTGTTTCTTGTTCTAGGTGGAGTATTCGCAGCGAGTCATGCCTGTTTGCGTGTTTTGGAATTTCACCCTAATGTAAGTATGACCACACAGTGCAGCTAAGTCAGACGTCCCTAGAGTACATGTCAGTAGCGATAAGTCATAACATAACGTTGCGTAGTGTTTGTATGTGTGTGTGCGTGCGTGTTTGTGTCATATTGATTTCTGGGTTTTTGTGCCACAGGACTGGGAATTCTAACGGCTGGTCCAGCGAAGGTTGCAGAGTGACTCACACGAGCTCTGATGTCACTTCCTGCTATTGTAACCACACCACCAACTTCGCTGTCCTGATGAATTACATGGAGTCCAAGGTATAGCATGGTCGTTCCACCAATTACATGCCATTTGAGTAGTGTAACTTGGTGAGGAAAAAAAACAAACATTTTAACATTCTGTCATAAAGAGTACGTTCAACTTTATAAAAAACATGTTTTACCATCTCAAGAGGTTAATTAAAAATTAAAAATAGTGCGTAACTGCCAAATAAAGTAACAGGGTTGACTGTAACAATATTGACCGTAACAGTGTTGAAGATGTAATCTTAAATCAGCCATAAATCACCTTTTGAAATGCAGAATGGAAGCTTGTTGTGTGAATCAGGGAAGGGGAATTGAATGCAAGCTTCACAGTATTTTTGTTATTGTTAAAACATTTCTAGCCTGTCGATCTATGGGTAATAGGGTTGATGTGTTACGCTCAACCCACTCAGTTTTCCACCACAAAACACCAGAAATTTGTCAAAAAGGGTAGATTTGACTATGAGATGTTCAATGTTTCTTTAGAAAAAATATAATTTAAAAGGAACAGTTTCAGTTCAATTTATGTAACAGGGTTGACTTTTTTTTGTTCTCTTGAAATTAATATTAATATTAATACACTGAACAAAAATGTAAACGTAACCTGTAAAGTGTTGGTTTCATATCCTTGTTAGTGAGCATTTCTCCTTAGCCAAAATAATCCATCCACCTGACAGGTGTGGTATATCAAGAGGCTGGTTAAACAGCATGATCATTACACAGTTGCACCTTGTGCTGGGTACAATAAAAGGCCTCTTTAAAATGTGCTGTTTTGTCGAACAACACAATGCCATAGATGTTAGACGTTTTGAGAGAGCATGCTGACTGCAGGAATGTCCACCAGAGCTGTTGCCAGATAATTGAATGTTAATTTTAATATCATAAACTGCCTCCAACGTAGTTTTAGTGAATTTGGCTGTACGTCCAAGCGGCCTCAAAACCACAAAACACGTGTAGCCACGCCAGCCCAGGACCTCCATATCCAGCTTCTTCACTTGTGGAATCGTGGGTGGAGAGGGGGTGCTGAGGAGTATTTCTCTCTGTAATAAAGCCCTTTTGTGGGGAAAAACTAATTCTGATTGGCTGGGCCTGGCTCCCCAGTTGGTGGGCCTGGCTGCCAAGTGGGTGGACCTATGCCCACCCATGGCTGCACCAATGCGTGTTGCATTTATATTTTTGTTCAGTATAAATAATAATCTGCAGAAATGACGTCAAAGCAACAACATACACTACAGTACCAGTCAAAAGTTTGGACACACCTACTCATTCAAGGGTTTTTCTTTATTTTTACTATTTTCTACATTGTAGAATAATAGTGAATACGTAAAAACTATGAAATAACACATATGGAATCATGTAGTAAAGAAAAAACTGTTAAACAAATCAAAACAGGTTTTATATTTGAGATTCTTCAAAGTAGCCACCCTTTTCCTTGATGAGAGCTTTGCACACTTTGTGGTAGTGGTATGTTTCAGTTCTGATATTGCATCAAATAATTTTATACACATGCACGCACAACTCCAGCAACTGGTGGATTTGTAGCCAGGTCAGCGTAGTTCAGCTCTGCTCTGCTTAGTAGGGTTATTTGTTGTGTTAAGTATTCCTCAAATCAAGCTCATCTAACGTCAGTCACTTGCACTTATTGCCATCAGACTGTTGCAAACTTGTATTGTGCCACATTGCCCAGTAGATGTCACTGTTAGTATGGAGAACCATAGGCCTCAGGCCATGTAGGAGTTAATCAGCTATAATATAGACTTGTTCCTAGTGATCAGTACTCAGTGGATGATAACAAGACTTATGTGTTGACTGTGTTTTGACTGGCTTGTCCTACTGTGTGTATGCGTGTGTGTGCTTTTCTCCCTTTCTCTCCCCAGTGGACTCAGGAGGAGGAGGATATTTTGACGAAGCTGACGTTTATCGGCTCTGGGGCCTCTCTGTGCGCGCTGGTGTTGACCTTGATGCTGTTCACCGTGCTGGAGTGAGTGTTTTATTAGCCAGTCGCCAAGCTGCTACTTTTGAAAAAACACCACCACTGTGAAACTGGGAAGAATTTGAACCAACATGGCCTCATTGGAGACATTTGGCCTCTCTAACTTAGCTTCACCCTCCAAAGCCAGCATGGCCCATTTCTTAGTCAGCACTCACTGGAATATGATATTTTAGCCATGCAAAAGCAAACAACAACATTTACTTAAAGACAGTAAGAGAAAACAAACATTGTAAGCAAGCCCCTTTAAAAGCAATAAATTAGTAGCTACATTCACAATTAAACCTGATTTAACAGCAGAACTCCTCAACAGTAAGTTGCCACATCCAGGGTTTGGGTTTCTAACTCCATTTGAATTGATTAAATTCAGGAGATTCATTGAAGACATTTCTCATTATTTCCAATGAAGAGTTGTCTGAGTTGAAATGGAATCGACCCCAACCCTGGTCAAACCAGTCATCAACATACCATTGGAATCATAGAGATACAATTACTAGAATTGGGTTTTCCCATTCAAGTCAATGTAATTTGTTTCAAGTAAAATTGTCATGATCTCAAGGACTTTGTCCCTTCTAGTAATTATATTTCTATGGTCGGAATCCTGCCTAGTCATCACTGATGCTCTGTTTTAGATGTTTTTAACAGTGCTAATGTAGTAATTAGTAGTGTATGGGTTTGAGCACACTGAAGGTTTATGGTGGCATTAAAGGACAGCAAATTAACTCATCAATGGAGATCCAAATCAGCATGGGAATTGGAATAGCCGATTGGTCAATCGGCTGGGGTTGGAAATAGCGGGAATAGGCGACTTGACAAGGAGATTTATGAGCCAGTTACACCTAAATCATCCCAGACACACCCGATGGCACACAGATGAAAACAAGAGATGGCTGGTTATTCGCCAATACTTCATTTGAATAACAACAAAATGACAGACCCACACTTGGTTTGCTATAAAGCTGAGGATGGGGTTGGATAAATCACAGAGTGAGCCTTTAAAGCCTTTCTATTTGCTGCTATTACTTTCTTTCTCAGACATTTTGAAAGTATACATGTGAAATGTGTAATTATTGCAAAGATACTTGATTGGGGTTTTATTGTTATGCCGTCCTGTTAAAATATAAATGTTTTCAACACTAAATCTTTTGATTCTGTCCAGCATTCCCAAATCGGACAGGACGTCTATCCACAAGAACCTGTTCATTGCGCTAACCTGTGCCCAGATAGTCCTTCTCTGCGGTGGCTCAGCTGTCAACAACAAGGTAGGCTAACAATCTTGGCTAACTGTGGGGCAAAAATAATTCACTTTACAGTTAGTTAGCTACGGCACCTCTCTTTGCTAGGAAACCGCTACCCCTGAAACGGATAGGGTGGCTCCACATTTTGTGACGTATCCTCTTACAAAGCGTATTGGTCTGGCGTGTTGTTTATCTGACCCTTGACCCTGTCAGGTGGCCTGCACCCTGGTGGCGGCCCTGCTGCACCTTTTCTTCATGGCTGCCTTCAGCTGGATGCTGGTGGAAGGACTGCTGCTCTGGAGCAAAGTGGTGGCGGTCAACCTGAGCGAGGACCAACACATGAAGTACTACTACCTCATTGGCTGGGGTATGACACAGAAGAACAAGATAGAAGAAGATTTCTCTTATTAGTCCATTGAGCAACAATGTCTTTTCCATATCCCATTCTCCCCAGTAGACATACTGTACACATACACTACATATACTGTACAGTCAGGTCCACAATTATTGGTACCCTTGATAAATATGAGCAAAAAAAGACTGTATAAAATACATTTTTCAAATACTGAGCTATATTGTATGGGGAAATTGTATTATTTTATACTAATACAATTTATTTATTTATATATATTTATTTTCAGATCCTTCCTATCCTTCATCTGCTGTTATGGACTGCCCTCTTCAGTTCAAACCACAGGTTTTCAGTGGGGTTCAAGTCCGGAGACTTAATGTTGATTTTGTGGTAAATTAACCATTTCCTTGTGGATTTTGATTAATACTTGGGCTAATTGTCTTGCTGGAAAATCCACTTGTGGCCATGTGTCAGCCTCCTGGCAGAGGCAACTAGGTGTTTGGCTAAAATGTCATTGAATTGAAGAGGGCAGCCCATAAGAGCAGACAAAGGATATCAAGGATCTGGAAAGATTCTGTATGGAGGAATAGTCTTAAGATCCCTCCCAACGTGTTCTCCAATCTCATGAAAACATTGGTGTCATTATCCTCGCAAGGGGAGGGTGCTGGAGTATTAAAAACGGGTGCAAATCATTTTGTCCCCCATCGTTTGAGATTTTACTTGTTAAACAAAATATCTTTCTCTGAGCAGTTGTAATAGTTTAAAATAATATAATTTCCCATTTGTTTTAGCATACAATATAGCTCAGTATTTGTATTATTTATTTTATAGAGAAAATAATTATGTACCTGACTGTACATACACACACATACAGTGCATATACACACACACTGAACTGATCTCTCTTGCTCTAGCTCTCATTCCCTCCCTCCCTACCAGGTCTGCCAGTGCTGATAGTCACCATCACCCTGGCCTCTGCCTCAGGGAAGTACTCTGCTGATGGCCACTGTTGGCTCAGTGTGCAGAACGGGGTCATCTGGGGCTTCGCAGGCCCTGTCATTTTCATAATTATGGTGAGAACACACGCAAATTTTTTTTGCTCGCATTGCATTGTCTGAAAGCATTGAAAATACACTGAAAACATCCCAAATACATAATATATACAGCTAAAATCTACAATGCCATGTAAAAACAAGTTGACATTAAGGTTAAATAAATTGTTCTTTCTCAATTTCCCAAATTTTGCTAACCGTTACGTTAGACAAAATCAAGAAGTCGTCATGAAAAATCTTGAATTACAGCTCACTTTGAGAAAATCCTGCGAGTTATTTAAAGTTGAAGATGTTTAAAGTTGAATATTTTTATTGTTTGCCAGCCCTAATTATTACCCCCCCCCCAAAAAAATTCTACCAATTTAACTCTAACAGATGACAAAACAATGTCTTAGATACAGTAGGCCTTCTGAATACAAACAGTACCTCTCACATGACTTGCATGTTTTAACCAATTATGTACTGCATTTACCCTGTTGAAGTGTATGTGAATATATTGTATGTCTCTGTCTTACCGACAGTGTGTGTGTGTGTCGTCTCATCAGGTGAACATCATGGTTCTGATGCGGGTGGTGGTCATCACCATCTCCACAGCCAAGAGGAGGTCCATCATGCTGGCAATGGATAGCAGTCCTGTGGAGCAGGCCTACGAGCAGATCAGGTATGCACCACACAGGGGCGTAATTTCATTACAGTTACTGCCACTGGAATGGACTACTACTAGGTGGTAGACAATACTAATGTAGTTGTTCTATGTCTTTGCAGAAGTTCCATGGTTTGAGGTTGGTTTTGTAATCTAGTTAGAATTAGTTTTTAACATTGTGCATAAAGCCGGCAGGTATAATACTTTTATTTCTTGTTATAAGCATGTATGAGGCATTATAATCTCTTACACAAATAACTCTATGTATATAATGACTCTATGCATTTTTTGGTCTTACAAAACATTGTGGACATCCGCTCTTTCCATGTCATGGACTGACCAGGTGAATCCAGATGAAAGCTATAATCCCTTAGTGAGGTCACTTGTTAAATCCACTTCAATCAGTGTAGATAAAGGAGAGTAGACAATTGAAACATGGATTGTGTATGTGTGCCATTCAGAAGGTGAATGGCTAAGACAAAAGATCTAAGTGCCTTTGAACGGGGTATGGTAGTAGGTTCAAGGCGCTCAATAGTTTCCCGTGTATATCAAGAACAAGGACATCCAGCCAACTTGACACAATAGTGGGAAGCATTGGAGTCCAAATGGACCAGCATCCCTGTGAAACGCTTTCGACACCTTGTAGAGTCCAATTCCCCAACGAATTGAGGCTGTTCTGAGGGCAAAAGTGGGGCGGTGCAACTCAAAATTAGCAAGGTGTTCCTAATGTTTGATATACCCAGTGTACATATTAACTGAATTGCAAGATATTAACTACACTGCAAGAGGTGAGGTAAAGTGTGTTGGTATTTTTCCCTTTGTTGTTTCCTTTACCCTTTGTATTGGATACAGTGTGTGAAATTTGAGTGTAATTATTAATTCACTGAAGTGCTGTTTACAATCTATCAGTGGAAATCATTTGAACGTGTAAATGTTTTTCCTGCAACTCAGCTGCGCTGGTCACAATAACAACTCTGTGGAGGAGGAATATCAATGTTGGTGTTGAGCGTCAGCCGGCCTGCCCGATGGCAGCCAGAGTGGAAACTTAAACACATTCCTCCGCTAAATAAACTAGAGCCCTCTCCAGCCCCACAGCTGGTGCGGTTTAGCGGTCACCTGAACTGGAAGGTAATTTCATCCTAAACAGAATTAGGGAGCGATTTAGTGTGGAAATTGTCACAATATGAGACTAACCAGCCGCCCCTGTTGTGCTTGGGTCGACCCTCCTGCCAACCTGCCCTATTTGGCCCAGTAGGGAGCCAACCACGTCCAACCAAGCCCATAGCGTTGCGCACTGATCCGATCCAGAATGGACGGGGAGTTTCAGTGTGAGGTGCCTGGATTGGGTGGGTAATGGGGAAACTGTCTGCTAGCATGGTGCCCAGTCCTTCAATTTGTGTCGATTGGCTTGTGGTTGCTTTCTCTCAGGGCTGCAGTGAAAGCGGTGCTGGTGCTACTGCCAATCCTGGGCCTGACCTGGCTCTGTGGCGTCCTGGTGCCCTTCTCCATAGTCATGGCCTACATCTTCATCTTTCTCAACTCACTGCAGGTACTGGCCACATACTTTCACTTATCTAAAAAAAACATATCACTCTTTCTGTTGTTAAATTTTTTTTCACCCATTCTGTCTCTGTGTGTTCTCTCTCTTCCTCTCACTCTTTCATTCATTCTTTGTCTCTCTGTTGTCCTCTTTCTCTCTCTTCCTCTCCCTCAATTCGGTGTTATACACATATGACCGTATACGGATGTGTAGATTATTTGCTATAGGCCTATTTCATTGGAGGCCTACCCAGTAGAGGGACATACTGATTTGTAGATGTTGATTGGAGAATTAACAAGGATTGCAAGACCACTAACCACCAATAGAGATGGAAGTGGCTCAAGTTTCAGTTGAGACCGTTGTTCTTTGAAAGGCCTCTAGGTTTTGCTGTGAGTGAATGAGATGCTGTATTAGAACCAAGCTCAGAGATTAAAAAAGGGACACAATCAGTATTTGTGGCAAATAGGGACTCTCATTTTACCATAAAAAACATCCCCATCGTTTTTTAAATGTTTTTTTTTTTTTATCAGAAAGCATTTTACTATTATGCATTCTCGTGATTCTCTTATTCTGACTGAAAAAGAGCAACAAACTCTCAAGGTTTCAGTTTGTGTTTGTTGGAGACAAGGTTGACTTTGACAGGAAATGAGTAGCATTCTGCTTGTGTTAAACAGGTGCTTCTGTTTTTCAGTGAAAGTTACAAAATGGTTTCATGAGCTACTACAGAATTTACAGGCTGGCATCTTGATTGTCAATTGTGTTCATGTTTAAATTGTTTATTTTTTCAGCTACAAAAAAACATGTTTTTGTTATTTTATTTAAGTATTTTATTTACAGTGAACAATGTACATAATTTCAGTCAAATTCACCACTTCGTATCATGTTTTTGATATTGGATTCAGTAGTCATGTAAATAAAATATTTTTTTAAACAGTGAAATAAGGTATTTTTCTAATTACATTTCATAAATATGACACATACAACATTCTGAAAACATGAATACGTATTTTCTTATGTTTTATCTCAGCAGTGTACCCAGGAGTTAGCTTTCATTTTTACTTCCGACCCATAATTAACATCAACTTGAGAAATATCGGTTTTCACATGAAAACATTAATTCCAGTGTAACTTAATTATCTTGCTTGCCTGTGAAAATAGGACAGAGAGAGGGAGAATAATGTAACGCTCAGAATGCGGTCTACCCTGGTGTGCAGTACTCGCACTACTCACATCCTGCTTGGCAATTTGTAGTCATCTTTAATCAGTTGTATCTTTAATTGAGCCGTATATTTAACAAGAAATCAATAGAGATTTAGCCCGAGTCAGATCATTAAGAAAGCCCTCTCTCTTTCTAACTATAAATAGTTATGTTTCTCCCACATCTAATTACATTTTTTATCATAACAATAATTAATGCAGGCTATCTTAGTAGTCGGGGTGGAGTAACATAGATTTGATGGACGGCTTCCACTTTAACAGTAAAGTAGAAACATAGAAACAACTTTTCCTCATAGTTTTTCCTCTGAGCCCTGCTATAAGCAATAGAGCAAACTGAATGAAGAAATGATTTCGGGTCCTTAAAAGCTTCCGTTACCTCACTAACATACAACATGACTCATTTAACATCATATTATCCACGTGATCGCATAGCAGACTAGTTATAATATTTTTATGTCTATATTCGTGATGTAATTGGAGCATTACCAAGACAACATATACAGTTGAATTGCTCAGATACAGGTAACAAATGTACAACTTTCTGGTCAGGACAGTGCTTTTAACTGCCTGTGTAATGTTAAAATAGGCATGTTTGCGGTTTAGATTCAGTGTTAGCGGTCATCATGCCTTGAGGAAATCATCCTACACATAATCACTGTCTGTATTTATCGCACCAAAAGTCTCAGCCCATGTTTATCGTGTCAATCTTAAATAAGGCAACAAATAGCACTAACCTGCACCTTTTTGTAATTCACCAGTCAAGTACAGGTTTTTTTATGTGACCGTGTGAGTGAGTACCTTTTACTTCTATCAATGCTAAATAATGAAATGAAACTAAATAAATGAAATGGCCATCCAAATGGGACTATATACATTTTTCAAATGACTGCTTATTGTGTGGGGTCAGACTGGTCAACAACCCTCGCCTGAGGAGGAATTAATGAAGTGACGGGGCACTCCGTGTCAGTTGGTGTGGCGATTGGGGCCCTATAATAGCCAGCTGCTCCTGAATTCCGTAATCGGCCCTGCTTTAAAGGCTTTGACTGTAGAGAATAGGGCCAGACCACCCCTGCTATGCAGAAAACTAGTCCCCCGTTGCTAACCGTGACCTGGCATTCAGCATATTGTCCCTTATTAGATATACCTTGTTATTCGGTATACAGGCCTAATCACTTATTAGATTATTGCTCTTCAGCTAGAGTGTCACTCATGTATTGCATAATTTCTCAAGTATGTCTTTCAAGTATATTATTCAGTATTTTGGGAGTGTTAAAGCTGAAAATGTCAGATCACTATATACTAGATATTTGCTCCGCATGCTTTGAATTCTTATCAAAGAAATACAGCTTCAGAGGGTGGACATCCGGTGAAACAATAAGTATCACACACATTTTTGAAAGTATTAATTGCTTTGTTGGGAATTTGCGCATCCAGCTGGAATGCCAGCTATTGATGTAAGCTGTTTGGAATCCGAGGCTAGAGTTGAGTCTTTGATTCGATTGTCGCCATCGCTGTGTTTTTAGTCTTTTAGGAAGTATCGCATTTGTTTGATGGCGAGGAAGTCAACACAATTTCGGTGAGTCACAGAGACGGTTCTCAGCACTAGGCCCAGCGCAGAGGAAACATCCTGAGTGCTTTCTGTGATCTTCTAATTGTACTGAGAGTCTTTTCGGCCCGGTCTTTTCCACTGGAACATGAAGAAAATAGACGTCCCCTGTGTACAATTTAAAATGGATTCATCTGTTTTCCTGATGATTTCCAGGCCCATGTGGTGCCCCCTTTCCTCTCTTCTCTCTCTTGCATAGCTCTCTCTCTCTCGTAATGCAAGCAAGGCTCAGGCTTTGGAGCAAAATCTTGGGAGCCAAAACATTTATCTTGTTTTTGCAAGTTTCTCAATGTATCTTCCACGTTTTTTCACCCACTTTTTGTGATACATTTTAATTTGGTGTCATCTGTGACTTCTTGATGCATCACGTAGGCCTATACTGATCTCCAGTTCTGCTGGAGATGTATCTAACTACAGTATATCCTCGTTCAAATGACATTGATTTCTTGGCGAGGAAAAACCTACTTGAACATTCTGAAATTCTAATGGCCGCCCATAAAGATGATGAAATGCAGGAAATACATAATAATGCACGCAAAACCTCAAGTGATTCCGGCATGTGATAAAAAGGGGACGTTTTAAGGACGTTTTTTTTATTTGTGGCTATTGTATTTTCAGTGGGGTGGCCAAAGCAACGTAACGCTTAAGCTGCTTGCCTTTACTGTTAAATCAATAAAACAGATAATGTTGACAAGCCTTTTTCATCGCACTCCTCCCCCCTATTGGGTGCTTGACAAGATTGTTTGAGTATTTACAGTGTTGTTGTTCTCTTTTCTTCTTTTTTTTTGCAGACATTAACCGACCATGATAAACAAACGAGCAAACACGATCATGCATTTTCTTACACACCAAAAGCTCACAGACCTTTTTTCTTTTCTTTTTCCCACTGATACACACTGGGAGTGTGTGCGTGCGTTTGTGTGCATGCGCGCATATATGTGTGTATCTTTGTGTGGTTTTATACCCTAGCATTTCCTCATATATCATTTGTGTTGTTGTTTTTGACTCATTTGATGTTTTGCATTAAGAGCAACAGCACATGGTTTGGTAGATTCTAAATTTGCTCCATTTTGAGTAAGCACCCATTGGTTCCGATTGTATTTACTATACCATGTAATTGGTCCTTGGTATATATTATAATATACTGAACAAAAACATAAATGCAACATGCCACAATTTCAGATATTGTTTTTATTTTATCAGTTCATATAAGGAAATCAGTCAATTTAAATAAATGAATTACGCCCTAATCTATGGATTTCACATGACTGGGAATAAAGATATGCATCTGTTGGTCATTGATACCTTCAAAAAAGGAAGGCGCAGGGATCAGAAAACCAGTCAGTATCTGGTGTGACCACCATTTGCCTCATGCAGCAAGACACATCTCCTTCGCATAGAGTTGATCAGGCTGTTGATTGTGGCCTGTGGAATGTTGTCCCACTCCTCTTCAATGGCTGTGCGAAGTTGTTGGATATTGGTGGGAACTGGAACACGCTGTCATGCATGTCGATCCAGAGCATCCCAAACATGCTCAGTGGGTGACATGTCTGGTGAGTATGCAGGCCATGGAAGAACTGGGACATTTTCAGCTTATACGAATTGTGTACAGATCCTTGCGACATGCTAAAACATGAGGTGAATGCCGCGGATGAATGGCACAACAATGGGCCTGAGGATCTCATCACGGTATCTCTGCGCATTAAAATTGCCATCGATAAAATGCAATTGTGTTCATTGTCCGTAGCTTATGCCTGCCCATACCATAACCCCACCGCCACCATGGGGCAATCTATTCACAACGTTGACATCAGCAAACCACTCGCCCACACAACGCCATACACGTGGTCTGCGGTTGTGAGGCCGGTTGGACATACTGCCAAATTCTCTTAACCGACATTGGAGGTGTTTTATTGTAGAGAAATGAACATTCAGTTCTCTGGCAACAGCTTCCTCAAGACTTGAGACATCTGTGGCATTGTGAAGGGTGACAAAACTGTGCATTTTAAAGTGGCCTTTTATTGACCCCCAGCACAAGGTTCACCTGTGTAATGATCATGCTGTTTAATCAGCTTCTTGATATGCCACACTTGTCAGGTGGATGGATTATCTTGGCAAAGGAGAAATGCTCACTAACTGGGATGTGAACACATTTGTGGACAACATTTTAGAGAAATAAGCTTTTTGTGTGTATGGAACATTTCTAGGATATTTTATTTCAGCTCATGAAACATGGGACAAAATCTTTAAATGTTGCATTTGTATTTTTGTTCACTGTACATTTACATTTTAGAGTGATACATTATATCGAATAGTTTCATCGATATTTCATTATGTCCAATTCATCTGAATTAAGATGCCAGGAGAACGCTACCTGCCCGAATGCAGAGTGCCAATGATAACATTTGGTGGAGGAGTAATGGTCTGGGGCTGTTTTTCATGGTTCGAGCTAGGCCCCTTAGTTCCAGTGAAGAGAAATCTTAATGCTACAGCATACAATGACATTGTAGACAATTCTGTGCTTCCAACTTTGTTGGTTTGGGGAAGGCCCTTTCCTGTTTCAGCATGGCAATGCCCCTGTGCACAAAGCGAGGTCCATACAGAAATGGTTTGTCAAGATCGGTGCGGAAGAACTTGACTGGCCTGCACAGAGCCCTGACCTCAACCCCATTGAACACCTTTGGGATGAATTGGAACGCTGACTGCGAGCCAGGCCTAATCGCCTAACATCCGTTCCTGACCTCACTAATGCTCTTGTGGCTGAATGGAAGCAAGTCCCTGCAGCAATGTTACAACATTTAGTGTAAAGCCTTCCGAGAAGAGTGGAGGCTGTTATAGCAGCAAAGGGGGGACCAACTCCATATGAATGCCAAAGATTTTGGAATGAGATGTTTGGTGAGCAGGTGTCCACATACTTTTGGTCATGTTGTGTATATCCCTAGAATATGAGAGGATTTTAACTCCTTCCCGGCCGTCTTTATGAACTTGTGGACCATAAATACCACCATGCCTCATCTGTTCTCTTATCAAGCTGGAAATAAATAGCATGGAGGGGGGCTTCACTTGGCCATAAATCGCCGACCCTCCGTCATCCAATCTCCGTGCAATGTCATTCAATAGCTCCCTGCTATCCATTACCTGGGCATAATGGGCTCCTGGCCATGCATTGTCCGTTGTATTATTAGCCCATAACTTCTAACTATCAATAACTTTTGAGTGCAGTGGGAGCGAGAGATTGGGGGAGGAAGGGTGAGAGTGAGAAAACAAATGGGCTGGGGCTTGGAAGTTGGAACTTTGTGAGTTTGCTCATTGTTAATAAGTGTAGAGGAAGCTACAATATTAGTTATAGAATAGTTGCTTTTAAAGTTGTTGGTGTTTAAGGTTTTGTTTTTGTGCAGCAGAGGTTATAAGGCATTTAAAATGTCTGTTTTTGAACCACCAGAGGGCAGTGTAATTTCAGTCCTTCAAGTTCTTACTATTAAAGTGGGGAAAATATGATGAAATCAGTAACTGTTTTTACTTGTGCACTTTCTTGTCAAGCTTTTTAATTAGAAGTTGCTGATGATGACAATAGCTTTTACTTTTCCTTTGAAATTAATAGTCAGTGCCTGGATAGAAATGTAATTCCAAATGCATTCAACAGCACTTCAGAAACGGTTTACTTTTTTAATCATGTTTAATGCTGAAGGAATAGATTTGATAAGCTAATCTAATGATGAGATGCAATTGATTCGTTGTGAAATTAAGTTTTAGCATGTTTAAAGAGGCTACTTTCTGATATTTGAGATAATAGATATTTCCCAATCTTAACATCAGTGCCTAAACCTAACATCTTATTTTTCGGATTAAAATATGTTGTATTCCCTGGGCATTCTGTCAAAATTATATTTAATTTAATATGTGGTGTCATATATAATATATTGTCATTTGTCATGATGAGATTTCTGAATACCCATATGGTGTCGAAAGAACCAATATAATTTGTGCTTTACCATGACATGACTGTTGCTCAGTCAAAGATGACACCCAGTCAATTCATCAATACTGGTTCTATACACATTGGCTGTCCGAATGGCATTTTAGAAGCGAATGGAACAAATTACATTAAAAAAAAATAGGAATTTTAGCCAACAGGCAGTCCAATTCGGATAATTTTTTAACCAGTTGGTCTTTTGTCCAATCAGATCAGCTCTGAAAAAGATCTGATGTGACTAGACAAAAGACCAATTAGTGGAAAAAATATCAGAATTGGCTGCCTGCATAATCACAGTCTTAGTAGTCAGGAATCAGGGATTTGGGCTTTTTGGAAGGACTTTTAATTTTTTTTTGTGTGTGTGTGAGAGAGAGTGTCTACCTGGGCCAAAGACATAGTCATAAGAGCATAGCGTTTTTAGACACTCAAGATGTTCTAACTAAAACTCAGTTCAAGAATGTTTCTCTATTTGTTGAATGTGACTTTTTTCACGTTTTCCTTTGACGGGTTGTTTTGACATTATTTTGACTGATTGTTTGACTCATTGTGGCTGTTTTGCCAGGCCCTTTGAGCTAAGCCTTTGACTGGGGTAATTGTAGGCAGTGATGATAACTTTCCCTTCTGCCCGACTTCTAAGGCTGTCGAAAAAGACTTGACACTTTAAATAAGTGTTAAGGCTTTATGAACCCTTTAAAAGGCATATAATGATTTTTCAGAAATCATTCATAAGCAAATGTCATGATATAGTCTATTAAGTGAGGCAAAAGGGTCATAATGCCACAATTGGCAAAGCACCAGGTGGATTGAGCTTTTTTATCATCCCTTATGTAGTATAACTTTGCTTATTAATTATATTTAGTGCTTATGAAGCCTCTGAATGCCTCCTGAAAGAACTGGACATTTCTTGTGGCCTTGTTACTCAGTGGGCCCTAGGCCTGTATCTCTAGGAGTTACGCTTGTGCAGGATCGGGGTAAGTTCCGTCTTAAATTCTGCCCACTTTTCCGATATTAACTCAAAATGCATCATCACAATGGAACATTGCTCATGATTTTCTAGTCACGGACTGAATTTTGTGTCATCCTCTGAATTCTGCCCTTGACATGAACTTGAACTACAACTCATAAACAAGATATTTCTAATAATTTTCTAGTCATGAAGTGAATTTGGTGTCATGTCTCTGAATTGAGTGGATTCAAATGGATTCAATTGAGTTGACCCCCCAGTCCACTGGCTGGTGATTGTCTCTGATTAATGGTGGTTGTGGCCCAGGAGGAGATCAGGGGGCCGTTTACACTCCTTTCAGCTGTCGCAGCTGTGTGTCATGCTTCAGTTTCCCCCCCCACACTAGCAATCCCCGGCGGAATTTTTTGGCCATGCGTACGCTCACTCGTGTGGATGCCAAGATACCTCCATCGGGGGCGCCCTGGGAGTGGGCCTGGGTCATGTTCTCTGTGTGTGTGTGTGTGTGTGTGTGTGTGTGTGTGTCTCCAACTCCCGTCACCTCCCCGTTTCCCACCTCAGACAAAGGGGAGACTGGTTATTTTAAATCCCAGCGCACGACAGGGAACAAAAACAGGAGTCCAGCTTTCCAGGCAGTTGTCCAGTCAGTCAACTCACATGAACTCTCCAGCCTCTCCGGGGCAGTGTCTCACACACACACACACACACCTTTCCTCTGTCTCCCCTGCGTAGACACACACACAGGGTTGGGTAGGTTACTTTTTAAATGTGATCCGTTACAGTTACCGGTCCAAAAGTTTAGATGACCTAACCCAGTAACGTAATCTGATTACTTTCAGTTACTTTTGAATAACTTTCCCCTTAAGGGGCATTAGAATTCATGTGTCAAACCTATTCCACAGAGGGCCGAGTGTCCTTAATTGATGAATTAAGGTCACAAATTAGTAAGGAACTCCACTCACCTGGTTGTCTAGGTCTTAATTGAAAATTGAAAACCCGCAGACACTCGGCCCGCCGTGGAATGAGTTTGACACCCCTGCATTAGAAGAAGACAAAAATTATTAATCAAATGCCTTTGGTGTGTTATCACAGTGGTCTCTGACTTGTGGTCAGACTCGCTCAGGTGGAACAAACTTTAACTTGCGCCTTTTTTCAATGCTGAATTGAATGTCATTGAGAAAACAGAAAGGTATCATAATGTTTTTGTTTTTTTGCAAACATCCTTTCTGAATATAAAAGTAATTGTCTACGGTAATAAACTAGATCTACATCTAGTTAAATAAAGGTAAAATAAAAAAATAATTAAACACAGACACACACACACTCGCACTGTTCCCGAGTGGCGCAGCGGTCTAAGGCACTGCATCTCAGTGATAGAGGCATCACTACAGACAACCTGGTTCGATTCCAGGCAGTATCACAACCGGCTGTGATTAGGAGTCCCATAGGGCGGCGCACAATTTGCCCAGTGTCGTCCGGGTTCTGCTGATGTAGGCCGTCATTGTAAATAAGAATTTGTTCTTAACTGACTTGCCTAGTTAAACAAAGGATGAATTTAAAAACACACACACAGCCCAATGGTCAGATTACCAGGGAAATGTTTTTCATGTTGAATTGTTTGAGACGGCAGCAGGCAGGAACACTATCCCCCTAGGAATCCAGTGCCTTTGTAAAGTTCAAAGACACAGCCCCTACTCAGTGTGGCGATATCTCGCATCAAATGCTAACTTAAATAATGCTAATATTTTCTGTTTTCTCACAACTGTACTTTTTCAGGGTAAACTAAAACCTTTGGTAACACTTTTCATGATAGCTTTCATGAATAAGAATTAATAATGCATTTGATAAACTATTGATGAATATGTAGTTCTGGGCCCAGATGATAGTAATTTTTTTTATTTATAAGTAGTTGAATAGGTATACATTCATTAGACACTCTGTAGCAACAGGTGATAGGGTATCACTATGTAGCAACAAGTACTAGGGAACTTGTAGTGTCAAATACATAGAAGCACATTAATAACAGGGCATGCGTATATCAGTCCAATAAATGTATTCATAAATGTGTTCATAAATCCCCCAAAAAATACAGGGTGCCTGAGAGGACAGGGTAAAGGGCACGGAGGAAAAAGTCAATTGCTTGCTTTTTTATTTATCCAGGTGAGTCAGTTAATAACAAATTCTTATTTACCGGCACAAAACAATGTTAAACAAGATTTCAAGGTCAGTGTTGTCTCTTACTATGAATTCCTAAGAAGATGGCATTTTTAATTAGGTCATAGTGTGCTTTTTTAGGTAATATATTTTTGGGGCATTTGCCTCAAACTTGTTCTTGTTATTTTTTCATGTCTCATTTCATGTAACTTAACTTTGGAAGTAGATAAGTGTTGTACACTGTCTAAGGAGAACACTGACACATTTCATATTGCATTTCCGTAACTTCTTATGGAAATAAATGAATGTTTTATGAATGAATGTTAGCAATAAAATATCAACTCCTTAAAACCCTTGTCAAAGTCTCACAAATACAATTGAAAAATGATATTTGGGTTAATTCCATAAAAATATTTTTTAAGTCCAATAGACCAGCAGCGCATAAGTGAGCAATGTGTGGTATTTAAGAATAAAAGAAGGGCCTCATTTTGAACCAAACACCATCCGAGCGAAAACCCAAAAACCTGACTATATCGGTGCTGCTGGGAAAATAAGCCGGGAAGAATGATATGCTTCCTGTCAAAAGGAGAGAGAATTCTAAATTACTGCCGTTACTCACGACACCACCACCTCAAAAAATACCCTTTCTTGTATTAAGCCCACTAGCATTTATTTGCTTTAGAATTTACCTGCCAGCTCAATTTAGTAATAGCCTATGTCATATGAAAGCAAACCATAGTGCAAGCCCATGACCCGAAACACATGATCAGCTGACTCTCACTTCATGACCCTTTTTATAATAACACAACACCCCCCCTTCCCCCTTCCTCTGCCCTCCCCCTGCCAACCACCCACCTAGCAGTGTCAGGAACCACTCCGACGACTCCAACACTGAAATAACACATTCAGAACAATGACCATTCTATTTATAAGTTCAACCACTTCTTTGCCTTCTCCGACCTGTTGTGAGCTCACAGTTCACACAGACGTGCTCGTCTGGCTGTGACAGCAAGATGGGGTAGGTTTGGTGGATTAGTTAGTTAGAAAGGGGAGCCCTCAGCCCGACCACATCGCAGTCATATATTTTAAATGGGTTTGAATCTATCTAAGTGCTGCAGACTGTTTGGCCTGCTTTGATGCCTACTTTGCAGATAATTAGTGAGAACTGGGTCAGCATGGGGCAAGGCAGCAGCATCTTTTAAATATTTTGTAGGGCTGAGTGGGGTGGGGGGGGGTAAAGGCCGTCAAATACACATGCCAATTTGCAAGTGAGCTATTCGCTTATTTTCTCGCATGTGAATTAAACCAAAATAAACACCAATGTATTATTCAGGGGCCTTGACTTTGTAAATCATTATTCCTTTTCGAAAGAAAGCTTAATTGTATGTCACAGCTATTATTGAACAGAGAAAGGAAAATTCAGTCTGTCGGTTTATCTAAGAATTTACGCTGAAAAGGGATGCTATGCATTTAGATTTTTTTCCCGCATAAAGATTACCCAGGGAACTACCTGGCTATTTCAAACGTTACAGCATTGTTGTTTCAATGTTACAGCAGCATTGTGTAAAGCAAATATGGCATGGAGTCGCAGACAGAGAGAACAACGGCAGCCAAGGGGATGTCACTCAGCCTCAGCCCCTTTGGCCTTTTGCCCTTCCTCCCATGGCCGTGCTGTGCTTTCTCACACACACAGGACAGGGTGAGCCACACACACAACCCGGCATCTTGTGTCATTTCCTCCGCGCGCCGCCGAGCCTCCTGGCCCTAATGAGTGTTTACAACGACATGCTGATTCCTATTAATCTGGTTATTGTCGACTGGAGGGAGGGAAGAAGGGAGGGGTGGAAGGAGGTAGGGAAGGAAGGAGAAGGGAGGAGGTAGGGTTTGTGTTAGAATGGGCCCATGCCGCTGAAGGTGGGAAAAAGAGTGCGCTCTCTCTCTCTCTCTCTCTGACAGATCGGGGCACCACCACCTCCCTTTGCTCCGACGTTACACTGAGCAGATGTGGTTCCCCAGTTGTTATTCCTAGTAATTATCCTCATTAAGTGAAAGCATGTGCCAATCAAATGTCTTTGAGAAGGGCCCCGGCCGGGGCAGAAAATCGCCCTAACACCATCTCAAAAACGTCAAGCCTGTGTCATTTGGACTCATTAGTAGGCTAGATTAAAGAGGTTAGTTGACCAGGAGTTGAGAAAGTCGCGCGGAACGAGAGGCTGAGGCAGCGACGTTATTGCGGCTCGTTTCACTTTCCTGTGGTTGATAATTTTTATGATTATCACTTTTAACACTTTGCGATGCTCAATCACATGAAAAGGCCGAAAAGCCATATGGGCCTTTTTTAATCCCTTTTTTAAAATGTAAGACCTCTTAGATAACTACTCCTTAAAAGCAGAGAAATAAATATACACAAAAAAACAATTCCAAATTCAATTAGTTGTATTGTAATAAGTTCTAGTATAAATTATATTTTACGAAATTGTTGAATCATTTCTTCTACAGTAGGAAGAGGGGAATATTTTATGGCATCTTAAATAGGGACACAAAAACACAGAGCCATACAAATAGAAAGAGAAAAAAGACAAGACAAGTTCCCCTCCAAAAACAAGATATATGAAGTCTTCATGTCGATGAACTACCATTCGTTTTCACTTTGAAGTCCCGCGATCCGTAGTAAATTGTGATTGCATGTGACAGACTCCGGGTCCCCTGCTTTATCATGATGGATACTCCGGCAAAGTGCCTGAACTGCCGCTGGCTCCACACGTCACCGCAGTTGGCATATGCCATTAACCCCAGCTCGCCTCACCTCAGGTGGGGAAGAAGAAGAGAGGAAACACGTCCCTAGGATCCAGGAATTGGGATAATAATTCTCTCCCTCGCTAGTGCAACTTTCTCTGAGTTTGCATATCAGCGCGTTTTATTTATTTTTGTTAGTGTGATTTTGCTCCGGTGTGTTGTGTGGTGTTTCTAATGCACACAGAAGCTTGTTTGTGTGTATCCACCAGTTACTACACAGTCCTTTCCTTTCAGACTACCAAAAAAGTGGAGTTTTTGGGGAAGTTTTAAGTTTGCCATTAATGAATGGAATGACATGTAGTAAGAAGTAGCTTTAGCTGTTGCAAATAGTATCTGCTACAAAGGGTAGCTACCGTCTAGTCCAAATAGACACTGTTATTATGATTTTAATATAATAAGCCCAGCACAATGCCTGAAAAATACAGTCAATACACTGTGCTTACATAGGAGACTGACAAAGAGAAATAGTAAGTTGGCCTTCTTCGCTCCCCTTTTTTCATGCCGTGAAATTTAAGGTATCCTGCAAAGTATCACATTTTCTGCATTCAGTAGGTGTAAGTGTAGTGATGATGGTAGAAGCGTGCCTGATTCTATCCACAGTCAGTTGGACTATTCTCTCTCAGTTCAGAGCCGAGAGCGTGTGTTTGAGTGTTTGTGTATGAGGGAGATTCCCAGCCCAACCCAAACTCCAGCTGCTCACTGCTTCTCAGAGATGTAAGTTCGTTTTCCACCTCCACCCCACCCCCGTTAGTGGAAAATGTGTAATTAAAATATGCCCCAAGATTGACAGTGGGGTCTCATGCAATTTGACAGGGGGGCGCCCAAAAATGTCTGTTGGATATCTAAGTATTGTTAATTAAACAGCTTTCTGGCACTCAGGCTTCTCTTTCCTTTGCCAGTTCAAAGAGTTTGGTTTGACCCATGTGTTAAAAGTTTGTATCAGTTTTCTGCGCGTATGTTTTCCTTGGCGCTGGGAACATGCAATGCCAAATTGTCTTGTTTAAAAGTGTGTTTGTTTACAGTTCGTTCTTTCGCCCTTATTTTCTCCCACATGTGTACACTAGAATAAATCCGGGTATACGGTTACACACTCAGTTGGATTCGAATCGTATTGTAACAGGCAGATTGGTGTAAACGTTCCAGAATTAAGTTAACACACCAGACAAAATCAGTACATTAGTGAATGGAAAAGCTGCCACTCGAGTGGCTTCGGTCGGTGTACTTAAACAAGAACAAGTACAATAAGAAGTACAATAGTGCTCTCATCCGTTACCGAAGGAGGTTCATCAATAACATTTGGCCCTCTGATGTAAAATCAATACAACACACACCGACACAATGTTAGACCGATGGCAAATGTTGTGACATCTGTCATCGACTGGCTATAAAGATATGTCACCGGGATAGTTTTTTTTCACCTTTCCCTCCCTCTCTCTCGTAGTTGTTAGGGTGTAATGGAAAAAATAAATTAATGTTATTATGAATGAGGCATGGTCAGCCTTGCCAAACTCAATTAATATTAGAGAAACAATGTGAGAAAGAACATTGTGATTAGATCTTTCAATTTTCCACGGGATGCTTTGCTGGCAGTTTGAAAATGGGGTGGGATGCTCAGGGGGGGAAAGAGTTTTGTTCAGCGCTCGCTCAATACATGTTTTCCCTGACCTTCCAAAACTAGCCCTTCTGAATGGACAACTCTCTCCTGAAAACCAGAACATTATTTGGTGTTTTGGGTCCTCTGTGAAATGTTAAGTATTTTTTTAGGCTACTTTGAATTTTTCAACAACCTTGACATTTTGTTATGGATTCTTTAATTCGCGGGGTTCTCAAAGTGGGGTCCGCGGCCAGATACCAAAATAAAAAAGTGTATGGGTGGCTCACAGGGATATTCATCCTGCCATGTAGTGCCGAAGTCATAGAAACTCCTTGAAAAACTCCTTGTATGCTATTTTTTTTTATCTCACTTGAGTTGTGTTCATATATGAATTTGCTATTACAAAGTGGTCCCGGCCCCAAAAACTTTGAGAACCCTTGCTTTAAATCTTTAAATCTGCTAAGTGTTTTCATGTTGAAATGAGTAGAATTGCTTTAGTATACATTTTGTATTATGTGTGATCCATTTAATATGGTGCATTTATTCCAAATGTATTTTGAATTCATTGATAACTTATTCAATTTTGGCAAATATCAGTTTAGAATATTAATCCAATACCAAATGATCAATAGAGAAACAGATGAAGTTAGATAAGCGTACCATATGTTTAATACAAAAGGATGGTACTGTACATGATATACCTGTGATGTGTATGTGTGTGCACGAGTGTGTACAAAGCGCTTGTGCCTGTGTGTGTGTCACAATTTGCCATGGGTTTGTTTCTTGCTGTATACCTCGTCGTGCCAGTGGTAGCAAGCAACATCTGTTTCGGCTTGTTGTTCCTCTTGGCTGCTTTTCAATTGGATTTCCTCAAGCAGGTCCAAAAGCTGTCACCTCTGCTAGGCTCTGCTAGCTATCAGCACTGGCCCCTATATTAAGTAGGTGTTTCAGGGCTAAGCTAATAACTCTCCCTCCTCTCCTGAGTGATCACAGTCAGCACTGCCCCTCTCTGGGCTCAGTTTACCCCCTGCTCCACAGGGGTGGCTGGCCTGGGGGTCCCCCGTTCACTCTGACACTGTGTGTGTGGTGGTGGTGTGTGGGGGGGGGGATGACCACACGTGTGTGTGTGTGCGTGTACAACCTGTACGTTAGGGCTAGCAAAATTACAGTAGAACCGTGTAGCCCACGGTTATGGATGACAACATTCATGAAAATCAAATAACTGTTAAAACTGTTTAAAAAAATATATTTACAGCTGACTGAAGACGGGACGCATATTCATGCAGTTGAGTCCGTTTCTGCGGTGACATGGACTCTTTTTGCTCCTTGCTGAAACAAGCAAGGTGTTGTAGCAAACAAATCTTCGGTTGCCTGGACAATGCCCCCCTCCCTGCAGCAGAAGCACAGATAGAAATAGGATAAATAGAACGTACTTGAAGCCTAACCCTGGCAATTGACCCTTTACTAAGACCCACCCCCCTTGGTTACTGTTGCAACCTCAGAAAACATTCCCCATTCAACCACTTGCAATATCTTCTCTCAATGATTTCAAACTGTGTTTCTAATACACAATGAAATTAAACACAGACTACCGCTTGCTAATCAGGAAACTCTTGGGTAAATTGTGGTGGACTGTCATTACAATTGCTTCATGGGACCCTGATAAAATTATATTTGTAGTGTAGCTACAGTAGCCACAGAAAGGCTCAGAATTCACTCAGCATGCAGTTAAAGCTATAACCAAATTGCATCCTGCTGTCGTAACAGATAGGAGTTGTATTCATAACATTGCTAACTTAGCTAGCTAACATACATTTTGAAAAAACAAGTTAAATTAGGTGACTAGCTAGCGTTAGCAACATTTGGCAGATGATACTGGGAGCTAGCTAACCAGCTGAGCTATCAAACAATGTAACAATTTTGGATAAAAAGATACTCCCAACAGATATCAGGAATCACAGTAGCAAGTACTCCCGGTGCACTGTTAAATGATTTAGCCATTAACAACAACAAAAAATCGGAACAAAACTCTGCTTCTGCCATAGCCTTCACTTGCTTTCATGCGATTTAAACGTGAGCTTGTCCTAGTTGTCGGACTCGATGACAGTCCATTGGAGCGCTGCGATTGTTGCCCAAAAATCTGGAGCGAGGCTTACCGAAAGGTCAATTTTACTTGTAAACTCATGGGTACACCCACAATGGCTGGCTGGTATTGTGATACAATAATTTCCAAGGTAATGTAGAATGTTCATTCAAATGGTGTTAACAGCTGGCTCATGAAATGAAATATTTTTTGTTGTTTAATCAACAAATTGTTGTTTAATCACAGCACATATTGATGGGTACACTTCCTGCTTTTACTTGGCTACCAGTCCACCCATTATGCCATCATTGACTTGAATGGGGACACCCGTTCTATTCATTCTATTTCTATGGCTGCACATGCAGTCCTTAGCTTTTTTTGGTTGTTGCTATTCCATCGGTTATTTTGGTGACCGTGGTCATTTGGCTGGCCAATAACCGTCATCCAAAATTCCACGACAGTCACAGCCCTAGCATGAGTGCATTGTGTTGTTTTGCCCCCACTTGACTTCCTGTGAAAGCTTACCACTGTCCTCTCTCCTACATCAGATCTACAGCATGGTGCAGGCTCTGACACAATTTATTTCCTCGGGCCATTATCACTTAAATTGTTTTAAGTACATCACTTTTATACATATGGTATAAACAATATAAAGGCTTGCCCATTCAAATAAGGATTTCGTAGAATCAAGGCTTTAATCTGGAAATAGTTTTTTATGTCCTGTCCCTAGTGCAACCTGGCACTGTGTTGATGGCTGAATATGTTCCGCCATCATTATAAAAGCAACTGAGTGCATATTTAACATGGCTTTTGGCCCAGAATGAAATCCAACCAACATATGTGAGTGATGTGGAAATGCCTCACCCAAGGAATATTTTATTTGTTTTAGAATACTGTAGTTTATGTAATCCCTAAATGTCTGTTAGTGTGTGTGTGTGTGTGTGTGTGTGTGTGTGTGTGTGTGTGTGTGTGTGGGTGTGGGTGTGTGTGTCTCTGTGTGTGTGTGGACTAAGGATTGTTTTTTTTCTGAATGTAACAATCACCCTAGGCAAACCACTGTTAGTCTGCTGTTGTCATCCAAAATGTGACTGCAGAAATTCATCAAATAAAATGTTTGGTATGTCGTTGAGATCCATTTATTTTAGCCCAAACCTTAAAGCTTTTAAGTATTGTCTTAATTATATTATTTTCAGACTGTTGAAAAAGGGGTTCAAGTAGAAAAATATGGATTTTTTTGCAGTCGTTCATTTGGTTATATCCACAAAATTAATAATAGTATTGGATATGTAATATTTTTCCCGAATATGCTTAATGCGCTAGATTTGAACTCAAGTTTTATCTTCAAGCCTTTTTGATCAGGAGAGTTGGTAGTTGGCTCTCTTTCTGACAGAGCGGCTGCCTGCCTGCATCCCAGCTGGACGAAATACAGAGAAGTTTGATCTAAATGTGAGGACCTGCAAAGCATCAACTTCGAGGGCTCGGGGCTTTGACGGACAGCTTTATTTGACAGGCCGTGAGCGGTTAAAGTGAAAGTTATGTATACAAGTTAATTAAACTGTTTTTGTGTAGAGGGGTCATAGACATTAGCAGGTACCCTCCGCAAAAAGTGTGAACTTTTTTTTCACACCGTGTTTTAACCTCTTCTGTCTCTCATTTAACGTAATGACTGCCATGTGTGGTGGAATTTTCCAACCTCTGCCAAGCTACGGACAGGGCTGTCGCTTGTTTTTGAAAAGATTTCATGTACAAATTGTACTTTTGTAATGTATCATTTGTTGCTAAAGCATTGCTTTTTGACAGAGCACCAATGGTTGAAATGTTATGTTGGACTGACATTAACATTGTAGATGACTGAGTTTGTTTCGTTATTGAGCTATTTTGAGACTTGGATGATATCTCTGAGTTTCTGTAGCTCAGAATGTCTGCCCAAAGGACTTGTAAGTAGTCTAGCTTTTGTGAAGCTCTCGAGAGTGTTTTGCTCTGAAGTTGAACAATTTTATAAATCAAATTATGATCACTACATACAATACTAACAGCCAAAAGAAAGTTGTTTTGAAACCTATAGTTGGTTGTATTTAAATGGGAACTTTTGTTTCCTCACTTCATCTAGATCATTTGAATATAATTGTCAAACAACCCTGTGACAACTGTCCTTGATCAGTCTGATGGCACTTTCAATCAAAAAAGATATTTTCCAAGAGGCCACAAAAAAGAGGAGGTGGTCATCTGAAAATATTCACACAAAATAATCGGGAACAATAACATCATTAGAAGGACTTCACGATAACCTTAAGGGAACATTCCATAATGCCCAGGAAACTGTTTGAGCTCATCAGGCGGTGGCTTAAACCTGATGGAAGGGCTCCACACCTTGCTGACTTCTCTCCCATCGTCAGGCAGCTATGGTGGCCATGTCCATTTGGTACAGAAGTGGTGTCAGGAGCCGTTATATATATTTTGCTGCGGGAAGTAGAAAGCTACCCGCCACTCCCCTTGCCGAGACACTGGCTTCCCTTAATCATAGTTTTCATTTCAGTACATTTAGATTTCGGTTCCCAAGGACAATGTCATCAATAAAACAGCCTTTTGTGAGATTTTTACCTGCTGCTACCTAACTTTCCACATTAGGGAGGGGCCACTGTAAAAAGAGGAGGTGGTCATCTGTAAACATTTATAATAATTTGTTATGTAGGCTAGGGGCTTGAGCCCAGCAGGGAGGTAAGGGAGAAGCATGAAGGCACACATCCTTAAAGTGGGGCAGGAGGACTCCTAAATGAAAAGTCAAGTGAATTTCTGTATCTTGTCACAAAGTAATGAGGAGCTAGGGCCCTTCTTCATTGCGACGTACAAGACATTCACTCTCAATCTGAGGGGGAACTGTTAACTGATGTATGGCCTGAAATTGGAGAGGAATTTATCTGTGCTCAACGCAGGGCTGTCGTGACGGGAGGGTGAAGGGAAGGGAACATGCTTGGATGGACTCGACTCGTCACGAGGGTTTTTGCAGTAGTGCTGTTTCACTGTCTCTTCTAGCTGCCAGTGCAAGTATTTCTTACACAAGTTTGGTATCCCACTTTGCCGACTCAAAGTCCTAAGCCAGGGCACGTATTCAAATGCTGATATAAGATCAGGTCTTCCACCACCTCCATATAATCTTATATCTCATTGGGATCTAAAAGGCGAAAATTATCCTATATCAGCACATCTACTGAGCCTTTATGAATATGGGCCCAGGTGTGAGAGTCTACTTTGTTATCAAAGTTATCTATTTGTTCTGACTGCAGTGTTTGAGAGTAATTTATCTGGTTTTGACCCCTTCTAATGAGTTGTGTGCTGCTGTGATTTTGACTGCCTACTTCTCTAGCTAGCACACATAGTATTTCCCCACTGTTTATTCAAATTGCGTATTCTTTTTTGTCTTCCGATGCACCACATTACAGTTCTCAAGGGTGATATATGTTTTTGCAAACACAATGTTTGTTGGCTTTAACTTTTTAAACATACAATTGTTCCCTAATTAGTTTGGTCGTAATTAATTCAGCCATTTTGTTTGATGTATTTGTAGCAATACTTTGAAAGCAACTAAGCCAATCCTTTGCATACATTTGTACCATTTTACTGCAGAGTTCAAAAGAAACCGGGCTCTGTTTGGAAAAGCGCACAATGCATTTAAATATTACGCTCCAGTTTTACAATGTTTGTTTTTAACTGAAAAATTCATGAATTAACATTTTAAACAATCCATCATTATTGTTTTGATGCCACTTATTTTTAACTCAATTATATTCTAATTGATCATTTTTCGTAATGTGCGAGAGATGTTTTCCCACTTTGTTTGCTACACAACAAAATATTAATTGCAAATAAAAGAAATGATCAAAAACATGATAATTAATTTGTAACATTAAGGAGGAAATTGCAATTCTAATGCAATACAATGTGTTATGTGTTGCAAATTACCTCCTACTGTCTCTAGGTATTGTTTTTTTGGTGTGTGTGTTGGGTAAATTTTCAGCACTGCACTTCGATACAGAGTTTTAAGGGCAACCTTTTGTGTCTTAACTATAACCACACCGTTATAAAAACAAGCGTATGTAAAGGACAATATTGACAAGTACACCTTTCTTATAATATATTTTTTAATACTTTTGAGTTTTAGAGTCAGGTAATGAAATAGTTAGATTGACAGTGACACCTCCTGGTGCATCCATTTTGTTTTGTGTGGCCTTTGGAGTGGCTGGATAAAGAGGACATATGTCCTAAGATGGCACCAGACAGACAGAGGCCAGTTCCTTGGGGACATCAGCAGGACCAAAGGAGTTGGGCGATAAGCCCAGTTTGGAGGTGCCATCGTATAGGCCATCAAGCCTGTCACCGCGAATGGGGCCCCCAAATCATGTTGTCAATGGTGATGCATCGAGATCTTGCTCTGGCAAATTGGATGTTCCAAACTCGCACTTGATTGATGCCCCGACCACGTCGCCTATTCAAGAGGTGTCATCTAACCGCTGAAAGATCAGAAATGAGAAAAGAAGCAAGAAAGAAAAAAGGACAATATGTTATTTTGTTATGTAAATTGATAAAAGTTTGTACTGTGAAGAGTCTGCCCTCGTCTGACATTAGGCCCAAACTCGGGACAGCCTTGGAATTGATAGGAAATTTTTCCCTTTCATTTTTTAAAATCTTTTGGGTGGCGACTGCATTCCGCAGTCCTCCTTTGTGAATCATGTCTCTTCACTGTGCCTATTACGGTTGGAGGACTGCATTATGGGGTGAAGGTGAATTTACAGCTTGTATTTTCAATAAAGACAACAATGGGTTAATGAAAAATGTGCCCTTTATGTGCCCAAGGGCATTCCATTCTTGCGTGCCCAGTACTAGCCGCAGAGTTTTGTGAACCTGAAATATTTTCCTTTATTTGCCTTTTCTTTCATTCTTTTGCTCGCCTCCTCCACTGATTATTCTCGATAAACTCCTACATGTGTGTGTGCTTTTGTGTGGCTGTCTGTTTGTGTATGTGTTTGTCTGAGTGTGTCTGCGTGCCTCTATCTACCAGGGAACACAAATTGAACATGGCCACTTGAGGGTGAAATACTTCTGTTCCGTAAAAGCCAGAGGAAACCTTGGGTTTCAGGTTTTGATCGGCTCGAAGATGAACACCGCACAGCAGAGATGCTTGTCTCGCAGAAGTGCCCCAGTTTAAAGAAGATCTCCACTCCCTTAAGTCCTCCAAACCCACTCTGTAGGGCTCGCTAGAAACAAAACAGCCTTAAGCTCAGTCCACTTTTCCCTCCACAGAGAGAAATATGTGTAAATACGTTGAAATACTGTAGGTATAGAAATACATTATGTTATTCATGACGCAAGATAATAAAAGAGAAAGCAACTTTTTTCTCTCTTTTTTTCTCTCTTTGTGTGTGTGTGTAGGGCCTGTTCATCTTCCTGATATATGGGGTGTACAACACAGAGGTAAGTCTGCATTGTGTCTCAAGGCTGTCGCAGTGAATGAGAGAAATGACACGTTTCTGATGGGCTCGCTCGGTTTAAAAGGGGGGGGCGACGGATTGAAGGAAGGGGATTAGGGAGCAGGGGGAGGCTTTCCACATGAGCGTCCCACTGCCCTTCATGCTTGAGCTAACTTATATGCATCCAGCCACCGCCATTAAACACTGACACGGCCGGTACTCAGCGTAGTCATTCCTCACCCACATTGGCTAATATTTCACTGCCTCTTTAAGTTTTTAAACTCACGGTCCTCAATTTAGCATCCTGACAATAGGGCTACTCCGCCACTGGAGGACTAGAGGGACTGGAGGATCTAGCGCTTTGTCGATGGGGGAAAAACAATATGCAGCTTGAGGAATGGGAGGGAGTGGCGAGGTATCATATTGAGATGGTTGGTTATTACCATTTAGATTTACATTGGGATACAAAAAGGGGGATAAAAAAGGGGGGGAATCTGACTTTATGGAAGAGGTTCAATTGAATGAATCGCTCTTGGTCAAATAGTTCTTTTTTTTCTATTGCCATGTAAATAGGGCGGGAGTTGAATGTGCTTAAGCAAATAACACACATTATAGTCGAGCTGAAGTGGAGCGGGATTATTTCTGAAGTCCAATTGCTCATTTCAAGATGTTAACCTTGCTCTGCCTAGAGATGCTTTTACATTCAGCAAGACTGAATGGAAATTGATTTCTTCTCACTGAGGAGATTCAAATGTTTGAATTTAAGCTGACTTCTGATTTGCTTTTGACCAAAGTTAATGGCCTGCAATTACTTGGATATGCTATCACAATACAGTAAGTAGCCTGTTGTTGTCCTTCACAGTGACATATTTGTTTTCACAAGAAAAATACTTCCCGAAAGATACCTCCCGAAAAACCAAAACAATTACTGACCAAGATTTTTTAATTTTTTAAATACATCCAAATTTACCGTCATCTTTATTGGGCCAAAATAGCATTATTCAAAAATTGTCACACAGGAATAATCATTTTCATTACTTTAGAGAAGTCACCCAGTTTTAAGGTGTGTATGTAGGTATGCATGTATTTACTGTATGTATGTATATATGTATGTATACATACATACATACATACATACATACAGTTGAAGTCGGAAGTTTACATACACCTTAGCCAAATACATTTAAACTCAGTTTTTCACAATACCTGACAATTAATCCTAAACTTCTGGCCCATGCCATGTTGCCAGGAACTTACTTTCGGCCGTGTGGATTAATTCCAACACCCTGTCTCCCACCTGGAATTTTCGGGGCTGGGTTCCCCGATTGTAGACCTGGACTTGGGCTGGTTGGGCCTTCTCCATATGTTCCCTTACCACTGGCCATATGGCTGTCATCCGCTCCCTCGTCGTCTCCACGTGCTCTACCACGCTGCGTAAGGTGGTCGGCTGGGCTTCCCCCACACCTCCTTGGCAAGGTCCAGTAGGCTGCGTGGCCTCCTCCCGTAGAGGAGTTCGAAAGGGGAAAACCCAGTGGAGGACTGGGGTACTTCTCGGATTGAGAACATTAGGTGGGGTAGTATCTGGTCCCAGTTCTTCCCGTCCTGCTCGATGACCTTCCGCAGCATTTGTTTGAGCTTTTTATTGAACTGCTTGACGAGCCCATCCGTCTGCGGGTGAAAGATGGAGGTCCGGATCTACTTGATCTGCAGGAGAGCACACAAATCTTTCATTAGGTGGGACATAAACTCAGTACCTTCGTCTGTCAGGATCTCGTTTGGGATGCCCACCTGGCTAAAGAGGTAGAACAGCTCCCGGGCGATTCCCTTGGATACCGCCGCCCGTAGGGGAATGGCCTCGGGATCACCAGGATGTACCGGTGTCCTCGTGCTGTTTTTACCAGGGGTCCCACTATGTCCATGGCGATGCGTTCAAATGGCACAGAGATGATCGGTAGGGTTTCGGAAGTGTGCTTTTGCTGCAGTGAGTTGACACTCCGGGCAGCCGCAAACAGTAGTCTTCCACGGCCCTCCTCACCCCGGGCCAGTGGAACCGGGCGGCGATCCGTTCCCGGGTCTTCTCCATTCCCAGGTGCGCCCCCAACAGGTGGGTGTGGGCCAGCTGAAGAACGGTTCCCACATACCGTCGTCGGGGCACCAACAATAACTCTCAAAGTTCCCCCTGTTGGCGCGACACCTGATACAAAGGGTTATTCTTGATTTGGAAATGGGGGTATCGCCAGTCACTCACCCCCGGGAGTAGCTGTCCATCCACCACTATCACTTGGGCTTGCGGCGGCTTTCAAGATCAGATCCTCACACTGGGCCGTCCCGAATTGTCCGCTCAGTTGGCCCCCAGCGGGTGTCTCGATTAGCCCCTCGAAATCGAGGAGGGGGAGGCTGGGCTCCCCCTCCAGTGGTTCCCCAGGGGGGTCGGGTTCTGGTGCCACGTCCGACTCCAGACCCGTAGATACAGGTTGGTCATCCGGTTGCTTCCGGGCCGCACAGGCGATGAGTCGTCCCCGCTCTCTTCTTCGACTGGCTCGTATCTTTTTCTTCAGCTCATGCCCCCATAGGGCTGCGAACAGCGGACAATCCCGTCCCACTAGGAAAGGTACCAGCAACTCTGGTTCTGCACACACCATCATCTGGCAGCTCCCTTGTGGCGTCATGATTTTGGTCCATATGGTTGGATACCGCTTTGTGTCACCAAGAACACAGGAAATGGACATCTCCCTACCATTTTCGGTCTCCTGGTTCAGCAGGCTCGTGGTTACGAGTGTAACCATACTTCCGGAGTGTAATAGAGCTTCCATGTCGTTTCCGTCAACCTTCACCGGGACCATGGGTGCTGTTGATTCGTGGTGCAGGAGGTGACATAGTTCACGGCGTGACCCACCTCGTCTCCGGGGCTTACTGATGGCATTGACTCCTCTCGAGCCTGGCAATTCCAGGCAAAGTGCCCCCAGGTGCCACACTCAAAACACCTCCTTTGGTCTCCATCTACCTGGGGTCGTCGGTGGCGGATCAGCCCTACCCCAGCCGTCTCTCCACGGGTTAGCGGTCCTTTGGACCTGCCGACTGTCGGTTCGGGGTACACAGCGGTGGGGCTGTCCTCCCGTCCCCTCAAACGGGTCGCCGACTCGGCCTGGCTCCCGCTCAGCAGGGCTTGAGTGTTCTGATAAGTCTCCACTGCTTCCAGGAGGCCCTCCAAGGTCTGGAGCGCGCATAGACTCGCTGCCCTCTTCATATCATGGGGAAGCACCCATAAGAAGCGACCCGGGACCACTTTGTCGAGGATAGAGAGGGTGGATACGTCGGGTAGGAGCCATGCCCTGGTGATGTGCAGTAGGTCGCTCATCTGGGCTCGGGGGGATGCGTTGGGTACGAACCTCCAGTCGTGGAACAGTTGAGCCCGATGGGCCAGGCTGTACCCGTAGAGGCTGAGTATCTCCAGTTTGAGTCCGTTGTAGTTCGTTGTTCGTTGTTCAGGTCCCAATACACCTTTTGGGCATTCCCAGAGAGGAACGGGGCCAGCAGACTTGCCCACTTCGGCCTTGGCCATCCTTCCCGTAGTGCTGTCTGTTCAAACGTATGTTTCGATGTCATCGTCTTCCGTTAGTTTGATTAAAAACTGGTTGGGATGTGATTAAGGAGACGCTCCTCCTTGCAGCTTCCTGATTTCCTCAACGAGGTGGACGTTTTGTAGTCGCTGTTTCTCCAGCGTTTGTTCCTGAACTGCCTGTTGTGCTTGTTGGGCCCGGACGAACTGAGCTATCAACTCGTCCATGCTGATGCTGTGTAAACATCAACCCTGATCTGACCACGTTATCAGAATGCCTGCATTCTCCACCACTTGTGGCAGACCAGGGAGACCTGGCATGTCCAGCAGAGGGAGCCATCGCCTCGTGATGTAGACTCCGTCTGCCACCAGGCCTCAACGAGTCTCCCCCTGGTGGCTGACCTGCTGTACGCCACAGTACATACATTCATACACATATATATACATACAGTACCAGTCAAAAGTTTGGAGACACCTACTCATTGCAGGGTTTTCTTTATTTTTCCATTGTAGAATAATAGTGAAGACATAACTATGAAAGAACACATATTGAATCATGTAGTAACAAAAAAAAGTGTTAAACAAATCCAAATATATTTAAATTTGAGATTCTTCAAAGTAGCCACCCTTTGCCTCGATGACAGCTTTGCACTCTTGGCATTCTCTTAACCAGCTTCATGAGATAGTCACCTGGAATGCATTTAAATTAACAGGTGTGCCTTCTTTAAAGTTAATTTGTGGAATTACTTTCCTTCTTAATGCATTTGAGCCAATCAGTTGTGTTGTGACAAGGTAGGGATGGTACACAGCCCTATTTGGTAAAAGACCAAGTCCATATTATGTCAAGAACAGCTCAAATAAGCAAAGAGAAACAACAGTCCATCATTACTTTAGGACATGAAGGTCAGTCAATGCGGAACATTTCAAGAACTTTGAAAGTGTTTTCAAGTGCAGTCGCAAAAATCATCAAGCACTATGATGAAACTGGCTCTCATGAGGACTGCCACAGGAAAGGAAGACCCAGAGTTACCTCTGGTGCAGAGGATAAGTTCATTAGAGTTACCAGCCTCAGAAATTACATCCCAAATAAATGCTTCAGAGTTCAAGTAACAGACACATCTCAACATCAACTGTTCAGAGGAGATTGTGTGAATCAGGCCTTCATGGTCAAATTGATGCAAAGAAACCACTACTAAAGGACACCAATAAGAAGAAAATACGTTATTTTATTTTATCATTCTTGGCCCAAGCAAGAAAATACTTATTTGGGCCAAGAAACACGAGGAATGGACATTAAGACCGGTAGGAATCTGTCCTTTGGTCAAATCCTTTGGTCCAAATATGTGTTTTTGGTTCCAACCGCCGTGTCTTTGTGAGATGTGGAGTAGGTGAACAGATGATTTCTGTATGTGTAGTTCCCACCGTGAAGCACGGAGGAGGAAGTGTGGGGGTGATTTGCTGGTGACACTGGCTGTGATTTATTTAGAATTCAAAAGACACCGCATATCTGCAACTATATGCCATCCCATCTGGTTTGCGCTTAGTACGACTATCCTTTGTTTTTCAACAGGACAATGACCCAATACACCTCCAAGCTGTGTAAGGACTATTTGACTTAGAAGGAGGGTGATGGGGTGCTTCATCAGATGACATAGGCCTCCACAATCACCCGATCTCAACCCAATTGAGATTGTTTGGGATGAGTTGGACCGCAGAGTGAAGGAAAAGCAGCCAACAAGTGCTCAGCATATGTGGGAACTCCTTCAAGACTGTTGGGAAAGCATTCCAGGTGAAGCTGGTTGAGAGAATGCCAAGCGTGTGCAAAGCTGTCATCAAGGCAAAGGGTGGCTACTTTTGGTTACTACATGATTCCATATATGTTATTTCATAGTTTTGATGTCTTCAATATTATTCTACAATGTAGAAAATAGTAAAAATAAAGAAAAACCCTTGAATGAGTAGGTGTCCAAACTTTTGACTGGTACTGTGTATATATATATATATATATATATATATATATATATATATATATATATATATATATATATATATATATATATATATATATATATACACACACACATACCTTAGAACTGGGTGACTTCTATCAATGCAGCAAGGATGCATAAAAAATATAATCTTCTGATGCTATGACTTAGTGGGCAAGGTCATTGTCACTGGGGCACAGTACAATGTCCCCTCTTCCTCTCCATCACCCCCCTCTCCATCCCCGTCTTTCCGCCCCCCTCCCTCCATCACAGGAGTCCACGCAGTACGTGACTGCAAGAGTCAGGACACCTCTCCTCCCTTATTTTTTTTTATCATTCTGCTCTACAGAGAGGTGTGAAGAGGTGTCCCTGAGTCATAGCACTGCATTGACATAGCAGACGCATTGGCCTGACCCCCCACATTGTAAAATAAATCATTGTCACATTCTTGCTTAAGTGGCTTTTTTAGTGTGCAGGAATCAATTTTCTTACTTCAAGTTCTCCTTGACCTCTGGGTCTTCACAATTTGTGAGCAACCCATTTACACGTTCTGCTTTTCAAAAGGGGTTTTGTAAATACTAAACGTAATAATCTTCCCTTTTTTTTTTTATCTCCCTCTTTTCTTTTTTGCTTTTCTCGCGCTCTGGCCTTTTTTTGTGCTTTTTTGACGCTGCTTAAAGGTGTGACAGAAAACACTGGCAGCTTCACGTTTCGCCCTCTGACACCCAAAGGAAATTTGTGTCTAATAAAAAAAAAATGCAAAAAGCTGAATAGAACGATCAAAGTTTGTGTGTGTGTGTGTGTGTCTGACTAGGGGTAAATCAGATCATTAAGGAGCGGAAAGGAGAGGCCAGAGTGAGACGTTCTGTTCTGTCTTCTCTCATTTAAGCAAACCAGTCCAGATCACCAGGGAAGGTAACATCCAATGACCTCCCTTTGGAAAAATTATCGCATATGTGACAAAACAGAGAGAGAAAGTTTTGTTTATTAGGATCCCACTTAGCTACTGCACATGCAGCAGCTACTCTTCCTGGGGTCCACATAAAACGTACAAATACATGACGAAGTACAGAACAGTAATAGACAAGAACAACGTAACATATTATAAGGGACAACAAAAATACTATTTACACACTATTCACATATTCATATTCTTATATACAGTACAGTTAAATTAGATCTTTAGAAAGAGAAGAGGTGCTGTGATGCAACCATTTTTTTTAAAAATCTGTTTTTTAAAGCTAAACTTGCTTTTTACCTGAGTGTAACCTCTGGTGGCAGAGAATTCCATGATGACATGGCTCTATACATAACTGAGCGATCCATTCAATCTGTCTTTGGTTTATGCACCGTGAAGAAATCCATAGTGTGGTGTCTGGTGGGGTATGTACAGTGCTTTCAGAAAGTATTCACACCACCTGGCTTTTTCCATGTTTTGTTGTGTTACAGCCTGAATTTAAAATGTATTACATTGTGATTGGTGTCACTGGTCTGCACACAATACCCCATAAGGTCAATGTGGAATTATGTTTATAGAATTCTTTACAAATGAATTAAAATGCAAAGCTGAAATGTCTTCAGTCAATAGGTATTCAACCCCTTTGTTATGGCATGCCTGAATAAGTTCAGGAGTAAACGTTTGCTTAACAAGTCACATGAAAGTTGCATGGACTCACTCTGTGTGCAATAATAGTGTTAACCATGATTTTTGAATGACTACCTCATCTCTGTACCCCACACATACAATTATCTGTAAGGTCTCTCAGTCGAGTAGTGAATTTCAACCACAAAGACCAGGGAGGTTTTTTAATGCCTCACAAAGAAGGGCACCTATTTGTAGATGGGTAAAAATAAATAAAGGCTGACATTGAATATCCTTTTGAGCATGGTGAAGTTATTACAGTGTAATTACACTTTGGATGGTGTACTGTAGCAATACACCCGGACACTGCAAAGATACAGGCATCCTTCCTAACTTGCCGGAAAGGAAGGAAACCGCTCAGGGATTTCGCCATGAGGCCAATGGTGACTTTAAAACAGCTACAGAGTTTAATGGCTGTGATAGGAGAATATTTAGGATGGATCAACAACATTATAGTTACTCCACAATAATAACCTAATTGACAGAGTGAAAAGAAGGAAGCCTATACAGAATACAAAATATTGCAAAACATGCATCCTGTTTGCAATAAGGCACTAAAGTTAAAGTGCAAATAAATGTGGCAAAGAAATTACCTTTATGTCCTGAATACAAAGTGTTTATGTTTGGGGCAAATCCAACACAACTCATCACTGAATACCACTCTTCATATTTTCAAGCATGTTGGTGGCTGTATCATGTTATGGGTATGCTTGTCATTGGCGAGGACTATGGAGTTTTTTTAGGATAAAAAGAAATGGAACGGTCCTCCCGGGTTAAGGACGCTGTACTGCAGCGCCAGCTGTGCCACCAGAGAATCTGGGTTCGCGCCCAGGCTCTGTCGTAACCGGCCGCGACCGTGAGGTCCGTGGGGCGACCCACAATTGGCCTAGCGTCGTCCAGGTTAGGGAGGGTTTGGCCGGTAGGGAAATCCTTGTCTCATTGCGCACCAGCAACTCCTATGACGGGCCGGGCGCAGTGCGCGCTAACCAAGGTTGCCAGGTGCACGGTGTTTCCTCCGACACAATGGCGCGGCTGGCTTCCGGGTTGGATGGCGCTGTGTTAAGAAGCAGTGCGGCTTGGTTGGGTTGTGTGTCGGAGGACGCATGACTTTCAACCTTCGTCTCTCCCGAGCCCGTAAGGGAGTTGTAGCGATGAGACAAGATAGTAGCTACTAAAACAATTGGATACCACGAAATTGGGGAGAAAAAGGGGTAAAAATTCAACAACAAAAAAGAAAGGAGCCACAGGCAGGAAAACCTGGTTTAGTCTTCTTTTCAACAGACACTGGGAGATACAGTGCCTTGCGAAAGTATTTGGACCTTTTGCCACATTTCAGGCTTCAAACATAAAGATATAAAACTGTATTTTTATGTGAAGAATCAACAACAAGTGGGACACAATCATGAAGTGGAACTACATTTATTGGATATTTCAAACTTTTTTAACAAATCAAAAACTGAAAAATTGGGCGTGCAAAATTATTCAGCCCCCTTAAGTTAATACTTTGTAGCGCCACCTTTTGCTGCGATTACAGCTGTAAGTCGCTTGGGGTATGTCTCTATCAGTTTTGCACATCGAGAGACTGAATTTTTTTCCCATTCCTCCTTGCAAAACAGCTCGAGCTCAGTCAGGTTGGATGGAGAACATTTGTGAACAGCAGTTTTCAGTTCTTTCCACAGATTCTCGATTTTATTCAGGTCTGGACATTGACTTGGCCATTCTAACACCTGGATATGTTTATTTTTGAACCATTCCATTGTAGATGTTGCTTTATGTTTTGGATCATTGTCTTGTTGGAAGACAAATCTCCGTCCCAGTCTCAGGTCTTTTGCAGACTCCATCAGGTTTTCTTCCAGAATGGTCCTGTATTTGGCTCCATCCATCTTCCCATCAATTTTAACCATCTTCCCTGTCCCTGCTGAAGAAAATCAGGCCCAAACCATGATGCTGCCACCACCATGTTTGACAGTGGGGATGGTGTGTTCAGCTGTGTTGCTTTTACGCCAAACATAACGTTTTGCATTGTTGCCAAAAAGTTCAATTTTGGTTTCATCTGACCAGAGCACCTTCTTCCACATGTTTGGTGTGTCTCCCAGGTGGCTTGTGGCAAACTTTAAACAACAGTTTTTATGGATATCTTTAAGAAATGGCTTTCTTCTTGCCACTCTTCCATAAAGGCCAGATTTGTGCAATATACGACTGATTGTTGTCCTATGGACAGAGTCTCCCACCTCAGCTGTAGATCTCTGCAGTTCATCCAGAGTGATCATGGGCCTCTTGGCTGCATCTCTGATCAGTCTTCTCCTTGTATGAGCTGAAAGTTTAGAGGGACGGCCAGGTCTTGGTAGATTTGCAGTGGTCTGGTACTCCTTCCATTTCAATATCATCGCTTGCACAGTGCTCCTTGGGATGTTTAAAGCTTGGGGAAATCTTTTTGTATCCAAATCCGGCTTTAAACTTCTTCACAACAGTATCTCAGACCTGCCTGGTGTGTTCCTTGTTCTTCATGATGCTCTCTGCGCTTTTAACGGAACTCTGAGACTATCACAGTGCAGGTGCATTCATACAGAGACTTGATTACACACAGGTGGATTGTATTTATCATCATTAGTCATTTAGGTCAACATTGGATCATTCAGAGATCCTCACTGAACTTCTGGAGAGAGTTTGCTGCACTGAAAGTAAAGGGGCTGAATAATTTTGCACGCCCAATTTTTCAGTTTTTGATTTGTTAAAAAAGTTTGAAATATCCAATAAATGTTGTTCCACTTCATGATTGTGTCCCACTTGTTGATTCTTCACAAAAAAATACAGTTTTATATCTTTATGTTTGAAGCCTGAAATGTGGCAAAAGGTCGCAAAGTTCAAGGGGGCCGAATACTTTCGCAAGGCACTGTATATTCACCTTTCAGCAGGACAATAACCTAAACACAAGGCCAAATATTGCTTACCAAAAATAAATTGAATTTTCCTGATTGGCCTAGTTACAGTTTTGATTTCAATTGGCTTGAAAATCTATGGCAAGGCTTTAAAATGTTAACAACCAACTTGACCAAGCTTGAATATTGTTTTTATGTCCAAATATTGTACAATCCAGGTGTGCAAAGCACAAATGTTTCTTAACATTTTCTCCTCAACCCTCAACAAGGAAAGACTACCATGCATGTTGTTGATGTTAGTTCCCTGCATACAGTTAATGGCAAGGCCTTTCTGCACCTGACCATATTACCGGACAGTAATCAAGATGGGAGAAGATCAAAGCCTGATCAACTAGTACAGTGGATCTTTCTGTCAAAAACGCAGGACATCTTTTTATAACAGACATACTGCACCTCTCCCCATCTCCACAACAACTTTGTGAGTATGACTTTGTCAAACTGACCATCAAATGTTACTGCGACGAGTTCAGCTTCTTCAACTTGTTCAATGGTCACATCCTTTATGCACAACTCCAGTTGAGGCTTAGGTCGAAGTTAATGCTCTGAACCAAATACAATGTCTTTGGTTTTAGATGTATTTAACTCCTTGCTAAGAGTCTCAGTGAGCTCACTCTCTGTAGGTGCTGATGTGTGGAGTGTGCAATGATCAGCATACGTAGTCATTTGAGCTTATCTGATTTTAGAGAAGCTTCCATTGAAAAATACTCTCCTGAGTTCTATTGGATAAGTAACTCTCCAACCATTTGATGGCAGGTGATGTCAAGCCATAACAAGTGATTTTTTTTCAATAACAAATTAGATCCAACTATCATCTTATCATCATGTCTTTTAGACAATCATCAGTCATCTGAGTCAGTGCAGTACAAGTTGAGCGCCCTTTGTTCAAACAAGTACAATGAGAGAGGAAGACATAAAGAGGAGAGAGCACGTGTATGAATTTGACTGTTGTAGGTGTTGACATTCATCTTCTCTTCTTCCGATAAGTGGAGAGTTGCCAGATGGTATCCCCTTAGATCAGGGGCACTCAAATACTATTTGAGAACGTCCAGTCACACAAATTTCCCATGTGGCAAAGGCCTGGATGGATATTGTAATTTATTTATTCATTTTAATAGGTTGGGACCTGCGGTCCATTGGTCTTGTTACGTTCATTTTCTTTTCGCAACATTGGTGTTGGCAAAGAATTACATATAGAATCAGGGATATGTGTGGGATCTCTATGCGTGTACACACCAGTGGATTATATTGAACCTTCTTATATCACTGTATAGGAGTAGGTAACACAATTGAATCATGTTCAGTAATTAACTATTTATTATAAAGTGTTACTCAGCATTATTCTTTGAGAACAGTGATAGATCGTATGTATTTGTTCTATGTTATTTGATTCAAATGGTCCCTTAAATCTAAATATCAATATGAACAATTACATCAATGAGTAGTGTGCGTTTTATTGTCAATTAGAGTTACATGTTACACAGATTGCAATGAATAGATTGCAATGAAAGTTGAAAAGATTCAATCAAATTCTAATTTATTGAAAGTTACCAAAATTTTCTAAAATGTACTGTGCATTTTAATGCAAAGCTGGAAAATACTCTTGTTGTTTGCAGGTTTCATAATTAGGAAAACACAATGTTACATATATCATACCCACTGATATTACACTCCATTGCAACATATATTAAATTACTTGATTGAATGATTACATCATTTATCCCAATTCACTTTTTCTCCTTGGTCAGCTCTTCATCCTCCTCTTTGATTACTTTTCATTTCAATCAACTCTAAGGATGTCGGCAGGTGTGTGTACATGCACGTCTTTCATGTGCTAATAGTTTTTCTCCCATTTACAACGGAGACTCGCGGTTACATCCCTGCAAAATCTTCAGGCAACAGAAATCCTTAACCGCATAACAATCGTCTAAAACAATGCCCTTCCCTTCATTGTCAAATTATTAGTTAAGTCAATGTCACTTAATTGCCTCTCGCCTTTTCTTTTATGCTATCGAAATAACCTGGATTTCCCCTTTAACAGCGGTTGGTAAACATTATCTAAACGCATCTCAAACGCATTTCAAATGCTCGGCAGGTCAATATCACGTAATTTCCCCAGCTTTGATATGAACAAAAACAAAAGGATTCCCCCTGAATATCGCTGTGTAAACATTATCTAAACTCATCTCAAACGCTCGCCGCTCCTCATCCCGTCAGGATTAATAGGGGTGTGGAATATGACACTGCTCTGTTGATTCTGCCTGTCAGGAGCCTTCTGCTCTCTTCATTATGGGCCCGCTCAGCGATTGTGTGTATGCAAAACATCCCCCTGCCACACACACATAGACAGACACACACACACTATTTTTAGTGTGTGTATTTCAGTGTAGCGTCATAAATTATGACATGCCGCAGCCTAATGAAGCCATAAGAAATAATGCATATTCACTAATGGAGCGGGCTGCCCCTGAGTGCGCCGGAGCCCGTTACAAATTTACAGTGTATGGTGACAGCTACCAGCCTCATTGAAGAAAACGTCATTGGACGGAAATGCTTCACAGTGACAGTAGTAAACAGGATCGATAGAATACAGATCAGTAAAGCCTGAACTTGTGTCTTTTGTTGTTGTTATAAGCATGCATGAGCCTTTAAAATGTATTGTAAGGCTTATGATATTTGATTGTCTCTCCATGTAGGACCTGACTCAAAATAGTTTTAGTCAAGTTGATAACGAGACATAAGGGGTCATACATGCTTATGCTAAGTCTTACGATGCATAATAACAGCATTGGGATGCATTACTCCTGCAGGCTTAACATAAAGTCATAAAACAGTTTTAAATGTAGCCAATTTGTAGGAAGAGGTATGATGAAATGAATCGCACAAAATATATTATGAATAAAAAATGTCATTTTAAAGCATTCCATTGGAAACCTTAAACACATTCTAGTAATGTTAATAGCCAGCTTTAGGGAAATATCTATCAGTAATTCAGTTGATGACTTTCAAGTGAATCCTTGCCTTGCTATTGTTACTTTAGTAGCTCCATTTTCATGTAAACCAAATTCTACTGAAACAATAAATATATATACAAAAAATAGCCTACAATGTAATATGCATTCATACTGTAAATATACCCTGCCCAAAACCTTTAACCACCAAAAAAAGAGATGTAATCTATGTGTGCAACAAACAGCACTATTGGATACTGTTCCACACTGCAAATGTAATCTGTTCTGCTAGTGCAACCCTTTCCCTCCTATAGCTCCATTTGTTGGTTCCCCTTGCCATGTGACAGATGATAGCTTAAAGTAGTCTCCTTAGTTTGCTGGCGCTATGTGTCACTTTCAGGTTCCATTACCCCTGACAAACTGGAACATTTCTGTTTTCCCCTCTCCGGTGCTGCTCATCGGCCTAAAAAAATGTGCTGCGTGCTTTGTGTGTTTCTCTCTCTGTCTCGCTCTCGCTCTCTCTCTCTCTCTCTCTCTCTCTCTCTCCACTTTGTTCTTTATTTTGAATTTGCTTCCAGATGCAGGGGGATGCCTTTGAATGATTTTTTGTTTTGTTTTTGTAAGTGTTGTATTGTCCCCAAGTCAAGAACAGACTATGGGAGACGTACAGTACTACATAGAGCCATGGCTACATGGAACTCTATTCCACATCAGGTAACTGATGCAAGCAGTAGAATCAGATTTGGGAAAAAAACTGACAAAAATACACCTTATGGAACAGTAGGGACTGTGAAGAGACACACACACATGATAAGACACGCACTCGTACACATGGAATTTGTATTGTAGATATTTGATTGTAGAGTAGTGGCCTGAGAGAACACCTATATGTGTTGTGAAAAGTGTTATGTAATGTAATATTTTAAATGGTATATAACTGCCTTAATGTTCCTGTACCCCAGGAAGAGTAGGTGCTGCCAAAGCAGCAGCTAATGGGGATCCTTAATAAATACAAATACAGCATGGTATGTTCTGTGTCAAACTCTCTTATTGCCCTGTCTCCCTCTCTCGCGCTCTCTCTCTCTCTCTCGCTCTTTCTTGTATCTCTCTTTGCTGCAGGTTCGGAGCACAGTTAAAAGGATCAAGGAGAGAAGAAAAGCGCTACGTTTTTCAGTATGTAACCTAGCATCCCTTTTACGTGTGTGTGTGTGTGTGTGTACAGATTCACATAGTTCACCACATAGTTCATACATAGTTCACCATAGTACACACACCATGTTCTTTTCCACATCAATGCTGCAATGTCAGTGAGAAGTAGCCGCTGAGCAATGCTTTTTGTACCGCTGGCAGAAAGCCCCATGTTAGAAGCCCTTATACATCAAACACGCACCTCTGTAATAGCCCCTATGCCGCACGCCGGCCCAGCACCTTCATCCCGACCAATGTCACCCGCACCACCGGGGTTACAAGTTTCTAATCCTGGACGAGCTGTCCCCTGACATTAAAGTGTCAGGCCACTATTTATACTGTTCCCTCCTGCTCCCTGCAATCACTTAGCTCCGGCAAAGCGCTTTAAAACTAGTTAATAGCCCCCCTCCACACATACACACACCAACCAAAGCCCCCCACCCCCCTTCACACACAACAACTGTCCCCTCTCCTCTACCCCCTTCTGCAACTCGTCCCTTATGAGTGATCACATTAACTCCTCTCCCGGGTTGTCACGCTTTATGGCTCAGAGCAGTTTGTTCCCCAGTCCAGTCCCCCCACCCTTCAACCATCAGGTAATTGAGAAGGGAATCAGACCATTTTTAAAGGCAGATTGATTTTAGAATATCGCCCCTTCTTCCTTTTTGACCCCGTTACAGTTCCTGACACTGTGAAGATTGTGACTAGTAAAAAAAAAAAATGGCTCGGGAGGGGGGGGGGCAAACACACCCCAGGGTAGCTGATATACCGTGCAGCTGTATTATCAGTGTGGGGGTGCTCCTTTTAGTGCTCTCTGGCAATTTTCCAATCTCAAAGTCCGCCATCCAGTTTGCCCATGCAGCGGATGTTTTTTAGCTAATGCTATTTTGCCCCATAAATCCCGCTGAAATACAGTATCTACCTGTCTGTCTGGAGATGGGAGACATTTGGCTCTAGATGACCGAACATGCCCTATATCTCCCCAGTTGTAAAATATAGGATTCAGTATCGTCTCTGGTGGAAGGTACGAATACAGTTCTTTGCAGCATACCGTTACTGCATATGGTACTTCAGAAGATAAATGAGACATACAAAATAGTTTTATCTAAAAGTATTTTTATGAATGTTTCATAAGGTTGATGTAAAATGATTGTGTGACGCATAACCAGATATACTGGAATGAAGCACGCTGTTCGTTTCAGCTCTGTTTTCTAAATGGCCATTAGTCCATAGATTTCTCAGAATGCACATCAAAGCAAATATTGAAATAAAAAAATAAAAAAAGAGGATACACAGCGCAGCGTTGTTGTTCACATCTCTTAAATGATCCGGCGCCGCATTCATGTCAGCATAGGTATAGTGCAGCGAAGCAAAAAATGACCCCCAATCATTACATCTAATGACATTCTGTCATTGTTAATTTAATAATCCTATTGACCGCTGTTCAGCAGCCCCAAAATGCAGTAGGTTGTGCAAACAGCCCTTTTAGACCTCCGGGAGTCCCCCCTTCAAGTTAATTTATACACAAGCTCTAGACCAATGTTGCCTGCCTGCTTGATACCAACTGCCTGGTGACCCTCATGACCCCACACTTGTACACACACTGCCAGATTGCTTTGTGAAATAAAGCTGTCAGTTGCACCACCCAAATAAAAAACAACCCCTTTTCAATACTTGGAGTTCCGTGGCTTTGACAGCACTGAAATATCGATATTGGAAGTGGATTAGTAAAAAAATAAGTCTTCTTAATTCAAGTTTTGACAAGATATAGGAAGCCGGGGGCGAACAGTGTGGGTGCGTGTGTGTTTCCTGGAGATCTACATTGAGTAGGGGTTGTAAAGGGAGCGGCAGGCATAACTTTGAGAGTTTGTTCAGAGATCTGTGATGCTAGGCATTCCTTCATGACAGACATATGTAATACAAGAGGCCGAGCCCATGGAAGTGCCCTGGTGCTCTCTGAAGTCTGTTTAATAGCTGTGCAAACAAATGGGATTCAATGATTGGAGTTTATTTTGGTCTCTTAGAGAGATTCCCTGTTTTAAATGTGTTCAAATTGTGAAATGTGTCGCCCATAGAGATGGATAGAGAGTGCACTTGCCACAAAACACTTTGATTGCATGCACAATGCCATGGAGGGATTTCACCATTTTAACTGGGTGGTCAACTGGTCTGCACATGGTCTTCTTTCTTAAATGGGTTTGTTTATAGTTTGTAAGGTTTCCATCCAGGTCAGTAGGAGAATCTGCCAATGAATTACAAGGAGCAGAAGGAGGAAGTAATGTCAGGTTGTCGGCTAGGACAGCTTTCCATTCTAAAGCCCATAGACCTTTTGTCTGTTGGCGGCACTCCCCTCCTCTAAGCGCGCCTCCAAATCAAAACCCCAAACGAGAACAAAGAAGAAACTGAGCGGGGAAAACTTGTGCACTCAATGAGAAGAATCGAGCCCGAAAACAAGATATTTGATCAACTGAATGCTTTCAAAAGGATGAAATATTATTACCCTTGAATATAATTTTTTTCCTACATTTTTTTGTTAATACATTTATTCTATTTATTTTCAGCACACATTTTGTTCTTTTTTTGCTTAAAATATAAGTATTATTTTTGTTTACAGTTTTTATTCTTCCTCAGTCAATCATTACAGTGAGGGGGGAAATTATTTGATCCCCTGCTGATTTTGTACGTTTGCCCACTGACAAAGAAATGATCAGTCTATAATTTTAATGGTAGGTTTATTTGAACAGTGAGAGACAGAATAACAACAAAAAAATCCATAAAAACGCATGTCAAAAATGTAATAAATTGATTTGCATTTTAATGAGGGAAATAAGTATTTGACCCCCTCTCAATCAGAAAGATTTCTGGCTCCCAGGTGTCTTTTTTACAGGTAACGAGCTGAGATTAGGAGCACACTCTTAAAGGGAGTGATCCTAATCTCAGTTTGTTACCTGTATAAAAGACACCTGTCCACAGAAGCAATCAATCAATCAGATTCCAAACTCTCCACCATGGCCAAGACCAAAGAGCTCTCCAAGGATGTCAGGGACAAGATTGTAGACCTACACAAGGCTGGAATGGGCTACAAGACCATCGCCAAGCAGCTTGGTGAGAAGGTGACAACAGTTGGTGCGATTCGCAAATGGAAGAAACACAAAAGAACTGTCAATTTCCCTTGGCCTGGGGCTCCATGCAAGATCTCACCTCGTGGAGTTGCAATGATCATGAGAACGGTGAGGAATCAGCCCAGAACTACACGGGAGGATCTTGTCAATGATCTCAAGGCAGCTGGGACCAAAGTCACCAAGAAAACAATTGGTAACACACTTCTCAGGGAAGGACTGAAATCCTGCAGCACCCGCGAGGTCCCCTGCTCAAGAAAGTACATATACATGCCCGTCTGAAGTTTGCCAGTGAACATCTTAATGATTCAGAGGACAACTGGGTGAAGTGTTGTGGTCAGATGAGACCAAAATGGAGCTCTTTGGCATCAACTCAACTCACCGTGTTTGGAGGAGGAGGAATGCTGCCTATGACCCCAAGAACACCATCCCCACCGTCAAACATGGAGATGGAAACATTATGCTTTCAGGGTGTTTTTCTGCTAAGGGGACAGGACAACTTCACCGCATTAAAGGGTCGATGGACAGGGCCATGTACCGTCAAATCATGGGTGAAAACCTCCTTCCCTCAGCCAGGGCATTGAAAATGGGTCGTGGATGGGTATTCCAGCATGACAATGACCCAAAACACACGGCTCAAGAAGAAGCATATTAAGGTCTTGGAGTGGCCTAGCCAGTCTCCAGACCTTAATCCCATAAAAAAGCTGTGGAGGGAGCTGAAGGTTCGAGTTGCCAAATGTCAGCCTCGAAACTTTAATGACTTGGAGAAGATCTGCAAAGAGGAGTGGGACAAAATCCCTCCTGAGATGTGTGCAAACCTGGTGGCCAACTACAAGAAACATCTGACCTCTGTGATTGCCAACAAGGGTTTTGCCACCAAGTACTAAGTCATGTTTTGCAGAGGGGTCAAATACTTATTTCCCTCATTCAAATGCAAATCAATTTATAACATTTTTGACATGCGTTTTTCTGGATTTTTTTGTTGTTATTCTGTCTCTCACTGTTCAAATAAACCTACCATTAAAATTATAGACTGATCATTTATTGGTCAGTGGGCATACTTACAAAATCAGCAGGGGATCAAATACGTTTTTCCCACACTGTAAGTCCTTGACTCCTTACTCTTCTCCCTGTGCCCCTCCAGAACTGTGCCAGCTCCAGACCCTCCAGCTCATTGACCAGCTCCCGGCCCGCCAGCTCCCCCACGCCCTCCCCCCAGGGCCCCCAAGGTCCCAGCCTGGACGAAGGGGGGGATAAGACCTGCTCCGGCCAGCCCAGCCCACTCCCCAACCTTACCTACCCCCACACCCCAGGCCCTGTGGAGGAGAACGCCAACAGAGGTGAGCCACAAGCTCCCTCACCCACAGTTCCGATGACAGTACTACCTACAGAGGTGAATCGATGACTTCCTCCTTTTCTGACCCTCATCCTGAATGCTGCATTTCACTCCGAAAACAAGATCTCAGGCTGTATATTGCGTACCATAGTCTGAAAGCTGAATGAAAGGGGGGGAAAGACAGCTGAAAGAATATGCTCCAGCTTTTCACAAAAATAATCTAAATTGTCCCAAAAATATTTAGACACTCATTCTTCACTTCAAAAACATATTACCCTGTTGTGGGAGTGTGGCCAAGTGTAGTTTGTAGTTGTGCAGACTCCCATGGACATATTGCCCACAGTGGCATGGGTACGAATCTCACCCCAGTCTGTACTTTCTTGCTGTCTTCCCCTCTACAACCTGTACCCTGCCTACCTTCCAACTGTCTAAGTAAATTACGAAAAGAAGGACAGAGCTCTTGTCCTCCTTTTTGTAAATTAAATACAAAATAAGAATATTACTCAAATGTTGTACAACTTTGATCATGATCACAATCATGAAATTCAGGAACAAAAATAAAACAAATAACCTTTGCTGATTTTTCTAAACCAATAATAGTTCCTCTTAGAGGATTTTGAGTAACCTATGTAATTAGGACTGAGAAATATGGAACTTTATTCAATCGAAACCTGAAACCGGATCTTGGTTTCAACAAGAGTTTGGAGTCATTTAATCAACAAACATAACATGTCAATTCAACCTCACATTTATTCAAACCATCTTCCTCGAGAACAATCTCATCCTAGTCTTACTGCGGAAACATGTGTATTGGCTTTGATTGAACAGCGAATCTGCGATGCATTAGGTTGTGAACGAGGAGCGGTGCTTGGCACAGAGAGTGAACCCAGACGTGATAGCTCCTCTGTAGGACTCAAACACTGTCCAGACTGCACAGACTGAACAGCTTTAATGCAGTTCCCTGACCCGTGTATCACTGAGTGGAGTCAATGTAATTGAAGGGGAGGAAAACACACATGATAACACACAACACAGCCATGCATGCACGCAATCACATATGCACGCGTGCACACACAAAGCATTTACGCACATGCACACACACCTATAGACACACAAACACAACACAGACACACACACACAGCAGAGGAAAGTTTCAAAGCAGTGAAAAAAGGATGGTGGCATCTCCTTAGTAAGTGACTCAAATACAGAGTCAAGCTGCTATATCTTCTCATTTCTTTAAAGCTGCAATCTGGTATTCAAACAACTGCTCAGCCTGACACTTTTTTGGTAAACTGGTGAGGGATGGGTTCAAGGACTGACCATCCATGGAGATCAAAATTATGTTTTAACCATGGTTTGAAGCTATACATTGTTTACACACAATGGAGTAAAATTTGCTCATATTTGGGGTTCTGACAGAGAAAAAGAGTCTAACTAAGCTCATGAGGCATTTCTATGTTATATTTAAGCAATAAGGCCGGGGGGGGGGGGGGGGGGGGGGGTGTGGTATATGGCCAATATACCATGGCTAAGGGCTGTTCTTATGCACGACGCAACACGGAGTGCTAGGACACAGCCCTTAGCCAGCCGTGTTATATTGGTCATATATCACAAACCCCTGAGGTGCCTCATTGCTATTTTAAACTGGTTACAAACATAATTAGAGCAGACCAAACTGAAATACATAAATATCTAATTTACATACAAAACCAGTCAAAAGGGTTTTTCTTTATTTTTACTATTTTCTACGTTGTAGAATAATAGTGAAGACATCAACACGATGAAATAACATATATGGAATCATGTAGTAACCAAAAAAGTATTAAACAAATCAAAATATATTTGATATTTGATTTTCTTCAAAGTAGCCACCCTTTGCCTTGATGACAGCTTTGCAGACTCTTGGCAACCAGCTTCATGAAGAATTGTTTTCCAATAGTCTTGAAGGAGTTCCCACATATGCTGAGCACTTATTGGCTGCTTATCCTTCACTCTGCGGTCCATCCCAAACCATCTCAATTGGGTTGAGGTCAGGTGATTGTGGAGGCCAGGTAATCTGATGTAGCACTCCCATCACTCTCCTTGGTCAAATAGCCCGTAACCAGCCTGGAGGAGTGTTTTGGGTCAATGTCCTGTTGAAAAACAAATGATAGTCCCACTAAGCGCAAACTGGATGGGATGGCGTATCGCTGCAGAATCCTGTGGTAGCTATGCTGGTTGAGTGTGCCTTGAATTCTAAATAAATCACTGACAGTGTCACCAGCAAAGCACCCCACACCATCACATCTCATCCTCCATACTTCACGGTGGGAATCACATATGCAGAGATCATCCGTTCACCCTACAAAGACATGGCTGTTGGAGACAAAAATCTCGTATTTGGACTCGTCAGACCAAAGGACAGATTTCCTCCAGTCTAATGTCCATTGCTTGTGTTTCTTGGCCCAAACAAGTCTCTTCTTATTATTGTTGTCCTTTAATAGTGGTTTCTTTGCAGCAATTCGACCATTAAGGCCTGATTCACGCAGTATCCTCTGAACAGTTGATGTTGAGATGTGTCTGTTACCTGAACTTTGTGAAGCATCTATTTGGGCTGCAATCTGAGGTGGTGTTAACTCTAATGTACTTATCCTCTGCAGCAGAAGTAACTCTGGGTCTTCCTTTCCTGTGGTGGTCCTCATGAGATCCAGTTTCATCATAGCGTTTGATGGACTGCACTTAAAGAAATTTTCCGTATTGACTGACCTTTATGTCGTAAAGTAATGATGGACTGTCGTTTCTCTTTGCTTATTTGAGCTGTTCTTGCCATAATGTGGACTTGGTCTTTTACCAAATAGGGCTATCTTCTGTATACCACACCTACCTTGTCACAACTCAACTGATTGGCTCAAACGTATTAAGAAAGAAAGAAATTCCTCAAATGAACTTTTAACTAGGCACTAATTGAGATGCATTCCAGGTGACTACCTCATGAAGCTGGTTGAGAGAATGCCAAGAGTGTGCAAAGCTGTCATCAAGTCAAAGTGTGGCTACTTTGAAGAATCTGAAATTTAAAATATATTTTGATTTGTTTAACACTTTTTTTGTGACTACATATGTGTTATTTCATAGTTTTGATGTCTTCACTATTATTCTACAATGTAGAAAATAGTAAAAATAAGGAAAATGAGTAGGTGTGTCTGAATGTTTGACTGGTACTGTAAGTATTCACACCTTTGAATCAATACTTTGTAGAAGTATTTTTGCACTGATTACAGCTGTGAGTCTTTCTGGGTAAATGTTTCCACTCCTGGATTGTGCAACATTTTCCCTTTGTTCTTGAGACAATTCTTCAAGCTCTGTTAAATTGGTTGTTGTAAGTCAAAACTGTAACGAGGCCACTTTGGAACATTCACTGTGTCACGCCCTGATCTGTTTCACATGTCCTTGGGATTGTCTCCACCCCCTCCAGGTGTCGCTTATTTTCCCCAGTGTATTTATCCCTGTGTTTCCTGTCTCTCTGTGCCAGTTCGTCTTGTATGTTTCCAAGTCAACCAGCATTTTTTCCTGTTCTCCTGCTTTTTGCATTCTCCTTTTTCTAGTCCTCCTGGTTTTGACCCTTGCCTGTTTCTGGACTTTGTACCCATGACCATGGGTTAAAGGCTATTATGGAGCAAATCAGGGAGTTAGCTCAGACTGTCTACCACCTCTGGAAAACCCCAATCATCCAGTAATTTTTTTCCTGTCTGTGGTGAGTTTGTACAGCCTATCCCGACTCCCTGTGAACCCCTCGTACCTCCTCCAGAGCGATATTCGGGGAATCCTGGTACCTGCCAGGGTTTTCTTTCTCTGCTCGCTTATTTTTGAGCTACAGCCTTCTTTGTTTTCTTCAGACCGATCAAATGTTGGGAAGGGCGCTCTCCTGGGCTACAGCAGTTTGGGAGCAACAATCTGCCATTTGCGGTCATTTGGAGGAATTCATGGCAGAGGTGAGTTTGAGTCTCCGGTTTAAAGGAGAAAGGTGGCCAGAAAACGTCTTGACTTACGTCAAAACTCCATAGTGTGGCAGACTACGCGGTGGACTTTCGCACGTTGGCTACCGAGAGTGCCTGGAATCCGGAGTCTCTTTTCGATACTTTTCTGCACGGATTATCTGAGGAGGTAAAGGGTGAGCTAGCTGCTCGGGAACTGCCGGTGGACCTCGACTCTCTTATCGCCTTAACCATTCAAATTGAAGGACACTTAAGGGAACGCAAGTGAGAGGAGGTCTGGTCTCGGGCACACTCGTGCTCCCGCTATGGTGTGTTCACCTCCTATGGAATCTGGAAGTTTCCAAAGGCAGGCAGCTCTTCCGAGAGGAGTTGAGAGAGTCCCCAGAGCTCTCTCGTGAATCTACGATGGGTGATTTGGATATTCCTGAGCCTATGCAGTTGGGACGAACTAGGCTATCAGTTTGGGAGCGCTCACGGGGGATGAATAATAACAGTTGTCTGTACTGTGGAGGGGCAGGACATTTGCCCTATTAGGAAACCCGTGTCTCTAATGGGTACCAGTACTATGGTGAGTCAGACTGGGAGTTCTTTAACTCCCATCACCCGCACACCCCTTTTTGCTCTTGTGCTGTGGGGAGACCAATCTAAGTCTCTCCGAGTACTCATTGGCTCTGGGGCTGATGAATGTCTTATGGATGCCACGATAGCATCGGAGCTTGGTATTCCCACTCAGCCGCTCTCTGTGCCCATGGATGCTAGGACACTGGACGTCCACTCTATAGGGGAAGTCACCCATAGTACTGTGCCCGTTCAATTACGGGTTTCTTGTAACCTCAGTGAGACCATGCAGTTCCTCCTCATTGCATCTCCCCATGTTCCGGTTGTTTTGGGATTTTCCAGGCTACAAAACACAATCCTGTGTTGGAGTCCTTTTTGCCATTCCCACTGCCTTCAAGCAGCACAGCCTTCCCCAAGTCATCCTCCTCAGGATGTTAGCAAGACTGTGGATGTCTCTGCTTTTCCTACTGAATACCATGACCTCCTGGAAGTGTTCAGTAAGGCACGTGCTACTTCCCTTGCACCATCCTTATGATTGTGCCATTGATCTTCTCCCAGGCACTACACCACCTCGGGTCAGCTGTATTCTCTGTCCGGACCAGAGACCAAGGCTATGGAGGAGTACATAGAGGAGTCTCTGGCAACTCTGGCTGTCTGTCCTTCTGCATCTCCTGCCGGCGCATGGTTTTTCTTTGTGGAGGACAAGACCCTGCGCCCATGCATTGACTACCGGGGACTTAACGATATCACGGTCAAATCGTTACCCCCTACCTCCCCTCGGCATTTGAACCTCTCCAGGGGGCTACCATGTTTTCCAAGTTGGACATATGGATTGCCTACCACCTGGTTCGGATACGCGAGGGGGATGAGTGGAAGACAGCCTTCAATACAGCCAGTGGACATTATGAGTGTCAGGTCATGCCATTTGGACTCACCAACGCTGTCTTCCAGGCTTTGGTCAATGATGTGCTTCGGGACATGCTAAACCGGGTTGTGTTCCTCTACCTGGACGACATCCTGTTTTTTTTCCCAATCTGCCCAAGAACATGTACTCCACGTCAGACAGGTCCTTCAGCGCCTCCTGGAGAACCAATTGTTTGTGAAAGCAGAGAAGTGTGATTTCCACCGCTCTACAATCACCTTTCTGGGATATGTCATTGCTGAGGGCAATGTTTAGATGGATCCTGGAAAGGGGAAAACAGTGGTGGATTGGCCTCAACCAACGTACAGGGTGCAGTTGCAACGGTTTCTTGGGTTTGCATACTTCTACCGCCGTTTCATTCGGGATTACAGCACCCTGGCAGCCCCCCTCTCAGCACTCCCCCAAGTTACCGTTCAAATGGTCTCCAGCTATCGACAAAGCCTTTGTGGAGCCTGAAGCCTCGGTTAACAACAGCACTCATCCATCCGGACCCCTCGCGCCAATTTGTGGTGGAAGTGGATGCTTCGGATGTTGGAGTGGAGGTCATCCTGACCCAGCGATCTGCCCAGGACCAGAAGCTTCGTCCCATCGTCTCAATCCTGCTGAGAGGAACTACGATGTTGGCAACCGAGAACCCATGGCGGTAAATATGGTGTTGGAGGAGTGGAGGCACTGGCTGGAAGGAGCAGAACAGCCATTCCTGTTCTGGACCGACCATAAAAACGTGGAATATCTCCATTCAGCCAAGCGCTTCAACTCAAGGCAGGCCTGGTGTGCCCTCCTGTTTTACCAGATTCAACTTTTACCATTTCCTACCATACTGGGTCTAAAAATGTGAAGCCTGATGCTCTCTCCCGCCTATATAGTTCCTCTGCCACACCCTCGACTTCCAAAACCATTCTCCCTACCTCATGCCTTGCTGCCACTGTGGATTGGGGTATTGAAGACCTGGTTTGTGAGGCGCAACGCTCCCAACCTGGACCTGAAGGGGGCCCGGCTAACCGTCTGTTTGTCCCTAGTCTGGTCCCGGGTCCTGGAATAGGCTCATTCCTCCAGGCTGACCTGTCATCCAGCGTCCCGTTGTACACTAGCCTTCCTTCGACAACGCTTCTGGTGGCCCACTGGTCCCTAACGTCTCTGCCTTCGTCACTGCATGCACTGTGTGTGCTCAAAATAAGACTCCATGGCAAGCTCCTTCTGGCCTCCTGCAGCCACTACTGGTTCCTCATCGACACTGGTATTATATATCTCTGGACTTTGTCATTGGGCTCCCTCTGTCTGATGGCAGTCGACCGTTTCTCCAAGGCCGCCCATTTCATCCCTCTTCCCAAACTACCTTCAGCCAAGGAGACGGCCCAGCATGTCTTCCGGATCCATGGATCCTGTCCACGACCATTCTCTTGACTACCCGTTTGGATTAATAAACATTGTAAGACTCCAACCATCTGCCTCCTGTGTCTGCATTTGGGTCTCGCCTTGTGCCTTGATACACTGTCTTTGTAAGCAACTCAAGTGTAGATTTGGCAATGTGTTTTTATTTTGAATTTCAACCTTTATTTAACTAAGCAAGTCTTATTTTCAATGACAACCCACTGTTCCCCTGTAGGCCAACTGCCTTGTTCAGGGGCAGAACAATAGATTTTTTTTACCTTGTCTGCTCAGCGATTCGATCCAGCAACCTTTTGGTTACTTGCCTAACAGTCTAACCACTAGGCTACTAGGATATTGTGTTTTAAGTTAAGGTGAATTAATCTTCCAGTGTCTGGTGGAAAGCAGAGTGAACCAGGTTTTCCTCTAGGATTATGCCCAGTCCTTAATGATTTCAAACACACCCATAACATGATACAGCCACCATTACACGTGAAAATATGGAGTGGTACTCAGTAATGCATTGTATTTGATTCGCCCCAAAAATACTACTTTGTATTGAGGACAAAAAGTGAATTGCTTTGCCACACTTTTTGCTGTGTTAATTTAGTGCCTTGTTACTAACAGGATGCATGTTTTGGAATATTTTTATTCTGTACAGGCTGCCTTTTTCTCCTCTGTCAATTCGGTTAGTATTGTGGAGTAACTACAATGTTGATTCGTCCTCAGTTTTCTAGAATGCCTCAGCAGTTTCCTTCCTCTCCGGCAACTGAGTTAGGAAGGATGCCTATACCTTTGTCGTGACTGGGTGTAGTTATACTAAACAAAAATATAAACGCCACGTGCAACAATTTTAAAGGTTTTACTGAGTTACAGTTCATATGAGGAAATCAGTCAATTTAAATAAATTCATTAGGCCCTAATCTATTGATTTCACATGGCTGGGAATACAGATATGCATCTGTTGGTCACAGATTTTTTTTTTAATTGACCTTACAATGGGCCTCAGGATCTCATGGTATTTCTTTGCATTGAAATTGCCATCGATAAAATGCAATTGTTTGTTGTCCGTAGCGAATGCCTGCTCTTACCATAACACCAACGGCACTCTTTTCATAGCAAACCGCTCACCGCACAACACTATACACGTGGAGGCAGCTTATGGTAGAGAAATGAACATTTTCTGGCATCAGCTCTGGTGGCCATTCTTGCAGTCAGCATGCCAATTGCACGCTCCCTCAACTTTTTATTTTTTATTTTATTTTACCTTTATTTAACCAGGCAAGTCAGTTAAGAACAAATTCTTATTTTCAATGATGGCCTGGGAACAGTGGGTTAACTGCCTGTTCAGGGGCAGAACGACAGATTTGTACCTTGTCAGCTCGGGGGTTTGAACTCGCAACCTTCCGGTTACTAGTCTAACGCTCTAACCACTAGGCTACCCTGCCGCCCCAACTTGAGACATCTGTTGCATTGTGTTGTGACAAAACTGCATATTTTAGAGTGGCCTTTTATTGTCCACAGGTGCACCTGTGTAATGCTGTTTAATCAGCTTATTGATATGCCACACCTCAGGTGGACGGATTATCTTGGCAAAGAAGAAATCCTCACTAATAGGGATGTTAACCAATGTCTAAACTATTATTGCACACGGTGAGCCCATGCAACTTACAGTATTATGTGACTTGTCCATCAATTACAGCAAGCGAGGGGGCCCACAAAACGCAGCCGAGGCCAATTTTATTTAATTATTTGTGAAGCACAAACATAAATATTGATTGTCAGCCGTTATTATCCAGCTAATTTCCTGTGCGGCACCACCTCCCATATCAATGTGCTCCGCTCTGCATGATTGAGCGTCTAGTGAGCTTTGCGCTAGCATTGCACTCTACTGCTCTGCTTTACTCTACTGTTTGCATATGTAAAGCTCAGCGGAGCCTCAGCGCTCGCACAACCACTCTAACTAATCGTCTTGACGAGCCCGCCCATAATCCAACGCAACATGAGCAATGATTGAATATTTGTTTTTAATACCGGGCCACTTTCTTTAATCGTCGGCGGGTAGTGGGTAGGGCACCCCCCTGACCGCCAAGGGAGCAGTGGAACTAGATAGTGTGAGGAGGACACAGAGAGAGAGAGAGGGAGAGAAAGAGAGGGTGATGAAGGATGGAGTTTAATGAATGAAAAGAGAGATAGATAGAGAGCGAGTGAGGAGAGATGAGGTTGATTGTGTGCATTGTCTGTGGGTGTTGTTGTATTGTGCATATAGTACGTACGCGCTGAGCTCTAAGGAAGTGTAAAGTGCGGCGCTCTATAACTCTATTTAACAGAATGAACATTACCCAATACCAAGACATTTTATCCAAAAACCTGCTTGGGCTCTACCAGGAGGCTGACACAAGTGGATCTTCCAGTAAGACAATAACCCGAAGAACTAATCAAAATCCACAAAGGAATGGTTAATGGATCACAAAATAAAAGTCTCAGTCTCTGGACTTGAACCCCATTGAAAACCTGTGGTTTGAACTGAAAAGTGCAGTCCACAAGTGCAGACGAAGGATATCAAGGATCTGGAAAGATTCTATTTGAAGGAATAGTCTAAGATCCTCCCAACGTGTCCTCCAATCCCATAAAACATTTTAGAAAAATGCTGTGTCGTTATCCTCACGTAATTGTTGGCATCCATGAAAAAAATAAAACGAATACTGAGCAATATTGTATGCTAAAAAATGTTTTTATTATGTTATACTAATACAGTTGCTCAGAGAAAGAGATTTTGTTTAACAAGTAATACAAAAAAATATTGTACAGAGGCACTGTTGACATGTTTCAGGGCTTTCACAAGCAACTTAGAAATATAATATAATTCTATAAGTTCTAATAGAAAATGTTTTTGTAAAATAATAGTGTTAAGTAAATATTAACAAGGGTTATAATGGTCAGATTTTCTCCTTTTAGCATCTGTTGTTCCCCTTTAAATTGTGCACCACATTTTTGGAAAGCTGTTTGACTTATAATACTCAATGTTGTCGTTTCAGCTCCCCCTTATTTTAATGGACTTACTGAAAGTCAGTGTTTCTTAGAGCAACTATAAAAACCCGAAATAACAACTGTGAAAGTGATGAAACAAAAGTGAATTCCTTTCTACAGAAATATTGAAGATTTGTGCGTTGTCCCTGGCCAATAATAAATCAAATACAGTAAGTCAAGGGTATGCTTCCCTAATGGCCCCCTATTTCCTATATAGTGTAATAGTGTTAACCAGGGCCCATAGGTCTCTGGTCAAAAGTAGTGCACTATATAGGGAATAGGGTGCCATTTGGGTATGCAACTTAAGTGAAGTTGTCAGTGCGCAGCCTGCGATGATCTGATCCCTTGTGCTGTCTGTCGTCTCTGGGTACAGGCCCATCTCCTGTAGGTGAAGGAGGAACCATATGGTTGTACTGCTAACATCTGACTCGCCCCCTCTTAACATGTGTTTCTCAGCATCAGCTGCAATTAGGGGCCTACCATTGCGTCTAAATAAAGGGGCTCGTCTCTCTATCGCATGCAGCCGCAGATTACCCCCAGAGCTCCCCACCAACACCAATGTGGTGCATGGGGATGGGGGGATGACTTTTCTTCCTCCATCTCTCTTTCATTCCCTCCCTCCTGGCCCGCTGCTTGTCACACACGTTTAGCCTGATTCATTGACACGCCACAGGATCTGGGGCCTCCCAAAACGCCCCAGAGACAATGACAGCATCACCTTCTCTCCTTCAAACTCATCTGTAGTACACCTTTTTAGTCCTCGTTCACCTTGTTCAATCAAAAGCTGCATGTGGAGGTATCCGGGAAATTTCTGTTTGTGTGACCATTTGCACAATATTGATGTTGTGAAGCTAAAAGGAACACCAGAGCGCTCTCTCGCTGTTTTTCTGCCTCACTGTGGGAATTTCAATATACTGTTTTCTGTTTTGTCTGCTGTGTTCCAGCAAGGTTAGTTTGTGGAAGTCACCCTATCACAGAAATAAGAGAGTGTATTGAAGTGTACTACCAATTTTTATTAGTCAGGTTTTACTAATTTGATTTATACTGTAGCTCTTGAAAGACGACGACTTGAAACGTCATTGACGCTTTTCCGCGTTTATCTGTGTAAAAACAGAAATGCTCTGTTTTCAATTACTGATTCCAGTTGGATAAACAGCTGGGCACATCTATTCAGGTATATGCTCCTATTTTCTTAAGGAATGAGTCTTTACATTGGGGATTGGCATCACATCGATAATTGCACGAGCAGAATTACAGACACCAGCAAACCCTGGTGCGGCGAGAGGGAGGTGTACTCTCCATGGTGGCTTTATGGTTTACGTCTCGCTGATGCAAAGTGATGTGTACTAATTCTACATCTGGTCAAACAAAACAGGCCCCAGAAGTTCAGCCAATGCAAAAATCACTTCCCTTTTTCTCGTCCTTTCCTTCTTTCCTCCTGCCCTCTCTTTATTCAAGCCATTTATGCATCTTTATTCATTTTTCTCCCATCCACAATGATTGACAAATAACTGGGGGTGACCTTGAAGGTTGTATGCGTTGAGCTTTAGCTTGCTCAGCCTTTGTTTAGTGGATCTGTGCCGCTGTATCAGGGCCTTGTCATTTGGACTGAGGCTTTGAGGACTTGATTGTAGCCTACAGTCTAAATACCCAAACAAACTGCTGGGGCCAAAATGTGCTATTGGTTTGCTGTGTATTTACATTCCTTCCTTCTTCTCACTCTGTCTTTCTACATCTCTCTCTCTCTCTTCTGTGTTTCGCTTTCTCTCTCATCTCGCTCTTGTCTCTCTCGCTATCTCTCCCGTCTTTTCCTCTCTCTGTCTCTTCTCACTCCCTTCTCCGCTCCCTCTTTTCTCTGAATGGCACATGCAGGATCTCTGGCCTAGAGTCATATGTTTACATAAAAACCAGTTTTGGGGAAGAAATTAAGTTTTGAGATTTCAATTTAGGAAATCCATATTCTTAATTTATTTTTTGCTTGGGGCCGTATTATGTGAAATCTGTAATTCATTCTGAGGTAAACTTTAACTCTGGCACCCACATGTTCTTGCGCTCATGCTCTGGCACTTCATATTTATCAGACACACACACAGTCAATGAACAAAGGAAAAGCTGAAATATTGAACGTGTGTTGTCGCTCTTAGGGCGCTTTAAGTGTGAATGTTTATGCATATGCACTCGACTGTTTCAAAGCGTGCCAGGTTCCAAATGTGTTTTCCTACTCGTTTCGCATACGGCTTGCTTGAGCAAAGTCGAGGACAGAAATCTATTCATAATTCAAAGAAACAACAACGGCGAGTTGAAAGCTATAACAAATTGGAGGGAAAAGTTGAATTTGTATCTTCTTAGGAGGCTGACTCCATAATACATACTGCTCCCACTGTGTGGTAATGGGATATATGATGGATGGCCAACCAGCAAAGACTCCCATTCCTTCTCTTTGCTATTCATCTGTTTATCTATTTATTCATTTCTTCCGTCATCCAGTGAGACCCAGACTAACTGTGGATTGGGCCCTGGAGGGTCTCTGGAGGGTTCGCCGTAAGTGGCCTAAAAGGGATATTTCACCCAAATTACACAATAACATATTGGTTTCTGTACTCTGTTAGCAGTCTATGCAGTAAGAGGTCAGCAATCCATACTTTGGTTTTGTGTACCTGGCCACTGTCTTCAAATGTGCCACTTTGTAATTTGGGTGAACTATCCCTTTAACATGGTTGTTAATCAAAAGAAGGATTGATACTACAATTTACTATAGATCCTTTAGGGCATTTGGTGTTGATTGATGTCATTGGTGGCACAAGGTGCAGTGTGGCTTTGGCTTCATCAAAGCAGATTTGATGTGGTTGCTGTGAGCCCATAAGTTAAAGGTACAACTGTCTCCACTCATATATTGTGCCAAACAACACCCCTTGGCTGTGGTATATACTGTACTGTATTCACGATATACCATGCCTCCTCAGGCCTTATTATTGCTAAAGTACCACATACAACTTTAATACTTTGTTGAATCACATACATTAACAATCAATGTCTGGACATTGTACCTGTTTTGTAGATTATGCACTCTAAAAAAAGGTACATTAGAAGAGTATACTGTACATACACCACTACAACCAGACCAGTTGTTTCTCAAGATGTCGCTCTAGCTAGCCAACCTCGACCTAAAGTGAAGTGAAATTCCTGATTTTTACCTGGATTATGTTGGAGAGGCTTCCATTAAATAACACCCTCTGTTTTCTGTTGGACAGGTAACTCTTTATCCACAATATAGCATGGGGTGTGAAGCCATAACACATTTTTTTTTCTCCAGAAGCAAACTATGATCGATAATGTCGAAAGCCATCTTGAAGTCTTACAAAACAGCCCCCACAATCTTTTCATCATCAGCCCATCATCAGTCTTTTGTGTAAGTGCTGTGCTTGTTGAATGTCCTTGCTTATAAGCGTGCTGAAAGTCTGTTGTCCATTTGTTCAATGTAAAATAGCAACTTTTTTTCCCAAAAGTTTAGGAAGGGTTGGTAACAGGCTGATTGGTTGGCTATTTGAGCCAGTAAAGGGGATTTACTATTCTTGCATAGCGGAATGACTTTTGCTTCCCTCCAGGCCTGAGGGCACACACTTTCTAATAGGCTTTGATTGAAGATATGCCAAATAGGAGTGGCAATATCGTCCTCTATTATCCTCAGTAATTTTCCATCCAAGTTGTCAGAACCCGGTGGCTTATCATTGTTGATAGACAACAATACTTTTTTCACCTCTTCCACACTCACTTTACGGATTTAAAAATTACAATGCTTGTCTCTCATAATTTGTTCAGTTATACCGTACTTGGATGTGTAGTGTCAGCGTTTGTTGCTGGCATGTTTGCTAATCTTGACAATGAAATAATCATTACAGTAGATGGCAACATCAGTGGGTTTTGTGCTGAATGAGCCATCTGATTCAATGAATGAGTTTGTCTTTTTGCCCAAAATTTCATTTTCGGTGCTCCAAAGCTTTTTACTATTATTCTTTATATAATTAATCTTTCTTTCACAGTGTAGTTTCGTCTTCTTTTTATTCAGTTTAGTCACACGATTTCTCAATTTGCAGTACGTTTTCGAATTGGTTGTGTCAAGTGCAGCAGCTACTGTAGTTGCACCTCATTACACACATACAGAGCAGCAAATATTATTTAAATCATCAACAGAGGAATTACTGCAAAACTTATTGTATGATCTCTTATACACCATGTTAGGCCAAGCCTTAACTTTGGTTTTCCTAGATATGGCTACTATATTATGATCACTACATCCATTGGATTTGCATACTGCTTTAAAGCACATTTCTGCAGCATCAGTAAAAGTTGTGATAAATACATGTTGATGATTTCATTGCTGTGCTGTTTGTAACTACCCTTGTAGGTTGACTGATAACCTGAACAAGTTTGAAGCTTTTTCTTGAGTGGGCAGCTTGATAAAAGCCAGTCAATATTGAAATCACACAGAAAATATACAAATATATATATATACAAATATCCTGCTCTGTCCATGTCTGATCTGTGTAAACGTTTTGACCAAACCCTCTGGTCTGCCACAGTATGTACAGTCGGAAGTTCACCACAGTATGTACAGTCGGAAGTTTACCACAGTATGTACAGTCGGAAGTTTACCACAGAATGTACAGTCGGAAGTTTACATACACTTAGGTTGGAGTCATTAAAACCCGTTTTTCAACCACTCCACAAATTTCTTGTTAACAAACTATAGTTTTGGCAAGTCGGTTAGGACATCTACTTTGTGCATGGCACAAGTCATCTTTCCAACATTTGTTTACAGACAGATTAATTCACTTATAATTCACTGTATCACAATTCCAGTGGGTCATAAGTTTACATACACTAAGTTGACTGTGCCTTTAAACAGCTTGGGAAATTCCAGAAAATGATGTCATGGTTTTAGAAGCTTCTGATAGGCTAATTGACTTTGGTGCGAAAAGTGCAAATCAATCCCAGAACAACAGCAAAGGACCTTGTGAAGATGCTGGAGGAAACCGGTACAAAAGTATCTATATCCACATAACCTGAAAGGCCGCTCAGCAAGGAAGAAGCCACTGCTCCAAAACCGCTATAAAAAAGCCATACTACGTTTTGCAACTGCATATGGGGACAAAGATCATACTTTTTGGAGAAATGTCCTCTGGTATGATGAAACAAAAATAGAACTGTTTGGCCATAATGACCATTGTTATGTTTGGAGGAAAAGGGGGGGGGCTTGCAAGCCGAAGAACGCCATCCCAAACGTGAAGCATGGGGGTGGCAACATCATGTTGTGGGGGTGCTTTGCTGTAGGAGGGACTGGTGCACATCACAAAATAAATGGCATCGTGAGGAAGGACAATTATGTGGATATATTGACGCAACATCTCAAGACATTAGCCAGGAATTTAAAGCATGGTCGCAAATGGGTCTTTCAAGCATACTTCCAAAGTTGAGGCAAAATGGCTTAAGGACAACAAAGTCAAGGTATTGGAGTGGCCATCACAACGCCCTGACCTTAATCCTATCAAATCTGTGGGCAGAACTGAAAAGGCGTGTACGAGCAAGGAGGCCTACAAACCTGACTCAGTTACACCAGCTCTGTCAGGAGGAATGGGCCAAAATTCACCCAACTTATTGTGGGAAGCTTGTGGAAGGCCGCCTGAAACATTTGACCCAAATTTAAACAATTTAAAGGCAATGCTACCAAATACTAATTGAGTGTATGTAAACTTCTGACCCACTGGGAATGTGATGAAATAAAAGCTGAAATAAGTTACTCTCTCTACTATTATTCTGACAAATAAAGTGGTGATCCTAACTGACCTAAGACAGGGAATTTTTACTAGGATTGAATGTCAGGAATTGTGAAAAACTGAGTTTAAATGTGTTTGGCTAAGGTGTATGTAAACTTCCGACTTCAACTGTACCTCTCTGTTGATATCACGTACATTATCAAGCATTTCACACGTTATCCAGATACTGATTGTTAGCACTTGGTGGTCTATAGCGGTTTCCCACAATAATGGGCAGATGAACCTGAATCCATATTACTTCCACCGTTTTTTAACATGAGATCATCTATACGCTTTACAGGAATGTGTTTCTGAATATACACCACCCACATTGACATTTCTGTCTTTTTTGTAGATGTTATAACCATGGATTGCTACCACTGTATCATCAAAGGTATTATCTAAGTGAGTTTCAGAGATAGTCAGAACATGAATGTCATCTGTCAAGTTATTGATTTCATGAACCTTGTTTCTTAGGCTACATATGTTAGTGTGGAATATTTTTATCACTTATTAGATGCTTGATTGTTTTTATTGCTTTACTGGGAAGCTTATCAGAATTGGACATGCTCATGTTATTTATGTTTGAGGTGATAGTGCAGGATGAACCGACCACAGTGGACTTCCTACTAGGGCACACCGCCTGAGTGCTAACAGTATAACTCTGGTTCATAGGCACAATAGTTGTAGGCTCAACAGAGGCCAAAATCTCCAGGTCTCGACTCATCTTCAACCTTATTTTTGCTCCCAATCAAGGGCGTTGCTCAGGGACCTGTGTTGTCCCCCACTCCCTTTCCACTCCCCTGGGGGTGACCTCTCACGTCCCGCCCGCACCGCTGCTTGTACAGGCCCCTGGGATATGGAGGGGTGAGGGGGGGGGGGGGGGGGGGGGGGGGGTGCAGGTATAGCATAGAGGCAAGGTGACAGCACTCTAAACCAATGGCGCATCAAGACACTTCTTCCCCGGGCAGCAGGACCGTAGATCAGAACAGGGAGGATGGCGGAGCGACTGAGGGTGACAGGGGAATAACATCCCTTTCTCCTCAATCGACAGGGACCATAACTCCTGCTTCTCCAGGGACAGATTGAGAAAGGCAATAGCCAGGGGCTGTGAAGCACGGATGCTTAGGAGAATTGAAAGTTAAAGAAGCAGCGGTTGGGACTTTTTGTTATTTTTTTTTTTTTGTCCCTTTTTTTATGTATATATAAAAAAAATCCTTATAAAACTATCGAACAATAAATCCTGTGCGTTCTTGCATCCCCCCCAAAAATAAAAAACATTATTTTATATACACTGATTGTACAAAACATTAAGAACACCTCCCTAATATTGAGTTGCACCTCCCCTTTCGCCTTCAGAACAGCCTCACTTCGTCGGGGCATGGACTCTACAAGATGTTGAAAGCGTTCCACTAGGGATGCTGGCCTGTGTTGATTCCAATGCTTCCCACAGTTGTGTCAAGTTGGTTGGATGCTCTTTCTTGATGCACATGGGAAACTGTTGAGCGTGAAAAATCCAACAGCATTGCAGTTCTTGTATGTTTCAAAGTATTTTTTGCTACTTTTTGATATCTACCCTGACTCTTAGATTATGTAGAGCAAGACCAGGATATTTGAACCAAACAGAGTTTCCTTCTGAAGCTTCATTTCCTAGTCCAGGCTTAGTGGTGTTGAAAATGTGATGCATTACATTTTCTGATTGTTATACTGCTTGGTGTGTTGTAGTGTATTGTATATTGTAGAGTACTGTGATGAGCTGGTACTAATGATAGTGCACTGTTATGAATCATTGTGTTACATGGTCTTGTGTCTCTCAGAGCCTGTATGGTTACTGCTGCATCAGGTCTGAGCTGTCTCACTCACACCATCTCTCCTTCTTCCTCTCTCTATCTATATCTCTCTCTCTCTCCCTTCCTCACTCTCTCTCTCTTCCCCTGTCTTTCCTCCCGTCTCCTTCTCTTCCTCACCCCCCATCCCCGTCCTCTTCCCCCTATCTCTCTCTATCCTGCCTGAGGCGAGAGCCTCCTCCTTCTCCATGCATGGCCACTTTCCCCTGGGGAACAGCTTTTATTGACTGATCAATTTCACAGTAGCTTATTGAATGCCTTTTAATGGTTTCTTTATTTTCAATTACAATACACTGTGTCTCGACTGACGACGTGGCAACCGACAACGACCCAATGTACTCACCAGAGAGCAGCGAAATTTTGAACCCCCATTTTGAGAAATTACGAATGTTTTATGTGTTCGTTGTAATGTGTTAATGGGATAATATTGTCCTAAACTGTGTGGGGCGAAAAAGATTGACTGGTTGAATATCATTAGTCAAGATATTATACCAATAGTGATAATAAAGAAACACTACACAACAGAAAACCTCAGTCAAATCACATTAAATGAATTAATATTTGTGCTGGTTGACATTTAGGCCTAATACATTCCACCATAGAGTAGCTTGGTGACCCAGTATGGTCACTGACTAGACGAGGAGAAGGGTACATTTCAATGTGCGTTGGAGATTAATCGGCAGTATATAAAAAAAAATGGGATTATTTCATTCAGGCACTGTCATCAAGTTGATGAAGGCAAACACCGATAGGTCTGGTAAATACAGTGGATGAAAAATAAAAACTGCTAGAGTGTTAAGGTGTGTGTATATTGGATGGCGGGGATTGTGTTTGTGCGTGCCTGCCAGCCGACCAGGTTACCAGGCACCTGCTCCACTGAAGGTGAAAGAAGTGCTCACTTGAGCTCATTGAAAAGTAGATGTGACAGTAAATTTTTCAGCCTCCCGAGATGGGAGATCTTGTTATAGCAGTCAGGATGGGGGTCAGGGCAGTGGCTGTTGATGATTGAGGAAAAGAGAAGTAAATTCATTCTGCTTCAGGCACTTTGTCAAGTGCCAGTAGCTTACCGTTGAGAGCCACTCACCCATCACTGTGTTACGGCCCCAGAGGTCACCCTCCCGTCGTAAATCAGAGTCGCCTCGCCTCGGCTGCTAAACCTATTGCCTGCTCTCCTATTGCCGCTCCCCCTGCTCCTAGTGAAATAAAAAAGGAAGATCAGCCAAGCCCATGTTGCTGCTGCTGTATTGAAGAACATAACAGGGGCATGTATGTAAGGAGATGACTGGGACTGGGAAATAACTCTCTGGGAGCACTCCTCCACGCCACATGTTGCTTCTGTTTCATAAAAGCCACCTCTCTTTTTTCGCTCTCAATTCAATTCAATGGGCTTTATTGGCATAGAAAAAAAACATGTTTACATTGCGAAAGCAAGTCTCTCTGTCTCTTTCTCTCGGTACATATCGATCCTCACGTATCAAGTCATTAAAAAGTGTATTTTCTCCGTTTTTTCTTCTTCTTTCTATTGTTTATGAGAATGAGGCAATTAATTGGTCTGTTTAAGTTGGAGCAACCCGTTCCTGGTGGTTTATGATGTGTATAGAGTTTTTGCCGCCATTGCATGGCTGCAGTTGCATTGCCATCAGTGACAATGTTTTTGATTACTCCTGACAAACCTCCTTGGAGTGTTAATTAAAAATGGCAGCAGATGCGCAGGTGTGGGAGATCATTAGGAGACACAGGGCCCCCTTGTTCACACACACGCACACTTGTCTCGCCACACCCCAGCCCAGCGTGCACACGATTGCACACACACAGGCCTCCACAGCTCAGAGGAGAAGTTATCAGGAAAGGGGAGAAGAGAAAAGGAGCAGAGAGGAAAGGAGCAAGGGAGAGGGGTGGAGAGGATATTTTTATTTTTTATTTTTTTTATTTCACCTTTATTTAACCAGGTAGGCTAGTTGAGAACAAGTTCTCATTTGCAACTGCGACCTGGCCAAGATAAGGCATAGCAGTGTGAACAGACAACACAGAGTTACACATGGAGTAAACAATTAACAAGTCAATAAAACAGTAGAAAAAAGGGGAGTCTATATATACATTGTGTGCAAAAGGCATGAGAAGGTAGGCAAATAATTACAATTATGCAGATTAACACTGGAGTGATAAATGATCAGATGGTTATGTACAGGTAGAGATATTGGTGTGCAAAAGAGCAGAAAAATAAATAAATAAAAACAGTATGGGGATGAGGTAGGTGAAAATGGGTGGGCTATTTATATAGAAGGACGGACGGAAGATGAGAGAAAAGAGGAGAAGGACGGAGAAGAGGAGAGGAAACAGCGCTAACACTGTAATCTGCCAGACAACAGAACCAAACCAGAAGCATATCCAAAACCAACTCAACCAGCAGGTGCCTTAATAACATACAACCGTCAATCCTACACACCTACAAACTGTTCTAGGATCAGCATTAGTCAGCCATATCCAGTATCTCTCACTTTGGGTTTCCATGTCTGAGTGATGGCGCTAAATGCCCTAACAACAGCTGCAAGCAGCACGAAAGCTATCGGCAGCGTGTTTCTGAATCTCCCCTAAAGTGCGAAAGGTCTGATGATACTCAAACATGCCGTGTTAGTTTTTCTGGTGAAACGTAAGCTCCAGTCTACAGAAGGATTCCTTCATTTTTCAGTCTTTGCTCGCACTGCCATCACGGCCCAGAGCTTTGGACCCAGCCGGGACTCAGGGCTGGCCTCACGCAACTCTACATACAGACCTTCACAGGGTGCCTCCAAACCAAACATCAAATGTACAAACGCAAACCCCCAAAGGCTCTCTTTCTTTCAACCTGTTAATTGATATATTATGAAATTATTGAAATCTTGTGTGGCCATGTGCAAACATTTTTCTGGGATGGTGGGAAAGAGAGAAAGAGAGAGGAAAAGGGATCCAGTGTGTGTGTGCACTGCTGTTTTTAATATTCCTTCTTATTAGGGTGTGATTATCCTCCCACGCCTGGCTTCTCTCACATGATGACTGGAAGAGGAGCGGGGAGACCAGGAGAGAGGACTCTGAAAACCTGCGTTTTCACTTCTAACTTTACACTTTCATTTCAGCTTTTTCCTCAGTGAATCAGCCTTTTTTCTTAAAGTAACTGTGAATTCTGACGGCCAAATGACAAAGACAGTTGATTTAAAAAGTATTTATAGAAAAATTGTGTCCGTAAAATAGCTATTTAAATATATGGATACTAGCCTACAATGGATGTTCAGGGTTTGTTTAAATATTAGGCAATTTTGAGCATTACTGCTCTTGCATCCCTTGAGAAGAGTCATTGGTGTATTTGTTGATGGTATCATGCCAAACATTGTCGACGACCTCTGAAGACTCCCACCGTTTAACAGGCGCTAACATCAGCCGTAAGCAAACGGTTAGCCTTTTCCAGCATCTCTCTCCCAGGATGTTTATGCCTTTATGTTCGCCTCCTCTTCACGCATACACACACACTCGCGTCCAAAGGCCTCTCCAGTCAGCCGATGCGCTTCTGCCGCTGCTCCTCACCGCCTTCAACATACTCTGGCACAGTTTTGCTAACCTCTCAAATAGAAAATTCCACCCTTTGATGCAAATCGCCAGAGCAGGCTGGATACATGCCACTGAGGATGCTGGCGACCGTGCTATGATCTGACAGAATATTCCGTGCACCAAGAGAAGAAAAAAAATGGAAAGGAAAGGACGACAAACGGAGAGAAACAGGATGTAGGGAAGAGGAGAAGAAGAAGAAGGAAAAAAAAGGCAGCGAGAAATTGTGCAGAGCAGGTCTCCGGGGGCCCGACCAAGCACTTTGTATCGTACATATATCACCTGTCAACCACGGGCTCTAAAGAGACACACAGAAACACAATGGAACTGACAGATGGTCCAAAACAAACCAAACCTGGTTTGATGCTATTAAAAGGTGTTTACCTCGGCCAGACGGCTGCCTGTGTGTGTGTGTGTGCGTACGTGTCTGTCTGTGTGTGTGTGCGTGTGTGTGTACAGTATGTGTGAGAAGGTGTTTGTGTTTGTTCTGTTCATGTGTGTGTGCTGTTTCTTAGCTCCCAGCATTTCATCCAGCTCACTGTTATGTTAGCAGCTCCCAGGCGGCAGTTCTAAGGCCGAATAGTGCAGTGTGTGTGTGCTTGTGTGTGTAGGAGCTGTACCACAATTAAGATTAAACAAAAGACACAACATAGTGAAACATTCTCACTGAATACTATGGTTGTTGTTGGACACCAGCTAAACTCTCTTTAAGTACTGACTGATCAAACCCCCCCAAGCGAAGGGTAAGAGAGAATATCCCCCTTCCCTATCCCCCCTTCTTCATCCCATCCTCCCCTCTAAAGAGGTCTGACACCTTAGAATGATGAACCCCTTAAATGCACTGACCTTTCTCATGTGGACTTCACCCCCCTCACACTTTCTCCATGTAGATGAGACAGAGACAGATTAAGATATTTCTGATGGGGAGCGATTTGAGCGCAACACGCTAAATTAATTCTGGTGGAAGCCAGCCCACCTCCTGTTACTGACACAGGGCCACTTTGAGACCATGACAACTATGAGAGAGGAGAGGAGTTGACAGGCCATGGGTGTGTAGGTGTGTGTGGAAGTGTGATTACTTTGCAAGAATAACGTGTTACATTTACTGTATCAGATGCAGTCTCAGTTGCAGTTATAATATTCCTATTCAAAGGCTTTTTTTGGGTGGCTTAAGACAGCATCCAATTATATGTGATGATGGACTTTGGGCTCATTTGGGCTTCTGAATTTTCTCCATAATTACAGTGCCTTGCGAAAGTATTCGGCCCCCTTGAACTTTGCGACCTTTTGCCACATTTCAGGCTTCAAACATAAAGATATAAAACTGTATTTTTTTGTGAAGAATCAACAACAAGTGGGACACAATCATGAAGTGGAACGACATTTATTGGATATTTCAAACTTTTTTAACAAATCAAAAACTGAAAAATTGGGCGTGCAAAATTATTCAGCCCCTTTACATTCAGTGCAGTAAACTCTCTCCAGAAGTTCAGTGAGGATCTCTGAATGATCCAATGTTGACCTAAATGACTAATGATGATAAATACAATCCACCTGTGTGTAATCAAGTCTCCGTATAAATGCACCTGCACTGTGATAGTCTCAGAGGTCCGTTAAAAGCGCAGAGAGCATCATGAAGAACAAGGAACACATCAGGCAGGTCCGAGATACTGTTGTGAAGAAGTTTAAAGCCGGATTTGGATACAAAAAGATTTCCCAAGCTTTAAACATCCCAAGGAGCACTGTGCAAGCGATAATATTGAAATGGAAGGAGTATCAGACCACTGCAAATCTACCAAGACCTGGCCGTCCCTCTAAACTTTCAGCTCATACAAGGAGAAGACTGATCAGAGATGCAGCCAAGAGGCCCATGATCACTCTGGATGAACTGCAGAGATCTACAGCTGAGGTGGGAGACTCTGTCCATAGGACAACAATCAGTCGTATATTTCACAAATCTGGCCTTTATGGAAGAGTGGCAAGAAGAAAGCCATTTCTTAAAGATATTCATAAAAAGTGTTGTTTAAAGTTTGCCACAAGCCACCTGGGAGACACACCAAACATGTGGAAGAAGGTGCTCTGGTCAGATGAAACCAAAATTGAACTTTTTGGCAACAATGCAAAACCTTATGTTTGGCGTAAAAGCAACACAGCTCATCACCCTGAACACACCATCCCAACTGTCAAACATGGCGGTGGCAGCATCATGGTTTGGGCCTGCTTTTCTTCAGCAGGGACAGGGAAGATGGTTAAAATTGATGGGAAGATGGATGGAGCCAAATACAGGACCATTCTGGAAGAAAACCTGATGGAGTCTGCAAAAGACCTGAGACTGGGACGGAGATTTGTCTTCCAACAAGACAATGATCCAAAACATAAAGCAAAATCTACAATGGAATGGTTCAAAAATAAACATATCCAGGTGTTAGAATGGCCAAGTCAAAGTCCAGACCTGAATCCAATCGAGAATCTGTGGAAAGAACTGAAAACTGCTGTTCACAAATGCTCTCCATCCAACCTCACTGAGCTCGAGCTGTTTTGCAAGGAGGAATGGGAAAAAATATCAGTCTCTCGATGTGCAAAACTGATAGAGACATACCCCAAGCGACTTACAGCTGTAATCGCAGCAAAAGGTGGCGCTACAAAGTATTAACTTAAGGGGGCTGAATAATTTTGCACGCCCAATTTTTCAGTTTTTGATTTGTTAAAAAAGTTTGAAATATCCAATAAATGTCGTTCCACTTCATGATTGTGTCCCACTTGTTGTTGATTCTTCACAAACAAATACAGTTTTATATCTTTATGTTTGAAGCCTGAAATGTGGCAAAAGGTCGCAAAGTTCAAGGGGGCCGAATACTTTCGCAAGGCACTGTACAAGAGCATAATTAGTCATTCAGAGTTGACAGCCTCGTGTGTGTGTGTGTGTGTATGTTTAATTTAAGAAATAATGAATGATTACTTTGTACCATTACATAGTTTATTTGTCACGTTCTGACCTTAGTTCTTTTGTTATGTCTTTGTTTTAATTGGTCAGGGCAGGGGTTGGGTGGGCGGGGTATGTTCTTTTTCTATGATTTGGTATTTCTGTCTTTGGCCTGGTATGGTTCTCAAATCAGAGGCAGCTGTCAATCGTTGTCCCTGATTGAGAACCATACTTAACCACCCACCACCAAAGGACCAAGCAGCGTGGTGAGGAGCAGCAGAGCTATCTGGAGAAATGGACATGGGAGGAGATACTGGAAGGCAAGGGACCCTGGGCACAGGCTGGAGAGTCGTCGTCCACAGGAGGACCTGGAGGCAGCTAAGGCTGAGCGGAAACACTACGAGGAGTTGGCACGGAGACAGCCCCAAAAATGTATTGGGGGGCACACGAGGAGTTTGGCAGAGTCAGGAGTCAGACCTGAGCCAACTCCCCTTGTTTATCGTAAGGAGCCAAGAATGGAACCAGAGCTGGTCAGGGCGAAATTGGAGGTGAGCGACGGAAGCGAAGCAGAGACAGTGAAGGAGTTAATGGGGAGATTGGAGGAGAGAGTAATGAGGGAGTTGCTGTGTTGGTGCATGAGGCACGACATCCGCCCGACGGAGCGTGTCTGGGATTTGATGTCACCTGAATCAGCTCTCCATACTCCTGAGGTGTGTGCTAGCCGTCTGGTGAAGACTGTGCCAGCCCCACGCACCAGGCCTCCTGTGCGCCTCCCTAGCCCTGCACGTCCTGTGCCAGCTCCGCGCTACAGCTCTCCAAGATGTGCTTACCGTGGCGGGTGTCATACTGGTCAGGCACTGTGTTATGCGGTGGAGCGCGCAGTGTCCACAGTACTAAGAACCCGTGCGCTACATCCCAGCTCCCCGCATCTGCCGGGCTAGGGTGAGGATCCAGCCAGGGCGGATGGTGCCAGCCCTGCTCTCCAGACCTCCAGTGCGTCTCCTCGGGCCAGGATATCCTGCGTCGGCTCTGCACATTGTGTCTCCCGTGTGTCTGCACAGCCCAGTGCATCCTGTGCCTGCGCCCCGCACGTGCCGGGTTAAAGTCACCAGCCAGGACGGGTTATGCAGGCCCTTAGTTCGAGACCTCCAGTGCGCCACCACGGCCCGGTCTATCCTGTGCCTCCGAGGACCAGGCTGTCTCTCCGTCTCCTCCCTACAGGTGCTCCCGACTGCTCAGCGCTGCCAGAGTCTCCCGCCTGTCCTGAGTTGCCAGAGTCTCCCGCCTGTCCTGAGTTGCCAGAGTCTCCCGCCTGTCCTGAGCTGCCAGAGTCTCCCGCCTGTCCTGAGCTGCCAGAGTCTCCCGCCAGAGCCGCCGGTTACTCCGGTGCTGCCAGAATCGCCCTTCCCTCCGGTGCTGCCGGAATCTCCCATCCATTCGGGACCCGTTGCTAGGGTCCCCAGTCCGAGGTTGGCGGCGAGGGTCGCCACGGAGGCGGGTAAAGAGGCGGGCAAAGACTATGGTGGAGTGGGGTCCACGTCCCGCGCCAGAGCCACCACCGCGGACAGACGCCCACCCAGACCCTCCCCTATAGGTTCAGTTTTTGCGGCCGGAGTCCGCACCTTTGAGAGGGGGTATTGTCACGTTCTGACCTTAGTTATTCTGTTATGTCTTTGTTTTAGTTGGTCAGGGCGTGAGTTGGGTGGGTGGTCTATGTTCTTTTTCTATGCTTTGGTATTTCTGTGTTTGGCCTGGTATGGTTCTCAAGTCAGAGGCAGCTGTCAATCGTTGTCCCTGATTGAGAACCATACTTAGGCAGCCTGTTTTCACCCTTGAGTTGTGGGTGATTATTTTCTGTGTCTGTGTGTTCCACACGGAACTGTTTTGGTTTTTGTTATTTCACGTTGTTAGTTTGTATTTTTCAGTGTTCTATTAAAAGAATCATGAACACGTACCACCTCCGATCCTTCCTACTTACTCCTCGTCAGAGGAGGAAGAAGACCGTTACATTATTAGGCATGGCATATTATAGTATCCTGATATTGGGAACACCTTCCTAATATGGAGTTGCACCCCTTTCTGCCCTCAGAACAGTCTTAATTCGTCAGGGCATGGACTCTACAATGTGTCGAAAGTGTTCCACAGGGATGCTGGCACATGTGGAATCCAATGCATCCCACAGTTGTTTCAAGCATACCACCCTGCGTACCACTGCTGGCTTGCTTCTGAAGCTAAGCAGGGTTGGTTCTGGTCAGTCCTCGGATGGGAGACCAGATGCTGCTGGAAGTGGTGTTGGAGGGCCAGTAGGAGGCACTCTTTCCACTGGTCTAAAAAATATCCCAATGCCCCAGGGCAGTGATTGGGGACACTGCCCTGTGTAGGGTGCCGTCTCTCAGATGGGACGTTAAACGGGTGTCCTGACTCTCTGAGGTCATTAAAGATCCCATGGCACTTATCGTAAGAGTAGGGGTGTTAACCCCGGTGTCCTGGCTAAATTCCCAATCTGACCCTCAAACCATCACGGTCACCTAATAATCCCCAGTTTACAATTGGCTCATTCATCCCCCTCCTCTCCCCTGTAACTATTCCCCAGGTCGTTGCTGCAAATGAGAACGTGTTCTCAGTCAACTTACCTGGTAAAATAACGGATAAATAAAATAAAATAAATAAAAGTTGTCTGGATGTCCTTTGGGTGGTGGAGCATTGTTGATACACATGGGAAACTGTTGAGCGTGAAAAACCCACCAGGGTGGTGGACCATTGTTGATGCACACTGGAAACTGTTGAGCATGAAAAACCCAGCAGCGTTGCAGTTCTTGAAACACTCAAACTGGTGCGCTTGGCACCTAATACCATACTACTTTGAAGGCGCTTAAATATTTTGTCTTGCCCAATCACCCTCTGAATGGCACACATACACAATCCATGACTAAAGGCTTAAAAATCCTTCTTTAACCTGTCTCCTCCCCCTCATCTACACTGATTGAAGTGGATTGTACAGGTGACATCAATAATTTATTTAACCAGGAAAACCCATTGAGACCCAGAGTCTCGTTTTCAAGGGAGACCTGGCCTAGAAGGCAGCAACAATCATTACATTACATAATTAAAACATACAACAATACAAGTCAACAACATGATCCAGCCTATAAAAAAAAAGCATTTACACTCTTCTGTAACAGAGTCGGGGATCATAGCTTTCTCCTGGATTCACCTGGTTAGTCTATGTCATGTTTTGTACACTCAAATCAAATCAATCAAATCAAATTTTATTTGTCACATACACATGGTTAGCAGATGTTAATGCGAGTGTAGCGAAATGCTTGTGCTTCTAGTTCCGACAATGCAGTAATAACCAACAAGTAATCTAACTAACAATTCCAAAACTACTGTCTTGTACACAGTGTAAGGGGATAAAGAATATGTACATAAGGATATATGAATGAGTGATGGTACAGAGCAGCATAGGCAAGATACAGTAGATGGTATCGAGTACAGTATGTACAAATGAGATGAGTATGTAAACAAAGTGGCATAGTTTAAAGTGGCTAGTGATACATGTATTACATAAGGATACAGTCGATGATATAGAGTACAGTATATACGTATGCATATGAGATGAATAATGTAGGGTAAGTAACATTATATAAGGTAGCATTGTTTAAAGTGGCTAGTGATATATTTACATCATTTCCCATCAATTCCCATTATTAAAGTGGCTGGAGTTGAGTCAGTGTCAGTGTGTTGGCAGCAGCCACTCAATGTTAGTGGTGGCTGTTTAACAGTCTGATGGCCTTGAGATAGAAGCTGTTTTTCAGTCTCTCGGTCCCAGCTTTGATGCACCTGTACTGACCTCGCCTTCTGGATGATAGCGGGGTGAACAGGCAGTGGCTCGGGTGGTTGATGTCCTTGATGATCTTTATGGCCTTCCTGTGACATCGGGTGGTGTAGGTGTCCTGGAGGGCAGGTAGTTTGCCCCCGGTGATGCGTTGTGCAGACCTCACCACCCTCTGGAGAGCCTTACGGTTGAGGGCGGAGCAGTTGCCGTACCAGGCGGTGATACAGCCCGCCAGGATGCTCTCGATTGTGCATCTGTAGAAGTTTGTGAGTGCTTTTGGTGACAAGCCAAATTTCTTCAGCCTCCTGAGGTTGAAGAGGCGCTGCTGCGCCTTCTTCACAATGCTGTCTGTGTGAGTGGACCAATTCAGTTTGTCTGTGATGTGTATGCCGAGGAACTTAAAACTTGCTACCCTCTCCACTACTGTTCCATCGATGTGGATAGGGGGGTGTTCCCTCTGCTGTTTCCTGAAGTCCACAATCATCTCCTTAGTTTTGTTGACGTTGAGTGTGAGGTTATTTTCCTGACACCACACTCCGAGGGCCCTCACCTCCTCCCTGTAGGCCGTCTCGTCGTTGTTGGTAATCAAGCCTACCACTGTTGTGTCGTCCGCAAACTTGATGATTGAGTTGGAGGCGTGCGTGGCCACGCAGTCGTGGGTGAACAGGGAGTACAGGAGAGGGCTCAGAACGCACCCTTGTGGGGCCCCAGTGTTGAGGATCAGCGGGGAGGAGATGTTGTTGCCTACCCTCACCACCTGGGGGCGGCCCGTCAGGAAGTCCAGTACCCAGTTGCACAGGGCGGGGTCGAGACCCAGGGTCTCGAGCTTGATGACGAGCTTGGAGGGTACTATGGTGTTGAATGCCGAGCTGTAGTCAATGAACAGCATTCTCACATAGGTATTCCTCTTGTCCAGATGGGTTAGGGCGGTGTGCAGTGTGGTTGAGATTGCATCGTCTGTGGACCTATTTGGGCGGTAAGCAAATTGGAGTGGGTCTAGGGTGTCAGGTAGGGTGGAGGTGATATGGTCCTTGACTAGTCTCTCAAAGCACTTCATGATGACGGAAGTGAGTGCTACGGGGCGGTAGTCGTTTAGCTCAGTTACCTTAGCTTTCTTGGGAACAGGAACAATGGTGGCCCTCTTGAAGCATGTGGGAACAGCAGACTGGTATAGGGATTGATTGAATATGTCCGTAAACACACCGGCCAGCTGGTCTGCGCATGCTCTGAGGGCGCGGCTGGGGATGCCGTCTGGGCCTGCAGCCTTGCGAGGGTTAACACGTTTAAATGTCTTACTCACCTCGGCTGCAGTGAAGGAGAGACCGCATGTTTTCGTTGCCGGCCGTGTCAGTGGCACTGTATTGTCCTCAAAGCGGGCAAAAAAGTTGTTTAGTCTGCCTGGGAGCAGGACATCCTGGTCCGTGACTGGGCTGGATTTCTTCCTGTAGTCCGTGATTGACTGTAGACCCTGCCACATGCCTCTTGTGTCTGAGCCGTTGAATTGAGATTCTACTTTGTCTCTGTACTGACGCTTAGCTTGTTTGATAGCCTTGCGGGGGGAATAGCTGCACTGTTTGTATTCGGTCATGTTACCAGACACCTTCCCCTGATTAAAAGCAGTGGTTCGCGCTTTCAGTTTCATGCGAATGCTGCCATCAATCCACGGTTTCTGGTTAGGGAATGTTTTAATCGTTGCTATGGGAACGACATCTTCAACGCACGTTCTAATGAACTCACACACCGAATCAGCGTATTCGTCAATGTTGTTGTCTGACGCAATACGAAACATGTCCCAGTCCACGTGGTGGAAGCAGTCTTGGAGTGTGGAGTCAGCTTGGTCGGACCAGCGTTGGACAGACCTCAGCGTGGGAGCCTCTTGTTTTAGTTTCTGTCTGTAGGCAGGGATCAACAAAATGGAGTCGTGGTCAGCTTTTCCGAAAGGGGGGCGGGGCAGGGCCTTATATGCGTCGCGGAAGTTAGAGTAACAATGATCCAAGGTCTTTCCACCCCTGGTTGCGCAATCGATATGCTGATAAAATTTAGGGAGTCTTGTTTTCAGATTAGCCTTGTTAAAATCCCCAGCTACAATGAATGCAGCCTCCGGATGAATGGTTTCCAGTTTGCAAAGAGTTAAATAAAGTTCGTTCAGAGCCATCGATGTGTCTGCTTGGGGGGGGATGTATACGGCTGTGATTATAATCGAAGAGAATTCTCTTGGTAGATAATGCGGTCTACATTTGATTGTGAGGAATTCTAAATCAGGTGAACAGAAGGATTTGAGTTCCTGTATGTTTCTTTCATCACACCATGTCACGTTAGTCATAAGGCATACGCCGCCGCCCCTCTTCTTACCAGAAAGTTGTTTGTTTCTGTCTGCGCGATGTGTGGAGAAACCCGTTGGCTGCACCGCTTCGGATAGAGTCTCTCCAGTGAGCCACGTTTCCGTGAAGCAAAGAACGTTACAGTCTCTGATGTCCCTCTGGAATGCTACCCTTGCTCGGATTTCATCAACCTTGTTGTCAAGAGACTGGACATTGGCAAGAAGAATGCTAGGGAGTGGTGCACGATGTGCCCGTCTCCGGAGTCTGACCAGAAGACCGCCTCGTTTCCCTCTTTTTCGGAGTTGTTTTTTTTTTGGGTCGCTGCATGGAATCCACTCAGTTGTCCTGTTTGTAAGGCAGAACACAGGATCCGCGTCGCGAAAAACATATTCTTGGTAGTACTGATGGTGAGTTGATGCTGATCTTATATTCAGTAGTTCTTCTCGACTGTATGTAATGAAACCTAAGATGAGCTGGGGTACTAATGTAAGAAATAACACGTAAAAAAACTAAAAACTGCATAGTTTCCTAGGAACGCGAAGCGAGGCGGCCATCTCTGTCGGCGCCGGAAGTATGTGTGTGCATTACTGTTTCAGCTGTCCATGCTCTGATTGGCTCCAATGACCGCCATTGGGTCATCCCTTGTGTTTGGTTTGTTCCATTCTGATTGGTCAGTTTAGAATTGATCAGTCAGACATTTGAGTCCGAGATAAAACATTATTAGTTGCAGACAACCTTTTGACATCTCAGTTTACACAAAACACACTGGAATAAGCTATCTATGAAAACTTTTGAGTACATGATTAAAAAAACACTGACAAAAGCATAGTCTAAAACTACTGGTCCTGAGTTGTGTATCATGTATATTGTATCTTATTTTTGCTTGGATATGTCTGTTAATACATTCGATTCCCTGCATTCTGTAATTCACAGATTATTGTGGTTGACAATTATTTTCCACAATTTCAGATGTGCTGTTCACTTAGGATTATCTGTACCGTATATCCTGTAAAATATATTACCTTTTGGCAATTTTTGCAAATATTTTTAAATAGGAAAGAATCTCCTTATTAGAAAAGCCTCTACTTCACACATATTTTCTTCCCCAAACAGTCCAAGTGGTTCCATGTTTAGTATGTTTGTAAAGCGGTGTGAACAGAGATGTGGGACCGCAGAGGCCTCCCTCGTGGTGAAACTATGCCTGTTGATTTAGCATGCTACGGTTCCCATGGCATTACAGTGAAAAGTACAGGAGTATTATACAAGTATGACATTCCACAATTGTGTGTGTGTGTGGCTCCAAATTGCTTCAAAAATAGTTTTTATGGAAGCACATGAACCAAAATATCCAGGGATGAATAATAATGTGCAAACTGAATTGAAGAGAAGTTGTTACTTTGTGTCGCTTCAGTTGAGGTCATTGGCAGTCCAAATAGTATAGATAAGAGAGTGTGTGCTGAAATAGAAGTGAGCCGGAATCGAACCCTGTTGTGGTGTTTCAGAGGCAGCGGCTTAGACCACTAGACCACCCCAGGCCATTCAGACAAGATCCTTATCTGAGGTGACCATTGTGGTCAACAGTGATCATTTCCTTATAAATACACTTTCCTGTTGGTAATTTAATTCAATCTTGGAATGAAATGTCCCAACCACATGTTGGGACATTTCCCTATAAAATCTGCGTTGCCATGAACGCGTATAGAATCACAGAATCCAGACATTAAAACAGAATTCAACAATATTCCAAAATGTATTGAACTTAGTAGGTAAAGTACTAAATGCATTGAACTGGTTAGATTAAATTGCTCAAGATTTTCACAACTCCTGAACATTATGTATCAGTGATTCGTATTTCCCTTCAACTTCCTGAATAGTGAGTGCGCGTTTGTCTACCTCTGTGTAGCCATTAACGATGATGCTAGTGTAATGACAACCGTCTTCTGGGAGATGGAAAGGTTTTTCCAAAATGATATTATGATTATTTGCATCAATCCAGTGTCCACTCTGCAATCACATGAGCGCTACAGAAACATTGCAAATCAAACAATAGTATCTGGCTGGGGTGATTACAGCCCCCCAAATTTTAAAAATGATCCCAGAACCTCAAAAGTGGTCTCCTGATGTGGTTTAAAGTATTATTGTGGACAAAATCAAATGTGGTTGTTTTTCTCTCTATTTTTTTGTTGTTGTTTGAAAAACTAAAACCTGAAAAAAACAAATGGAATTTGGAGGGGATAAAACTAAACAGATTTTATAGGGCCCTAATAATTTAACCCTCGATGTACTTTAAATTCAACATTCAATTTACCTCAATCAATCACCCAACTACCTCGTACCCCAGTACACTGACTCAGTACTCCTGTATATCGCCTCGTCATTTTATTTTGTATCTATTCATACATTTTCTCACTTTTTAACTGCATTGTTGGAGTAAGCGTTTAATGGTAAAGTCTACAATAATTGTATTTGGCGCATGCGACAAATAACATTTGATTTGATTTGATTTAAAGCTATTTCTTGATCAATGAAAAGTGAACACGGTAACTGTCCAAATGCATTTCTGTTTTAACGGGCAACATTTTTGTTGTATTACAATATTGTTAAATAACAAGGATGTGAAAATGACAATCACAGTGTTATCATTGAAATGATCTATGTCGAGACAAATTAATGAAATTGTGTTAATTTAGAAACGGTTTATAGTATAAAACAAATTGGGATGTCTTCATTACTTATTTACTGTTCTATTACTTTTTTTCAGCGTAGAACAGGGGTAGGCAACACGGGTCCTCGAGCGCCGCAGGCACTTCATGTTTTTGGTTGAACTAACCTGGGAGACCAGGTGTATTCGATTCAGGCAATCACTGAATCAGGTGTGGTGCCTAGTTGGAACAAAATCGTGCAGTACCTGCGGCACTCCAGGAACAGGGTTGCCTACCCCTGGCGTAGACTGAAAGAACAATTATTGGGAGCGGCCACATTTTTTATAATTTTTATTTGATCTTATCTTTTCACTTATCAAATCACTGTGTTAATTGTAATATTCCAATATATTAGATAACACACCTGTACACACAGGTGTACCAGACAAACTGACAGTGGTGTGTGTGTGTGTGTGTGTGTGTGTGTGTGTGTGTGTGTGTGTGTGTGTGTGTGTGTGTGTGTGTTTCCTTCAGGTCAGCTGTCCATTCCTTGTGTCCCAAAGAGCCTAAAGGATTCCCACAGTCATGCTACAGGTGCCTTGATCCCCAGAATAGTAATAACACATACACGTACACACATACACATTTAGTGCATTCGGAAATTATTCAGACCCCTTCACTTTTTCCACATTTTGTTACGTTACAGCCTTATTCTAAAATGTATAAAAATATCTGTTTCACTCATCAATCTACACACAATACCCCATAATGGCAAAGCAAAAACAGGTTTATAGACATGTTTGTTAAAAAAAACAAAAAAAATGTATTTACATAACAATTCAGACCCTTTGCTATGAGACTCGGAATTGAGCTCCGGTGCATCCTGTTTCCATTGATCATCCTTGAGATGATTCTACAACATGATTGGAGTCCACCTGTGGTAAATTCCATTGATTGGACATGATTTGGAAAGGTATAAGGTCTGTCTATAAGGTCCCACAGTTGACAGTGCATGTCAGAGCAAAAACAAGTCATGAGAAGGAATTGTCTATAGAACTCTGAGACAGGATTGTGTCGAGGCACAGCATTGAAGGTCCTAAAGAACATAGTGGCTTTCATAATTCTTAAATGGAGTAGGATTGGAACCACCAAGACTCTTCCTAGAGCTGGCCGCCCGGCCAAACTGAGCAATCGGGGGAGAAGGGCCTTGGTCAGCGAGGTGACCAAGAACCCGATGGTCACTCTGACAGAGCTCCAGAGTTCCTCTGTGGAGATGGGAACCTTTCAGAAGGACAACATCTCTGTAGCACTCCACTAATCAGGTCTTTATGGTAGAGCGGCCAGACAGAAACCCATTTTCTATTTGGCCTGAATGTCAAGCATCATGTCTGGAGGAAACATGGTACCATCCCTACGATGAAGCATGTTGGTGGCAGCATCATGCTGTGGGGATGTTTTTCAGGGACTGGGAAACTAGTCAGGATCGAGGGAAAGATGAACGGAACAAAGTGCAGAGAGATCATTGATGAAAACCTGCTCCAGAGCGTTCAGGACCTCAGACTGGGGCATAGGTTCACCTTCAGACAGGACAACAACCCTAAGCACACAGCCTAGGCAACGCAGGAGTGGCTTCGGGGAAGTCTCTGAATGTCCTTGAGTGGCCCAGCCAAATCAAATCAACGTTTATTTGTCACGTGCGCCGAAAACATCAGGTGTAGACGACCTTACAGTGAAATGCTTACTTGCAGGCTCTAACCAATAGTGCCCGGACTTGAACCCGATCGAACATCTCTGGAGAGACCTGAAAATAGCTGTGCAGCGACGCTCCCCGTCCAACTTGACAGAGCTTGAGAGGATCTGCACAGAAGTAGTGTCATACCAAAGAACACTCGAGGCTGTAATCGCTGCCAAAGGTGCAATGTACTGAAAAAATATGAAGTACTGGATAAAATACCTGAATACTTATGTAAATATGATATTTCAGTCATTTTTTTGTGCGTGTGAAAGTTGCTACATTTTCTACAAGCCTGTTTTTGTTTGTCATTATGGGGTATTGTGTGTAGATGGATAAGAAAACAAATGAACCCATTTTAGAATAAGGCTGTAATGTAACAAAATGTGGAAAAAGTCCAGGGGTCTGTACACTTTCCGAATGCACGGTACATACACACCACTGTTAGATCTGTCACTCCCTCCTCTGGGCCTTTTGGGCTTTCTAACAGGCTAAACACTGGAGGTCAGGCTGTGGCATTTGACCTGTGAACCCAAGACAAAACAGCTTGAGCTCCAGGCCAGGGGATTACTATAGAGCGCTACTGTATTCACGGCAGCCCAGTAATGTTTTAGTCTCCCCCTCGGCCCCTTTCCTTCCCTCCTGTCCTCCCCTACTAATTCCCCTCAACCTCCCCCAATGTCTCCCCGTTCTCTCGCTCCCTTTCCTTCCCTCCTGCCTGTCCTCCCCTACTCAATCCCCACCACTTTTACCATATTTCAGGGCCTCCCCATGTCTGCCTCTCCCTCTCTCTGTCTCCCCCTTCTTTTTCCCCTGGTCTCTGACTCTACTAGTAGGTTTCCCGTGTCCTCCCCCTTTCTCCCTCCACCTGTCTTCCTCTGTTTACTGTCTCCCCCTTTCCCTCCCTTCTCTCTGCTGTTGTCTGATCCTACCGGAGGTCCTCAGTCATCACAGCAAGCCTCTGTGCTGGAGGTCAGTGTGAGGCCTAATGTAAGGTGAATAACTTGGGGCTGAGTAGCTAAGACCCAACTAGTGTATGTACAGAGCAGTACAGGGGACATATGTATCAAGCGTCTCAGAGTAGTAGTGCTGATCTAGGATCAGGTCCACTCTGTCCATATAATCGTATTCCTTGTGATCTAAAAGGCATAACTGATCATAAATCAGCACTCCTACTCTGAGAATCTTGATACTTATGGCCCCAGAGAACTGACATTGACTTTTGGTCCTCAGTACTGAAGCAAGCGAGTTGTTTTAACTTCCCTTTTAAGTTCTGACTGACTGGGGCAAGGATCACCAAGTAGATTCAGCCGCAGGCCAATTTTTTTCTTCAGTGGATGGTCGGGGGGACGGAACATAGTTACAAATCATTTGTAGACTGCAAATAGACCACAAGAAGCCCAAACAGATATAACATTTGACGAAAACACAATCATTTCAAACCTTTCTTACGTTTGTATACGATCAGATATCTCTATTATGCGTGGGAATACGGGAACATATTTCCAAAATTCCAATAACTTGGAGATGATTTCTCTGTGTTTTTACAATCTTTTATGTCCAACAATGAAAATTCACAACAACATAAAAAAATCTATATTAAAAAAAATATATATATATGATTTTTTTTGCTCAGAAAACTTGGGAGGCCAAATAAAACTACCCACTGGCCGCCAGTTGGGGAACCTTGGACTAGGACATGCCGTGTGGGACGCCTCATGCACACTGGTTGCCTCCTAAATGGCACCATATGCAAGGCATAGGGAATCGGGTGCCCATTTCAGCAGACACTGATGTAATGTTGTGAAAACAGATCAAACAAATGAAACTACAAACAATGAGGCAAAAGTGGCAGTTTGATTTGAATATAGATTGTGATAGTTACAGGGAGGAATAAAGATGACAGAGCCCACATCAGACATACTGTACCCCTGTACTATAGGCCCCCTGGTGGACAGTGGTGGGAGTAGTCACATCACTGTCAGTAGTCACATCACTGTCTTTCATCCCTTGCTCCAGTGTGTTTGCGTGTGTGTCCTGTGGATAGTGGTGTGTGTATTTCTAGCTGATTGTGCAGTGTAGGTGTGTGTATGGCCAGGGCAGCGTAGAAACAGTTACTGTCCCATTTCTGATATGATCATGCTTGACTTTAGCCCCTTTGCTCTGTTTGGTTTGGTTTTCATTTGGGTGGTCCACTCGATCCATGTGAAGTGTGTATGGCTGTTTGAACTTGTCTGTTTCTCTGTGGGGCCTGGCGTGACCTGAAACCTAATACTTAAGTACACACAATTAAGTTCACACCAGAGGTTACATGGGGAAATAGGCCCTTTCCCAGAGGTGTGAATCAGTTCAACCTGTATACAAGAGCCAGAGGCTTCTCACCACTCATGGTTCAAGGTTAAGAATTTATTTGGTTGGAAAAGAGGCGGGTCTGAGACCTGGTTGGCTGTCCCCGTGGAGATGGTGCCTTGACAAGAATAATTATCCAATCGGATATCCTGTTCTAGGATTTGTTCTGATCAGCTGTGGTGAAAATATCCCACTGTGCAGTAATGTCCAGAGTGTTTTCATAGTTTACAGTGTCAAGAGTGGGTAAAGTAACTGCCACAATAAAGGAAACACGAATGTAAAGTTGGGCCACCACGAGCCACCAGAACAGCTTCAATGCACCTTGGCATAGATTCTACACGTGTCTAGAACTCTATTGGAGGGTTGCAATACCTTTCTTCCACGGGAAATTCCATAATTTGGTATTTTGTCGATGGAAGATACTCAGGCACTGCTCCTGAATCTCTTGTTTGAGATATGGTGACTGAGACACAGACAAACAAACACACACAAACCCCCATATGGTCCTTTGAGACCACTCTTTCAAAGTCATTTACTCTAGTATGGTACATAAAATAATGGGCGACTGGGCATCTCTCTAAGCATGATGGGAGGATAATTGCTAAATTAACTCATGAACTACACCTGTGTAGAAGCACCTGCTTTCAATCTACTTTGTAACCCTCGTTTACTCTAGTGTTTCCTTTACTTTGGCAGTTACTTTCATATACAGGGCATTCCAAAAGTATTCAGACCTTTTTCCACATTTTGTTACATTACAGCCTAATACTGAAATGTATTAAATACACACAATACCCCGTAATGACAACTGAAAAACAGTTTTTTAGATATTTCTGCAAATGTATTAAATATAAAAAACGGAAATATCACATTTAGACCCTTTACTCAGTACTTTGTTGTCTTTTTGGGTATGACGCTACAATCTTGGCACACCTGTATTTGGGGAGTTTCCCATTGTTCTCTGCAGATTCTCTCAAGCTCTGTCAGGTTGGATGGGGAGCGTCACTGCACAGCTATTTTCAGGTCTCTCCAGAGATGTTCGATCAGGTTCAAGTCCGGACTCTGGCTGGGCTACTCAAGGACATTCAGAGATTTCCCCAAAGCCACTCCTGCTTTGTCTTGGCTGTGTGCTTAGGGTCGTTGTCCTGTTGGAAAGTGAACCTATGCCCCAGTCTGAGGTCCTGAGTGCTCTGGAGCAGGTTTTCATCAAGGATCTTTATGTACTTTGCTCCATTCATCTTTCCCTTGATCCTGACTAGTCTCCCAGTCCTTCCACTGAAAAACATCCCCACAGCATGATGCTGCCACCACCAAGCTTCACCGTAGGAATGGGGCCAGCTTTCCTCCAGACGTGACGCTTGGAATTCAGGCCAAATAGTTCAATCTTGGTTTCATCAGACCACAGAATCTTGTTTCTCATGGTCTGAGAGTCCTTTAGGTCCCTTTTGGCAAACTCCAAGCGGGCTTTCATGTGCATTTTACTGAGTAGTGGCTTCGGTCTGGCCACTCTACCGTAAAGGCCTGATTGGTGGAGTGCTGCAGAGATGGTTGTCTTTTTGGAAGATTCTTCCATCTCCACAGAGGAACTCTAGAGCTCTGTCAAAGTGACCATCAGGTTCTTAGTCACCTCCTTGACCAAGGCCCTTCTCCCCCGATTGCTCAGGTTAGCCGGGCTGTCAGCTCTAGAAAGAATCTTGGTGGGTCCAAACTTCTTCCATTTAAGAATTATGGAGGCCACTGTGTTCTTGGCAACCTTCAACGCTGCAGAAATATTTTGGATCTGTGCCTCGACACAATCCTGTCTCTGAGCTCTATGGACAATTATTTTGACCTCATGGCTTGGTTTTCACTCTGACGTACTGTCAACTGTGTGACCTTATATAGACAGGTGTGTGCCTTTCCAAATCATGTTCAATCAATTTAATTAATTAACTTATTTTTTGCTTTGTCACTCTGGGGTGTGTGTAAATTGTTGAAGAAAAAAACATGATTTAATCCAGTTTAGAATAAGGCTGTAACGTATCAACATTTGTTAAAAGGGAAGGCATCTGAATACTTTCTGAATGTACTGTAAATGCACAGACAAACGCATGCGTGCGTGCATGTGCGCACACACAACCACATAAATCCTGCTTTGATATGGTGCACCTCACATAGAATTAATTGGCCATTTATTTATTTTTGGTGCGTCCTTCTTCCACACGTCACGTGATTACAATCTTCCCGATGTACGCTCGTGCAATGTCATGCAGTAATGCTGTATTATGTCATGTGACTTCCCCCCCAACCGTTTTGGGACAGTATGAGGTGTCTTCAAAAAGACAAACATAATAAATAAATATGATTATGTACACTACATGACCAAAAGTATGTGGACATCTGCTTGTCGAACATCTCATTCCAAAATCATGGACATTAATATGGAGTTGATAACCCCTTTGCTGCTATAACAGCCTCCACTCTTCTGGAAAGGCTTTCAAATAGATGTTGGTACATTGCTGCAGGGACTTGCTTCTATTGAGCCACGAGCATTAGTGAGGTCGGGCACTGATGTTGGGTGATTAGGCCTGTTTCGCAGTCTGCGTACCAATTCATCTCAAAGGTGTTCGATGGGGTTGAGGTCAGGGCTCTGTGCAGGCCAGTCAAGTTCTTCCACACCCATCTCGACAAACCATTTCTGTATGGACCATGCTTTGTGCGCAGGGCACTGCTGAAACAGGAAAGGGCATTCCCCAAACTGTTGCCACAAAGTCGGAAGCACAGAATTGTCTAGAATGTCATTGTATGTTGTAGCGTTAAAATTTCCCTTCACTGGAACTAAGAGGCCTAGCCTAAACCATGAAAAACAGCACCAGGCCGTTATTCCTCCTCCACCAAACTTCACATTTGGCACTCTGCATTTGGGCAGGTAGCGTTCTGCTAGCATCCGCCAAACCCAGATTCGTCTGTCGGACTGCCAGATGGTGAAGCGTGACTCATAACTCCAGAGAATGCGTTTCCACTGCTCCAGAGTCCAATGGTGGCAAGATTTACACCACTCCAGCTAACGCATGGCATTGCGCATGGTGATCTTAAGCTTGTGTGTGGCTACTCGGCCATGGAAACCCATTTCATGAAGCTCCAGACGAACAGTTATTGTGCTGACGTTGCTTCCATAGGCAGTTTGGAACTCGGTAGTGAGTCTTGCAACCGATGACAGATTATTTTTATACGCTACAGCACTCAGCGGTCCCGTTCTGTGAGCTTGCGTGGCCTACCACTTCGCGGCTGAGCCGTTGTTGCTCCTAGACGTTTCCACTTCACAATAACAGCACTTACAGTTGACCGTGGCAACTCTAGCAGGGCAGAAATTGACGAACTGACTTGTTGGAAAGGTGGCATCCTATGACGGTACCACTTTGAATGTCACTGAGCTCTTCAGTAAGGCCATTCTACTGCTGATGTTTGTCTATGGAGATTGCATGGCTGTGTGCTCGATTTGATACACCTGTCAGCAACGGGTGTGGCTGAAATAGCCAAATCCACTAATTTGAAGGGGTTTTCATATACTTTTGTATATATAGTGTATGTATATATTAGCCTTAAACATGATTGTTAACTACAAGTTGTTTAAGGCTACAAGATATGGCATTCCTCCTAGAATCAGTACACCCATTCCCCAAAAAAGTCTAATAAAATAAATATGATTGATTTGTCAATATAATCTAACACATTAGCCTAACTGTAAGTCTCTCTGGATAAAAGTGTCTGTCTGCTAACTGACAAATGTTTTATGTAAATTGTATTCAGAAAGTATTCACACCCACTTGACTTTTTCCTCATTTGTTGTTTTTCAGCCTTAATTTAAAATGGATTAAATAAACACTTTGGATGGTGTATCAATACACAGAGTCACTACAAAGATACAGGAGTCCTTCCTAACTCAGTTTCTGGAGAGGGAGGTAACCGCTCAGGGATTTCACCATGAGTCCAATGGTGACTGTAAAACAGAAGAAAACTGAGGATGGATCAACAACATCGTAGTTACGTAGTTACTCCACAATACTAATGTAATTGACAGAGTGAAAAGAAAGAAGCCTGTAAAGAACAAAAATATTCCACACAAATATTCCAAAACATAATCCTGTTTGCAAGGCACTAAAGTAATAGTGCAAAAAATATGGCAAAGCAATTCAGTGTTATGGTTGGGGCAAATCCAATACAACGTATTACTGATTACCACTCTCCATATTTTCAATTAGTGGTGGCTGCATCATGTTATGGGTATGCTTGTAATCGTTAAGGACTGGGTAGTTTTTCAGGATAAACATAAATGTAATGGAGCTAAGCACAGGCAAAATCCTAGCTTTTCCAGTCTGCTTTCCACCAGACACTGTGAGATGAATTGACCTTTTGGCAGGACAATAACCTGAAACACAAGACCAAATCTACAATCTACACTGGAGTTGCTTACCAAGAAGACAGTGAATGTTCCTGAGTGGTAGAGTTATAGTTTTGACTTAAATCTGCTTGAAAATCTGTGGCAAGACCTGAAAATGGTCAGCAACCAATTTGACAGAGCTTGAAGAATTTTGAAAAGAATAATGGGCAAATGTTGTACAATCCAGGTGTGGAATGCTCTTAGAGACTAACCTACAATGACTTACAGCTGTAAATGATGCCAAAGGTGTTTCTACATCTGCATTGCTTGTTGTTTGGGGTTTTAGACTGGGATTCTCTATAAGCACTTTTTTTGATGGTAAAAGGGCTTATAAATCATTTTGATTGATACTAACATGTATTGTCCCAGTGTTGAATACTTATCAAATCAAGATATATTAATATTTAATTTTTCATAAATGATTTTACAAATGTTCACATTTTTCTTCCCGTTTGACATTACAATGTATTTTGTGTAGATCGTTGACAAAAATGTAAATCAAATTGATTTTAATCCCACTTTGTAACACAACAAAATGTGGAAAAAGTCAAGGGGGTGAATACTTTCTGAAGGCACTGTGTAGACCTTTTTTAAGAACCTGTAAGCTACCGTTTTTAATTTGAACTATAGTACATGGACTCGTATCTGCAGTGAGCCAACATTACTTTTATTTTTCTCTACGGTGGCTCTTCTTTTTGTCCAGCTTCTGTGCACAGTTGTATGTGTGTTTGCGTAAATATCTCTACTCTCACTGATATCGTTGTCCCTATCAAACCTGTACGCTGACGTACCTCCCCCTGCCTGTCTGTTAATTGGACAAGTGGTCCGACACTGAGCAGCGGCCTTTCTGTGAGGCATCACACGCGATAGGGACCCCCTTGGCAGCCCAGGTGGCCCCTCCATTCAGACACAGCCAGGGGCCGGGTCCCACAGGGCCTCCCTGGCCCCCCACTTGTCAGTCACGAGGGCAGCTTGTCAATCACTAGGGGAGTGCTTGAGCTTCCTGCTTTAGCCCGGGTGCTGTGACACATCCTGGCAGGGGGTGACTGGTGTCAGCCTGTCAACTGGAGGGGGGCTGTTGGAGCACACACACTCTCTCCCTCTGTTCTCTAAGGCTGGTGACTCCGCAGCAGAGGCAGGGCCCTAGTTCCTGTTTTACCTCACACACCTGCAGGCTGCCGTTAGTGCAGTCGGCGCTGCCGTCTCAGAGGTCACACGTGCCATAATCCAACCTCATTAAGAGCCCTCTAAGAGCCGGGGGAAAGAACGTACAATTGCCTATCACCAGATAACTCACCGCTGAGTGTGAAGGTAGCCATTTTTCACATGCAGCCATATTTAAGACTCAAACGCACCCCTGTGACCTCAGGGTTTCAACAGCAATTAAAACCGTCTTTTCACGTCTTTAGTGCCACACTGGCTCTGGTACAGGGCTCGTGCTCCCTACTGTAACTCCCACTCTGCCAACTGACAGACCCATGCATGTACACACACACACACTCCACACACATCTACGCCCATCTTCAAAGAAGAGTTCAGGCTGTGTGTGTTTGTGTGTTTGCTGTAGCTAAATGAACTAACAAATTGTAGCTAAATTAGCAAATTGTAGCTAACAAACTAGCTAAATGAACTAACTGTAGTTTAGTTTTATTTTGATAGGTGGGCATGGCTGGAACATTCCAACCATTGTCTGGTCTCTGTCAGGCCCTGTCTATTGTAGATACGCCACTATAAGGTTATTTTCGATACCAAAATATTTAGCCGTAGGGACAACAACCAAAAACAGAAAGCCGTTGAGGTGAAGTGCAGACAGACTCATCTTTCTCACCCTTAATTAAACCTCTGTAGCCGGGGCCATTGTTTAACTCCAACAATTGTCATTGAATTAAAAGTGTCGTGTCTTTTGTTCTGGCGATGTGTGCTGCTGTCAGGGGTCCTGCAGTTAATGTGCCATCACCACGCCTCATATCCGCATTAGACACCGCCGCTGATGTTATTTCCTCTGTGTGTGTGTGTGTGTGTGTGTGTCTCTCTCTCTCTCTCTCTCTCTGTCCTACATATCCCTCAGCAGGAGAGGAAGAGTGGAAGAGCATTACGGTGCGAGACGGTCATGTCATCCAACATCTGAGAAACCTGGGGCTCAGTGATACTTATGCACACACACACACTCAAGTACATATCGTATACATATACGCACGCACGCACGCTCGCTCGCACAGACACAAACACTTATAATTGAGAGACCTACGTCCCGTTTTCTTGCAGTTGCCTAATAGGAATGGAGATTTTTTTTAGATGTTTTATTGCGTCACTACAGTTGGATTCAGATGTTTTATTGCAAATTAAAAAGCTGAAAGAGTTACCTCTACCTTTTCTGTGAATGAGCAGTGTTTGCTTTTTGGATTTGGGTGTGGCACTCTAGTGAGTAAGGCTTCAGTGAATGGGTGTTGGTCAGGCAGATAGTATGACAGACAGGAAAGGATCATCCCGGGGTCACCACAACAATTATCACTTAGTGTCCACAAGGTAGAGAGGGTCACAGTGCCTTCAGAAAGTATTCACACCTATTGACTTTTTCAAGATGTTGTTGTGTTACAGCCTGAATTTAAAATGGATTAAATTGAGATTGTTTTTTGTCATTGGCCTACACACAATACCCCATCATGTCAAATTGGAATTATGTTTTTATTTTATTTATGTACAAATTAATAAACAATGAAAAGCTGAAATATCTTCAGTTGGTAAGAATTCAACTTTGTCATGGCAAGCCTAAATAAATTGAGGAGTGAAAATTTGCTTAACCAGTCACATAATAAATTGCATGTACTCTTCTTGTATGCAATAATAGTGTTTAGCATAATATTTTTTAACAACTAACTTGACAGAGCTTGAAGAGTTTTTAAAATAATCATGTGAAAATATTGAACAATCCAGGTGTGCAAAGTTCTTAGATTTACCCAGAAAGACTCACAGCTGTAATCACTGCCAAGGGTGATTCTAACATGTTGACTCAGGGTATTGAATACTTATCTAATCAAGATATATTACCTTACAAAGTACAAACAATATAAAAAATGTAAATTAAATCCATTTTAATCCCACTTTGTAACACAACAAAATGTGGAAAAGTAAAGGGGTGTGAATAGTTTCTGAAGGTACTGTAGCACTCTCTCTCTTTCTGACACAAACAGTTCTCTCTTTCTCACACACATACACATACCCTTACAGCCCCTCTCCTCTCTCTCTCTCTGGCACATACACAGACAACAACAACATCCCTCCCCCCCGTCTCTCTCGTACACACTAACACACACTAGTGATATGTCCACTGAGGTGACATTTCCGGGCGGGGGGGGGGGGGACAGAGGATGACACTCGTGTCCACCCCTGCTTGAGAGGAAGTGGATATCAGAACACAACAGGAAAGACCGAAAAGAAAAACAAGCTGACATCTTTTTGGACATTAAATCACTTCCTTTAGGGCCCTGCGACTGACCCCTTAAGCAGGTTTACCGCCGAGCATCCTCTTGCTGGGCTGGGGATCGATCGTTGTGTGAGTGCTGTCTTACTCTTTCTTTTTTGGGGGGGTAGATCAGCTTCAATATTGCAAATAGATTGTGGCTCCTATCAGTGTTATTGTCTGCATCATTTCAAATTCTCCATGTATTTTTTTGTAAATATATATATAGAATGTTAAATATATATATTTTTCCATATACACTGCTTTCGGAAAGTATTCAGACGCCTGGACTTTTTCCACATTTTGTTGCGTTACAGCCTTATTCTAAAATTGATCAAATATTTTTTCCCCTCCTCAATCTACACATAATAACCAATAATGACAGCGAAACAGGTTTTTGGAGATTATACCTTATTTACATTTTGAAAAACATGTTTTTGCTTTGTCATTATGGGGTATTGTGTACAGTGCCTTGCGAAAGTATTCGGCCCCCTTGAACTTTGCGACCTTTTGCCACATTTCAGGCTTCAAACATAAAGATATAAAACTGTATTTTTTTGTGAAGAATCAACAACAAGTGGGACACAATCATGAAGTGGAACGACATTTATTGGATATTTCAAACTTTTTTAACAAATCAAAAACTGAAAAATTGGGCGTGCAAAATTATTCAGCCCCCTTAAGTTAATACTTTGTAGCGCCACCTTTTGCTGCGATTACAGCTGTAAGTCGCTTGGGGTATGTCTCTATCAGTTTTGCACATCGAGAGACTAACATTTTTTCCCATTCCTCCTTGCAAAACAGCTCGAGCTCAGTGAGGTTAGATGGAGAGCATTTGTGAACAGCAGTTTTCAGTTCTTTCCACAGATTCTCGATTGGATTCAGGTCTGGACTTTGACTTGGCCATTCTAACACCTGGATATGTTTATTTTTGAACCATTCCATTGTAGATTTTGCTTTATGTTTTGGATTATTGTCTTGTTGGAAGACAAATCTCCGTCCCAGTCTCAGGTTATTTGCAGACTCCATCAGGTTTTCTTCCAGAATGGTCCTGTATTTGGCTCCATCCATCTTCCCATCAATTTTAACCATCTTCCCTGTCCCTGCTGAAGAAAATCAGGCCCAAACCATGATGCTGCCACCACCATGTTTGACAGTGGGGATGGTGTGTTCAGCTGTGTTGCTTTTACGCCAAACATAACGTTTTGCATTGTTGCCAAAAAGTTCAATTTTGGTTTCATCTGACCAGAGCACCTTCTTCCACATGTTTGGTGTGTCTCCCAGGTGGCTTGTGGCAAACTTTAAACAACACTTTTTATGGATATCTTTAAGAAATGGCTTTCTTCTTGCCACTCTTCCATAAAGGCCAGATTTGTGCAATATACGACTGATTGTTGTCCTATGGACAGAGTCTCCCACCTCAGCTGTAGATCTCTGCAGTTCATCCAGACTGATCATGGGCCTCTTGGCTGCATCTCTGATCAGTCTTCTCCTTGTATGAGCTGAAAGTTTAGAGGGACGGCCAGATCTTGGTAGATTTGCAGTGTTCTGATACTCCTTCCATTTCAATATTATCGCTTGCACAGTGCTCCTTGGGATGTTTAAAGCTTGGGAAATCTTTTTGTATCCAAATCCGGCTTTAAACTTCTTCACAACAGTATCTCGGACCTGCCTGGTGTGTTCCTTGTTCTTCATGATGCTCTCTGCGCTTTTAACGGACCTCTGAGACTATCACAGTGCAGGTGCATTTATACGGAGACTTGATTACACACAGGTGGATTGTATTTATCAGCATTAGTCATTTAGGTCAACATTGGATCATTCAGAAATCCTCACTGAACTTCTGGAGAGAATTTGCTGCACTGAAAGTAAAGGGGCTGAATAATTTTGCACGCCCAATTTTTCAGTTTTTGATTTGTTAAAAAAGTTTGAAATATCCAATAAATGTCGTTCCACTTCATGATTGTGTCCCACTTGTTGTTGATTCTTCACAAAAAAATACAGTTTTATATCTTTATGTTTGAAGCCTGAAATGTGGCAAAAGGTCGCAAAGTTCAAGGGGGCCTAATACTTTCGCAAGGCACTGTATATTGATGAGGAATTTATTTTATTTAAAAATAAGCCTTTCTGAATACTTTCTGAATTCACTGTATTTTCCTTCTTTATTACCCTACCACCCCTCCCCTAATTGGAGTAAACTATTAGACAACAATACTTAGGCTTGCACTTCGACCTTATACATACTACATACATTTCACGGGAATTATATTTTGCATGATCTTGTTTTTAGTCCCAGCCTTCAGCTCCCCTTAACCCCTCCCATCTATCTCTGAAGACCATCCAGTTTTGATTTCTAGCTGCCGTATATTTTTCTACTATGCTGTGATGTTTCAAAAAAGTTATATATTTCTATTCTCATAGTTTCTACATAGTTTCTACATCAACATGTTTGCTATTGATGTCGTTTTGTATATCCGTTCATAAACCATGTGACATGGAATCGGTACATCAAAAATATCCTCCCAACTATTTTGCGACCTGTGTGGCTCAGCTGTACATTTTTTCGTCCTTAAATTAAACTAGTATACTTTTTGTAGGTATCACAATTTTCTTTATCCAATTTTGGTCTTTAATGCAGGGCCAACAGACAAGTTCCTTACCTTTCCTCCATTTTTGGGGTAATGCTGCAATCAGTTGCATGTTTGACAAAACTCCATCAGTCCTATTTATGATATCATTTACAAAGATTATACTGTTTAAAAAAAATAATAATAATTAAAGTATTTTTTTAATCAATTACTATATTTGAGTTGAACCATAATATTTGTTTAGGCTTTTCTTGTGGATTAAACTCAAATTAAAATCAGCTTTCTATTGCTTTTTAAAAAATAGATATTTTGGAGATTGTTTCATTTTCAAATAACTGAAAGTCAGAGGTAATCTGAATGATAGGAAAAATACCATTCTTGAACATGGCATTCTTACTATTCTGCTAGAGAACCAGTTTATTATTTTTTTTAAAGTTTTTAAGTTTTTAAGTTTTTTATCCGATAAAAAAATATGGTGCACACATAAATTGGTTTTAATCCAGAGAGGTTAGGATAATGATCTAGATCCTCTATGAAGCTGTGCAGGGATCCAAATAGTGGATTATAAGAAAACAATAGTCAGCGTACAATGACACCTTTGTTTTTAAGCCCTGGATTTCTAGCCCCTTGATATTATTTTTGGATCTGATTTTAATAGCTAACATGGTCATAATAAATGCATATGCCGACAGTGGACAACCTTGTTTTACTCCTGGTGACAATTTAATACTTTCTGAGAAGTAGACATTATTTACTATACATAACTTTTAACTCATTGTATAAGAGATTCTCCAAAATTAAAATAGTCCACGCATTTGTATATAAATTCCAGTCGTACTTTATCAAAGGCGTTTTTAAAGTCAGCTATGAATACCAGGCCTAGTTTCACAGATTTTTCATAATCTTCTATTGTATTATTATCTCCAATGTATCATCCATGTCAAAATATAATAATAAAATAACTGTCTGATTAGGATGAATAATATCCAACAATACCTTTTTAATTCTATGCGCTATGCATTTTGTTAGAATTTTGGCATCACTACACTGAAGTGTAAGGAGTCTCCAGTTTTTTAGGTGGACTGGATCTTTATATGGATCTTTATATTTACCATCTTGGTCCTGTTTCAGTAATAGTGAAATCAGACCTTCTTGCTCAGTATCTGATAGTTTACCATTTTTATTGAAGTCGTTAAAACATGTTATTAACGGAACTTTGACAAACATCGAAAAATATTTGATGAACCTCAACTGGTATGCCATCCATCCCTGGAGTTCTCCCAGACTTGAAGGCATTAATTGCATTTAGAAGTTCCTCCTCTGCATTTAGGCCTTCACATTAGTATTTAGCTGTTAATTTTACACTATTAATAGAAAAAAATCCTTACAATTAACCTCTGTTAGTGGAAATGAATGAGACTGAAATGAAAACAAATGGTCAAGGTACTTAGCCTCTCCTTTCATAATATCGTTTGGTGAATCATGAATGACCGTAATTTCTAACAAGTTTCTGTAAATTATTTTTGGTAGCATTTCTATGTTGAAGATAAAACAATATTTGGTTAATTTTTTTCCCTTATTCCATCCAGTTCGCTTTATTTTTATAATATATTACACTTGATCTTTATTTATTTCTTTCTTTCTTTCTTGAATAAGTTCCTCCGTTTCTGTTAGTTTTTATTGCTATCTGTCTGTACTGTTAGTTCCTCTATTTCCTTTTTTAGGATGAACTCTTTTTGACCTAAATTGTTTTTGTTTTAAAGATTAATATTGAATTGTATGTCCTCTAAAGGCACATTTAAAAGTGTCCCATACAATAAGGGGATTTGCTGTACCTATGTTATGTAGGAAAAAGTTGTACATTCTTCTGTCTTGGTTAGAACAAGTTGTTATCCAGTAGGCTTTGAGATTCAATGTCCAATATCCTAGTCCTTGTGGAAATTCTGTAATGTGTAAACCAATTATTTGATGGTCCGACCACATTCTGTCCCCTATCAACACTCTTTAAACTTTTGGTACCAGCGTAAACAACATAAGAAAGTAGTCAAGATGACTAGCTCGAGTGAGCCTCCGTCATGTATATCTCACTAGGTCAGGATATATAAACCTCCGTACATCCAATAGTTCCATTATATCCATAATATTCGTAATTTCCTTAACTTCTTATGGCTGGGGGCAGTATTGAGTAGCTTGGATGAATAAGGTGCCCAGAGTAAACTGCCTGCTACTCAGTCCCAGAAGCTAAGATATGCATATTATCAGTAGATTTGGATAGAAAACACTCTGACGTTTCTAAAACTGTTTGAATGATGTCTGTGAGTATAACAGAACTCAAGGCAAAAACCTGAGAAAAAATCCAACCAGGAAGTGGGAAATCTGAGGTTTGTAGGTTTTCAACGCCTATCGAAGATACAGTGGGATATTGGTCATATCCTAAGGCTGCCACTAGATGTCAACAGTCTTTAGAACCTTGTTTGAGGCTTCTACTGTGAAGTGGGGGCGAATGAGAGGGGAATGAGTCAGAGGTCTGCCAGAGAGCCACGAGCTCAGTCTCGCGCACTCACGTGATAGTTAACTCTGTTCCATTGCATTTCTACAGACAAAGGAATTCTCCGGGTTGGAACGTTATTGAAGATTTATGTTAAAAACATCCTAAAGATTGATTCTATACTTCGTTTGACATGTTTCTACGACCTGTAATATAACTTTTTTGACTTTTCGTCTGTACTTTCTGCTGGATTTGTTTACCAAACGCGCTACCAAAAGGAGGTATTTGGACATAAATAATGAACTTTATCGAACAAATCAAACATTTATTGTGGAACTGGGATTCCTGGGAGTGCATTCTGATGAAGATCATCAAACGTATGTGAATATTTATAATGCTATTTCTGACTTCTGTTGACTACACAACATGGCGGATATCTGTTTGGCTTGTTTTGGTCTCTGAGCGCCATACTCAGATTATAGCATGGTTTGCTTTTTCGGTAAAGCGTTTTTTAAATCTGACACAGCGGTTGCATTAAGGAGAAGTTTATCTAAAGTTCCATGTATAACACTTGTATTTTCATCAACATTTATGATGAGTATTTCTGTAAATTCAAGTGGCTCTCTGCAAAATCACCGGATGTTTTGGAACTACTGAACATAACGCGCCAATGTACACTGAGATTGTTTTATATAAATATGAACTTTATCGAACAAAACATACATGTATTGTGTAACATGAAGTCCTATAAGTGTCATCTGATGAAGATCATCAAAGGTTAGTGACATTTATCTCTATTTCTGCTTTTTGTGACTCCTCTCTTTGTCTGGAAAAATGGCTGTGTCTTTCTGTGAATAAGCACTCACCTAACATAATCGTTTGTGGTGCTTTCGCCGTAAAGCCTATTTGAAATCGGACACTGGTGGAATTAACAAGAAGTGTATCTTTAAAATGGTATAAAATACTTGTATGTTTGAGGAATTTTAATTATGAGATTTCTGTTGTTTGAATTTGGCGCCCTCACTTTCACTGGCTGTTGTCATATCGATCCCGTTAGCGGGATTTCAGCCATAAGAAGTTTTAAGTGCATGAGGGTGATAGTTTGTAGTGTGATCTCCTTTACGGTCCATTGAGGTATTTAAATCTGTATTATAATCTCCCACCATAATAATTGAGTCTGTTTCACTCTTTGTGAAGTATCAAAAGAGCTACAGTTAGTCAATAATATATGTTCCCCGTTGCGTTAGCTTGCATACTCCAAAGTAACTGTACTACAGGTTCACTAAACATTGTGTTAAACCAATTTATGGTGTTAGCTGGGGTTGCTCTTTCAGGTCTCTCAGGTCTCAGACAAGGTCTCTCATCATGCGAGCCTGGTTCACTGAACCACCTCAGTTACAGTTGTAAGGAGAGGGATAATGAGTGTATTCTTAGCACCAATAAGAGACCCGACCAAAATAGGGTGAAAAGTCAGCTTTATTTATCTTAGTAATTGTTTGGGTGGTAGAAAGACTATCTATCTTTACTACCGTCAAGGTTGTGAGGCAGTTTCAAAACATAATTTGAGTTCGATAATATGCCTTATATTTCTCTCATAAGAAGATTTGTATTACATATTAAGTGTATTCATTTAATTTATTTTGTTAAATTTATTTGACAGGGAGGCCGTTCCACCAATTCAGTGCCTTTTGAGAGTGTATCTCTCAGAGGTGGATCAGGGAATCGCCCGCAGCATGAGAAACATCATTGATATATACAGAGAAAAGAGTCGGCCCGAGAATTGAACCCTGTGGCACCCCCATAGAGACTGCCAGAGGACCGGACAGCATGCCCTCAGATTTGACACACTGAACTCTGTCTGCAAAGTAATTGGTGAACCAGGCAAGGCAGTCATCCGAAAAACCGAGGCTACTGAGTCTGCCGATAAGAATACGGTGATTGACAGAGTCGAAAGCCTTGGCAAGGTCTATGAAGACGGCTGCACAGTACTGTCTTTTATCGATGGCGGTTATGATATCGTTTAGTACCTTGAGCGTGGCTGAGGTACACCCGTGACCGGCTCGGAAACCAGATTGCACAGCGGAGAAGGTACGGTGGGATTCGAGATGGTCAGTGACCTGTTTGTTGACTTGGCTTTCGAAGACCTTAGATAGGCAGGGCAGGATGGATATAGGTCTGTAACAGTTTGGGTCCAGGGTGTTGCCCCCTTTGAAGAGGGGGATGACTGCGGCAGCTTTCCAATCCTTCGGGATCTCAGACGATATGAAAGAGAGGTTGAACAGGCTGGTAATAGGGGTTGCGACAATGGCGGCGGATAGTTTCAGGAATAGAGGGTCCAGATTGTCAAGCCCAGCTGATTTGTACGGGTCCAGGTTTTGCAGCTCTTTCAGAACATCTGCTATCTGGATTTGGGTAAAGGAGAACCTGGAGAGGCTTGGGCGAGTAGCTGCGGGGGGGGGGGGGCTTTTGGCCGAGGTTGGAGTAGCCAGGCGGAAGGCATGGCCAGCCGTTGAGAAATGCTTGTTGAAGTTTTCGATAATCATGGATTTATCGGTGGTGACCGTGTTACCTAGCCTCAGTGCAGTGGGCAGCTGGGAGGAGGTGCTCTTGTTCTCCATGGACTTCACAGTGTCCCAGAACTTTTTGGAGTTGGAGCTACAGGATGCAAACTTCTGCCTGAAGAAGTTGGCTTTAGCTTTCCTGACTGACTGTGTGTATTGGTTCCTGACTTCCCTGAACAGTTGCATATCGCGGGGACTATTCAATGTTATTGCAGTCCGCCACAGGATGTTTTTGTGCTGGTCGAGGGCAGTCAGGTCTGGAGTGAACCAGGGGCTATATCTGTTCTTAGTTCTGCATTTTTTGAACGGAGCATGCTTATCTAAAATGGTGAGGAAGTTACTTTTAAAGAAAGACCAGGCATCCTCAACTGACGGGATGAGGTCAATGTCCTTCCAGGATACCCGGGCCAGGTCGATTAGAAAGGCCTGCGCACAGAAGTGTTTTAGGGAGCGTTTGACAGTGATGAGGGGTGGTCGTTTGACTGCGGCTCCGTAGCGGATACAGGCAATGAGGCAGTGATCGCTGAGATCCTGGTTGAAGACAGCGGAGGTGTATTTGGAGGGCCAGTTGGTCAGGATGACGTCTATGAGGGTGCCCTTGTTTACAGAGTTAGGGTTGTACCTGGTGGGTTCCTTGATGATTTGAGTGAGATTGAGGGCATCTAGCTTAGATTGTAGGACTGTAGGGTGTTAAGCATATCCCAGTTTAGGTCACCTAACAGAACAAACTCTGAAGCTAGATGGGGGGCAATCAATTCACAAATGGTGTCCAGGGCACAGCTGGGAGCTGAGGGGGGTCGGTAGCAGGCGGCAACAGTGAGAGACTTATTTCTGGAGAGAGTAATTTTCAAAATTAGTAGTTCGAACTGTTTGGGTATGGACCTGGAAAGTATGACATTACTTTGCAGGCTATCTTTGCAGTAGACTGCAACTCCTCCCCCTTTGGCAGTTCTATCTTGACGGAAGATGTTATAGTTGGGTATGGAAATCTCAGAATTTTTGGTGGCCTTCCTGAGCCAGGATTCAGACACGGCAAGGACATCAGGGTTAGCAGAGTGTGCTAGAGCAGTGAGTAAGACAAACTTAGGGAGGAGGCTTCTGATGTTGACATGCATGAAACCAAGGCTTTTTCGATCACAGAAGTCAACAAATGAGGGTGCCTGGGGACATGCAGGGCCTGGGTTTACCTCCACATCACCCGCGGAACAGAGAAGGAGTAGTATGAGGGTGCGGCTGAAGGCTATCAAAACTGGTCGCCTAGGGCGTTGGGGACAGAGAATAAGAGGAGCAGGTTTCTGGGCATGGTAGAATATATTCAGGGCATAATGCGCAAACAGGGGTATGGTGGGGTGCGGGTACAGCGGAGGTAAGCCCAGGCACTGGGTGATGATGAGAGAGGTTGTATCTCTGGACATGCTGGTTGTAATGGGTGAGGTCACCGCATGTGTGGGGGGTGGGACAAAGGAGGTATCAGGAGTATAAAGAGTGGAACTAGGGGCTCCATTGTAAACTAAAACAATGATAACTAACCTGCACAACAGTATACAAGGCATATTGACATTTGAGAGAGACATACAGCGAGGCATACAGTAATCACAGGTGTTGAATTGGGAGAGCTAGCTAAAACAGTAGGTGAGACAACAGCTAATCAGCTAGCACAACAACAGCAGGTAGAATGGCGATTGACTAGGCAGAGGGGGGGTCGGATTAACTACACACAGAGCCTGAGTGCGGCTGGGGCCGACAGATAAAACATAAACAAGCAGAATGGATTACCGTGATTAATGGACAGTCCAGCATGCATCAGCTATGTAGCCAAGTGATCAGTGTCCAGGGGGCAGCAGTGGATGGGGCAGGGAAGCTGGACTGGCGAGTGTTATCCAGGTTAGAAAACTAACAATGACTAAATAGCTTGTAGCCAGTTAGCTGGTTAGCTTCTGGAGGTTCTTGAGTGTGTTCTAAAAATTTAAAAATAATAGCGGTTCCGTATCACATTGGGTGAGGCAGGTTACCGGAAGGTATAAACAAATTAAAAATCGAAAAGGGATAGAAAGTAAATATGGGTTCAGTGAGTGTTTGGGACGCGGCGATTCAGACGGTTAGCAGGCCTGTGCTAACAAGCTAACAGTTAGTAGGCCGGTGCTAAACACGGTAGCAGTTAGCGGACCGGGCTAAACAAGCTAGCAGTTAGCAGGCCGAATTTGCAAGCAAGGAGATAGCAAAGGCTAGTGAGTTAGCCTTTGGGGGACGTCGCGATGGGGTGAGTCTGTTTATTCCTCTTCATGCAGTGACATCGAGGTCGTGGGTCCGGATATTGTAGCCCAGGAGCTCTGGCCGGGCTAGCTTCAAGCTAAGTCGGTGGAAACACTAGCCAGGAGTAATCATCCGGGGTTGCGGTTAGCTAGATAGCTAGTTGTGAGGAACCAGCTCAAAATCTTCCGTGTGCGGTGGGAATCCGGGGATGAAAAATAAAAATAAAAAAATAGGTCCGTTATGCTCTGGTTAGAGTCGCGTTGTTCGAACTGGCGAGAGCTTTCCGAGCTAAAGGTTAGCTGATGACCGGTTAGCTGAAGACCGCTAGCAATGTTTTGCTGACTGAATAGCTGGTAGTTAGTTGGCTAGCTTCAGTTGAGGGGTTCCAGATCCGAAGTAAATATAAATACTTTAGGAAAAATAGCTACGTTGGGTGAGGCGGGTTGCAGGAGAGTATTTAGAAGAAGTTGAGGTTCAGCAAAATGTTTTAAAAGATATGTGAAGAAAAAACATCCCCACCTATGGTGAAGCATGGTGGAGGAAGCATCCTGCTGTGGGGATGTTTTTCAGCGGCAGGGACTGGGATTCTAGTCAGGACTGAGGACTTTGTTAGATACTACTGCACTGTTGGAGCTAGGAACACAAGCATTTTGCTACACCCGCAATAACATCTGTTAAGTATGTGTATGTGACCTATACAATTTGATTTGTAAGACAAACGGAGCAAAAGTACAGAGATTTCCTTGATGAAAACCTGCTCCAGATTTCTCAAGACCTCAGATTGGGGCGAAGGTTCACTTTCCAACAGGACAACAACACTAAACACACAGCCAAGACAATGCAGGAGTGGCTTCGGAACAAGTCTCTGAATGTCCTTGAGTGGCCCAGCCAGAGCCCGGACTTGAACACGATCTGACATCTCTGGAGAGACCTAAAAATAGCTGTGACGCTCCCCATCCACCTGACAGAGCTTGAGAGGATCTGCAGAGAAGGTCGCAAAATAGTTGAGATTTTCCACACCAATTCCATGTCACATGGTTTATGAACTGATATACAAAACAACATCAGATTCAAATCTTCAAAGTTTTTCAATTTAAATTATTATACAAAATTCTTGCAACCAATAGAATGTTATATATATGGGGTATCCCCCATATCCCAGCTCTGCAGATTTTGCTGCGAAGAGTAAGAATCATTAGATCTTGTTTTGGTAGCTTGTTTTCGGTCGCAAGTTCAGGAATGGCTGAACAATTGCAATAATTGCTTAGAGCTAACTCTGGTTGTTTTGAAAAGTCATAGTCAATCGATCAATAATATAATAATACCATAGCAAACGTGTGTATCTTTAATTTACAATTTGTAGAAACTATGAGAATAGAAAGCATCAGAACTTTTTTGAAACATCACAGCATAGTAGAAAAATATACGGCAGCTAGAAATCAAAACTGGATGGTCTTCAGAGATAGATGGGAGGGGTTAAGGGGAGCTGAAGGCTGGGACTAAAAACAAGATCATGCAAAATATAATTCCCGTGAAATGTATGTAGTATGTATAAGCTGGAAGTGCAAACCTAAGTATTGTTGTCTATAAGTTTACTCCATTTAGTGGAGGGGTGGTAGGGTAATAAAGAAGGAAAATACAGTGAATTCAGAAAGTATTCAGACAGGCTTATTTTTAAATAAAATAAATTCCTCATCAATCTACACACAATACCCCATAATGACAAAGCAAAGACATGTTTCTCGAAATGTAAACAAGATATTTATGTTTAAAAAATGCTATACATTTGCAAAAAATTCAACACACTTGTTTTGGCTTTGTCACAATTTTCTTCATCCAATTTTGGTCTTTAATGGCAGACAAGTTCTTTGCTTTCCCCGCTTCCACTTGTCTCTTCCATTTTTGCGGTAATGCTGCAATTAGTTTGTTGTAATTCTGGGTAGAGCAGGCATTTCCATATATTTTTGTTAGCTGGATGTCTGACATAACTCCACTGGTCCTATTTATGATATAATTTACAAAGATTATACTTTTTTTAAAACATTTAAATATATACACTACCGTTCAAAAGATTGGGGTCACTTAGAAATGTCCTTGTTTTTGAAAAAAATATCAGCAACCATCACTCCTGTGTTCCAATGGCACGTTGTGTTAGCTAATCCAAGTTACTGGCCTTCTAGGCAGAGTAGCAAAGAAAAAGCCATATCTCAGACTGGCAAATAAAAATATAAGCCTAAAATGGGCAAAATACCACAGACACTGGACAGAGGAACTCTGCCTAGAAGGCCATCATTTCGGAATCGCCTCTTCACTGTTGACGTTGAGACTGGTGTTTTGCGGGTACTATTTAATGAAGCTGCCAGTTGAGTACTTGTGAGGCGTCTGTTTCTCAAACTAGACACTCTAATGTACTTGTCCTCTTGCTCAGTTGTGCACCGGGGCCTCCCACTCCTCTTTCTATTCTGGTTAGATTCAGTTTGCGCTGTTCTGTAAAGGGAATAGTGCACAGCGTTGTACGAGATCTTCAGTTTCTTGGCAATTTCTCGCATGGTATAGCTTTCATTTCTCAGAACAAGAATAGACTGCCGAGTTTCAGAAGAAAGTTATTTGTTTCTGGCCATTTTGAGCCTGTAATCGAACCTACAAATGTGGATGTTCCAGATACTCAACTAGTCTAAAGAAGGCCAGCTGTATTGCTTCCTTAATCAGGACAACAGTTTTCAGCTGTGCTAACATAATTGCAAAAGGGTTTTCTAATGACCAATTATCCTTTTAAAATTATAAAGTTGGATTTGCTACGTGCCATTGGAACACAGAAGTGATGGTTGATGGTTGCTGATAATGGGCCTATGTACGCCTATGTACATATTCCATAAAAAATCTGCAATAGTAATTTACAACATGAACAATGTCTACACTGTATTTCTGATCAATTTGATGTTATTTTAATGGACAAAACATGTGCTTTTCTTTAAAAAGCAAGGACATTTCTAAGTGACCCCAAAATTTTGAACAGTAGTGTATGTTTTTTTTAATCAATTAGTATATTTGAGTTTAACCACAAAATTTGTTGTATTATTTGTTATGTTTTTTTCTAGTGGATTAAACTGAAATTGCAACCAACTTTCAATGGCTTGTTTAAAAAACAGCAATATTTTGGGGATTATTTAATTTTCAAATAACCAAAGGGAGAGGTTGTAATCTGATTAAAGGGAAGGCCATTCTTGAACAGGAGATGAGACATTTTTACTAATCTGCTAAAGAAACAGTTTGGGTTTAAGTATCATTTTTGTATGACTGACGTCTTTAGTGAGAGGTCTAATGCTTTAATATTTAATCATTTCTGCCCTCCGAATTCATATTAATTATATACAATTGGGTTGGAGTCATTAACTCGTTTTTCAACCACTCCACAAATTTCTTGTTAACAGCTCCAGTCCGGAGCTGCCAGAGTCGCCCTCCAGTCCGGAGCTGCCAGAGTCGCCCTCCAGTCCGGAGCTGCCAGAGTCGCCCTCCAGTCCGGAGCTGCCAGAGTCGCCCTCCAGTCCGGAGCTGCCAGAGTCGCCCTCCCTTCCGGGGCTGCCAGAGTCGCCCTCCAGTCCGGAGCTGCCAGAGTCGCCCTCCAGTCCGGAGCTGCCAGAGTCGCCCTCCAGTTCGGAGCTGCCAGAGTCGCCCTCCCTTCCGGGGCTGCCAGAGTCGCCCTCCAGTCCGGAGCTGCCAGAGTCGCCCTCCAGTCCGGAGCTGCCAGAGTCGCCCTCCAGTCCGGAGCTGCCAGAGACGCCCTCCAGTCCGGAGCTGCCAGAGTCGCCCTCCAGTCCGGAGCTGCCAGAGTCGCCCTCCCTTCCGGGGCTGCCAGAGTCGCCCTCCAGTCCGGAGCTGCCAGAGTCGCCCTCCAGTCCGGAGCTGCCAGAGTCGCCCTCCAGTCCGGAGCTGCCAGAGTCGCCCTCCCTTCCGGGGCTGCCAGAGTCGCCCTCCAGTCCGGAGCTGCCAGAGTCGCCTTCCAGTCCGGAGCTGCCAGAGTCGCCCTCCAGTTCGGAGCTGCCAGAGTCGCCCTCCCTTCCGGGGCTGCCAGAGTCGCCCTCCAGTCCGGAGCTGCCAGAGTCGCCCTCCAGTCCGGGGGGCTGACAGATTAGCCCTCCAGCCTGGAGCTCCCAGAGTCGCCCTCCAGTCCGGGGGGCTCCCAGAGTCGCCCTTCAGCCTGGAGCTCCCAGAGCCGCCCTCCAGCCCGGGGCCCGCTGCGAGGGTCCCCCGTCCTGGGTCGGTGGCGAGGGTCCCCGCTCTAGAGGCGCCAAGTGGAGGCCCCAAGTGGGCCAAGCCTGAGGTGGAGCGGCGTCCACGTCCCGCACCAGAGCCGTCACCGCGGATAGATGCCCACCCAGACCCTCCCCTATAGGTTTAGCTTTTGCGGCCGGAGTCCGCACCTTTGGGGGGGGTACTGTCATGCCTTAGAGATCCTTTTTATGTCTCTATTTTGGTTTGGTCAGGGCGTGAGTTGGAGTGGGTATTCTATGTTTTGTGTTCTATGTTTTTCTCTTTCTTTGTGTTTGGCCGGGTATGGTTCTCAATCAGGGACAGCTGTCTATCGTTGTCTCTGATTGGGAACCATACTTAGGTACCCTTTTTCCCACCTGTGTTTGTGGGAAGTTGACTCTGTTTGAGCACTTTGCTTTTGAGCTTCACGGTTTGTTTTTGTAGTGTTTAGTGTTTTGTTTGGTGTCATTTTGATTAAATTAATGAAAATGTATGCTCACTACGCTGCACCTTGGTCCTCTCCTTTGAATAACCGTGACAATATCCACAGTAAAACGCGTCTTATATCAACATAAACTGAAAGGCCGCTCAGCAAGGAAGAAGCCACTGCTCCAAAACCATAAAAAAGCCAGACCACAGTTTGCAACTGCACATGGGGACAAAGATCGTACTTCTTGAAGAAATGTCCTCTGGTCTGATGGAACAGTAAAAACCCAAGTTAAACAATTTAAAGGCAATGTTACCACATACTAATTGAGTGTATGTAAAAAGCGTCGCCCTCCTGAGACGTCTTTCAACGTCTTGTGCTCACTGACCTGCCTTTGATCTTTATCTGAGGAAAAGGCAAGTCCTTAACGGTGACTTGAGCAGGAACAACGTTGCCATTTCAAACAAAGCTAGAGAAACGGAAGATCAAGTGCCAGACACAATGCCTGACATCATGACAACCGACCATTCACCTTTGTAGTATATTGTAAGTGTTTATCATATCAGACATTTTCTTGCACATTGTTTTTCTCAATGGAAACTCCATTTATTAATAAATGTCATGAAAGCGTATTTGAGTACAACCGAGCAAGTTGTCAACTCACACACATTGACAAACACAGCTCTCTCTTCGTAGCATTGGTCTATACATTGTTGCCGTCCACCCAAACACCCAGCCGTCAAAAATATGACTTCCTTCCCGTGGGCATTTTCCTGTTTATGTGTGGGTCAGGAGAGAGAGATAGTGTCTTCCAGTCCCTTCTGACCTAACCTTAAGGTCAGCACGTCTTGCATACATGTAATCATCACAAGTACACACGTTGACGCCCTCTGTCCCAAAACAAAGACATTGAAGGAAACTCACATAATGTTTATTTTCTGGTTTACCATATTGTACCAGACGAGGCTGGGATTGTCAGCGAAACACCAAAATGTCTCAATTGCATGCATAAGCTATTGTACTGTAAAAGGTTGTTTGTTTTATTCCTGCTGATTTCCCTAAAAGAGGTGACTGCTGTGAATGTTTCATTTAAAAGCTTGTGTTTCCGCACAGTACAGCACTGCTGGGTTGGAGCGTGTGCGTGCGTAGAAAGTAGCTCGCCACTCCCAACCTCAGAGAAGATGTTCCCCTGCTATATTTATTATTTATGACTTTACCAATTCAAATGGACATTTATATCAGCCACTGTGTTACTTGGCTTCTTGGGTTAGACTGAGGGAAAATTCTGATATTGGTAATGTAGAGGAAGCACTTGATGTGTTATGGAGCTTTTTTACTCTATGAATGGAAGGTTTCATTCTTCCCTTCTGTTAGCTATGATTGTGATACTCCCTCTGAATAATACAGGAAGATTCAGAGGCATGTCTGTCTATAGCAGCCAATCACCTGAGACTTTGCTGCTCTCGCTCAATCATGAACTGGCACTCAGGATTTCATAATATTAACACAGTAAGAAAAGATGGAGAGAAAGCAGGGAGCACTAATGACAGCCTGCAGGTGTGTGCATGTGTATGCGTGCGTGCGTGTCACCACGTGCGTGCGTATGTGTGGGCCCAAACATGAGTGTGTGTTTATGTGGACAGAGAGAGGTACAGACAAACCTTCATTTTTTTGTGCCTAGTGCACACATAAAAACGTTTCAGATGTTCAAAAATCAAAGAACTATTGCGCAGGAAAAATGTTGACGGTCGGGTGCTTCACAAATTCTGGCCCGCTGTACAGCAACATAATAAACTAAAGCCCTGATAATTGGGAACAAGGTCAGAATGACTGCTAAGGTTTGATCCATAAATGAAATAATTACATTTGTAACCTAGCCTAAAAAACTAACAATACACATGTCCAAGATGCCTGATTAACTTGACATCAATAGAGTAGCCACATACATCCCACAGTCCCTGGTGCAGACATTCAGAAATAGAAAGATGGTATTTAGTATTTAGTTTAAAAACTGACAAATGCCAAACGAACAAGAAACGCTTTTCAATGAGAAAACAGAAATCCACTTTAAAAAATAAAAAATCTATACAATATTCATTTTAAGGAGAACAAAAACTAGTTAGCCTATATTTGAACACCACCACAGCAGCTTCGCTATTTGGCATCTTCCCAATTAAGTAGCCTAGTTTTGTTGTTTGGCATCTTGAAGAGAACTAAGGGCATATTACTCTCAGCCCACCTCTTTCAATGCATTGTGGAAAAGTGTGCATCGAATTCTACTAGATGACGAACCGAAATGAGCTGAAAATTCACATACTATTTAAAAAAAAATTGCACACTGAGAATGCGTCATGTGCGATGGCATTGTCTCCCGCTATTCGTTGATATCTACAGTTGAAGTCGGAAGTTTACATACACCTTAGCCAAATACATTTAAACTCAGTTTTTCACCATTCCTGACATTCAATCCTAGTAAAAATTCCCTGTCTTAGGTCATTTAGGATCACCACTTTATTTTAAGAATGTGAAATGTCAGAATAATAGTAGAGAGAATGATTTATTTCAGCTTTTATTTATTTCATCACATTCCCAGTGGGTCAGAAGTTTTCATACACTCAATTAGTATTTGGTAGCATTGCCTTTAAATTGTTTAACTTGGGTCAAACATTTTGGGTAACCTTCCACAAGCTTCCCACAATAAGTTGGGTGAATTTCAGCCCATTCCTCCTGACAGAGCTGGTGTAACTGAGTCAGGTTTGTAGGCCTCTTTGCTTGCATACGCTTTTTCAGTTCTGCCCACACATTTTCTATAGGATGAGTTCAGGGCTTTGTGATGGCCACTCCAATACCTTGACTTTGTTGTCCTTAAGCCATTTTGCCACAACTTTGGAAGTATGCTTGGGGTCATTGTCCATTTGGAAGACCTATTTGCGACCAAGCTTTGACTGATGCCTTGAGATGTTGCTTCAATATATCCACATAATTTTTCGTTCTCATGATGCCATCTATTTTCTGAAATGCACCAGTCCCTCCTGCAGCAAAGCACCCCCACAACATGATGCTTCCACCCCCGTGCTTCACATTTGGGATGGCATTCTTCGGCTTGCAAGCCTCCCCCTTTTTCCTCCAACCATAGCAATGGTCATTATGGCCAAACAGTTCTATTTTTGTTTCATCAGACCAGAGGACATTTCTTCAAGAAGTACGGTCTTTGTCCCCATGTGCAGTTGCAAACCGTAGTATGGCTTTTTTATGGCAGTTTTGGAGCAGTGGCTTCATCGTGACTGAGCGGCCTTTCAGGTTATGTCGATATAGGACTCGTTTTACTGTGGATATAGATACGTTTGAACCTGTTTCCTCCAGCAACTTCACATGGTCCTTTGCTGATGTTCTGGGATTGATTTGCACTTTTCACACCAGAGTACGTTCATCTCTAGGGGACAGAACACGTCTCCATCCTGAACGGTATGACGTCCCATGGTGTTTATACTTGCGTACTGTTGTTTGTACAGATGAACGTGGTACCTTCAGGTGTTTGGAAATTGCTCCCAAGGATGAACCAGACTTGTGGAGGTCTACCATTTTTTTCTGAGGTCTTGGCTGATTTCTTTTGATTTTCCCATGAGGTCAAGCAAAGAGGCACTGAGTTTGAAGGTATGCCTTGAAATACATCCACAGGTACACCTCCAATTGACTGAAATTATGTCAACTAGCCTATCAGAAGCTTCAAAAGCAATAACATCATTTTCTGGAATTTTCCAAGCTGTTTAAAGGCATAGTCAACTTAGTGTATGTACACTTTTGACCCACTGGAATTGTGATACAGTGAATTATAAGTTAAATAATCTGTCTGTAAACAATTTTTGGAAAAACTACTTGTGTCATGCACAAAGTAGATGTCCTAACCAACTTGTCAAAACTATAGTTTGTTAACAAGAAATGTGTGGAGTGGTTGAAAAACTGATGACTCCAACCTAAGTGTATGTAAACTTCCGACTTCAACTGTAATGATCAGCTGTTGTCAAAGCCAAAATTAGTATGACATCAGAGCATTTAAAGTATATGTACTGAACAAAAATATAAACGCAACATGTTACACACAACAAGTGTTGGGCCTATGTATCATGAGCTGAAATCAAAGATCCCAGAAATGTTCCATACTTACAAAAAGCGTATTTCTCTTAACATTTTGTGCACAAATTTGTTTAGATCCCTGTTAGTGAGCATCCATCCACCTGACAGTTGTGATATCAAGAAGCTGATTAAACAGCATGATCATTACACATGTGCACCTTGTGCTGGGGACAGTAAGTCCACTCTCAAATGTACAGTTTTGTCACACAACACAATGGCATAGATGTCTCAAGTTTTGAGGGAGTGTACAATTGGCATACTGACTGCAGGAGCTGTTTGACACTATGTCCAACCGGCCTCACAACAGCAGACCCAGGTGTATGGCGTTGTGTGGGCGATCGGTTTGCTGATGTCAAACACAGTTGCATTTTATCAATGGCAATTTGAATGCACAGAGATACTGTGATGAGTACCTGAGGCCCATTGTGAGACCCATTTCTTTAACAGTGTATGTGACCAACAGATGCATATCTGTATTCCCAGTCATGTAAAATCCATAGATTAGGGCATAATGCATTTATTTCAATTGACTGATTTCCTTATAGAAACTGTAACTCAGTAAAATATTTTAAATGGTTTCATATTGCTTTTATATTTTTGTTCAGTATATTTTTTAAATGTTGCATACTATTAAACTTTATTTTTTCGCATGCTCAAACAGCTTACTATTTAGGATACAAATCAATATCTCCCTCTACTCTCACCACCCACCCACCCTACTCTCTTTCTCTCTCTCTCTCTCTCTCTCTCTCTCTCTCTCTCTCTCTCACGCTCTCTCTCGGGAGCCCCTCTGGCCCTGAGCCAGTCTCTGGTTGCACGTGATATTGATCTGATCTACCTGCTAGTCTCGGTGGTACTGCCTCAGGCCTACTCCAGCCTCTACACCGCTCTATACCGCATTGGTTCAGCGCTAACATTCATACTTGACTTGGAAAGATGGCTGGAATGGAATGGAGAATCAGTGTCTAATATCATAGCCAGTCCTCAGAGAGACTGGGTTGAATGGCAGTCAATTGGAGGTGTTTTAGCAGAACATGCTCTTGCCATCAATCTTGTATCGATCTCTGTGTTGAAGACACAATGGAAAGGTATCTGTCAGTATGCGTTTCAATCAGTGTTCTGCTCTCCCTTATATCACATTTTGTGAGTGTAGTGTGAGGACATCCCCAGTATTTCAGACACAGACACACACACCCTCTTTCACACACACCCTCAGCGTCATTGTTATGTCAGGAGTAGCGTGCTTGATCCTCCACAGGTCAACGACAGCTTGACAGGCTGTCGTTGTCTGAAGGTGACGCGAAGCAGCTCCCTGCCGACACACTCAACCAACCTCTCCTCTCCCCTCTTCCTCCTCTTTTCTTTATTTTCCCCTTTCCTCTCTTCCCTTCCCCTCCTTTCTTCCCTCATCTTTTATCCTCTCCTCTCCATCGTGACCCTAACAGATGCAGAGCCCTATTCCCCGGGCTCCCTCCCCCCCCCACAGCCAGTTCCTTGTGATGAGTCCACAGGTCCTGTGATGTGCTTTCTCTGTGTAAGTGTGTGGTTTTCCTGGGCCTCTGATGGTGTACGGCTGCCGCCAGGGGCCTGAATCCAGGGCTCTTACTGTGGCTCTTTCTTGGGGCCTCTTGGGACCTTGCAGCAGCCAAAATAAACAATGTTTCCCATTACAACTACCTATCTGCTGCTGCTAGGAACAGCTGTTTGTATCTGAGTGCCCGCCAAACATTGTTCTGTGTCGCGAGAGAGACATGGGAAGAAAGGAAGGAAGAGCGAAGGAGCGAGGGAATGAAAGGAGAGATATTGTTGTTGGAGTTTGTGTTGTGGCAGTTTGTCTTTGTCCTTAAGGTGTCTCTGTGTTGGTTGGTGCCTCGCACACACGCAGGCACGAATCAAAGGTACGTACGTACACAAACACACCCACCCAGACACATAAACACACACAAGGCATACCTCCCATTCCCATCTTCCCCCCAGATTGGGAGGTTGTGCACGTTTTTGTTTGTCACACAAAGTGTCAAACACGCTTCTCTCCTGACTCAAGGACAAACAATATTTAGGTGCTGTGGTGGTTGTGGCTTAAAATAACCCACTTCAAAGTACCAGACCAGACAATGTTAATTTGTTTTACCTTTATTTATACAGGCAAGTGCATTAAGAATAGATTCTAATTTTTAATACATACAGTGCCTTGCGAAAGTATTCGGCCCCCTTGAACTTTGCGACCTTTTGCCACATTTCAGGCTTCAAACATAAAGATATAAAACTGTATTTTTTTGTGAAGAATCAACAACAAGTGGGACACAATCATGAAGTGGAACGACATTTATTGGATATTTAAAACTTTTTTAACAAATCAAAAACTGAAAAATTGGGCGTGCAAAATTATTCAGCCCCCTTAAGTTAATACTTTGTAGCGCCACCTTTTAATGCGATTACAGCTGTAAGTCGCTTGGGGTATGTCTCTATCAGTTTTGCACATCGAGAGACTGACATTTTTTTCCCATTCCTCCTTGCAAAACAGCTCGAGCTCAGTGAGGTTGGATGGAGAGCATTTGTGAACAGCAGTTTTCAGTTCTTTCCACAGATTCTCGATTGGATTCAGGTCTGGACTTTGACTTGGCCATTCTAACACCTGGATATGTTTATTTTTGAACCATTCCATTGTAGATTTTGCTTTATGTTTTGGATCATTGTCTTGTTGGAAGACAAATCTCCGTCCCAGTCTCAGGTCTTTTGCAGACTCCATCAGGTTTTCTTCCAGAATGGTCCTGTATTTGGCTCCATCCATCTTCCCATCAATTTTAACCATCTTCCCTGTCCCTGCTGAAGAAAAGCAGGCCCAAACCATGATGCTGCCACCACAATGTTTGACAGTAGGGATGGTGTGTTCAGCTGTGTTGCTTTTACGCCAAACATAACGTTTTGCATTGTTGCCAAAAAGTTCCATTTTGGTTTCATCTGACCAGAGCACCTTCTTCCACATGTTTGGTGTGTCTCCCAGGTGGCTTGTGGCAAACTTTAAACGACACGTTTTATGGATATCTTTAAGAAATGGCTTTCTTCTTGCCACACTTCCATAAAGGCCAGATTTGTGCAATATACGACTGATTGTTGTCCTATGGACAGAGTCTCCCACCTCAGCTGTAGATCTCTGCAGTTCATCCAGAGTGATCATGGGCCTCTTGGCTGCATCTCTGATCAGTCTTCTCCTTGTATGAGCTGAAAGTTTAGAGGGACGGCCAGGTCTTGGTAGATTTGCAGTGGTCTGATACTCCTTCCATTTCAATATTATCGCTTGCACAGTGCTCCTTGGGATGTTTAAAGCTTGGGAAATCTTTTTGTATCCAAATCCGGCTTTAAACTTCTTCACAGCAGTATCTCGGACCTGCCTGGTGTGTTCCTTGTTCTTCATGATGCTCTCTGCGCTTTTAACGGACCTCTGAGACTATCACAGTGCAGGTGCCTTTATACGGAGCCTTGATTACACACAGGTGGATTGTATTTATCATCATTAGTCATTTAGGTCAACATTGGATCATTCAGAGATCCTCACTGAACTTCTGGAGAGAGTTTGCTGCACTGAAAGTAAAGGGGCTGAATAATTTTGCACGGCCAATTTTTCAGTTTTTGATTTGTTAAAAAAGTTTGAAATATCCAATAAATGTCGTTCCACTTCATGATTGTGTCCCACTTGTTGTTGATTCTTCACAAAAAAATACAGTTTTATATCTTTATGTTTGAAGCCTGAAATGTGGCAAAAGGTCGCAAAGTTCAAGGGGGCCGAATACTTTCGCAAGGCACTGTACCTGTCAAGAGGCGACCACAGCAACGACTTTACATTTGGAGCTCAACAATGTCACTTTTGTCCAAAATGGCGGCTTAATTGACAGCATGTAGATGGAGTCCAGACCCCTCCTGTTGACTTCTGACTCAACAATGTCACTTCTCCTCAAAATGGTGGTATAGTTGACTGAATGTAGATGGAATCCAGACCCCTCCAGTTGACTTGTGTGAGTGGTTGCGTTGCTTTAGTTTCTCACAGCAGGATTATGTGTATGGTGTTTGACTTGGGGTGTGAACCCTTCTGCTCCCCTGCTCTGTGTTAATTCTCCAGCTCAACATCAGCCAGTCCCCATTCAATCTGCAGTAAGCCTGGTTCCAGATCAGTTTGGGCCTTATAGACGACTCCTTGTTTAATTGTCATGCAAAAAGGGCTGGGACCAGGCTACGTTGGAATGGTTTCTCCAGCAGGTTTCTGTCTATGGAGTTTGTTTGCATTGGAGTTAGCCTGGTCCTAGATCAGTTTGTGCTCTATAGCTAACTATTATGGTTGTTCTCATTCTAAACATAACAAACAGATCTAGGACCAGGCTACGTTGGGAGTGGTTTCTCAACCAGGTTTCTCCTGTATTGCGTTTGGTTGTGTTAGGAAAATCTGGTCCCAGGTCAGTATGTGCCTTATAACCGACTCCTATGGTCTGTGTCATTCTAAACATAGGGGAGAATAGGGTATTGTGAAACATTTCTTACATTCAGCATCACTACGCCAAGGGAAATATAGTATTCTTACTAACAAATATCTCTACATATATTCCAGGGTGTGGTGTCTCCCTGGAAATAATCAGAATTCATGTAAACATAACAGTTTTTAAAACATAGCTTGTCCAAAAAAAGTAGTCTCTTGGTGCAACTTATCCCCGGTATGGGGTAAATTGAGCACAAGGACTGGGTAAGTTTATGGTGTCCTGTGACAGTGGGTGTTGGTGCTGGTAGGTTCATGTTTAATTCATGGAATGGGGATATGATATAGGTATTGAATAGATATAGATCTCTGTTCAATATCACTTACCCTTCCATTTTTTGACCAGTTGTCTGGGACAGGGATGTTGTTTTGATGTGCCAATTCGCAGAGGTTGGGACCAAGTCACTATTATTTTAATCACAAGCAAGTCACAAGGTCCGAGTCTCAAGTAGAATGGGTCAGGTCAAGTCCAAGTCGTACGTTCTAAAAGCAAGTTGAGTCGAGTCAAGTCACACTTTTTTTTTTCAAATCAGATCTCAGGTCAAGTAAAAAAAAATCTATACATGCAATGGCTTGTTCAACTTCAAAGCTTTGTCTATTTATTGAGGCTACCAGACAGTCATTTTCATAATTATGTCTACAACACATTTTGATTATGTAATAATTCATCTTTACAACAAATTCCGGATTTCGTAAGTAAACAATACATTTCAAGCAATTTTGACATACCAAAAGACCAGTAAGCCTATGCTAGTAATTGTTGCTTAAGGCCCCGTTGCTGGTGAGCATGCAAAGTAAACAGCTAATATTCCTGATTAACCATTATTTTTTTGAGCTGCATATTTAATTATGGTAATCCTCTCTCTCCCTACAATTAGACATTTGCGCTGCCCCAGATCCTACAGCAAATATGTACATCAAATCATCAATCTGTTCACGAGCTCAGTGGTTCCCAAACTTTTTGAACCAAGACCCCCAAAAAGGAGTGGTTCAAAGCTTGTGACACCCCGGCGCACGTGCATGCCCTTGCGAACGCGCACAATCGGTGCTCAAATGTAGTCTGTCATTACAGCCATAAACGTGATGCACTTCCAAAACGCAAGATACAGAAATATACTGCGTTTTACACCTGCGTTTTTAGCTGAAAGTCATTCATATTAGCAAGTATGGATATCATGTCACATTATCACGTCTCTGGAGTACAGAGTAAGTAGGTTCATGTAGTCTACCTGTGTGCAGCGGAGGTTGAGGTTGCAGGATCGGATGGAAAGCATGATCAGTCTGTATAGACTTTTGCTTATTCACAAATATTGTATTTCATTTGCCAGAATATGTTACATCTTCATACCGTAAGTATTAAAGGTAGTGCGACGTTACAGCTAGCTTTAGACATATAGCCAATATCCACCACCGAGGTAAACAATTGTAACCCACCCAAACTAGGCATATCTGAAATATGAAAATGATTAATGAAATCACCAGGCAGGGATGCGCCCGTAACAGATTGCTAAACGGTATTTTATATGGATAATATAAACGTAGGTGGGCTACTCTGTTTTTGCCAGGCTCAATTTGAGAAAATTAAACGACTGCTTTCCGGTCAATAATCTGGATGCTCTGCCAATGTTGATGACTGGTCATTGGTCAACACTCGAGATGCTTGGAGATACTTTTGAAACAAGAACTTGGTGCAATTCTGTAGGCCTATGTTAGTGACCAGATCAAATATGCAAAAATATACATACAAATGGAAGGCTATATGTAACCTATTAAAATATGTATTAAATGATAACTTCTTCCAAAATATTTGGTCACATGGTTCTTTTTGTGTATGGTTTCCTAGAAACAATTGGTGGTTTAACTAACCCTTTTGCACAACTTACCCCACTCTCCCCTACAAACAGATCTATGATCAGGCTCTGTTGGGAGTGGTTTATCTACAATCTCTAGCAGGTATGTGTTGGAGTTAGCCTGGCCCCAGATCAGTTTGTGCCGTGTAGCCAACTCCTATGTTCATTGTCATGCCAAACATATAGACTGATCTGCCACATCTAGGTCTGTGTATTGGGTTTGATTTAAGGTGCAGTGTGTTTTAGTGTGAACCGTGCTTGGCCTGCTCGCTCTCTCTCCGCTCCCCTCCCCTCCCCTCCCCTGCCTGCTGGTCTGTGTTATTTCCTCAGCCCTCCATCAGTGGGTCACAATTCAAGGCTGCAGGGAGCCACAGGAGACAGAGGCCTGCTCAGGCCAGAGCTGCAGCACTGGGTTCCCTCAAAGTTCACTTCCCCCACCAGGGGTGGTAGGTGGGTGTGTTTGTGTGCCTCTTTGTGTGGGTGGGTGGTATGGTGTGGGGGGATATGTGTGTGTGTACATACGCGCTATAGGATGGGAAAGGGAGATGCGTGTTTCTAGTGTCAGTGAGTCAATCAGCAAGTTTTTCTGTGCTGAAACTGGTTACCTCCATTCATATGACATGTCATGTTATTTTTTTGTGTCTGTGATAATGTGTGTGTCCAGTGTGACTGTTTGTTTCCCTTTTTCTCTGTGCGTGTGTGTGTTAGTGTACGTGTATGTGTCTGTGGGTTTGCATGTTTGTGTGTGTGTGCATTCGTGTTTTTGTTTGTGTGTGTGTCTGTGTTTCACTCTCCAATAAGCTGGCAGATGTGACCTTGAGTGGCATCCCCATGCTGATTCATCAAATGTTGTCTTCACAGCACAGTCTATTTTCACCTGACAAAGGCACATTTCCCAACTAAACAGGGGCTCTTAGTTAAAAATGGCTATGATGGCTCAATGTCCTTCCACACACAATGCATCTGAAATGATCAGTGTAAGGATTAACCTGTTTAGGTTAATCAATCTCCTCAGTAGAGTTACAGCTCTGTTCTAATGTTGTAATGGTATGGTTTGATGTCTATATTTGATGCACTAAATCAATGTATTTTCAAGAGTCTCCTCGATTTTTAATTAGTGTGGAAAAAAATCTATTGGGGCAGTGTGTGTTGAAAAGTGTTGATTCGATATAAAAAGGAGTTCAACAACATGAGTTGTTGAAAGCATGAATGTTAAGATGTCACAGTTTTCAATTTGTCACTTATTTCATCGTTACATATATTTTTCTTCTCGCCATTGGCGAAGCAAAGGTCAGATTCCCACCACGGCCGGTATTGTCCACAGGCACTTGTCTGAGGCCTGGTGTGATTAATTATTGGTGCCTACATGTGAAGAGTTTCATGTCTCTTACAAAGGAGTGAGGCAAACGAGGAGAAAACTAGTTTTCGGAAAGACTTTGACTTTGGCCATTTGAATTCGATGTTCTATCCGTCTCTAACTCTAAATGGATTTCTGAAGTGCTCATTGGCTGGGGCTTTCAATTGAATGTAACCTTGAGTTATTTTTCATGTCGGATTTAAGTGCCGGTATGACATGAACAGGACTGAATGCATGCTCCTCAATTTTCTGAAATTGAAAAATCTCCATCCGATACTACGCCATTGTCCAGGCAATTAATGGAATGGTGAAAGAGAGGTTCAGGTGCTTAAAAAAAAAAAGCCTGTATCCGTTTTTCCTTTCCCTTTATTCGACTTAATGACTAATAAGTATAATAAGAAAAACACAGCTTAATGCTGTAGTGTTCCTACTTAATGCTTATTTATGTATTATGCATGCATATAAATGAATAGGCCGTGTCCTTCGGTCCATTCCATTTCAAAACCCGCCATATTTGCTTCTTAAGGTGAAGGTTTTGCATAACAATCAGCGCAATCCTATTCAAACGTTGGCCTATTAATTTAAGTCGTACCTTTTTTTTGTGTGTGTCTAAAGGGCTGCTAACAATAAGCCGCAGTCGGTGTTTCTCGTAAACTTGGCTAATTGGTCCTCAGATGAGTTCTGACATTTTTGGCCTCTTTCTGGTATTCAATGAGATTTGCTTTTAAACATTAAAGCCTCTACCAGATATACTGTATCTGGTGGTTTTCTGGTACAGTATATGTAACTCAGAAAATGCTTCTGACATGATTGTTCACTTAGAGGAGCAGTACTGTAATGCTGTTTTACATTGCTGCCTGCAACTTTGTTTTGGAGGTGGGGGGGGGTTCATGGGTGCTGATTGGTGTTAATCGAATGACAGTTTTTTGACGTTTGCTTTGAGACACGATTTTGTATCTGACTTGTAATGCTACGACAGAGTGCAGCTTTTAAGGGGCAATCTGCAGTTGAAACAATAGAAGGTCTCCCTGCAACTGTTTCGGTAGAAAGCTTAGGCTGAAGAAATGCAACCACTCTCAAATTCCTAGACAGAGCTATGGATGAGGAGGAGTGACCATCCATGACATCAAAATAACAAGCTTATATTTTGGGTTCTGATGGGGTACAACTATTGAACTAAGCTCATGAGGCATTTCTAAGTTATATTCTTCAAGAATCAATGGTTACATTATCATTAATTTATGGATGTAGCAACTGCAGATGGCCCCTTTAAGGCACTTTTCTCGCAAAGATATCCAATTGTACTAAAAGTAATGTATTTATCTAACGTGTGAATTCTCTGTCATCAACAGAACACTGTGAGAAACTCATGCCACCACTATACTATGCGCTAACACATCCACTAAACTGCATATGTACCAACTAGTAGACCATGCCACTGTGGGGCTTTTTCATGGCAGGGCAGAGTGCGATATACCACGCGGGTGGCGTAACACAGCGAGAACGGAGCCCTCCTGTTAACGTTGTGACTTGGCTGCCCTGTGGGCCTCCAGGGTAGATAGAGGAGGCTGGGGAAAGCAGGACCAGGTGACTGCTCTGGATTTTTCACCCCTCCCTGTCTAATTCAAATGTCTCTCTTCTGTTTGAGTGGCGTCATCTCTCGCTCTTTGGAGGAAGTCCAAGTCCTTTCTCCTTGCGGCCCCTTCTGGTTGAACATATGAGAAGAACTAGCCAACGTGCATGATGTGGTGCCATAATCTTAAGTGGTTGAGCATAGATACAACTCCGGGGTGTTTCGACATTGAGGGTGGGAGGGACACTTGTTAGAAACTGACAGTGGTGTGTGTGCGTGTTAGAGAGAGGGAAGTTGTTTCTTTTTGTTGCTTTTGGCTATCTACTCATTTGTTTATTTTTTCCTGTCTTAGAGTTGGCGCTTAGAGTTTTTGCTACTGCTACCTTCAGGGATGCGAGTAGCATACATTTGTGAGTCTTTTTACCTGAGGCTGCCCTTGTTAGTGCCTGTGTATAAATGTATATACATTATTTATAAAAATTCACAGGGAGTGAAAAAAGGTTTAATACATTTACAGACAGTAGAGAGAACAAGCACTGCAAGCAAAGCTGGGAGTTAGTTAGTTTGCATAGTAGTAAGGGGGGGTAGTAGACAGGTGCTTTTTGACCAGCATGTGCAATTTCATTGTACTAATGATAATAATAATAATAATATTACTATAACCACAGCTACTAATAAATATTTCATGTGTATATTTGATTGGGACGGATAGAATTGAATAGCGACGCATGGAATCGTCAGTCAGATTGCACTGCAATGTATGACGTGCTAATACAACATGGGTCATTTTAATAATGACAATAGTATAATTTAGTGAATGTTATTAATGTATCTTTATGTGTATACAAAGATATGTAAATTTCTGCGTAAGGGGTACTTTTTTTTTAAACTGTGTCTTAAAGGGAAAATCCACTCAAACTATCTTTTGGTATTTTTTTAATTAGTCTACTGTTGATACAGTCACAAAATGTTTTGCATGTCAGAAGTCAAGTTTTTATGATATTGGACTTTCAAGAAGCAAAGCCTCACCGGCCACATCATCAAGTTGACGCAAAGTGCATCTTGTAAAATGGCACAAAAAAAATAAGGCCGTATCAACAGTGGAAGAAAAAAAAAAAAAAAAAAGTGGATTTTTTTGGTGTGGATTTTCCCTTTAACCACACACATACACACACACTCACACCACTCACTGTGCCTTCTTCCTCTTTTGACAGGACAACCCTCCCAAAGCCATGGAGGCCATGCTAGGTGGATGTAGCCTTCACGTACCCATGATGGACGTCGAGCTCACGTCTTGTTTCTCCCTCCCCGAAACCCTAACCCCCAGAAAACCTACAGCCTTGTATATTTAGACGAACCCATCTGTGGCCCTCATTATCGCTCTGTCATTTTGCTGTTGTTTTTCTTCTTTGTCTGCTTGTCTCTTGAGGTGGTGTTAATTTTTATATATTTTTTGAGATTCCACATGGTCTCTGTACAGTATGTCATTTAATTTGGTACTTTTTGTAATGTTTTGTTGAACGACGTACGTGTTGTTAATTAGGTAACAAACGATAATAGAATTCAAGGCCGTATAAATGCATATATCGAAAGAATAGGGCAGCACTTTCTTTTACCAAGTAGTATGGAATAGTGATTTCAATGTCTCCACCCAAAAATGTGTTTAAAATAAACATACAGTACTCTTCACTGTTAAGATAATCATTTTCACTGTACATAAAGGTGCATATTTGCTTAAAATGACCGGGAATGCAACTAAAAACCTCCCCATTAAATGAACCATGTTGCATTCTGATTGAATTAATATTACTCTGTGTAAAAATGAATGAACGGTAGAGTCACCTGCAGGAAGTGACAGCAAAGCGGTGTTGGCATATAATTATTTATTGAAATATGAAGAAAAAGTCCATCAGCTTTGAAAGAAACTCCCCAGAACAGGAAGTGGCAGGACATAGTGTCAGTATGGGGGGGTATGGTATGTGAGTGTGTTTCTGAGTGTGAGAGAGAGAGTGTTTGAGGACTTCCAAGGCAGCTGTAGAACTTTACCAGAACACACAGAATGAGATGGGGGACTGATAGAGATTGTCATTAAATACACACACTTAAGTACGGTAGTGGATTCATGCCAAAATAAAAACGTTTTTTTGTGACTATTTTTCGATATCAGTGGGGTTTTTTCACCATAGTGCATCGCATTTCGTAATAACGTCTATCGCAACAACATTTGTATTTGTTTTGGCATGAATTTGCTTCCATAGCTAAGCAGGGGACGAGAATAGAAAGTACAATACTTTATGGGGTTTAAAGCCAAAAATTTAGCCAAAATAGCTTTTTTCCGTCTTTAATAAAACGCACTGTTCAGAATGGATACTGAATCAATTATTTAACCAACCACTAACATTTACAAAAGCAGAAATGTATGTACTGAAGATACAAAAAATATTTTTGAATCACAGACGAATGTGAAGTGGATGATGTGATGGTTTTGAAGTGTACATTATAAGGGAAGGAACGAGCACAGGTTCAATGCTGTAAAAAATAATTGTGATTCAACACAATCCATAACGCTGAAGAGCAGCGCTGTAGCGCAATTGAAATTTGAAGGTTCCGATTCAGCTGACATATGCAGCGTTTACCGTGAATGCAGTCTCCGCGAATGCGGGAATAATGCCTTTACATTTCTATTGCGCTGTAGCGCAGGTCTTCAGCGCTACTGATTGAATCGAGCCCTTGATCCGTTTTGACATAGATGACTTACAAAATGTAGACAGGCGGACTGATATATATATATATATATATATATATGTGTGTGTGTGTGTGTATGTATGTATGTATATATATATATATATATATATATATATATATATATATATATATCGCAAATGTTTGGGGCCTTATTTGTGTAAGACAACAATGTAATTCCACAAAAGGACATTACAGAATGGCAAACTTCTGGATGGCTGTGGGGGGGGGACGACTGTTTGTTCATTCAGTTATAACACATCACAGGTAACCACAGCTCACGGGACAGATGCAGTCTTTGGTATCAAACAAACAGGGCTGAAATGTGAAGCTAGTTGAAATTCAATGACAAGAAACAACTGATGCAAGGACAGTAACAATCACACCCATTAACTTAAATACAATACTTATATTTTTTTCCAATTTACAGCTCAGAATCCCATAGACATGTAATAAAAAAAAAAAAATGATATTGATAATTTCTAAGATAATTGTTTTGTTCCTGAACTGCATCAATACATTTAAAAAAAACATGCAACAGTAAACAAATATATTTGGCCTTGTCACCTTGCGCTTATAACACACAAGAACAAAACCCAGGGCTGGATTCAATCTGTATCGCCAAAGTATTGCGGAAGTTCTGCGTTAAAATTGAAAGGTCATTTCAGATTGAGCCTACATATGCAGCATTTACCGTGACCGCTGGAACGTTGCCTTTAATTTCATTTGTGCTATGAAGCGGATCTTCAGCCCTACGAATTGAATAGAGCCCCAAGACGCAATAAATTATTTTCATTTTTAAGCGTAACCAGTGACATACATTGAAAGCTAGAACATCGAAAAACAATTCTAAATAAAGCAAGTGTCTGAAACTGAACTCTAACACAATATGCACATTTTTTGAATGCCAACAGAAAAACTGTTAGAAATTAAATGTTTTAAGTGAGATTCCTTTTTGATTTTAGTGTCTCACGACATAATTAAGTACTGGTCAAAGAAACAAAGAAAAAAGTTCAACACTGTACACGCCAAAGAAAGCAAACCAGAGGAATCAATTTTGTGTTTTTAGTTTTTTTTAGGAAATCATTGCTTTGCAATTTGCCTTGTCACAGTTATCTCCCACAGGACCGCTTGAATGTAAACACCACTTGAATTATTCTTGTTTTTATTTTTTTACAGTAATACTTTATATATATATTTGTACATATTTTCATTCACATCTGCACGGTTAGCTAGCATCGTAATGAAATAAGGCAAGACTCACAATAACTGTGACATCACAAATGTATAATACTGATACTTAAGGTTTTGTTACTTTTTTTGTTTGATGTTGTTCTGCAGCAGGCTTTGGTCTGTTCGGACAAAAGGCAGCGTTTCTCAAATCTAAAGTCATGCTTTCTTTCCAGTTCTAACGAAAGGGATACATATTTTTGGGGGAGGATCACACTCCATATCTGTCTATGCAACCATAAAATAGCCATGTAGAACATTCAAATAACTTATCTATGGTGTGTAAAACACATTTTACTGAGGTAAATGGTAAACATTGTTGATATGAGATCCTCTTGGGGTGGTTACAGGGTGGATTACAAAGAGGAGCCTCAGAATGACCAAGAGGAGGAAAAAACTAATGTTTTCAAAAATAGTTTTTTTGTTCTCTTCTTTTGTTCTGTCATGTTTTAATTAATTTTGTTCATCTGTTTTTTGGTGACTGGGGTTGCACTCGAGTCTCTGTCAGGTTCTGACATTTTCACCAGTTCTTCGTTGCCGTTCTTCGTTGCCGTTCTTCGTTGCCGGCCTGTTAGCCATGCAGCTTCTTTGAAGCCGGCTAAAGAGACTCTTGTCCAGCTGACAGTGCTCTGGTCTGGCCAATGCAGTCAGCTAATACAGTACCAACACTGAAAAGCATGGGCCAGTCTAAAGAGAGCGAACCACCCACACGCCTTTGGCCAAAGTCACTGCTCTCTTCTGAAACCCTCACCACAGATATCATAGGGTGGCTGGCACTCTTCATTGCTCAAAACCCTTCAACAGTATGGGAGGTGCAGAATACTAATGGTTTGCTTGTTTGTTACTTTAGTTACAGTCTGCTAGTCCTTGTATCACCTTGATGGTTTGTGTTTTTATTAAAAGCAGAAAAAAATGATCTCCCATGTACAGAGTCCAATGTACAGTTTACACCGTCTCTCACAGCTTTACCCAGGGCCCCAGACACACCTGTCTTAGAGTAAAGGGATGTGTGTGTGTATATGTAATATGCGTATTGTGTGAATTTGAACGTGTGTGTGTGTGTGTGTGTGTGTGTGTGTGTGTGTGTGTGTGTGTGTGTGTGTGTGTGTGTGTGTGTGTGTGTGTGTGTGTGTGTGTGTGTGTGTGTGTGTGTGTGTGTGTGTGTGTGTGTGTGTGTGTGTGCATACACAGCATTTGTAAGTGGGTGTCAGTTTCTGCATGTGTTTTTTCCTGTTTGTGTGCCAGGATGGTTGATCATTACGATGAAGGAAAAGGACTGATGCTTCCCGCCCCAGAATCACAAAGTCTAGCTCTAACATGGGCAGAGTTTGTTCTGAGTCGGGTAAGGGCTGGAGTCTCAACAAACAAAACTGCAAAAACTAGTTCAGGGTCCAGCATCCCGCCTGCAGTCTCATCAGGCTCTCTTGGCGTGTAGCATCTCGATGAGCAGGTTGTTGCAGGGCACGTCTCCATTCAGGTGCTTGTAGTACAGGTACTCCTCGGCCTGGAGGCTGATGGCTCGGATCTCAGGCAGCCGCAGGAGCAGCTGACCAAACTTGTCTGTCTGCTGCGGGTAGTTGCACATGACATAGTCCAGCAGTGCAGCGTTCACCTGCTCCTGGACGCTTTCCACCAGGTGGAAGTTCTCCAGGTTCTTCACGTCTGGAAAGAGAGAGGGGGGAACAGGAAATGGAGGTTAGCATTTGAAGGAAACCGAAATGGTCAATATCAACACACCGGTTTGCGTATATTGAACATTTCTCAGATGCTGGGTATAAAAACCTTCATATATCACATGTTGAGGATACCTGTACACTAATTTTAGGCCCTGAAAAGTACACCATATGTACACCTTCTCTTAATGACATGATTGAAGAGGCTAACATTCCAACAATGGAAAGTCATGGAAAGCAACCAAGAAACTAAACTGAACAAAAATATATAAATGCAACATGTTAAGTGTTGGTCCCATGTTTCATGAGCTGAAATAAAATATCCCAGGTGCTGAGGAGTATTTATGTCTGTAAAAAAGCCCTTTTGTCGGAAAAATTCTGATTGGATGGGTCTGGCACCCAAGTGGGTGGGCCTATGCCCTCACAGGCCCACCCATGACTGCGCCCCTGCCCAGTCATGTGAAATCCATAGATCACGGCCTAATGAATTTATTTCAATTGACTTATTTCCTTTCATGAACTGTAACTCAGCAGAACGTCTTTTTTTGTTACATGTTGCGTTTATATTTTTGTTCAGTATAAATGGACGATACATATTTACATTTAGTTCACATAACATATATTAGATTTACATTTTCAAAACTTAGCAGATGCTCTGATCTAAAGCCTGAAACAAGTGGGTAACGTGGTACTCTAGATGCTTTATCCAAGACAGATTAAAAAGATGCCAAATTCTCCCCCTTCTATATTTCTTTGCTCCGTATTCTCTCAAGAGAATAAAATCGAAAGAGAATCAAATAAGAAAAAAAATCCTCTCCTCTGAGAAATTCTCCCCAGGAGTATATGAATTATGTAGGGCAGCATTACAGCGATGGAAGACTCTTTAAAATGAGTCCTTCCCCATTTAAAACTAAGCATCTAGACTACTTTACTGGCGTGTACTTTACACTTTTGTGTGGACATGGCTACATTTTGAATTGAAATCAAACTGTAAAGAAAGCTTATGTCCAGTGACACATTTTCGTGCTGGCATTTGAAAATATTGAAAGAATTTAAAGTTTTTACTATTAAAGTTTTATATATGTACTGTTTCGTACAGTAGCGGCTTTTCCATGTGGGCTATAGAGCTTGGATTCTGTGATGGATCAGAAATAAATACAGTATGGCCACCTGGCTAAATGAATGTCAGTACACTACATAGTAATGTATGCACACCTAATGAATAGGTGTCACAGGGCTATATTTAATCAAATACAGAGAGAGGTGTGTGCATGGTTGTTTATGTGTGTGCGCAGTGGCTATCTGTGTGTGATCTTTTATTCATCTTTGACCCCAGGTTGAGTGGGCTCTGGGAGCCCCTGTGCTTGTGGAATGAGACGGGTGTCCCCATGTCTGGCTGACACACACACTTAGAACAGACCTCCCACCCGCCTAGCCAACTCTAAGAACCTGACATGATCAGCCTCCTCGCTACCGACACACACAGGCTCCATTGCTGTGAACACTGAGACACACGCACGCACCCCCAAGACACATTCGGGCTGTGAAGCGGAGAGAGAGAGGAGGAGGAGATACATCAGCGCCTAATGAGGTCTAAAGAATGAGAAGTCATTCAAGGCACCTCACTCATTCTATGATGCTTTACAATGTGTGTGTGTGTGCCTGTGTGTGTGTACCTGTGTTTGTGTGTGTGTGAGAGTGTGTGTTCACCCTGACCCCAGTGTGACACGTAGAGGCTAAATAAGGCCAAGAGAAGGGCAGGCTCTGCCAGTGACAAATGACCCTCCAAACAGATATTTGCTTTTTCCTGCCTGCTGCCACTCTGTGGTCTGTCTGTCTGACAACACATCAGCCTCATCAACATCTCCCAAATGAGCTCCAACCAATTGACCCGGTCAATATAAAAGAGGGCTGTGACTTATGGTGTTAATGTTAGGACATACATCACTCCGAGTGAGTCTGACACATGTCATGTTCATTAGGACACACCTTAGCAAAACATTTGTCAACAGGAAACTAAAACCTAAGGTTACTTTTACAACCCCAGTTCTCTGATAATATGAGTGAGATGTATCACATATGGGGATCGCCTGGATCACCAATATTCTCGGAAGGACCTATCAAAAGTGTCTGTTGGAGACAGACAGGTACAGTGGTGAATAAGGAGAGACCCTCATCTCCTTATAAGGAGCCACACTCCAACCCTCTGGTCATTCTCACTTACTTACTGACTTTATTGTCCCCATGGGGAAATTTTGTTGCAGTCTCATGTACAATTTTAAAGTGGCATTTAACAAATTAACAATACAAATTAACAATACAATTTTCATGACAGTTACATATCAATAAAAAGAGACTAGCCTGCTGGCCTTACTGGGTCTATAGGAACATTAGCCCGAGCTTTTCAGGAGGGATATCATACCTGGCACAAATTATTGTCTAGTTCTGTCTTTCCTGCCGAGGGGCGCCCTATACCTGCGCCCAGAAGGGAGTAGTCCAAAGTCTGGGTACAGGGGGTGGCTTGAGTCTAAAATGATTTTGTGAGCCTTGCGGAGGGCCCTGACCATAAAGATCTCATCCAGGCATGTCTGTTTGACTCTCTTCCTTGTGCTCTTGTGCGCAGGGGAATGTGGTGATACATCTCACTCGAAAGTACTTTAAGTTCTCTTTCAAATACTTTTTGATGTATCACATATGGGGATATGGCCAACTCCCGTACTGCAAAACATGTTCTCCAAAGCCAGGGTAGTCAGAACCAAGAAGGTGCAACATCAGAACCAAGAAGGTGCAGAAACAACCTGTCGGGAAAAACATCATAACAAAGTGAGGGGAAGCCCAATACGTGGCACACAACATCTCAGTTTAATGAGATACAGTACATAACCAAAAGTATGTGGACACCAGCTTGTCGAACATCTCATTCCAAAATTAATGGCCAATAATATAGAGTTGGTCCCCCCTTTGCTGCTATAACAGCCTCCACTATTCTGGGAAGGCTTTCCACTAGATTGTTGGAACATTGTTGCAGGGGCTAGCTTCCATTTAGCCACAAGAGCATTAGTGAGGTAGGGCTCTGATGTTGGGAAAACTAGGCCTGGCTCACATTCGGCGTTCCAATTAATCCCAAAGGTGTTCAACGGGGTTGAGATCAGGGCTCTGTGCAGGCCAGGCTAGTTCTTCCACACCGATCTCGACAAACCATTTCTGTATGGATATTTCTTTGTGCAAAGGGGCAATATTATGCTAAAACAGGAAAGGGCCTTCTCCAAACTGTTGCCACAAAGTCGGAAGCACAGAATTGTATGCTGTAGCGTTAAGATTTCCCTTCACTGGAACTCGGGTGAGCACGAACCATGGAAAACAGTCCCAGACCATTATTTCTCCTCCACCAAACTTTACAGTTGGTACTATGCATTGGGGCAGGTAGCGTTCTCCTGGCATCTGCCAAATGCAGATTCGTACGTCAGACTGCCAGATGGTAAAGAGAGATTCATCACTCCAGAGAACGTGTTTCCACTGCTCCAGAGTCCAATGGCAGCGAGCTTTACACCACTCCAGCCGAAGCTTGGCATTGCGCATGGTGATCTTATGCCTTCTGTGCAGCTGCTCGGAGATGGAAAACCATTTCATGAAGCTCCCGACGAACAGTTGTTGTGCTGACATTGCTTCCAGAAGCAGTTTGGAACTCGGTAGTGAGTGTTGCAACTGAGGACAGACGATTTTTACGCACTACATGCTTCAGCACTCAGCTATCCTGTTTTGTGAGCTTGTGTGGCCTACCACTTTGCTGCTGAGCCGTTGTTGCTCATAAACGTTTCTACTTCACAATAACAGCACTTACAGTTGACTGGGGCAGCTCTAGCAGGGCAGAAATTTGACGAACTGACTTGTTTGAAAGGTGGCATCCTATGAAGATGCCACGTTGAAAGTCACTGAGCTCTTCAGTAGGCCATTCTACTGCCAATGTTTGTCTATGGAGATTGCATGGCTGTGTGCTCAGTTTTATAAATCTGTCAGCAACGGGTGTGGCTGAAATAGCCGAATCCACATACTTTGCATATATAGTGTATATCCCAAAACCAGAGCCCAAGTGGTAAACGCCTCTGTAGATAAAGGCCCTTTCAGGCCCCTCCGAAGACTATTATAATTGCCATCATAAATCAATATAATAGTCCCCATAATCTGTTAGGATATCGTCGGAGAAGAGCCCATCATCTTTTGAGGGTAGTTGCTTAATGAGTGACGCGCATAACACCCTTACATGACCAATCCAAGTAGATGCGCAACCCATGTACAATGACGGGTACGCACTTCTGGGGAAAGACACAGACGAAAAGCCATAGGCTCCAAAGTGCAACAATGAGAAAAAGTTGACCTGGGCACAAGGATGGGTTAAGGTACATTTATCTGAAAAAACCCTGGGCAGACTGCGGGTGTTAACAGTGGCTGGTAGAGCACAGTCCACACACTCACTTAAGGATGCCAAGGGCAGTAGCAAAGAAAATTATGGAGAAATATTACACCTCCACGCTTATCAGTGGCTAGTAGCTGCTGTGAAAGTATCTTGAACACAATAAACATGTCCCAGGACAAGCTAAGACTTAGAGACTGAGTGTAAGCGATGTGCCCTCCTAGGAACAACATTACATGAATAAACTGTACTACTGTAGGGGCCTTGGCAGGCCAAAAAAAGAGTCTACAGGACTTTAACAATGACGAAACCTTCTCTCTGTCAAAAAAGCTTCGCAAGGAGCATAAGACCATGGAAAACAGAGTGTAGGCAAGAACAATCTATTTAGTCATACCAATTACCAAGAAAAACGCAACAACTGTAACACAGAGAGCGTGCATAAGCTCTTCCAAGAGTCCCAGGCCCTATTCACTTGCTCTGTGCAGACGGAAAAGTGAGGGTAGCCAACATAGGAGGAAAATAATACGGCATCACCCTATTTTCATTGGTGTGTCAGCTCTCCCACCCCCATGGCTCTCACAGGGTCGTAGCTTCTACCAGGATGCAGCAAGTCAGTCCGCATAGATGCGGGAAGTGGGCTCTCTCGGGAAGTCAGGCAATATAGCCGGAGGAAGAAGGAAACAACTGCCGAGCAGTAATCCTAATCATTTGGCATAGGTGCCTGAGAAATGGAACAAACAGAGCAGTTGGTTCAGTGCAGTTAGAAAGCACTAGTTGGACCACTGGTGTTTAAAATGTATATTTTTTATCTATTTAGTTGTGCTGTTGCATTTGTATCGTTGTTTCATGTCCGATGTGTTGGTCCAATGGTGTTGTTACATATAATTTGAGCTGCGTGCACCATGAGCAAATTCATTATATCATTTCACTTTTCCTGTAAGAACCATGATGCACACATTCTGATTAGGCTTTGCTGTAGCGCAGACTCTGACTCTGAGTTTTTGTATTTATTATGGAACCCCATTAGCTGCTGCCTTAGGTTTTACAGTCATGCTTATTAGTAACTGGAATAAGCATTTCATAAATGTGTCAAGTGCAGCGTATGGTTGGTCCTCATGACATACCACAGACCAGTAAATATTCTTTACATCTTCAACATAGGAATCCCTACAAAACGTATTATATGATCTCTTATACACTACAATTAGGCCCAGCCTTTGGAACTTTGGTTTTCCTAGATATGGCTACTATATTATGATCACTACATCCAATGGATTTGGATACTACTTTAGAGCATTAGTAAAGATGTGATCAATAGATGTGGATGATTTCATTCCTGTGCTATAGGAATATACCCTGGTAGGTGGACTGAGAACCTGAACCAGGTTGCAGGCACTGGTTCAGTTTTAAGCTTTTTCTTGAGTGAACAGCCAGTCAATATTTAGGTCATCCAGAAAATATACCTCTCAGTTGATATCACATACATTTTCAAACATTTCACACATACAGTGCCTTGCGAAAGTATTCGGCCCCCTTGAACTTTGCGACCTTTTGCCATATTTCAGGCTTCAAACATAAAGATATAAAACTGTATTTTTTTGTGAAGAATCAACAACAAGTGGGACACAATCATGAAGTGGAACGACATTTATTGGATATTTCAAACTTTTTTAACAAATCAAAAACTGAAAAATTAATAATCAAGTCTCCGTATAAATGCACCTGCACTGTGATAGTCTCAGAGGTCCGTTAAAAGCGCAGAGAGCATCATGAAGAACAAGGAACACACCAGGCAGGTCCGAGATACTGTTGTGAAGAAGTTTAAAGCCGGATTTGGATACAAAAAGATTTCCCAAGCTTTAAACATCCCAAGGAGCACTGTGCAAGCGATACTATTGAAATGGAAGGAGTATCAGACCACTGCAAATCTACCAAGACCTGGCCGTCCCTCTAAACTTTCAGCTCATACAAGGAGAAGACTGATCAGAGATGCAGCCAAGAGGCCCATGATCACTCTGGATGAACTGCAGAGATCTACAGCTGAGGTGGGAGACTCTGTCCATAGGACAACAATCAGTCGTATATTGCACAAATCTGGCCTTTATGGAAGAGTGGCAAGAAGAAAGCCATTTCTTAAAGATATCCATAAAAAGTGTTGTTTAAAGTTTGCCACAAGCCACTTGGGAGACACACCAAACATGTGGAAGAAGGTGCTCTGGTCAGATGAAACCAAAATTGAACTTTTTGGCAACAATGCAAAACGTTATGTTTGGCGTAAAAGCAACACAACTCATCACCCTGAACACACCATACCCACTGTCAAACATGGTGGTGGCAGCATCATGGTTTGGGCCTGCTTTTCTTCAGCAGGGACAGGGAAGATGGTTAAAATTGATGGGAAGATGGATGGAGCCAAATACTGGACCATTCTGGAAGAAAACCTGATGTAGTCTGCAAAAGACCTGAGACTGGGACGGAGATTTGTCTTCCAACAAGACAATAATCCAAAACATAAATCAAAATCTACAATGGAATGGTTCAAAAATAAACATATCCAGGTGTTAGAATGGCCAAGTCAAAGTCCAGACCTGAATCCAATCGAGAATCTGTGGAAAGAACTGAAAACTGGAATGGGAAAACATTTTAGTCTCTCGATGTGCAAAACTGATAGAGACATACCCCAAGCGACTTACAGCTGTAATCGCAGCAAAAGGTGGCGCTACAAAGTATTAACTTAAGGGGGCTGAATAATTTTGCACGCCCAATTTTTCTGTTTTTGATTTGTTAAAAAAGTTTGAAATATCCAATAAATGTCGTTCCACTTCATGATTGTGTCCCACTTGTTGTTGATTCTTCACAAAAAAATACAGTTGTATATCTTTATGTTTGAAGCCTGAAATGTGGCAAAAGGTCGCAAAGTTCAAGGGGGGCGAATACTTTCGCAAGGCACTGTATTTCATGGTGACAGCGCTTCAAACAACAGCGCCAAAAACAAGTTTGGCAGAGGAAATGCAGAATGGTCAGTTAATGTGTTTGCTTAGAGCACACATGTTATTCCTCATACTTTTCTGTAGTATGTAGCCTACTCACTGTGGTTGTTGTTCAAAAGGCCACTAGTAAACAGAACGACAATTTAGTAGCCTAGTTCTTCATGCAGGCTACAGATTTGTATAAATGTAAAACCCTTTAAAAAGGCAAGATTCTCAAGGTAGACTATAGTAGAATGATTTTTGTTCAAAATGTGTGGTCTTTGTTTCTATTCATCAACTTTGCCCTACACAATAACAGAATATGCAGGCTGTATATGAGTAACTTGCGAGAAAAAAAGTGTTTGAAAGAAATGTTGGAGACCCCTGCTCTAGCCCAAACTGTTCAAATATGACCCATACTACCGGAGCTATATTTTATTCTTTATGCTGCAGATCCGAAGCCTTCATAGCTGCTAAAAAAAATCTAATTTGATAATGATCAATTAATCATTCATTAACAATATTATATTTATGTGAACATAATCAATGACCAAATTTAAATACAAAACTTCAGTTTGCATTTTCAAGTTGATAGTTCTTGTTCAATGCCCTACCAGCTAACACTACCATATTGAGAAAGACATTTGTTAAAAGATAATTACATTATTGCATCGCATTATTTATGACAAATCCTTATTTGGTAAAACAATATTATTCCTGTCATGCAACAAGATCTCACAGTCTCACTGCAGAATTAGACATTCATCCACGTTCCCCAAACATCAAATTTCAAAGCTGCTCCAAACGTCTAATTTCAAGTGTGAAATGGCCTGGTTCAGGGGCCTAGCCTGAGTCTTGCCAGACTGCTGCATTGCCGAGGAAATCAGTTCAGCTGTTGCCCCCTCCCAGCTGTGAGACTGGGACGAGAGGCAGGAAGTAATGACTTTTGCTTTCTTTTTCATTTTTAAATGTTTTATTTAACCTTTATTTCTATGTTGAGTATGTTACACCTCTGCCACATGGCAGGGACAGTGGGCCCGAACAACTCCTTGGGTGTCACTGGGGCACCCAGGAGGTAAACCTTTCTTGAAAAAAAAATTGTTAATTTGTCTCATTTAACTCTCTTTTCCAGATCGACTTACAGTTAGTGCATTCAACTTAAGATAGCTAGGTGGGACAACCACATATCAGTCATAGTAAGTACATTTTCCTCAATAAAGTAGCTACAAGCAAAGTCAGTGCTAGTAGGGGAGAAAAAATTTAAGTGTGAGTGTTAGTTCCCGAAAGGCAAGGGGTAAGGAGTAGGTGTGAGGTGGGGGTGTTGTGGGATTATTTAAAATACTCTTTCAAGAGGTAGGTTTTCGGGAAGATGGGCAGGGATTCTTTGTCCTAGCTTCAGGGGGAAGCTGGTTCCACCATTGGGGTGCCAGGACAGAGAGGAGCTTTGACTGGACTGAGCAGGAGCTACCCTCCCATATGGGTGGGAGGGCCAAGGGACCAAAGGTGGTAGAACGAAGTACTCAGGTTGGGGTGTAGGTTTGAACCTAGCCTGAAGGTAGGGAGGGGCAGTTCCTCTTGCTGATCCGTAGGCAAGTACCATGGTCTTGTAGTGGAGGCAAGCTTTGACTGGAAGCCAGTGGAGCATGCATAGGTGCGGGGTGACATGGGAGAACTTGGGAAGGTTGAACACCAGGCAGGGTGCAGCGTTATGGATAAGCTGCAGGGGTTTGATGGCACAAACTGAGAGCCCACCCAACAGCGAGTTGTAGTAGTCCAGACAGGAGATGACAAATGCCTGGATTAGGACTTGCACCACTTCCTGTGTGAGGTAAGGTCGTACTCTACGGATGCTGTAGAGCATGAACCTGCAGGGAAAGTCACTGCTTTGATGTTTGCAGAAAACGACAGGGTGTTGTCCAGGGTCATGCCAAGGTTATTTGCACTCTGGAAGGGGGACACTGTGGAGTTGTCAAACTTGATGGAGAGGTCTTGGAGCGGGCAGGCCTTCCCCAGGAGGAAGAGCAGCTCCGTCTTGTCGAGATTGAGCTTGAGGTGGTGAGCCGACATCCAAGCTGAGATATCGGCCAGGCACGCAGAGATGCATGTCACCACCTGGCTGTCAGAAGGGGGAAAGGAGAAAAGTTGTTGAGTGCCATCTGCATAGCAATGATAGGACAGACCATGTGGGGATATGACAGAGCCGAGTAAATTGAGAGAAGAGGAAAGGTCCTGGAACCGAGCCATGGGGGACACCAGTAGTGAGAGTACGTGTTGCAGACACAGATCCTCTCCACATCACCTGGTAGGAGCAGCCTGCCAGGTAGGATGCAATCCAAGAGTGTGCAGAGCCTGAGACGCTCAGCCCTGAGAGGTTGGAGAGGAGGATCTGATGGTTCACGGTGTCAAAGGCGGGGGATAGGTCTAGGAGAATGACAACAGAGGAGAGAGAGTAAGCTTTGGCAGTGTGGAGAGGAGAGCAGTATCGGATGAGTGACCCGTCTTGAAGCCTGACTGGTTAGGGTCAACAAGATCGTTCTGGGAGAGATAGCGAGAAAGTTGGTCAGAGACAGCATGCTCAAGTGTTTTGGAAAGAAAAGTCCTGTAGTTTTTGACGTCAGAGGGGTCGAGTGTTGGTTTCTTGAAGAGGGGTGTGAGGAATGGGAGGTCTCCAGAGATGTTCAGGAGAAGCTGAGCGGCCAGACCTCACTAGTCGTAGGATTTTATCCGGAGGGAGACGGAAAAAGAGGACAAGGTGTAGGGTAGTTCTGTGTGAGTGGGATCAGTGGACTCAATAGGCTGAGTGAATGAGGAGTGGATGTTGTCAACCTTCTTTTCAAAGTGGTTGACAAAACCGTACGCAGAGAGGGAGGAGGGAAGGGGGTGGAGGATTAAGGAGGGAGGAGAAGGTGGACAGTTTCCTTGAGTTAGAAGGATTTAGCAGAAGGGAGAGATGATAGGATAGAAGAGGAGAGCGTAGTGGGAGAGAGAGAGAGCAAAGATTGCGATGGCACATTATTATCTGGGAAGGGGCTGAGTGAGCAGGGTTGGAAAAGAGGGAGACAGACAAGGAAATAACGTAGTGATCAGACACCTGGACGGGGGTTGCAGTGCGATTAGTAGGCGAACAGCCTCTATTAAAGATGAGGTCAAGCGTATTGCCTGCCTTGTGAGTGCGCGGGGACTTTGGAAAGGGTGAGGTCAAAAAGAAACAAAGAGGGGAAACAAAGTGGTGGAAAGAAATTAATCAAAGGCAGACGTCGGGAGGTTGAAGTCACCCAGTACGATGAGCGGTAAGCCGCTGCCAGGAAATTTGCTTATCAAGGTGTCAAGCTCGTTGAGGATCACTCCAAGGGCACATGGTGGGTGATGATGACAATTTTAAACTTGAGTGGACAAGTGACAGTGACCGCATGGAATTCAAATGAGGAGATGGGCAGATGAGTGAGGGAGAAAATAAAGAATCTCCACTTAAGAGGAAAACTGTGCCACCACTGCAATAACCAGATGCTTTTGGTCTATGAGAAAACACGTAGTCAGATGAAGAGAGAGCAGCTGGAGTAGAAGTTTTTTCCGAGTCTCAATAGCTAGCAATCAAAAGATGGATATCGTGCTCCCCACGATACCAGCTAACCTGGAGTCCAATCAATGAGATGAGATTGGAAATGTTGGTTAGAGCTGCCCTGCCCTATAAAAAACACTCACAACATTTGAGTTTGCTATTCACAAGAAGCATTGCCTGATGTGAACCTGCCTCGAACAAATGAGATCTCAGAAGACCTAAGATTAAGAATTGTTGACTTGCATAAAACTGAAAAGGGTTACAAAAGTATCTCTAAAAGCTTTGGTGTTCATCAGTCCACGGAAAGACAAATTGTCTATAAATGGAGAAAGTTCAGCACTGTTGCTACTCTCCCTAGGAGTGGCCATCCTGCAAAGATGACTGCACAGTGCAGAATGCTCAATGAGGTTAAGAAGAATCCTAGAGTGTCAGCTAAAGACTTACAGAAATCTCTGGAACACGCTAACATCTCTTTTGATGAGTCTACGATATTTAAAACACTAAACAAGAATGGTGTTCATGGGAGGACACCACGAAAGAAGCCACTGCTGTCAAAAAAAACATTGCTGCACGTCTGAAGTATTCAAAAAGAGCACCTGGATGTTCCACAGCGCTACAGGCAAAATAGTCTGTGGACAGATTAAACTAAAGTTGAGTTGTTTGGATGGAACACACAACACTATGTGTGGAGAAAAAAAGGCACAGCACACCAACATTAAAACCTCATCCCAACTGTAAAGTATGGTGGAGGGAGCATAATGGTTTGGGGCTGCTTTACTGCCTCTGGGCCTGGACAGCTTGCTATCATTGATGGAAAAATGAATTCCCAAGATTATCAAGACATTTTGCAGGAGAATGTAAGGCTACCTGTCCGCCAATTGAAGCTCAACAGAAGTTGGGTGATGCAACAGGACAACGACCCAAAACACAGAAGTAAATCAACAACAGAATGAAATACGTCTTCTGGAGTGGCCCAGTCAGTCCTGACCTCAACCTGATTGAGATGCTGTGGCATGACCTCAAGAGAGCAGTTCACACCAGACATCCCAAGAATATTGTTGAACTGTAAAGAGGAATGGTCTAAAATGCCTCCTGACCGTTGTGCAGGTCTGATCTGCAACTACAGAAAACGTTTAGTTGAGGTTATTGCTGCCAAAGGAGGGTGAACCATCAATTAAATCCAAGGGTTCACATACTTTGCACACCCTAAACTGTGAATAATTACACAGTCTGTTCAATAAAGATGTGAAAACAAATAATTGTTTGTGTGTTATTAGTTTAAGCAGACTGTGTTTGTCTATTGTGACTTAGATGAAGATCAGATCAAATTTTATGACCAATTTATGCAGAAATCCAGGTAATTCCAAACGGTTCACATACTTTTTTCGTGCAACTGGAGACTGAGAAGTAGAAAATAAATTTCTACATAAGGCAAAAACCTTTCCGTCAACCTCTCGACAGGGTCTGAAGACCTACGCTCAGCAGCGATGTCCTTCACGGTTCACTTGTGAGCAGTTAAGCAGGAAAACAGGGATCCAGTTGTCGGGAGAGCTGGAGAGTAAATGTTCTTTATGAGGAAGAGAAGTGAGAATGACCAGAGGGTGAGAGAGTGGCTCCTTATTAGGAGGTGAGGGGGCTCACCTCATTCGTCGCTCTACCGGTCTGTCTCCAACAGACGCTTTTGATAGGTCCTTCTGAGAGTATTGGTGATACTGGTGAATCCCCCATATGTGATACATCAAAACAAGTGTTTGAGAGAGAACAAGGGGTTGTTATTGGACAAGTCCAGATGTTTCAATCTATTCTCTTCCATTTGGTGCCTAATAAACACAACACATGTTTCCTTGATGAGGACATAGCAATACTGACAATAGCTATACGGACTATTTTGGATATATGTAGAAAATGTACAATCTATATTGACAATATGATGTGTCATTGTCTGTTTATCGATTACATTTTCTTCTGTCCATTGATAAAATGTGATTTCATTGATTTAGAGGAGACATGGGTTAGCTGCGATCACTGGCAAAACAAGACACATGATATGTTGCCATGGTTTCATGGTAAGACTTTTCTCGGTGTGTGTGCGTGCGTGTTTGTGTTTGTGGGGTGTGTGTGTGTATGTGTGTGTGAGACCCAAAACTACAGAGATGAACAGCCCAATGTCTCTGTCATGCTAATTAGAGAAAGATGAGGCAAAAAAAGGCACATTTTAATTGCTAATTATTATCAGGCTCCTTTTGAAAAAATAATGAAAGGGGCTCAAAAAGCACACTGATGTTCGATGACAATAGCATGATCTCTTTTCCCCTGCAAACAAAAACACAGGTTTGCCGCAAAAGGAATTATCCCCATTTTCGATAGTAATTTATCGGCAGCGAAAAAGAGGGTTTGATGATGCTATGGCGATAAAGGGAGTAGGGTGATGGAATTGTATGGTTGAGTCATTCTGATTAACACTAGCCCAAATGTCAGGTTGGAGCTAAGTACCACCGTAAGTATCTCCTCCTACTCTACTCCTCCTCTCCTCAATCCCTCCATTGAGTCACTAAGGGACTAATTATCAACTTTTTTTCACATGAAACAGGCTCAGTGTGCTCCAGCGCCGTGCACAGCACTCAGATGGAAACCCTGAGGTCCCGTGGAATATATTGTTTCGTTTGACTTGCAATCCACGCTGGAGCCCGACGACCCCACACTACACTACACACACACGCACGCACGCACGCACGCACGCACACACACACACACACACACACACACACACACACACACACACACACACACACACACACACACACACACACACACACACACACACACTGTACAGCCTCTCAATATGCCGCAATGCCTTTTAATTACATTGGATCAGCTCTGCCTGGATTCATTCAGAATGGGGGGGTACATTTCTGCTGTAGTTTTATTTACCAAATATATATATATATATATATATATATATATATCATTATTATTATTATTTATTTTTTTCACCTTTATTTTACCAGGTAGGCCAGTTGAGGACCTGGCCAAGATAAAGCAAAGCAGTGTACCAAAAAATCACAGAGTTAAACATGGGATAAACAAACGTACAGTCAATAACACAATAAAAAATCTATATACAGTGTGTGCAAATGTAGTAAGATTAGGGAGGTAAGGCAATAAATAGGCCATAGTGGCGAAATAATGACAATTTAGCAATTAACACTGGAGTGATATATGCGCAGAAGAGAGGGGAGATACTGGGGTGCAAAGGAGCAAAAAAAAAAAATAACAATATGGGGATGAGGTAGTTGGGTGGGCTATTTACAGATGGGCTGTGGACAAGTGCAATGACCGGTAAACTGTTCTCACAGCTGATGCTTAAAGTTAGTGAGGGAGATATAAGACTCCAGCTTCAGTCATTTTTGCAATTCATTCAAGTCATTGGCGGCAGAAAACTGGAAGAAAAGGCAGCCAAAGAAGGAGTTGGCTTTGGGGATGACCAGTGAAATATACCTGCCGAGCGCATGCTACGGGTGGGTGCTGCTATGGTGACCAGTGAGCTGAGATAGTGCAGGCATTTACCTAGCAAAGTCTTATAGATGACCTGGAGCCAGTGGGTTTGGCGATAAATATGAAGCGAGGGTCAGCCAACGAGAGCATACAGGTCACAGTGGTGGTTAGTATATGGGGCTTTAGTGACAAAACGGATGGCACTGTGATAGACTACATCCAATTTGCCGAGTAGAGTGTTGGAGGCTATTTTGTAAATTACATCGCCGAAGTCAAGGATCGGTAGAATAGTCAGTTTTACGAGGGTATGTTTGGCAGCATGAGTGAAGGATGCTTTGTTGCGAAATAGGAAGCCAATTCTAGATTTAATTTTGGATTAAAGATGCTTAATGAGAGTCTGGAAGGAGAGTTTACAGTCTAACCAGACACCTAGGTACAGTGCCTTGCGAAAGTATTCGGCCCCCTTGAACTTTGCGACCTTTTGCCACATTTCAGGCTTCAAACATAAAGATATAAAACTGTATTTTTTTGTGAAGAATCAACAACAAGTGGGACACAATCATGAAGTGGAACGACATTTATTGGATATTTCAAACTTTTCTAACAAATCAAAAACTGAAAAATTGGGCGTGCAAAATTATTCAGCCCCCTTAAGTTAATACTTTGTAACGCCACCTTTTGCTGCGATTACAGCTGTAAGTCGCTTGGGGTATGTCTCTATCAGTTTTGCACATCGAGAGACTGAAATTCTTTCCCATTCCTCCTTGCAAAACAGCTCGAGCTCAGTGAGGTTGGATGGAGAGCATTTGTGAACAGCAGTTTTCAGTTCTTTCCACAGATTCTCGATTGGATTCAGGTCTGGACTTTGACTTGGCCATTCTAACACCTGGATATGTTTATTTTTGAACCATTCCATTGTAGATTTTGCTTTATGTTTTGGATCATTGTCTTGTTGGAAGACAAATCTCCGTCCCAGTCTCAGATCTTTTGCAGACTCCATCTGGTTTTCTTCCAGAATGGTCCTGTATTTGGCTACATTCATCTTCCCATCAATTTTAACCATCTTCCCTGTCCCTGCTGAAGAAAAGCAGGCCCAAACCATGATGCTGCCACCACCATGTTTGACAGTGGGGATGGTGTGTTCATCTGTGTTGCTTTTACGCCAAACATAACATTTTGCATTGTTGCCAAAAAGTTCAATTTTGGTTTCATCTGACCAGAGCACCTTCTTCCACATGTTTGGTGTGTCTCCCAGGTGGCTTGTGGCAAACTTTAAACAACACTTGTTATGGATATCTTTAAGAAATGGCTTTCTTCTTGCCACTCTTCCATAAAGGCCAGATTTGTGCAATATACGACTGATTGTTGTCCTATGGACAGAGTCTCCCACCTCAGCTGTAGATCTCTGCAGTTCATCCAGAGTGATCATGGGCCTCTTGGCTGCATCTCTGATCAGTCTTCTCCTTGTATGAGCTGAAAGTTTAGAGGGACGGCCAGGTCTTGGTAGATTTGCAGTGGTCTGATACTCCTTCCATTTCAATATTATCGCTTGCACAGTGCTCCTTGGGATGTTTAAAGCTTGGGAAATATTTTTGTATCCAAATCCGGCTTTAAACTTCTTCACAACAGTATCTCGGACCTGCCTGGTGTGTTCCTTGTTCTTCATGATGCTCTCTGCCCTTTCAAACGGACCTCTGAGACTATCACAGTGCAGGTGCATTTATACGGAGACTTGATTACACACAGGTGGATTGTATTTATCATCATTAGTCATTTAGGTCAACATTGGATCATTCAGAGATCCTCACTGAACTTCTGGAGAGAGTTTGCTGCACTGAAAGTAAAGGGGCTGAATAATTTTGCACGCCCAATTTTTCAGTTTTTGATTTGTTAAAAAAGTTTGAAATATCCAATAAATGTCGTTCCACTTCATGATTGTGTCCCACTTGTTGTTGATTCTTCACAAAAAAATACAGTTTTATATCTTTATGTTTGAAGCCTGAAATGTGGCAAAAGGTCGCAAAGTTCAAGGGGGCCGAATACTTTCGCAAGGCACTGTAACTTCCCTGAAAAGTTGCATATCATTGCGGGGGCTATTCGATGCTAATGCAGTACGCCACAGGATGTTTTTGTGCTGGTCAAGGGCAGTCAAATCTGGAGTGAACCAAGGGCTATATCTGTTCTTAGTTCTACATTTTTTGAATGGGGCATGCTTATTTAAGATGGTGAGGAAAGCACTTTTAAAGAATAACCAGGCATCCTCTACTGACAGAATGAGGGCAATATCCTTCCAGGATACCTGGGCCAGGTCGATTAGAAAGGCCTGCTCGCTGAAGTGTTTTAGGGAGCGTTTGACAGTGATGAGGGGTGGTCGTTTGACCGTGGACCCGTTACAGACACAGGAAATGGGGCAGTAATTGCTGAGATCCTAGTTGAAAACAGCAGAGGTGCATTTAGAGGGCAGGTTGGTCAGGATGATATCTATGAGGGTGCTCGTGTTTACGTATTTAGGGTTGTAACTGGTAGGTTCCTTGATAATTTGTGTGAGATTGAGGGCATCTAGCTTAGATCCTAGGACAGCCGGGGTGTTAAGCATATCCCAGTTTAGGTCATCTAACAGTACAAACTCTGAAGATAAAAATGGTGTCCAGGGCACAGCTGGGGGATGAGGGAGGTCGATAACAAGCGAGAGAGAGACTTATTGTGAGAGGCTTATTTCCGGAAGGTAGAAGCTCGAACTGTTTAGGCACAGACCTGGATAGCATGACAGAACTCTGCAGGCTATCTCTGCAGTAGATTGCAACTCCACACCCTTTGGCAGTTCTATCTTGGCGGAAAATGTTGTAGTTGGAGATGGAAATTTCTGAATTTTTGGTGGCCTTCCTAAGCCAGGATTCAGACACGGCTAGGAGATCAGGGTTGGCGGAGTGTGCTGAAGCAGTGAATAAAACAAACTTAGGGAGGAGGCTTCTTAACATGCATGAAACCAAGGCTTTTATGGTTACAGTCAACAAATGATAGCGCCTGGGGAATAGGAGTGGAACTGGGGGCTTCAGGGCCTGGGTTAACCTCTACATCACCAGAGGAACAAAGGAGGAGTAGGATAAGGGTACGGCTAAAGGCTATAAGAACTGGTCGTCTATTGCGTTGGGGAAAGAGAATAAAAGGAGCAGTTTTCTGGGCGTGGTAGAATAGGGCATAATGTACAGACAATGGTATGGTAGGATGTGAGTACAGTGGAGGTAAACCTAGGCGTTGAGTGACGATGAGAGAGGTTTCGTCTCTGGAGGCAACAGTTAAGCCAGGTTAGGTCTCTGCATGTGTGTGGGGTGGGACAAAATTGCTATCTAAGGCATGTTGTGCGGGACTGAGGGCTCTACAGTAAAATAAAACAATACGAACAGGGCAGATCATATGAATGTAACAATAAAGGACAGAAGAACAGGGCAGATCAAGAGAGAAACAGTAATGACTCTAGTAATCAACTCATGCATCACAAGCAAATATGATACTCACTACCTAATCATTAATTCTTTAGTCACAAAAATGACTGTCAATAGCTAACTTGTAACAGTGGCGTGTGTCTAACTAAACACGTGAGTGAACAATGAGCCAATCCGTTAAGAGCCATTCAGGGGGCGGGACTTTGGCTAGATCGTCCAATCCCTGTTAGGGTTTACATGACCTCTCTATACAGAGATTGTTTTACTACTAGTAGGCTATCACCGCATTGACACAAAGGCCAGAAAGTAGTGCTGGGGAGTGTAGGATATGATATATCACTGTATTATCCCCCTATCTCAGTCTGTCCGCTATCTCCCAAGCCACTGCCATCAATCTCCCCTTTATTCATCATTAACCTGCTCACCTGACTTTCAGGAAGGTTCCAATCAGGCTGGTGGGGCAGTCCTGTCAGGGAACCCAGTGACCCCATCATTGATGTGGGGAGAGGTAGGCCCTGGGAATGCCACACCTGTGGATGGGTTGGTTGAGTGAGGGGAGGGGGAGTATGTGTGTGTTGGAGGGCGGTGGGGGGGGGGGGGGGGGGGGGGGGGGGGTTTGTGTGTGTGTGTGTGTGTGTGTGTGTGTGTGTGTGTGTGTGTGTGTGTGTGTGTGTGTGTGTGTGTGTGTGTGTGTGTGTGTGTGTGTGTGTGTGTGTGTGTGTGTGTGTGGAGCTGATGCTGGAAACAGGGCAGTAAAAGGGCAGTAAGAGGGGGGCAATGGCCGCCCGGTCAACTCTATGGGCCAGTTTGTTAATACTTCTACTGCTGAGTCACTAGGTGAGTAGTTAAGTGATAATGCCAGAGAAACTGGTGTTTGAAGAATATTGGCCAGTCGTTCGCTCTCAATGTTCCATTGCCATACTGGCTGGAAATGTACTTATCCCTTGCTAGCTAGCTAGTCAATTACGGCTAATTTACAGTCACGTCAAAAAGTGAAGCCAGAATAACAGTAAAGTAGCTGCATTTGCATTTGTTTAAGCTGTTTTCTAGTGACATTTATTTGGATACATCCATAACAATGAGCTAATGAGGTGTGATTTTGCCTGGCATAAAAAATGTGCTCACTTGAACAGACGAGCTAGCCAACAACACAGCTTTTTTCAATTGACATTTCTTAGTATATATCCATAAAAAATTATGCCAGCTGATTCATGATTTCAACTGGCTGAGAAATGCTTAACTATCCATTCAAGTACATATTACCTCAATTAGCCCGACTAACCAGTGCCCCCCGCACATTGGCTACCCCGGACTATTTGCGTTGTGTTTATTTTTTTACATTTCTTTACTAATCTATTGTTTACCTAATACCATTTTTTTTACTTAAAAATTTTACTGTTGGTTAGGGCTTGTAAGTAAGCATTTCACTGTAAGGTGTTATATTCGGCGCATGTGACAAATAACCTTTGATTTGGTTTGATATGTCTCATCCGACTCCAGACACATTCATTACTATGGGACAGCTAGAGATCGAATTTGAATATTGAAACAATGTTGCAAATGTCGGAGAGACAGAAAGCAAGGTTTAAACAAATCTCCGCTGTTGAAAACTAAATGTTTGTCTAAAAGAAATGTGAGATAATGTCTAGATGCTTTTTATGTGGAGATCAAGTTTTTAAACTTCTTGGCTTGGCTGATGAGACAGTAGATTGCGCAGTTAGATCCAACAGAGTAAATAGGCATTTTAACGTCATAGATTTAGACAGTGTTAACATGTGGAACAGACACCGTCTGGAATGTGTTTTTAATTAGACCCACCCATTGTATAATACTGTACACACACCCTATGTTTGTACCCACTGAATGGAAGTGTTGAGACAGTTGAGACATTTTTTGTTGAAATTTGTGAATTTCTTTTGATGTTCTTTCTCTATTTCATACGTACATACACACACAAATACGCATTAACACACACCCACTCACTGAAACACACATTCCCACTCATTGAAACACACAAACACTGTCTTTCAACGCGAATACCACACGTCCTACTCAGACCTCATCAATACTCAACTGACGTGTGTGTTATACCAGAGATTCTACTTCCTTTCACAGCACCATGTTCCCTATCTATTTCTATCTACTGAATGCATTTCCCTGATCCCTGGAGCTCTACACTTCCTTGTTTCCTCCAATTCCCACTGGGATAATTCCCTCAGTTTCCACATCTAAGACTAAAACAGGGAAAACTGGAGCAGTGTGCCTCTTGACATTAATAGGTTATTTGAAGGAATTCACCGTAGAGTAGCTAAGCTAACGGCTAGCTAAGCTAATGGCTCGCTAGCGCCATGCATTCTGTAGTAACGTCTATACGTAAGTACAGGGGGATTAATAGGCCATCGCGATTGGGCCATTATCAAACTGAGATGCATTTCGATCTGCAATAAAGATTTAAGGGTGTGTATGGCTGTCTGGCTATTATATTTGCTTCTTTTACAGTGAAATGGCTGGAGAGGAGCAGGCAGAGGATTTGAAGAGAGAAGGAGAGGAAGGGAAAGGAAAGGAAAGGAGAAGTGAGGGGTTGAAAGAGACATTTGGGAAAGCACTCGAGAAAGCACTTTCTAAAACACTATACTGGTCCTCAAAATGACACCAATACCCAATTCAATCCCACTCCAACCACACACAACCAGACAGTGATGCATTTTTTTTCTTCTACTGTGTTATTGACTTGTTTATTGTTTATTCCATGTGTAACTCTGTGTTGTTGTCTGTTCACACTGCTATGCTTTATCTTGGCCAGGTCGCAGTTGTAAATGAGAACTTGTTCTCAACTAGCCTACCTGGTTAAATAAAGGTGAAATAAAATAAAAATAAATAAAATTAGCATCAATGATGCATAAATGATGCATTAGCATTACGTCACAACACTTCCTTGTTCTTTCGAGTGGGGGGGATGTGTGATTGGCCTGTTGATGAGCCAGTGGGGACAGGCTTTTATGTGTCAGAATAAGGCATGAAGGCTCAATTTGCTCGCCCCTCGTCAACCTCGAAGACCGCCGGGACCTGCGCCGGGCGGCTATGAAAGAGAATTAAACAGGAACGGCGTCCATTCGGGGATATATTAAGTAAAATCCGACTTAAAACCGGCGCCAGTTGTTGTTACTAAGCAGGTAGTCGAGGAGGCAGGTCCCGTCGCCCAAGGACGGGTCGGTTGGTTGGCGAGCTCGTCAGGTGCTCCGAAGACGCAGAGAGGACAGGAAAAGCGCCTTAGGTCTGATTAAATAAACAAGAGAGACAAGGCTCGCCGGTGGATCACACTTGTCTTGTTACTTATGCTAGCTGAAATGCACTAGGGTCTGATCCTAAGGTGAAGGGAAATGCATTTACATCCATTGATTCTGTCTGTAGCATGACGATGTCGGCGTTTTTAAGTGCCAGGGCAGTGGAGGACATTCAGAGGCAGAGGGGTTATATCCACAAGAATAATCACGAGAACATCGTGAAATCGTGAAAATGGTCACAGGCGAGAGCTTTTTCACAATGGTGACTAATCTAGTATGTCAAACCAAACAAACAGAAGATTGCACAGTGTGTTTGGTATAAGTGCACACACACCTGCAATTTGCATTGGTGGATTCTTAATTAATCTCCCTCTGTCTTTCTCCCTCTGTCTCTCTCTCTCTCCGTTTCCACTACAGGTCAAGGCGTCATGCTTTTTTTTACCAGTTCATGACTGGGGTGAAATTCTATCCAAAGCACACTGCAGTAACAGTGTTGTAAAGTGGCTATACAGAGGCAGGTAGGGCACACCACTGTGAAAGCAGACACTAAAGGGGTTGTATTAGCCATGAGTAGGTGACTGTGTTTTGGTTAATCATGACCTGGATTTTTACCTTTATTACAGAAATTAGAATTGGCCCAAAAATGAAAGCAATTGTCTGAGGATGGTGACATAAGAACGTGACATGATTAACCAAAACGCAGGGCCCATGAGCCCCTTTCCTCACCCCTTCTGGCCTCCTTTGCCACTTTTTAAAGCCCCCCTCCAGGCGGAACCAAATGCCTTTCAATGAGTTGACCTCAAAGGGCACAGTCACACTCCCAGGCCTGTGCTCTCTCACCTATCTAATGCCATCAGAATTCAATGAGCGGTTAACCCCTAGAGCTAACACAGCTAGCTAGCACTTCATGTTTTTTTTTTTTTAGCACTTCATGGCTAGAGTTAATATACAGTGAGTCATTCTGAAAAGAAGCACGTGCTAGGCAGTTTGGAGCGATGGAATTGACAGAAGCATACGACATTTGAAAAGAAAGAAAGAATAAAAGTAGGTCAAATAAATGTACTAAAGGTGTTGTAAATTTGGTTGTCTCTCTGATGTAACCTGTGTTTTGTCTGTCTTTAAAGCTTTGAGGAGTTCATATGAACAACAAACAACAGACTGGTCAGCTCCTCTCCTTTACCCTTCTCCATATTTTCCCTCTCCTCCCCTTCTCTTTTGCCGATGGGTAGTTGGTTCTGGTGATGGTACTGCTGGCGCTGGTGAGGGGAGTAACTGGTTTGCATTCAGCATGTACTTTTACGGCCCTGCTAATTACATGCATGCGAGAGTGAGCGGGGGCACGTCAAAACCTCCTTGTTTATGATAAAGTGACAGAAAATCATTGGGGGGTCAAGTATCCCCCTCTCCTTCTAAACTCCTGGAGCAGTAGAAATCCCGCCCAGAGTGGAAACCTCGACACCTAATGAGACCATTAAAGCCGAGCTCCCATCAATATATTTCTTTCATTCTTTTTCGGACAAAATTTGAATTGATAATTCAACAAGAGTGCCGGGGGATGTATATTTTCTGTGTGAAGGACAGTTAATCCATAGTGTCATTTTTTCCCTCGTTTTTTTTCTCACTCCCTCTATCTAAACACCTTCCATTCCCGTCTTCTTCCTGCCTCCCCTGTTTGATGATGGAACAGACAGAGTGCTGACTACAGAATTGGGTTTTTATCTTCATCACCCCTTTAATCTCTCTCTCTCTCTCTGTGATTTTACTCCTCTGTCAGTGTAAATTGGAGGTTCATTTATTTGGCTATGTTAGCAGCTGTCGTAACATGGCAATAAGTAACATGGCATCCCACTGGACACACACTGTTTTTGTGTTGCCTGTCAAAGTCGGCTTGATTTACAAGAGCATTGCTTCATTGAATCTTTCTCATGTACCAAAGGGTGGAAATAATAATGAAACAGAATAAACGGGAGGAGAAAGAACACAATATTGAGGCAATCAGTTGCATCCGTCTAATGCTTCGTTATCGATTGGTTGTCGGAAGCTGCATTGAAGGGGAAAAGACTCGCAAAGCTGTCTGAAATAATTTCCCCGATCAGAACAGTTTCGCACTGGTGATATGCAATAGCGAAGACAGTGGGTTGAAAGAATCTCTATCAGGAGTTAGGGTTCAGAAAGAGGGCATAACAGTGCTGACAACTTGGCAGAGGAAACTCTCTTATTTATATATCCTATAACACTGGCCACAGTATTGAAGTGAACACTCCTACACTTCTAAAGAATGCCTGGGATCACAAATGCCTGTGGACACCAATGACATCCATGGCAGGTGCCACCACAGCATGTGTGGTCGATTTTAATAACAGAGAGATATGAATGAGAGGATGAGGAAGAGGCAAGTGGGAGAAATACAACAAAGAAAGTGGTAGACTCAGGACTCGAGCCCCCCACATAGAGGGGCAATGTGTTAGTTCGGAGTCGGCAACTCTAGCACTAGACCAGACTCCTGGCGGGCACCTGGCACCCCCATTAAAATGATATAAAGTTGCATTATTCCGTCGATGGACACATGTCATGGCTTTTGTCCTCCCCGCGACCTCTAACCTTACCAACAGTCAACCATTTTGACAACCAAGGGTGTCCATTTTGGCTCTCACTGTGTTTTGATTGATTGATACCCCCTTTGTCTAAATGCGTCTCTCCCTCTTGGCCCTCCTGGCCCTTGTTTCCAACACTTGCCCCGGCCTGCAGGTTTAGGTTACACTCACCGAAGAGTGATGTGGAGATTTTATCCACGGGGGGGTGAAAAGACAGTGAGCTCCACAGACGGCTTTGTTACTTTAAATACACTAGCACAAGCGGGGCAAGGCAGGAGGAGGTGTGTGTGTAAGTATGCACAAGTGTGTGTGTATGTGTGTGTGCGTGTGCATCTGTGCGCAAGTGTGTGCGTCCAGAGAAAAAGAGACACGACTAGAGCACCTGTCGGATCATCTGTGCTTAAACCATTTAATCACTGTCTCCAGTTACCGCTGGTCCTTCTCTGTTCTCTGCCGGGATCCTATAACCACATTGTGAGAGGGATCCGTCATGACCAGCACAAAGAGCAAAGGGAAGCAGTATCCGGCCACCTGACTGCCATAGCTCACATCACATTGGCCACATGGATGCCCTTATACACAATCACCAAGGGTGGGCACTCACTGGGCAGGCCATGGTGGCACACGCCAGCTGGCAGGGACTTGATGCCAGGGTGCCGATTTGTGATGCACCAAGGGACGTTAGGAAAAGTCCTTAAATAAACAACTTATTTTACATCACGGCTTTTGTCGCTTACAATAGGCAGTCCGAATTTCAGTCTACAAGAGTCAGTATGCGTTTTTGTAATAATGATCATGATGCGATAGTTCTCGTATGCTGTTGTACTCTACTTCTTTACATAATATTAGCACTCATCTATCTTCATATGCAACCTTCTTTTCATGTTTCGGAGAGAGACTTTTTTACTGTCAAATTATGACAGTCAAATTACGCTAATCACTATTCAAACAATTCATAATGTACAATAATAAATAATGCACAAATAATATCAGCTAATATTTGCTCAAATGTAAATGGCTACTCACATTTATCGGGCTTGACAAATGATTGACAGACTTGCCTCTCTATTCAACCAGATCCACTTTAGCTGACATCCGCCTAGTGTTTTGTTTTGGCATAATACCTAAATTGGACATTGCCACTGGTTGCACAAGTTCGAACACTGGAATGTGAGATGCAATCTACACCTCAGTGAGGATCAGGATTTCAATTTGAGAGCGGGGTGGGGGTGTGGCAAGTGGGGCGGGTGTGGCTTCGTGACAATGATCACAAGAGCAGCTGCTGACCGACTTGACATCTCCAACACAGTTTCACCTTCAACACCGCCAAAAACATCTGCTATGCGGCTGTCTGATATCGCCCGGTTAACACTTGATCTGATTGGTCTATTTCATTGGCAATGTGGTTTTTGTGCATTAGACCTGGGTTACGCTACAGCAGCCCCTGAGGCCACGGCTGCCTTTGGCCTGACTGTTGCAGTGTGTGAGAGATTGTGTCTGTGTACGTTTGTGTTTGTGTGCGTATGTGTGCAGAATACGTGTGTGCATGCCTCTGTGCATGTGTGTGTGCATGCATGCCTGTGTGTGTGTGTGTGTGTGTGTGTGCGTACATACTCGTGTGTGTGTGTGTGTGACAGAGACAGCTTTATAGATGGCCACGGCACAGAAATCCCTGGGAGGGATCGATGGAGAAATGACAGCTCTTTATGGAGGGCTTGTGTAACTCCTTATCTGTGTTTGTGTGCAATGTTTAAATAAGGCCTGGCTGGCTTACTGATCAATACGGATTCTGACCGTGGCAGTTGCTCTTTCTCTCTCCTTACATCGGCCATGCTGCCTGACACTATACTCCTGGGAGAAGAGATATGCCGTAAAATACAAAGTTTATATACCAGTTCTCCCACAAGTATATAAATATATCCACAAGATCATCAGGCGCTTGACCTGAGATAATTTCATTAATTTAAATAAAAATAGGTAATATTATCTGCTTCCAATGGGGTAAGAAATTCTGACTAGATAATGTGAGATGATAAGTGTACCGGTTTCATGAATGTACGAGGCTTTTTCCAAGATAATCACATTTTTGTTTTAAAAAAGTAGGTTTGAATTATTTGCTTCAAGTGGGTAAAAAATTCTGACTAGGTAACATAAGATAATGTAAAACAATAAAATTAAAACAAAAATCATTGTTTCAAAATAGCTAGCATTGTACAATTTTGTTATTATTTACATTTATTTTGCCCCCTGCTCTCCACTGGGCCCTGGGTAGCCTGTCCTCTCCTCCATGCCCTGGCAGGCCTCAGCCGATGGAGAGCAGAAGCTAGCGCATTGGCTATAATAGCGCTGCTGCTGCACCCATTGTGAAACATTAGCATCGTAGCGGATACCATGTACTGTACATAATGATAACCTCAAGCTGGGGCTACAGGGACCTCCAGTCATGTAAACTATTCTGATGCTGCTCTATAGGGCCCCCCTCCTCCCTACACACATGCACACAAACACACACGCGCTAGGCGTTGGACGGCTTGTGTGTGTAATGAACTTAAGTCCATTGATCGGGAATGAGAGGCGTTGCGAGCGGTCTGCTTGTCCCAGCAGGACCTGCGCAGCGCTCATAAATGTTTGAGTGGGCCCACGCTCTGCTCCTTATGCACTACTGTTCCTGTTTAGGTATCCGCTTCAAATTAATCCGCTTCAATTCAGGTGATGGACAGCTCGGGGTTAGGAGGAGTGATTATTTCAATATTTCTCCCTAATTTTTTGTTAGAGGCAGGGTGGGTTTGAAGAAAATTTGGTGTGGAAAAGTTACACATAAACACTTAAATATGGCCAAATGCCTTGCGAACAAGCACCTGGGAGTGAAAAAATGCTGGCCTTAAAATATCCAGCATTGCAAATATGTTTGTATGTTTATTTGTTTCCCTGCAATGTTGGTCTCTCATGTTCTCATGCAAATGTGCATCCTGTGAACAGAGGCCCAGGAGGCCCAAATGGCCCCAGCAGAAGAATAGGTATTATAATATATAGATATTATGATAGCATTGTCTATCGATGATGATTGACAGTCGATGGTGACAACATCGTGATGTGACAGACGATGGTTGAGCGCAGGGGTAGGCAACCCTGGTCCTGGAGTGCCGCAGGCACTTCATGTTTTTGATTTAACCGACCTGGAAGACCAGGTGTGTTTAATTTAGGCAATCATTGAACTGATCAATTAACTCAGTTTGGCAGGTGTGGTGCCCAGTTGGAACAAAATGCTGCAGTACCTGCGGCACTTCAGGAACAGGGTTGCCTACCCATGGTTTAGACTATTTGAACTTGACTGGCACCGTGCAGTAAAGAACAAAGTTCTATCTCTAAAAAAGTTGTTTGAATAGCCTAAAAGTAAAAGGTAGCGAGGGTACTAATAATGAGAGAGAGCAGACAATATCAATACACTATGACAAGTTTCTTATTAAGAAAGAAATTATCCATGCAGACCGGGAAAATCCTTCCATGAAAAGTTGAAAACCAATAACCATCCTTCTACTAGGCCTATCATAAATGCTTTAAGACAAGTTACAGTTATGAACAGTTGCTTATTTCCAAAATATTCTAGCCTAAGGTGTGCTCTAAAGTTGCCGCTTTTAAAAATAACAATAATGAAAGTCTATAGGACAAGAGAGTTTTTTAGAATAAAAAGGACACGTAATAGAGCTAATCACGGGCAGAATCCTAGAGGAAAACCTGGTTCACACTGCTTTCCAACAGACACTGGGAGATGACTTCACCTTTAAGCAGGACAATAACCTAAAACACAAGGCCAGATCTATACTGGGGTTGCTGACCAAAAAGACATCACTGTCTGACCACATGTTCCTGTGGTCAGAGTTACAGTTTTGACTTAAACCTGCTTGAAAATCTATGGCAAGACCTGAAAATGGTTGTTTAGCAATGATCAACAACCAATTTGACAGAGCTTGAAGAATTTTGAAAAGAATAATGGGAAAATGTTGCACAATCTAGGTGTGGAAATCTCTCAGAAAGACTCGCAGCTGTAATCGCTGCCAAAGGTGCTTCTACAAAGTACTGCCTCAGGGGTGTGAATACTTATGTAAATTAGATAATAATCACAATAGGACAAAGGTTGACATCGGCCAACCATAGTGCACATATCACTTAAGAAGCATCTGACTTGTCGGGAGCATGTTCTAGGGGCTAGCTGTAATGCAAGGGTCTAACCGGGAGGCAAACACAGCCTTATGCAGCCCTGGTAATAAAAGTTGAGCATTGATTTTCTGTAGCTGCTTGTAACTGTTAATGTTGATACATCAATAGCCGCGCAAGGAAAGCACCGGAGCTTAATGGGAGGGCCGAGAATGTTGGAGATATGGCAGAGGTGTCTGCCACTAAATCACGGAATCTATCCCGACGATCGATAAGACAGTAACTACAAGTGTCCCTCTGCTTTCCTAATGTTTTATAATAAACTGACAGGCTTGTAATAAGGCCTAGGATAGAGGGAGCGCAACGGTTTCTCCCTGCACCAACATCAATAGCTCATTCGCGCTTAAATCACACCCGGCGGAAAGAAGAGGAGGAAAGAAGGAGAGGGAAGAAGGGTAGAGGATATTTTTTCATAAGAAAACTTTACAGGGCATCTGTCTGCTCAGTGTGGCCCACTAAAGCTGGACAGTGTGTTGATGAAAGCAGACAAAGATTACAGGACATTCGCTGTAGTACTCTCTGCCTGTCGTCTGTAGTGTGAGTTAAGATTGCATTAAATTCTACTGAATCCGAACAGACATTATGGTTGCGTTGGATAGGCCTCCAGTTCTCATCAGTTTTTTAGTGGATGGGATTGTATAGTCCAGTCTACACACTAAAGTAGCAGTTCCTGAAACTGTTAGGAAGTTGATGTAGCAATGTTATTGTCTGTTTGTGTCTGGGGTTGGAAGCAAAATTATTTTCCAATCTTTTCGTTCTAAACAGAACCATATTTTTTTCCGTTCCGTTCCACTGTTCTGACCAGCAAAAAAAGTTCTGACCCGGTTCGAACCAAAGAAAGTATTGTTCCTTCCTGTTCCTTTATAAACCTCTGAAATCTACATTGTTTTACATTTAGCTCAACATTAAATGACTTCACCAATGGATAGAGCAGCTTGCTATGGAGCAGGCAAACTATGTACAGTGCATTCGGAAAGCATTCAGACCTCTTGAATTTTTTCACATTTGGTTACATTACAGCCTTATTCTTAAATGGATTAAATTGTTGTTTTTCTTAAAAAATCTACACACAATACCACAAATGTATTAAAAATAAAAAACTGAAATATCACATTCACTTTTTACAAATATGGGGAGCATTGCTGCACAGCTATTTTCAGGTCTCTCCAGAGATATTCGATTGGGTTCAAGTCCGAGCTCTGGCTGGGCCACTCAAGGACATTCAGAGACTTGTCCAGAAGCTACTCCTGCGTTGTCTTAGCTGTGTGCTTAGGTTGATGTCCTGTTGGAAGGTGAACCTTCACCCCAGTCTGAGATCCTGAGCGCTCTGGAGCAGATTTTCATCAAGGATCTCACTGTACTTTTCTCCGTTCATCTTTCCCTCGATCCTGACTAGTCTCCCAGTCCCTGCTGCTGAAAAACATCCTCATAGCATGATACCGCCATGCTTCACCGTAGAGATGGTGCCATGTTTATTGAGTCCTTTAGGTGCCTTTTGGCAAACTCCAAGCAGGCTGTCATGTGGCTTTTACTGAGAAGTGGCTCCGTCTGGCCACTCTACTTTAAAGGCCTGATTGGTGAGTGCTGCAGAGATGGTTCTCCTTCTGGAAGCTTCTCCCATCTCCACAGAGGAACTCTGGAGCTCATTTGGGATCTTGGTCACCTCCCTGACCAAGGTCCTTCTCCCCCGTTTGCTCAGATTGGCCAGGCGGTCAGCTCTAGGAAGAGTCTTGGTGTTTCCAAACTTCTTCAATTTAAGAATGATGGAGGCCACTGTGTTCTTGGGGACTTTCAATGCTGCAGAAATGTTTTGGTACCCTTCCCCAGACCTGTGCCTCGACACAATCATGTCTCAGAACTCTACGGGCAATTCCTTCGACTTCATGGCTTGGTTTTTGCTCTGACATGTACATTCAACTGTGGGACCTTATATAAACAGATGTGTGCCTTTCTAAATAATGTCCAATCAATTGAATTTACCACAGGTGGACTCCAATCAAGTTGTAAAAACATCTCAAGAATGATCAATGGAAACAGGATGCACCTGAGTTTAATTTCAAGTCTCATAGCAAAGGGTCTGAATACTAAATAAGGTATTTCTGTTTTTTATTTTTATTACATTTGGAAGAATATCTAAAAACCTGTTTTTGCTTTGCAAATATGGGGTAATGTGTATAGATTGACAAGGAAAATGTTTTATTTAATTCATTTTAGAATAAGGCTGTAAGGTAACAAAATGTTGAGGTGTCTGAATACTTTCCAAATTGATTGGACAGACAAGTGTGGTGTAGGGTTTGAGATGTGACTGAAATTTTGCGGGTGAGAAGAGCACTGGGCATGAAGCACTGGGCATCTTGTTGTTATGACATGCATTATCTGAATTCGGACCAAAGAATTATACCTACGGAGGAGTGGCTTCTATGAAGGAACTTTGAATACCTTTGAACATCGGAGAGTTGGCTTAACTAACGTTGGACCAGAACTAGGCCTTGATCATGACTCTCAGTTCCATTACATTACACATAATGCCACGTAGCATTTTCCTGAACTAGACCAGAGGTAGCTAAGTTAGCTAGCTAACAGGCTTGTGTGTACAGAGCGGCACCAGAATTAAAATACAAATTTTTGTAGTTAGTAAATCCAATGTGAAACGTGATAACTATCGTATCCTTACCTATCATTGAAAAAGTAAAAAATCTGAATCATTTCTGAATAATTTCTGAATCATGCTTGTAACGAAAGTAGCTATAGTAGACTATGCTTCGGAGGGAGTAGTACGGGCAGGTAGCTTACACACACACATTGGCAAAGATTTTCAGCTGGTAGGCAGACACTTGAATATGTTTTTAAGTGACAAAGTGAGGGCTTTGCATAGGCGCTTTTTGTGGGACTGGAAAAAAACTCCCAGAATGTAAAAAACGTTATTAACCTGTTCCCATGCTTTTAAAATAATGGTTCTGTTCCAGAACAGTATAGATCACTTTTGTTCTCAGTTCTGGTTCTGTTCCTCTAAAATGTTGGTTATTTTACCGTTTTTGGTAGTGTTCCCTGAACCGGTTCCAACCTCTGGTTTGGTTATCATACAGTATCTTCACTACATTTAATGGAAAGGAGTGTTTAAAACAGGCTGTACCTGTATTCATTCCCAGGAAATTTGCATAATCTAAAAATCGAATGCATAATGTATTTTGCTAACACACTGAACTAGGCTCCATTATTTCTCTCAGGACCCCCTTGTAACACAATTATGATGTGTGTGTTTTTTTTATTACCATTATCACACCTTTATCAGCAGAAAGTGCTAGGGTCCAGCGTTTTACAAAGTACAGGTAACTGCCAAAATAAAGGAAACACTTGAGTAAATGAGCAATGGAAAGTACTGTATATTGAAAGCAGGTGCTTCCACACAGGTGTGGTTCCTGAGTTAATTAAACAATTAACATCCCATTATGTTTAGGCTGCACCTAGGGGTCTCAAAGGAGCATAGGGGGTTTAAAGGGTGTGTGTGTGCATCCCTTCAATAGAGTTCCAGACACTTGTGGAATCTATGCCAAGGCGCATTGAATCTGTCCTGGCGGCTGGTGGTAGCCCAATGTCCTATTGAGATATGTTATGTTGGTGTTTCCTTTATTTTGGCAGTTAACTGTAGGAGCCGAGTATGGAAATCGAGGCGGAATCGGGGCTTAATTTCCAGAACGTTCTGAATGTTAGGCAAAAGGGAGAGAATGTAAGGCAAGAGCTACAATTTCGCCCCAAACTCCTTTTTAATCAACAACAGCCTGAATCTGAATCAGTAATGGCCATTAATAGTGGCAACATGGTGCTTTTACAGCTTGATAAAGTCTGAAAGCCTTTTAGAAGGTCTCAATACTGAGCTTGCTTTTCAAAGTGTGAGCCCGACAACGAACAACCGTGGGTTTGCTTTTTTACAAAGAGAGAGGGATGAAAATCAAGAAATACTAGATTCATTGCTTAGGGGGTTGCTGCTACCTTGTACTGTTAAAATAAAGGAACATGTCAGGACACTCAACTAGAAGCCAATTGAGGCTTTTGCGGTGACTAAGTTCAAGCGTATGTCAAGAAAGCATTTTTATGCAACAGTCTCAAGTTGCTCTGGATAAGTGTCTGCTAAATAAAAAATTTAACAAAGAAAAGTACCAAAACTGAAGAGAAGTGAGAAGATATTGAGGGAATATGTTTGAGAAGTAAGCACACACACCCAATCGTGGTTTATATGGGTATTGATCACGTTAACGCCACACGCGACTTCACCGCCTCCAAATGTTAATCAATCCTGACTGAATTCCAAATGATTTGATTCGTTTCAGGAAATGAATATTTGCGGGGCATTATGTGAGCCCGGGTTATGCATGCATTAGTGAACTCCCCAACTCATTGGCCGGGATCAGAGCATTGATTGGGGAAGCAGAGGAGCAAGGCTTGCAGCTTAATTAGGACATACCTGTCTGGGAATTACATGTTTTCTTCTCGCTTTCAGGGAGCAGTGTATGTGTGTGTGCCTGCATGCGTGTGTGTGAGAGAGAGAGAGAGAGAGAGAGAGTGAGAGAGAGAGAGAGAGCGAGAGAGAGAGAAAATGAGTTTTTTCTTTCAACAGGGTTTACCACGTTTGTGTTGTTTCAGCAGATTGGTGTCTGACCTCGTGGAACCCAGAGCGAGAGGCTTCACGTGACGTGCTAAACATGTTAATGAGAGATGCTAGCTAGCGCAGGGGAGAGGGCGGAAGGGTGGAGGGGATGAAAGGAAGGGAGGGAGAGAGGGATAGAGGGGAGGTGGGATGGGTGGAAGGTTTGAGACACAGGCTATTCCAGAACTGATTTCAGATCAGATCTATTCAAATGTCTGAAGAGAGAAGGAAACTGTGGTGTAATACCTTTTTTGTACTATTGGTTAGAGCCTGTAAGTAAGCATTTCACTGTAAGGTCTATTACACCTGTTGTATTCGGCGCACGTGACAAATCAACTTTGATTTGATTTGACTGTATGTTTAAAGTTCCATTGAAAATGATTCAGCATTTCCCATTTGTTTTATTTTTAGGTGGGAGGATCCCCAAATCAACAGCAAAGGCTGCCAACATCCCCCAAAAACGTCAGCTCTTTCGCAAGGGTGCAAAGGAGACTATCTAAATGGGAAGGGACCCGCCTACATATACTAGTAAGGGGAAACACTCCTCGTAAGACTTGAATGGAACACAATCAGTCATCTGAGTAACCTTTACTCCTATAGTTTTTTCTGGTTCTTTTAGAAAAGAAGCAGAAAAAAGGCCAGATAGTAGTAGTGTTATTTAGTGCTCTGCCCACAAATCTGGCCCCCGTTGGGAGCACTTACCAGCGCAGCCTGGCTATCCCTGGCTTTCCTCGCCTCTGACAAGTTATGACTGGGGCGGCCTCACACAATTACACATGACAGAGGCTGACCTCGAGCCGTGGGGTCACTGCAGAGCTCCCCTAACTGCACTCTTATGCCACTATTGCCGCATCTGGCATGTAACACAAACACACACACAGATATATACACACACATATACACACACATATGCACAAGCACGTATGCAAGCAAAACATGCACGCACATGTGCGCACACACACAGACACATACGCACGTTGTTTTGCACATGCACTCAAGCACGCACACTAGCCGTGCTTACACCTTGTATTAACGTGGTTGTCGTCATCCGATCACAATCTGATCAAGATTTGTTGCGTCTAATAAAATGTGTCTCTTATTTGCCCACTTCATCCATATTGTGACCAGATTCCCTGGCCCCTCCCTGTATGCAAATGAATCCAACCTGCCTTGGACCTCCTGTTATGACACAAGCTGTATAAACTGACAGAAAACAGCACACTTTTATAGTCAACAGTCTTACACTCTCATCATTACAGCTTACTTTTGTTATCCAACGATTTAAGACTTGACGTAATAGGCTACTGTCCCAATAACCTCGACCTGTCCACAGATGTACACATAAATATTAGGAGAATCCATAAAAATTTCACCACACAAATGAGCTGAGGATTTGTGTCCAAAATACAATTATTACACTTAGGCCTTATGCACACAGTAAGAACAGAAACAGGTTACGTTACAGAGTCGGCTACAAAGTGCATCTCTGAATGGTGCAATACATTATCCAAACAGGCCTGGAAAGGGTTTACATACACTACACGGACAAAACTATGTGGACATCCCTTCAAATGAGTGGATTTGGCTATTTCAGCCACACTTGTTGCTGACAGGTGTATAAAATAAAGCACACAGCCATGCAATGCAAACATTGGCAGTAGAATGGCCCGTACTGAAGAGCTCAGTGACTTTCAATGTGGCACCTTCATAGGATGCTGCTCTGGTCAACTGTAAGTGCTATTATGGTGAAGTGAAAATGTCTAGGAGCAACAACGGCTCAGCCGCGAAGAGGTAGGCAACACAAGCTCACAGAACGGGATTGCCAAGTGCTGAAGTGCGTAGCTCGTAAAAATTGTCTGTCCTCGATTGCAAGACTCACTACCTCGTTCCAAACTGCCTCTGGAAGCAATGTCAGCACAATAACTGTTCATCTGGAGCTTCATGAAATGGGTTTCCATGGCCAAGCAGCTGCACACAAGCCAAAGATCCCCATGCACAATGCCAAGCGTCAGCTGGAGTGGTGTAAAGCTCAACGCCATTGGACTCTGGAACAGTGGAAACGTGTTCTCTGGAGTGATGAATCACGCATCCCCATCGGGCAGTCCGACGGACGAATCTGGGTCTGGCGGATGTCAGGAGAAGGCTAACTGCCCGAATGCATAGTGCCAACTGTAAAGTTTGGTGGAGAATAAATAATAGTCTGGGGCTGTTTTTCATGGTTTGTGCTAGGCCCCTTAGTTCCAGTGAAGGGAAAACTTAATTATACAGCATACAATGACATTCTAGACGATTTTGTGCTTCCAACATTGTGGTAACAGTTTGTCGTAACAGAAACCTTTCCTGTTTCAGCATAACAATGCCCCCGTGCACAAAGCGTGGTCCATACAGAAATGGTTTGTCCAGTTCAGTGTGGAAGAACTTGACTGGCCTGCAAAGAGCCCTGACCTCAACTCCATCGAACACCTTTGGGATGAATTGGAACGCCGACTCCGAGCCAGCCCAACATCAGTCCCCGACCTCACTAATGTTCTTGTGGCTGAATGGGAGCAAGTCCCTGCAGCAAATTTCCAACATCTAGAGGAAAGCCTTCCCAGAAGAGTGGAGGCTGTTATAGCAGCAAAAGGGGGATCAACTCCATATTGATGCCAATGATTTTGGAATGAGATGTTCAATGAGCAGTGTACACATACTTTTGGTCATGTAGTGGATGTTGTCTTTATATTATTGTACATTTGTATTGAAAGAGGCATGCTAGGAGAACGACCGTGGTTTAGGTAAGTGATCATGCCCGAGAAGCTGGTGTTTGGAGGATATATTGGTACGGATGTCGTTAGGCCTGAGATGAAGTCGAGGCAAACCATACCTTGACATCGAGGGCATTATCCCTTTTATACAACAAGTTATCAACATATTCAAACAATGATTTACATATTTTCATAAAAAACTTTATTTTGATGAATTTATTCATACTATTTCAACCTTCCACAAGATATAGTCCCGACACAAATCAAGGGTTCCTACCCAACCCAGCTGGTCGTTCGTTCATCCTCTATCTATGGACGGGACCCAGTCGTTCATTATAAATGTTCTATTGCCATACTGGCTGGCAACGTTCTTATCCCTTGCTAGCTAGCCAACTACAGCTAACTTACAATCACGTCAAAAACAGTGTGGCAGAAAAACAACAAAGTAGCTGCATTTGCAATTGTTTAAGCTGTTTTCAAGTCACATTTATTTGGATACGTCCATAACAATGAGCTAATGAGGCGCGACTTCACCTGGCATAGAACATGTGCTCTCTCATCAGGATACTGTTGTTCAGACGAGCTAGCCAACAACACAGCTAACACAATCACTTCAAACTGAAGCTGGAACGACTGTAAACTAGCTGCACTTTGTTTCGTTTTACTTGTTTTCTATTGATATTTCTTTGTATGTATCCATAAAAATTATGCTGATTCATGATTTCGACTGGTTGAGAAAATCTGCCTGCCTGTCTGTCTCATCCCGACAAGTTCATAACTACTATGTGACAGCTGGAGATCGAATTTGAATATTGAAACAATGTTGCAAATGTCGGAGAGACAGACAGGAAGGTTAATGCAAATCTCTGCATGTACGCACGCGCACACACACACACACACACACACACACACACACACACACACACACACACACACACACACACACACACACACACACACACACACACACACACACACACACACACACACACACACACACACACACACACACACCACACTTTTTCTTGACACCCCACCACCCACCAAGACAAGTGACTCTTCCCAGGTCAAAAACGATGGTCTATCCTCCTCTTTATCGACAGCCAGTTTTACAAAGAGTCCGGCGGCGAGCGACATTGACTGATCACGCTGGAGTCGGCACGCTGATAGAAAGCGCAGGAGTTGGAGCAATTGGGCTAGGCTCATGTCAGGCCAGGGGAAATGTACCTTTGATTTCCTTTAAAGGGCTTCATTTGTAAAGGGCTTAAGAGAGGGCTGCGTTTAGGAGAAAAGGCCTGTCCAGGATTGATGTCTGTATGTTCATCGGAGCTGCATTTGACCTTGTGTGGCGAGTTTGTGGAGCAGTGTGTGTGTGTGTGTGTGTGTGTGTGTGTGTGTGTGTGTGTGCTTGCATGCGTGCGTGTGCGTGTCAAATCAAATCCATATCTAATTTACTTGTCACATACACAGTTTACAGCAGGTATAAAAGGTGCAAGCAAAATGCTTATGTGCTGGATCCCTCAACAATGCGGTACATTAATCAATAATCAATAATAACGGTGAAAATTCAAGTCAAAAATAACAAGTAGTAGAATGAATAGAAGCGGTAGTGTGCATATGTGGGTGTGTGCGTGGTTAACCTGTCTCACACACACTCGGCCTTGGACTGACTGGTGCTTTTACCTCACATCGATCTCTACCTTTCGGTGATCAGAATTCTACCAGGCATCTCTGAAATAGAGAGCCCCTGACAAAAAAAGCCTTTAAAAGATGTCTATGCATTGAAATTCAATTCAATCTAAATCTGATTAAAGACATTGTATATGCTTGAATATACTTGGATTGAGTAATACTAATCTAAACTAGAGAATTGACTGTCAATAAAAGGAATAAAAGGTTAGAGTGACACCAACTACTGTATATTATAAACTGGGTGGTTCAAGCCCTGAATGCTGATTGGCTGAAAGCTGATTGGCTAAACACATTTCTATTCACAGTTCTAATTATGTTGGTAACCAGTTTATAATAGCAATAAGGCACCTTGGGGGGTTTGTGGTATATAGCCAATATACCACAGCTTATGGCTGTATCCAGGCACTCCACATTGGAGTATACAACATATACCACATCTCCTCGGGCCTTATTGCCTAATTAACTTGTTACTATGTAAGCAGTGCACATATGTCAAAACACGAATGCACCCATGCATTTGATAGCTAGTCCAAATTTGATGGTCAAAATGTAGCTGGTTAAAATATGTGATGTGCAGCTGGCAAAAAAAAGGGTGCTCCACTTGATAGCTTATTGGTACAAGTGATGGTCACCTATCTATGTAAACACACACACACACACACACACACACACACACACACACACACACACACACACACACACACACACCCATAGTAGAAGCAACTTGTGATCCTGTAAAGAACCAGTATTCACAAAACATCTCAGAGTAGGAGTGCTGATCTAGGATCAGGTCCCTCCCTCTCTGTCCATGTAATCTTAGTCATTATGATCTAAAAGGAAAAACTGATCCGACAGTAGATCAGCACTCTTACTCTGAAATGCTTTAGGAATACGGGCCCAGGTAGCAAGTATAGGAGTAATAGAGAGAGAGTGTTTCACCTCATGTTGCCTTCTGCATTCACCCAGCACGGCACAGGAGTAGTTTCATGCCTCATTTCATTAACTCCCTATTAATTGGCTCCTCAGCTGGAGTTGATGAACTCTAGTACACACAGTATACAAACACACAGAGACACGCACACACTGTACAGTAAAACTAACACTTACAGACACGCGTGCATTCACATGTATATAAAAACACACACACACTCCTCTCGACTGTGGGATGATATTAATCAGAGCACTTCTAATCTCCTGGCTTAATGTTGGTTTCCCGCTTTCTCTCCGTAGCGAACCGTCTAGCGTTCACAGGGGCCCAGGCAGCGCAGAGAACACGCACTGCCGGGGGCGATACACATCCCTCAGGTGAGCCTTTCATTATGGATGATGTTTCCGCCAAATTATTTAGACCATCAACCCCCCAGACCCCCCATCACACCCTCCCAGCCTCCCCTCTCACCCGCCCCTCTGCCACAAACACCCAATAACACAAACATTAATCTCACTAGCTCTGAGCACGGCAAGTCGGCCAGGAGGAAAGCATTTCATTAAGGGGCTTGTGCGAGGGTTGGGGAAGTAAAGCCCTTTTCCAGGTGGGACTGAAGCGTGGGGAGGAAAGGGGGAGAAGTGGAGGAGTGCAGAGGGGTTGGGGGAGGGTCTGCGTTTATTCAAAGGCTTGCTGTTCACTTAGCGATTCCAGGTGGTCAACATAAGCCCCTTGTAAATTGGAGGCGAGAACATGCACACGCGCGCACAAACAAACCCGCACACAGACGCGCACACACACTCACACACACCTATGTACTAAGTTCAGATGTGGAAATGCAAGTGATATGATAATACTTGTTGACAAACAGCCGAGTACATTACAATTCCAGCAATCTTCCTGGCAGTAACCATCAACCCTGGAAGTCTGTCTTTGATAGGAGAAACCAGTGTCCACCGTGGGGCTAGCCTGAGCATATTACCTTGACTTCAAATGACTTCATTAATGAATGATGGTAAACTACGGGAGTGAGGAGGCATAACTTACGAACGGGAAATGGTGAGGAAAGTCCCATGGCTGACCAACAAACACACATACAGAGAATATGAGAATATTGAACCTTTCTTAGAGGTGTGTGGTGTGTTTGTCTGTGATTGTCTCCGTGTGTGTGTGGGGGGGGGGGGGTGTATTGTGTGTGTGTATGTGTCTGACCGCTCCTGTCTCAGCTTCCAGTATTTATGCTGCAATAGTTTATGTGTCGGGGGGCTAGGGTCAGTCTGTTATATCTGGAGTATTTCTCCTGTCTCATCCGGTGTCCTGTGTGAATTTAAGTATGCTCCCTTTAATTCTCTCTCTCTCTCTTTTCTCTCTTTTCTCTCTCTCTTCTCTCGGAGGACCTGAGCCCTAGGACCATGCCTCAGGACTACCTGGCCTGATGACTCCTTGTTGTCCCCAGTCCACCTGGTCATGCTGCTGCTCCAGTTTCAACTGTTCTGCCTGCGGCTATGGAACCCTGACCTGTTCACTGGACGTGCTACCTTGTCCGGGACCTGCTGTTTTGGACTCTCTCTCTACCGCACCTGCTGTCTCTAACTCTGAATGATTGGCTATGAAAAGCCAATTGACATTTACTCCTGAGGTGCTGTCCTGTTGCACCCTCTACAACCACTGTGATTATTATTATTTGACCCTGCTGGTCATCTATGAACATTTGAACATCTTGGCCATGTTCTGTTATAATCTCCACCCGGCACAGCCAGAAGACGACTGGCCACCCCTCAGAGCCTGGTTCCTCTCTAGGTTTTCTTCCTAGGTTCTGGCCTTTCTAGGGAGTTTTTTCTAGCCACCGTGCTTCTACATCTGCATTGCTTGCTGTTTGGGGTTTTAGGCTGGTTTTCTGTGCAGCACTTTGTGACATCGGCTGAAGTAAAAAGGGCTTTATTTGATCAACATTTGATTGATTGATTGATCCTGCAGCTGCCACAGTACCATGACCACACCACAACCTGCCATCAGGACAGACCACTGCATCCGCAACCTGTGCGACTGACCAAATGGCCAATCGGTTGCAGATAGGGTAAGTGTGTGTGTGCATGCCTGCATCTATGTGTGTGTGTTTATATGCATGGCTGGACTACCACATTTGGGGCTACCGGGCACCGATCACCTTTTGTAGAATTAACATTTTTTTGGGGAAAACAGCTAACTTCCCGGTTGAAAAAGCTAACATTTAAGGTTGAAAAAATGTGCAGTTTTATAATGCTTTCGACTAGGCTGGTCACTCGAAACATACGTCAATTTCAGACATTTTAAAAGGTCCTGTTGTCGTCGATATAATCCGTCCTTGGCGCTCACCAATTTTTTTTTTTAGAATTGTGGTACAGCACTCAAACTGAAAATGTTTTGAGCCAGAGCACACTGCTTAGACCACTGCGTCAAAGCAGTTCATAATGCTTTAGCAAGCAGGGAGAGTAGTTAATGCATTTCTTGTATTATTATTTAGTTTTATGCTTTCCCCAAACCATAGCCCTAACTTTAACAGCTCGAGAATTAATACCTGAACTTAATCTTTTGAGTTGTTTTTGTTTTAACCCTGTAACCATGCGGAATGAAACCTATAACCATGCTGAATTAATGAGTCAAAAATCGACGTTCATCCAATTACGTCAGTTCCTGAAGTGAAACTATGAGATCAGATTGATTCTACACATTTTGTCACGAGGCTAAGAGAAAATGTTGCTGTTTAAAAGCTAATTTCCTGATATTCTACATGTTTTGCCATGGGTCAGAGAGAAAAATGTGCTTTATAGCTAACATCACGCTATTGCTCACATTTTGCCATGAGGCTGAAAGAACATTTAGCAATTTTAAAACAAAATGTTCAACTATTCCTCACATTTTGCCATTAGCCCAAGAGAGAATTGAGCAGTTTTAAAGCTAATTTTCCTACAATTCTACACATTGTAACTGGGTTGTGGGCCCCCTGGAGGTTGGGTGCCCCAGGGCACGTGCCCTGTGTGGCCGTTCGGTGACCCTGCCCTGTTTCTATGTGGCATTCATGACCAGTGTGTTGTAGTCTCGTTATCACCTCCCCCCCCACATCTCTGGCCCCATCTCTCTCCCAAGGTCATCCATACCTCACCTTACCCCTTCTCCCACCCCATCCCTTATCGTAAGACTCCCCATCCCTCACAAACTACCCTTTCCCTCCTCTTCCTACCTCACCCATCCTCCCTCCCCCTCACCTATAATCCCTTCCCCAATATCCCTCCCCTCCCCCCTTCTCACTTCTAATCCATACCCCTATATATCCCTCCCCTCCCCCACCCAGTCTCCCTTCTTCCCATCCCTGGGACTCGCCCACACGGAAACAACCCTCTTTCCCCCCGACCCGTTCAGCCTCCACCCTCTCCTCCCTCAGCCACCTTCTCCTCTCTCACCCAGCATCCCTTACCCGGCCTCCCCTCCCCTACCCAGCCTCCTCCAGCCTAGTACTCACCCAAGCTGAACAGCACCAGGAACTTGAGGCAGACAAACTCCCTCTGGTCCAGCTGCAGAGAGCGCAGCTTGCCCACCAGCTCCTGGGCGTGGCTCATCAGGTTGTTGAGAGTGGCTCCGGCTTGGGAGGCAATTACAACGTAATCCACCTGCAGGAGAGAGGGGGGGGGGGGGGAGCACACACAAGCTGTTAGACACTGTGGGGTACACACTAGGCCTCATAGGACACACATATACGGTATCCGTATATATAATTTGATCACTCGTTTGTTGCCGAGAAATCTCCTTGATCTTGTGCAATTCAATAGCATTCCCATAGAATATAACACACTCCTTTACAGTGTGTGCTGAAGTTGAGGTGAGAGAAAGGTCTTGTCTGCGATGAAAGAATACTTTGAAGTCTCGTAGAATGATTTAACTCTTTTTGTTTATAAAGCCCTCCTGCATAAACTTCTGCCGTACCTTACTTAATTGTTAACTTATATGGTGTTTTGTATAACAACATGTATTTTAATGCGTGTATGGATGTGTAGTTGTGTATTTTAATGTGTAGTTTAATGTGTATATTGTATCTTGATGTGTATTGTTGTGCTAAACAGGGCTCATCTGGAAAAGAGACCTTGGTCTCAGCATTGTCAGTTTTAGAATGGGTGGCCAGTAATAAACTAGTCCTTAACATCTCTAAAACTAAGAGCATTGTATTTGATACAAATCATACCCTAAGTTCTAGACCTCAGCTGAATCTGGTAATGAATGCCGTGGCTGTTGAGCAAGTTGAGACTAAATTACTTGGTGTTACCTTAGATTGTAAACTGTCATGGTAAAAACATATAGATTCAATGGTTGTAAAGATTTGGAGAGGTCTGTCCGTGATGAAGAGATGCTCTGCTTTTTTGACACCACACGACGCAAGACGTGCAGGCTCTAGTTTTATCTTATCTTGATTACTGTCCAGTCATATGGTCAAGTGCTGCAAAGAAGGACCTAGTTAGGCTGCAGCTGGCCCGGAACAGAGCAGCACGTTTTGCTCTTCATTGTAATCAGAGGGCTAATATCAATAATATGTATGCCAGTCTCTCTTGGCTAAGAGTTGAGGAAAGACTTGTTTTTATAAGAAATTGTTTGCATAGTCAACTTACACACAGCACTAATACACACCCTTACCCCACCAGACCAGGGGTCTTTTCACAGTCCCCAGGTCCAGAACAAATTCAAGGAAATGTACAGTATTATACAGAGCCATGACTGCATGGTACTCCCTTCTATCTCATATAGCGCACGTGGACAGAAAACCTGGTTTCCAAAAACAAATAAAGAAACACTGCATGGGACAACATCTCTCCCCCATGTGACTTACTTGTTGTGTGTATGTACTGACATGTATGTGTGACTGAGAGATGCACACTCACACACACTACATGTTCATGTATTTAAATGCATGTAAAGTATTTTGTCTGTAATGTCTTTTTCTACCTTTATTTAACTAGGCAAGTCAGTTACGATCAAATTCTTATTTTCAATGGCCTAGTGGATTAACTGCCCGTTCAGGGGCAGAACGACAGATTTTTACCCTGTCAGCTTGGGGGTTTTGAACTTGCAACCTTCCGGTTACTAGTCCAGCGCTCTAACCACTAGGCTACCCTGCCGCCCCGGGTCATGTGGGGTCAAGTGTCGTACCCCAGTAAGACTAGATGTCGTCACTGGCGTCGGCTAATTGGAATCCTAATCAAGTTAAATAAAATTGGCTCCCTGTCAACATAAAGGTTAAATAAAACATGGAAATACCTTGACCGGTTTTTGAAAGTAAAACCATTTTGTAGTTCACTGGCACCTTAGATAATGCCTATCTATACAACAGTATGCCTTATACAGTATATGTGTATGAAATTTCCCTTTGGTCAATCTGACAGTGTAAGATCCCATCTCAATATGGGTGCAGTTAGCTTACCGTTCTTACACAATAAGACAAACAATAAAATAAACAAGCAGGTAGACCCCTATAACTGTGTATCCATAGAAATGAGGAAGAATACAGTGTATGCCTTATAACAATACAGGGCGCTATGTGTCTAACAACAACAGCTAGATGCATCCTCCCCATCAGCATACAGTAGGCTGGCTATCAGGAGAGTTTCTCTCTCTCTCTTATGGAGGCTTATCACTCTCACTGAACCTGAAAATATATATATTTATATATATATATTTCTCTCTCTCTCTCTCTCTCTCTCAAGCCTGTCTCATTCTCTCTCTCTCTCTCTCTTTCTCTCCCTCTCTCTCTCTCTCTCTCTCTCTCTCTCTCTCTCTCAAGCCTTTCTCATTTTCTCCCTCTTTCTCACTCTCCCCGCACTGTAGCCCAGCACACTGTAGATTGCTAGCACAGCAGGGAGAGAGATACAGGGAGCGAGGGAAAGAGGAGTGAGAAAGAGAGGGAGGGAGAGGGCCGAAGGGCCGGGGCTGACTGCTGAATCATAATCACCCGCCGATAAACAAGGGGGGGACACCCCCCTCTCTCCTCCCTCTCGCCTTCCCCCTCCTCTCCCCTCCTCTGCGTCTGGACGCGGGGTTTGGAGGCGGGGGCCGAGAGGGGCGAGGGGTGAGAGCGTGTGGGCCCCCCCGGATATCCCCCAGGACCCCCCCACCCCTCCTCATGCTCTGGCCCCGGCACTGGCCCCATTGGCCCACCGCGAGCACTTTCAGGTGCACTTAATATCTGCAGCAGCAGCAAATTTGTCTGGGAGGCAAGTCCATAGCTGCCACTCACAGTAAGCAGGCCATATTAAATTTTTATATTTATTGACAATTCATTACCATAATTGACTGAGCCAGGGTTTCTCGAGGAAGGTAGGCGGCTGCCTCCTAGGCTCGGGGAGGGGTCCCCGCGAGCTGCATTTGCAATTAAAACGGCCCAGATCGGAATTTATTTATTGTGTAAATAATGATGAGTAGAATTTTTTTAAGCATTGGGCTGGGAGGATTCCGAGATGTGCGGCAGCTTTTTTTCCCTACTTCTCGTCGCCTCTCCATCTCTCCTTTTCTCTATATCTCTCTCTCCATATCGCTCAGCATCTCTCTCTCTCCCTCCCTCTCTTCTCTCCCTCTCTCTTCTCTCCCCTTCTCTCCCCTTCTCTCCCTCTGTCCTTTTTTGAGGTGGTGAAAATTAAGAGTCAGTGAAATGTCAACGCCCCCCCTAAAGTGTCAATTAATTTACATAAAATCAACTGTGCATGAAATAACTTCAATGAAGGATTGGGCTCTTGATGGCATTGGGTTATCGTTTCCTAGCCTTAAGTAAAAAAAAAAATAAAAAAAACAATACACTTATCTATCATCTCTATGTCTGCATATTATAAAGATTCATTGGTCAACCTGTCATTAATACATCAAACAAAGGCAAACAAAATTAACATGGTTTGCCAAATGACAAACGAGCATAAAAATGGGAAAAGACGGCTAATATGGTTGGGTGACTCATATAGCACAGTAAGTTGGGTCATATAATAACAAAAATGTCTAAAGTTAAATTGCACAGAAAGTTGGATTAAAGTGTCTGCTAAATTACCACATTCTCCTAATAATACTATGGCTCAAAGAAGACGAGTTAGTTTAAAAAGACAATGCCACTGAAAAGTAGTGTAAACCTGCCGAATAAATGAGTTCAGAGAATATTTTTTAGCAATGCTTTAACATTTGCCTTTCATGTGCAAGTGCCATTGATATCAAGTAATATCAAAGACTTATCTTGCGAGACCTTGCTTGTACATTCATACTCTACTGAACTGCCATACAGCCATAACCCTGTGTTTTCACATGACACCGGCAGTCATGTCTTGTGTTTGAGCCAAGGACAGTTCAGGTCAGTACAAGACAGGCCAAAGAGCTGTATAAATTAGACGTGAATGTTGTGTGATTATATATTGTATCTGTTGCTACATCAGATTCCTCCGAAGGTCAGTGTACTGTGACTAAGGCTACCAGCTGACAGATAGGAGAGTGGAGGGCGGTGAGGGATCTGTATTCAAAGGGGGAAGAGGGGAGGAAGGGAGGGAGAAGAGGGGAGGAAGGGAGGGGGAATACGGAAGGAAGGGACAGTAGTATGTTCTGAAGCCCGTCCTCCCGGGGTGTCATGTGTTGCTCGCATTTCTCCTTTAATCCCCCATGGTGCACTTGGACCATTCCGACGACTGCTGGCAAAACGGCCAAGACACAAATGCTCACGCAACGAGGTAACAGCGTGGAAGTGGTCGGCACGCCCAAACAGGTCACGGTGCCCTGGCCTGACCCAATTGCCCTCCCAAAGATCCTCAAAATATTTTTGCAGTAACGCCAACCCGTGATCAACCCAACCCCTTATCTGAGAGATATCGCAAGAGGCTGTTGAGTTCTGCCAATAGTAACCTTATCCATGTGTTTTTGGTGGAGGTGTTGCTGGTAGTGATGGTGGTTGTGGTGGTGGGCCCTGGCTTTAAAGCAGTGTTGCTGTCACCTCTGGCTTCATGGAGAATAATAGGAGATAATGAACGGTTTGAGAGGAACTCCCCTCCTGTCTCCCACACCGGCCCCCCAACACCAGCTGTTCATTAACCAAAATATGCAAACGAGACCTGGTCCTCACCTCCCCTGACTCTTCCCCCTCCTCCTCCTCCACCTCCTCCTCCTTCTTCACTGGCTCAGCCCTGCTCACAGCCAACCTTCACTAATCAAACACAGAGCAGCAAAGACACTGCTGGGAGTACGAGCCACCGCTCGGCACTCTGCACTGGACGTGGGAGGGGGATGGGGGGGGGGCAGTGACTCAGGGCACTCTGTGTGTGGGTTGGTGTATGTGTGGGTGTATGTGGTCTGATAAAATAGCAGTGATATGAAAACTCCCCCTCTCTTGCGCTTTCTCTCTTTCTGTTTCTCTGTCTCTCTCCCTACATGAACTCACACACAACAACTTCAACTTTCTGACCACTAATTATTGGAGTTCATCGGGAGAACCACTCTTGTGTCCCTCCTCTCACAACATCTTCTTTTCCAAATCACGTCAGTAAAGCTCATCTACAGTAAGTCTGTAACTGTAAACAAAGGTAAAAACAACACTCCCTAACTCCACTCAGACCCTCCTTGCTTCGCCTCAATAGTAATGCCCCCATCTATTGTTGGAGAACATTTTGTTGAAGAGCAACGTTTTGGAAACACCGCCCCATCAATAATTAAGCGTGCTCGTCTTGCTGACAGGCGTGCCGGGCGTTCAGAGCCATATTCATAACGAGCAATTTCATTCCTCTTTCTCTCTCTCTTTATCTCCCTCTCTCTGTCTCTCGCTCTCTCTCTGCCAGTGGAGAAAAAGACTGAGGAATCACAGGTCCACTCTGTGTTGAGAGCCTCGTCAGGAGCCTCAGGCATCGGCCCTTGCCGGCTCCTCGGGGGCCCCGCAAAGGTAAATCATCATAGGCTTTTTTTTCTACAGCTATGACTCTACCGGCATGCTTAACCAAGCGCTTTATTTATTCGCTGTTTGGAGTCTTTGCTTGATGCAAAATAATAAAAAATAAATAAATTGAAAATGTTTAATTGATTATTCTGGTCACATTAGCTTATACCTATAAGCGTAATCTATTTTTAATGGAGCGGTGACTGCGCGGGGGCCGGCTTGGTCGATAGTGCTTTAAAGGGTGTTGATGTGCTTGTGCTGAGTGGCTGATGAGGTCTATGGGGAGGGTGTGGAGAGAAGGGGAGGGGCATGTGGGGCAGGAAGGGGTAGGTGGAATTGGGGGAGTCAGGTGACTTACCTGCTGGCCGGTGACCAATAGGATGGAGCCTTCCTTGGCGTGCATCACCTGACGGAAGATGTGGTCGAGGATGAGGAGCTCGCTCCAACAGTTCTGGAGGAGCTTCATTTGGTCATCCACCTGATTGTGACAAAAAGGTAGAGAAATAGAAGATGAGGTCAGTTGTTGATGCTAATGCTAATGTATGTGCGTAGCTCATGCTATGCTAATGTGTCATGCTACATATATTTTCCCTCTGAATAAAAAGGATACATAACGATGAATAAAAAACCGCATCTTGACAAAAGGTTAAAGATTTACGATGCTGCATTATTCTCTTGGTGAAAAGTTTTTGGGTGAAGCTTTACCACTTTTATGGTTTGACAAGTAGACACATCTTGGGGTAGATTGACTCGTATTGATTACTATTCCACAGGTGGAGGAAGACAACTTCACACGATACTGTAGTTTCACATAGCCTCCCCCTTCCCCGTCTGAACACAACCACACCACTACTTTCTCATGTGAACTTAGCAACACCACGCTCTCTCAAAAAGCCCAGGAACGTCCCTGTTTGACAGCATTACTGGTTAGCTGTTTGCCCTGGAATACCAGTGGCTGAGGGATTTCTCCATTCCCAGTGATTAAGTTGTGAGTTTCTACGCAACACTGCGGCCGTGACTCCCATTCCGGTGACTGACGCAGGCCAAAGGGGAGTCTGATACACTGCAACAACCATCCATTGTGAACTCCTGCAACTTCCCAGGGCTCACTATATTAATCATTACACACTGTAGCCACACACATAGAAAGGCCACATTCAGAAGAGAAAGAATGAGGAAAAAGACAGGGAGAACCTCTCACACCCCTCCTTTTTTCCCCCGACAAAAAAAGTGTCACATTCGATATTATTTATCTGACTTGCGGAATGATGTGGCTTCGCAAAATTCTTCGGTATGTGTTGTTCTGGTGAAATGTGCTTTGCCTGAGTCTGAGAAAATCCTTGGGTTGACAGTTACAATCTGTGACGCTGCACTCGAAAACGTCAATGAGAATTGGAGAAGAATGCATAAATCGATGATGTAAACTACCTCACTAACAGGTATGGTACAATTGACGGAGAAAGGAATGCTATTATCCATACTGGAACTTTTACTTTGTTATATATTTTTTTATTAACCCCTCTTCAGAGGACAAATATATTTTTGTTTTTCCACAGATTTTGTGCTACATATACACTACCGGTCAAAAGTTTTAGAACACTTACTCATTCAAGAAGTTGTCTTTATTTTTACTATTTTCTACATTGTAGAATAATAGTGAAGACATCAACACTATGAAATAACACATATGGAATCATGTAGTAACCACAAAAGGGTTAAACAAATTAAAATATATTTTAGATTTGAGATTATTCAAATAGCCACCCTTTGCCTTGATGACAGCTTTGCACACTCTTGGCATTCTCTCAACCAGCTTCATGAGGTAGTCATCTGGAATGCAGTTCAATTAACAGGTGTGCCTTGTTCAAAGTTAATTCGTGTAATTTATTTCCTTCTTAATGCGTTTGAGCCAATCAGTTGTGTTGTGACAATGTAAGGAAGATAGCCCCATTTGGTAAAAGACTAAGTCCATATTATGGCAAGAACAGCTCAAATAAGCAAAGAGAAACAACACTCCGTCATTACTTTAAGACATGAAGGTTAGTCCATATGGACATTTTGAAGAACTTTGAAAGTTTCTTCAAGTGCAGTTGCAAAAACCATCAAGCGCTATGCTGCAACTGGCTCTCATGAGGAGCACCACAGGATTGGAAGACCCAGAGTTACCTCTGCTGCAGAGGATGAGTTCATTAGAGTTACCAGCCTCAGAAATTGCAGCCCAAATAAATGCTTCACAGAGTTCAAGTAACAGACACATCTCAGCATCAGCTGTTCAGAAGAGACTGTGTGAATCAGGCCTTCATGGTCGAATTGCTGCAATGAAACCACTACTAAAGGACACCAATAATAAGAAGAGACTTGCTTGGACCAAGAAACACAAGCAATGGACATTAGACCGGTGGAAGTTTGTCCTCCAAATTGGAGATTTTTGGTGTCTTTGTGAGACACGGTGTGGGTGAACGGATGATCTCTGCATGTGTATTTCCAATTGTAAAGCATGGAGGAGGAGGTGTGACGGTGTGGGGGTGCTTTGCTGGTGACACTGTCTTTAGAATTCAAGGCACACTTAACCAGCATGGCTACCACAGCATTCTGCAGCGATACGCCATCCCATCTGGTTTGGGCTTAGTGGGCCTATAATTTGTTTTCCAATAGGACAATGACCCAAACACCTCCAGACTGTGTAAGGGCTATTTTACTAAGAAGGAGAGTGATGGAGTGCTGCATCAGATGACCTGGCCTCCACAATCCCTCGACCTCAACCAAATTGAGATGGTTTGGGATGAGTCGGACCGAAGAATGAAGGAAAAGCAGCCAACAAGTGCTCAGCATATGTGGGAACTCCTTCAAGACTGTTGGAAAATGCATTCCAGGTGAAACTGATTGAAAGAATGCCAAGAGTGTGCAAAGCTTCATCAAGGCAGAGGGTGGCTATTTGTTTAACACTTTTTTGGTTGCTACATGATTCCCTATGTACAGTATTAGTTCATAGTGTTGTAGTCTTCACTATTTTCTACAATGTAGAAAAGAGTAAACATTTTGACCCTTGAATGAGTAGGTGTTCTAAAATGTTTGACCGGTAGTGTATGTACATTTTACATATGCATTTTACATACACATTTTACATACCTGGTACTTTTACGTATATAAAGCAGTCACATAACAATAATACATTACCAAACATAAGCTCTTTAATCCCAACCCTCAGCCGCTCTCAGCCCATCCCACTTATCACCATAGACCACCCTAGTTTGGTTTCCATGTGCCCATATATTTTTCAATAGTGCTGTGATGTTTTATATATACTTTTTAACCTTTCTAATCATATAGTACAGATTGTGAGCTAAAGATGAAAACCTTTCCTACGAGTATTATTATATTATTTATTGTAACTTTGTAAAAGAGGCCATTTGTTTCAATCGAAGCGCTGTGATATCACTGAGCTAACAGATGTCTACTGTACGTGAAATGCTTTATTACTTTGAATGACAGTGTGGTAGTTTCAGCACAACTGTTGTTGGCGTTGATTGTTTTGACTGCATAGGGGTTGTTTATTCTCCACCTAGTCATAACAATGGCAGTATCACTGAGCGTTCGCTTGGTGGTGCCGGGTCATGGAACTTCATAGTCGAGACTCAAACCGGGTCTGTCTGTGTCTCAAACCCAGGAACGCTGACATGATTTGTCTCATTCCTCTTTTTATCAAAATGAAATACAACAAAGCCGCTGTGACCATTACCACAACTTCTGAAAGTTGGTTGAACTCCCTTTCTTTCCTCTTTTTTTCTCTCATCCCTCCTTTCTGTGGGGTGGGTGACCAGAGGCGACATGCGAGAGCAAAATTCAAATGCCATCATTAAAACCATCAGAAAGCGAGGGAGGGCGTGAGGGAGGCGATGGTGAACGAGTGTCCTCCTTACTGTACTTTAACCCCCCCACACTCCCCCCATCCCTGTCTTCGTCTCAAAGCCTCAGCATTAGTAGTAAAATACCCTCTCAGAGAGAGAGTGAGATTGGACGAGAGAGAGATAGAGGGAGCGAGAGAGTCTAAGAGAGAGGTGGTGGAGTGGGATGTGCAGCTAGACCTCGCTCTTCAAAGCAGGCCTGTCAAGGGCCCCGGCGAGCGTCGGGGTCCTCATCAAAGGGAGCCGTCCTCACGCTGCCTGCCTGGCAGCATCACTCCCGACAGAGCTGGGTCATCAAAAGGGGACAAGGGGAGATGAGGGGAACACGAGGTGGGAGCAGGAGACACCCGCACAGCAACCGAGACAGGACGAGCACAGTGAGGCGGGGAGAGAGATTGCCGACCCTTTAAGTGCCAGTGACACTGGCTGTTTTCCTGACAAGATTTTCCTTTGCACTGTCACATGGTTGAACACGACAGGCCCTGGATTTCACAAATCCATCTGTCTCTCCACTGAGATACTTGGTGGTCTGACAAAAGGGAGGGGATTGTTTGACTATCCATGCCTTTTATGTATTCTGTTCACAGTATGATTGCTTGTGAACAGGAATATATTGTGAACGTGTTGTAAATAAAAAAAAGTATGCAGCCAAAGCCAAGCCAACAGAACAGAATGTGATCTTAGACAATGAGGTTTATTGAGTAAATGGTCTAATAAAGTTTCAATTGATGTTAGGCCTATAGTTCACTGAACTATATGGGAGCAATAAAACTGTCTGGTTAATAATTACCATACCAAGTAGTCATGGAAACTGTGGATAACATGGACGATAGGCAGTTAGTTGCTAACCACGATCAATGTACTACTTCATTAAAAAGATTCCAACCTTTCCTGATGACCAAACCCTTACAATTGAGACTTCTTGGTGTTATCTAGTAATTTTACGTTAGTAGAATCAAGCTTCATTCCACTGCAGAAAACAGACATCAGAGTTACATCATCAATACTAAACTATTACTAAAAGTAGTATATTTAAATACCGGTTTCATTGTGAACAATTTTTCAATTTGAGCACCATTATTTCTATATAGCCTACACTTTCTCACTCTGAACTTCTAACGCAAGTGAGGTGGGTGTGGCTTCATGACAATGATCACAAGAGCAGCTGCTCACTGATTTAATGGCTCCAATGCAGTTGCACCTCTGACACCGCCAAAACATCCGCTATGCGGGTATCTGCTATCGCCGGTAAACACTTGATCTGATTTCATTTAGGCCTTAAACAACCTATCGCTTTCTATGGTCTGACTTGAACCCGCCAAGCAATAAGTGATCTATCCTTGAAATCATGAAACAGTCATGACAAAGGCTTTAGCATGTTAGCTTTGGGTTTGGCATTGATAGTGGTTGAATAGCCCCCTTAAGAAGAGTATTATACCTCTGATAGGCCCAAACTGTGTTCAAACACACATTTAAGGCTATTTTCAAGGTGTTCTTTCTCTATACTTTAATATCATCACTCCTTTTTTCTTATTTTCAAAAAGGAACTTCTCTCAGTGCTTGTAATGAAAAATACATATTCTCCCAGAAACCAATTTAACACCTTCATGACCATTGAGGCGAGGACATCAATGTCCAGATCAATCGCTTTGCTCATAGCTTTTGTTCAAAACCACAAGTGCAGATTAATGTTTTCTACTTCACACACACAGAGAGAGAGAGAGAGAGAGAGAGAGAGAGAGAGAGAGAGAGAGAATAAGAGAATAAGAGGGGGAGTGAGATAGAGAAAGAATAAGAGGGGGGTGAGATAGAGAAAGATTAAGAGGGGGAGTGAGATAGAGAAAGAATAAGAGGGGGAGTGAGATAGAGAAAGAAAAAAAGGGGGAGTGAGATAGAGAAAGAATAAGAGCGGGAGTGAGATAGAGAAAGAATAAGAGGGGGAGTGAGATAGAGAAAGAATAAGAGGGGAGTGAGATAGAGAAAGAATAAGAGGGGGAGTGAGATAGAGAAAGAATAAGAGGGGGAGTGAGATAGAGAAAGAATAAGAGGGGGAGTGAGATAGAGAAAGAATAAGAGGGGAGTGAGATAGAGAGAGAATAAGAGGGGGAGTGAGATAGAGAAAGAATAAGAGGGGGAGTGAGATAGAGAGAGAATAAGAGGGGGAGTGAGATAGAGAGAGAGAGGACTTAAGGGTTTTGAGAAAATAAAATACAGTGATTAAGAAAAGAACATTTCCCCCATTTTTCGGGAATGTAAATTCATTGGGAATGGTGTTTTTGGAGAACCCAACAGTAATATGTATTCATCTTCCCCTGCTAAGAAGAGGTCACTGATAATGTTGATAATGGTCTGGAGTCAAAACTGGCAAATGTGTCAAAGCGTGTTATTTTTTATTTTTTCCTTCACCCTTTTTTTGGGTTGTTTTTGGTCGAGTGCCACAAGCATTGTTAAGCGTGGTGGGTATCGCGGCCTAACGAGGGTACACAGCTGGATCTGATTTTAATAAGTAGCTCCATTTTTGATGTGGCCTAATGAACAGATTAATAGAATCTCCTTCAGTGCTCCTTAATGAACAGAGTGAATTGCATTATTTTTGCCCACGAACGCAGCGACTTCACATCCAAAATTACATTTACATAAAGCAAGATGCGCATCTGATTTCGCTCTCTTTCTCACTACTTCTCTCTGTCCTTTTTTCCCTCCTACTAGCTGGATGTGTATCAATGTTCTCTCTGAGAACTACAGGTGAGGTTTGAAGTTCACTTCAATGAGGGGACTCTCGAGCATGGCATCGTTTGAGTTCTCTTCTGTTGGCATCTGTTCGTCTGGTGGCGAACAGGCCTTGTGTATGGTACTATTCACTTGGGGATAGGAATTAATCACCTAGAGTAGGTTCCACTCTTCTCAGGCTGTTACTCAGCCTGCTTCACTTCAAAACACATTCTAACCTAGACATACAGTACTTAGGTGTAGGTGTTTAGATTTGGGTTTCGTTTGTAAAGCATTTTTGTTAACCATGGAGAAAGCCATTCCCAAATGTAATATAATCGATAGTGACTGTAAGGGAGAGGGGGATACCTAGTCAGTTGTACTACTGAATGCATTCACCTGAAATGTGTCTTGATATTTACAAGAAAAATCTGTAAGTAATGTGACACCTCGTTTGGCACAATAACGCTTTAAAACAATATAAAAGAAACAACACACAAAAGAGTGGTTTAATAATTATATAATTGTAATGTCCTTTCTAGTAATTATTTTCCTATGGTAATAATGAAAGGGCAAAATAGCCTAAGTGAGTGAGTAAATCCCTGGGATGTGCTAAGTATGTGACCTAGGGGGAGCCAGCCAGCTAGTTTCTCCTGAGAGAGAGGGCCTATTTAATCTCTCCTATCTATGATCCTGTGGAAATATCCCAGTCTGTTTATCATGGCACAGCCTCTGTTTGGGCCTCGGCCTCTCCCCTGCTGTGGCTAATGGTGATAAGCATGCTGGGAAAATCCTTGGGCCTTATGTGGGCCGCATGTATGAAGTGGGTGCGATGACACAGAAATGCTTTTCAGCTAGAAAGGGAATTTATATATACAGTATAGACAGTATATACAGTATATATACAAAAGTATGTGGACAGCCCTTCAAATTAGTGGATTCGGCTATTTTAGCCACACCCGTTGTTGACAGGTGTATAAAATCGAGCACATAGCCATACAATCTCCATAGTCAAACATTGGCAGTATAATGGCCTTATTGAAGAGCTCAGTGACATTCAACGTGGCACCGTCATAGGTTGCCACCTTTCCAACAGTTCGTCATATTTCTGCCCTGCTAGGGCTGCTCCGGTCAACTGTAAGTGCTGTTATTGTGAAGTGAAACTGTCTAGAAGCAACAACGGCGAAGTGGTAGGCCACACAGAATGGGATCGATGAGTGCTGAAGCACGCAGCGCGTAAAAATCATCTGTCCTCAGTTGCAACACTCCCTACCGAACTAACTCTGAGGCTAGTGTTTGCAGCCTTCTAAAGTAGGACAGTTTTATTGCTTCTTTAATCAGGGCAACAGTTTTCAGCTGTGCTGACATAATTGCAAAAGGGTTTTCTAATGATCAATTAGCCTTTTAAAATGATAAACTTGGATTAGCTAACACAACGTGCCATTGGAACACAGGAGTGATGGTTGCTGATAATGGTCCTCTGTACACCTATGTAGATGTTCCATTAAAAATCAGTCGTTTCCAGCTGCAATAGTCATTTACAACATGAATAATGTTTACATGGTATTTCTGATACATTTGCTGTTATTTTAATGGACAAAAAATAGCTTTCTTTCAAAACAAGGACATTTCTAAGTGACCTGAAACTTTTGAACGGTATGTTTTGATTTCCACATACACCAGATGGGTGGAGTGAAATGTGTTGTTTTACAGGGTCAGCCATACTGTGGTAGTGCAATGCCCCTGGAGCAAATTAGGGTTAAAGGGACATTTACAAAAAAAATCCACTTCATATTCATCATCTCCAGCACCACTCCATCAATGTGAAAATGGCACATTTCTCTGTTTTGTGGAAGAAAAGATTGAGGAAGATACTTTTTCCAATGACATCATCACCATGTGATTCTAACCAATTATGAGTAGGCGTTGCCGACTAATTGTCTACTAATTGGTTGATGATATCATTGGAAACGCTTATCTTCATTTTTATACGACAGAACACTTATCTTCATCTATCTTTTTTTACTATAAAACATAGAAAAACGCAATTTTCACATATGTTGATGTTGGGATGGTGCTGGATCTGATGAAGTTGACATTTGTTCTGTTCCGTACAGTCAGTTTGTATCTGAAGCATTCTGTGAAGTTGATTCTCAGTCATTGGCAACTGCTTCTGATTCTATGTCTGTCTGTCTGTCTGTCCATTCTAGTCTTGGTGCCAGACCAGTCAGTCTAGTGTGGAATAGAGGGGGGCTAATGGTAGGTAGAACACATATGCTTGAACTTTTTTCTCCGTCTTGCACCTGTTTAGATGTTAGATCTAGATTTTATATCAAGTAACTTGGCCAATGTATGCAGGCCTATCCCCTGACCACACAGAAACCCTATACAGATATTATGTCTCTAAACAGCAATAGAAATACCAATGTCCAAACTAAGCCTATACAATGGGCCAGAGAAATGATAACTCATCCTCCCTCAGACTGTTTTTTTTTCATCTGTTTTAGCCTTCACAAAATATCAACAGAGGAGCATTTTCTCTATACCATGGAAAACCGCAGAACATTCATATTGAAGTGGACATTTTACAAGGCAAAGAGTTAAGTATAAATATATGCATAGATACTGTATATAAATAAATAAATATACAGATGAAGTCGGAAGTTTACATACACTTAGGTTGGAGTCATTAAAACTTGTTTTTCAACCACTCCACAAATTTCTTGTTAACAAACTATAGTTTTGGCAAGTCGGTTAGGACATCTACTTTGTGCATGACACAAGTAATTGTGCATGACACAATTCCAACAATTGTTTACAGACAGATTATTTCACAATTCCAGTGGGTCAGAAGTTTACATACACTAAGTTGACTGTGCCTTTAAACAGCTTGGAAAATTCCAGAAAATGAAGTCATGGCTTTAGAAGCTTCTGGTAGGCTAATTGACAAAATTTGAGTCAATTGGAGGTGTACCTGTGGATATATTTCAAGGCCTACCTTCAAACTCAGTGCCTCTTTGCTTTACATCATGGGGAAATCAAAAGAAATAAGCCAAGACCTCAGAAAAACAGTCTGGTTCATCCTTGGGAGCAATTTCCAAACACCTGAAAGTACCACGTTCATCTGTACAAACAATAGTACGCAAGTATACACACCATGGGACCAAGCAGCCGTCATACCGCTCAGGAAGGAGATGTCTTCTGTCTCCTAGAGACGAACGAACTTTGGTGCGAAAAGTGCAAATCAATCCCAGAACAACAGCAAAGGACCTTGTGAAGATGCTGGAGGAAACATGTACAAAAGTATCTATATCCACAGTTAAACGAGTCCTATATCAACGTAACCTGAAAGGCCGCTCAGCAAGGAAGAATCCTCAGCTCCAAAACCACCATAAAAAAGCCAGACTACAATTTGCAACTGCATATGGGGACAAATATCATACTATTTTGGAGAAATGTCCTCTGGTCTGATGAAACAAAAATAGAACTGTTTGGCCATAATGACCATCGTTGCGTTTGGAGGAAAAAGGGGGAGGCTTGCAAGCCGAAGAACATCATCCCAACCGTAAAGCACGGAGGTGGCAGCATCATGTTGTGGGGGTGCTTTGCTGCAGGAGGGACTGGTGCACTTCACAAAATAGATGGCATCATAAGGTAGGAAAGTAATGTGGATATATTGAAGCAACATCTCAAGACATCAGTTAAAGCTTGGTTGCAAATGGTTCTTCCAAATGGACAATGACCCCAAGCATACTTCCAAAGGTGTGGAAAATGGCTTAAGGACAACAAAGTCAAGGTATTGGAGTGGCCATCACAAAGCCCTGACCTCAGTCCTAGAGAACATTTGTGGGAAGAACTGAAAAAGCGTGTGCGGGCAAGGAGGCCTACAAACCTGATTCAGTTACAACAGTTCTGTCAGGAGGAATGGGCCAAAATTCACCCAACTTATTGTGGGAAGCCAAAACATTTGACGCAAGTTAAACAATTTAAAGGCAATGCTACCAAATACTAATTGAGTGATAGTAAACTTCTGACCGACTGGGAATGTGATTAAAGAAATAAAAGCTGAAATAAATAATTCTCTCTACTATTATTCTGACATTTCACATTCTTAAAATAAAGTGGTGATCCTAACTGACCTAAGACAGGGAATTTTTACTAGGATTAAATGTCCGGAATTGTGAAAATCTGAGTTTAAATGTATTTGGCTAAGTTGTGTGTAAACTTCCGACTTCAACAGTATATATATATATATATATATATATATATATATATATATATATGGCTTCTGATTGGTTACTTGGGGTAGAGCAGACCGTCTGCCTTTGTGAGAGGCCGGGAAGAGGGGAGGGAGCGTGTGTGTGTGTGTCTCACAGAGAGTCGTATTGTGATCGATACTGCTGAGGCACGGAGATTGATAAGTTCCCATAGTGACCGCATTAACAGACTCAGGAGGCTGTCCCCTGACCTATAGAACATACTTTGTTCGATTAGCCTCCCACCGCAACCCCTTCCTCCCCTCCTGTCCCAACGCCTCCCACCCCAAACCCTTCCTCCCCTCCTATCCCATGCCCAATGGCAAAGGAAAATATTTAAAGTGGCGCTAACCCTGCTCTAATAAGGTCCTTCCTGTGCGCTCCTCACCTCATTACGCCTCAGCACTGATACGGATCCACTGGAGAAATTAGAGATGCATCTCTGATGGAGGGATATCTGTCATTTTTTTCTATTGTTAGCCATTTTTTTCTATTGTTAGCCATGTTAGTAGACATTGTTTACGTACTATATCTTTTGGGTTATGATGGGGAACTAAGTTCATGAGACATTTGTAAGTTGTATTCTTCAAGAATCAATGGGTATATATTATGCATGTATAAGTCCAAAAGTGGGTGTAGCAACTAAGGATTATAGCATTAAAGAGGGAAAACTGAACTTTTGTCAGAAAGGGGCACACCTCCCCACACCAATAGGCAAACGCATAAAACGAAGGCCCAAAACTTGTGTTTTCTGTGGTTTAATGAATTAAGAAATCATAATAGAGTATGAATAATACTGCCAACAATCAAGCCCACATTTTGCGTAAACAATTAGCAACTAAACTTACATAGTGTGTCTTTAATGAGCTACAGTCAAAGTTTCCACATATCCAAAATAGACACTGAATTAATTGGATACATGACGGACAGCAGTTGTCCACACTAGCTGCTCTAGCTACATACAAACAGTTAAAAGAGCGAACTATGAGAACAGTTGGCCAACACAGAGAAGAGGTAAACACAAAGTCTCTTTGGTGTGTGTTGTTGGGAGTGTCTTGTTGTTTTCAAGGTCACTAAAGAAAGTAACAAACCCTTCCTCTCAGATTTCAGACAGGGATTTGCAGACCAAATCAGGTATCCCAACTTATGTATTCCTTTTCCCCCGATGAATAAGCATATGAAAGATATAAAAAATCAATAAGGCAAGAGAGAAACTGACCAGAGAGACGCTAGTCATGAATTTCAATAGACATATTTATATGGTGTACTTATTGTTGACTAGTTTGAGGTTCGCCATACTCCTTAAATTCTACCAGTGGGGTACACTGGAGTCAACTGGATAGCCCTAAAATAGATAAAAGGTAGTCCTTTATAATAACTCCATGTAACAAAGCACTTATAATGGATTAGTAAATAGTTTATTCATAGTTTATTAATCATTACTCCCACATTTGTAAATGTTAGTAACCTAGTTACTACATTTAAAATATTAAATAATGATTAATAAGATCATTCATACAATGTTTAATATAGGTCTTTATAAACCATTTACTAATCATTAGTTAAGACTTTCTGCGCAGCCTCATCTAAAGTGTGGGCTATTTATATATATTTTATCAATGTTTTGAGTGACCAGTCTAATTTCTCACAAAAAGATGGACATGCCATTGGTAGACATTCCTGCTGTACCTGATGCTCCTTAAGGTCTCAAAATGGTTGAGTGAAATAATGTTACTCTATGCTGAGTAAAATAACGTTCTTAGTCCAAAAATGCTAACAAAACGCTAAGAGTTTCTTTGCAATCACTTTTCTACCAAAATAAATGTTATCACGTTATCATTACAGTTTCTGTATATCATGTTGTCGTTTTTACTGCAGTACACCGTACGTATGTATGGACCATAGTGTATTTTGTGTTCTATTCATGTTATTCATGTTTTCAAGTACTGGTGACAAATAATGCATTCCGATTCTTGTATAGATTGTAATGGACACATATGATGTGTGTAAAATGCTTTTTGGAAGGTTGTACTGATCATGATGAGGATGTGTGGCACCATGTTTGTTGATCATGTCTGGTTGTCACGTAAATCGTACGCGTCAAAGGGCTAATGATTAGTAAATGGTTTATAAGGACCTATATTATGTAATGATTAATAAATAATAAATACATGATTTACTAATACAATATAAATGCTTTATTTTGTGGAGTTATTATAAAACACTACCAAATAAAATCTAGACATCTTTGATTGCTGGGAAATCCTGTCAGGATATGATAACATATAATCAAATGTACAGCATTGAGTAGAGATGCATTTTAGGAATAGCAAACTGTTTGTAGCCTGACCTCAGATCTGGTGGCATGCCACAGCTATACAACACAAACAGATCTGGGACCAGGCTAGGGAAACACAAGGCAAAATCACACACAAATGTGGTTATGAGAAAGAAACACAGTTGGTACAGCTGCTTCATTTCTGGATTTGAAATAGTCAGTTAAGTGCATGGAGTAGACCATCTATGAGTACCGTTGTTGATATGTTCATAATACGTTTTTTAAAAATGGCAGGAGTTTGCTGCATGGTATCTTGAGGGCTTAACGCTAAGAAGCTATCAACTAATGATCAAAAACAGAGAGGCGTAATCAATTATTCGAATTAACATTAGGCTCCTAATATAGATGACGCCAGGGGAGCAGGAGCTCCCAAAGGTAACCCTCCATGAGACACACACACTTCCACACACACATATATACACACACACTCCTTAACCCCCTGCCCCACAAACACACTCCGAATCCTTCCCCGACACCCACCAACCAAACTCCCTCCAAACTGAAATACAGTGAGAAAATAATGACTTCCAAATGTGAAATGAGTTTGTGCTCTGTAAGTCTAAGGCGCTGGGTAGTATTGATCTATTCCACAGTGTTCAATCTAGCAGGCAATACTCTGCATTAAGCCTGGGCAGCCGATCCCTGAGTGATCTGTGGTGGGCTCATTTGATTTTCATTCCATGCCTTGTTTGACTTGATTCTGCGATTTATGGCTATAGGCTACTTTATGGTAAGGAGGGCTGTCGATATTGTGTGTGTAGGGTGGGTGGGGGGGTGTAGGGTGTGTGTGTGTGTGTGTGTGTGTGTGTGTGTGTGTGTGTGTGTGTGTGTGTGTGTGTGTGTGTGTGTGTGTGTGTGTGTGTGTGTGTGTGTGTGTGTGTGTGTGTGTGTGTGTGTGTGTGTGTGTATGTACAGCGCCTTGCAAAAGTATTCATCCACATTGGAGTTTTCATATTTTGTTGCATTACAACCTGTAATTTAAATTGATTTTTATTTGGATTTCATTTAATGGGCATATACAAAATAGTCAAAATTGGTGAAGTTACATTTTTTAAATAACTATTAAAAAAAATAATAATAACATGGAAAAGTGGTGCGTGCATATTTATTCCCCCCTTTTCTGTGAAGCCCCTAAATAAGATCTAGTGCAACCAATTACCTTCAGAAGTCACATAATTAGTTAAATAAAGTCCACCTGTGTGCAATCTAAGTGTCACATGATCTGTCACATTATCTCAGTATATATACACCTGTTCTGAAAGGCCCCAGAGTCTGCAACACCACTAAGCAAGGGGCACCACCAAGCAAGCGGCACCATGAAGACCAAGGAGCTCTACAAACAGGTCAGGGACAAAGTTGTGGAGAAGTACAGATCAGGGTTTGGTTATAAAAAATTATCCGAAACTTTGAACATCCCACGGAGCACCGTTAAATCCATTATTAAAAAATGGAAAGAATATGGCACCACAACAAACCTGCCAAGAGAGGGCCGCCCACCAAAACTCACGGAACAGGCAAGGAGGGAATTAATCAGAGAGGCAACAAAGAGACCAAAGATAACCCTGAAGGAGCTCCAAAGCTCCACAGTGGAGATTGGAGTATCTGTCCATAGGACCACTTTAAGCCGTACACTCAACAGAGCTGGGCTTTACGGAAGAGTAGCCATAAAAAAGCCATTGCTTAAAGAGAAAAATAAGCAAACACGTTTGGTGTTCGCCAAAAAGGCATGTGGGAGACTCCCCAAACATATGGAAGAAGGTACTCTGGTTAGATGAGACTAAAATTGAGCTTTTTGGCCATCATGGAAAAACACTATGTCTGGCACAACCCCAACACCTCAAATCACCCCGAGAACACCATCCCCACAGTGAATCATGGTGGAGGCAGCATCATGCTGCGGGGATGTTTTTCATCAGCAGGGACTGGGAAACTGGACAGAATTGAAGGAATGATGGATGGTGCTAAATACAGGGAAATTCTTGAGGGAAACCTGTTTCAGTCTTCCAGAGATTTGAGACTGGGACGGAGGTTCACCTTCAAGCAGGACAATGACACTAAGCATACTGCTAAAGCCACACTCGAGTGGTTTAAGGGGAAACATTGAAATGTCTTTGAATGGCCTAGTCAAAGCCCAGACCTCAATCCAATTGAGAATCTGTGGTATGACTTAAAGATTGCTGTACACCAGCGGAACCCATCCAACTTGAAGGAGCTGGAGCAGTTTTGCCTTGAAGAATGGGCAAAAATCCCAGTGGCTATATGTGCCAAGCTTATAGAGACATACCCCAAGAGACTTGCAGCTGTAATTGCTGCAAAAGGTGTCTCTACAAAGTATTGACTTTGGGGGGGTGAATAGTTATGCATGCTCAAGTTTTCCGTTTTTTTTTGTCTTATTTCTTGTTTGTTCTATAGTAAAACATATTTTGCATATTCAAAGTGGTAGGCATGTTGTGTAAATCAAATGATACAAATCCCCCCAAAATCCATTTTAATTCCAGGTTGTAAGGCAACAAAATAGGAAAAATGCCAAGGGGGTGAATACTTTCGCAAGCCACTGTATGTATGTATGTGTGTGTGTGTCTGTGTGTGTGTGTGTGTGTGTGTGTGTGTGTGTGTGTGTGTGTGTGTGTGTGTGTGTGTGTGTGTGTGTGTGTGTGTGTATGTACAGTATATGAGTGTTTGTATGGGAAATGACACACGTACATGGATATAGACTAGCCTTTATAATGCAGTCCAGTGGAGATACACTTGCCCGGCCTCGTTGAGTAGACAAGAGTGTTTTAAAATGCACAGACAGATGCTTCTCTCAGTCTGAAGAGGAGACATACATTCCCATTAGCACTAACAGACTGTCTGGCTCTGGCACTTCACAGCTGGGGCCACTCAGAAACCCACTTTGATTGGGGCTTTGATATGAAATTAACATCTGAATTAAACAAATTGATCTATGGATGTGTGATCTAAACACAAACAATTAGTGAGATGTAATTGAATGACTAGGCTGTGAAAGGTTGTCTCTCTTGTGGATAGTGAAAAGCCTTCTTTATCAACAGACCATTGTGACGAATGTATCAGGGAGAGTGTGTGTGTTTGTGTGTATCACGCTTACATAACTCTTTTGAGAGACTGAAGGCCGCTACAGTTCTGTCTGTGTGTGTCTGTGTGTGTGTGTGTGTGTGTACCTACGTTCACGTGTGTGTACCTCTGAAACAATCTGTCTATCTATTCACCTCTCTCAATTGAATGCCCCTGTCGACACCCCTAGCAGGGTGGGTTCTGGGGCAGTTAAAACGTGCTGGGCCTTGAGTCCATTCGGAATATTTTGTTTTTATTTTTCATTGTTTCAGTGATCGTAAAAAAGTTCCCTTTTATCCCCCTTTAAGTGTGCAATCTAAAAGGAACGCAGTCATAATATCTATTATTAGACTATACGCTTATTTAATATGTATGGATAATTTAGTTCTGCACCATGCCAGGTGCTGAGTTAAGGAGAGAGAGAGCGCGAGAGAGCGAGAGAGAAAGAGAGCGCGAGAGAGAGAGCGAGAGAGAGAGAAAGTAAAAAAAGACAGAGAGAAAGAAAGAAAATGAAAGAAAGAAAAAGAAAGAAACACGATTACGAACAGGTGTTTTTCTCCTACTATTGCGGTCCGTGATGCAAAATACATTTTATAGGTGCATGGTGGGCCTCGTGAATTTCTCGCCCGTCGTAACTGACGCTCACGTCTAGCGTTACCCCCTCCAGAACCCACATGTCATTCATCAGAGTACAAATCTAATCACCCCTACGTTGGTTAAACATAAGTTCCCCCGAACCCCCCCCCCCTGTTGTAAGCCTGCATTCTCTCTATCCTTTCATCCTATTGCTTATCTATTGTCTTTGGTCTCTCTCTCTCTCCCTCTCTCTCTTTCTCTGTTTCTCTCTCTCAGCGAGACGCCTCTGTCCACTGTGTCCAGAATAGCCGCCCGTAAATAAGCAGCAAAAATAGACGTAGAGAACAACTGTTGACAGGTTGTGTGACAAGGGTGGCAGACCTCAGCCAGCCAGCCAACCTCCAGCCAGCACCCCAAATTACAAGCAGATAATTAAGGCTGGGGCTAACAATGGAGAGCGAGACCCGCAATAAGCCTGAATCATGATTGTAGGAGAGAGACAAGGCCCTGTTGTAGTCGGACATATTAAGATACATGAGATGTATCTTTAGATGGAAAACAAGTGGATGGAAAACATGTGAGGGATAGATACATCAGTAACACTTCATAATAACTTTCATGATTAAGCATTGATAAATGATTTATAGATAGTGTAAGTACAATTAAAAATGTGTATATAATTATTCATAAGCATTTTATAAACATGTATCTAAGCAATTACAAGTGCTTTTTCATTAACATTATTATTAAGTTTATAAATCACTTGAAGTGACCACATGGCTTTGTGTAGTGAGTTTAGTTTGGAGATGGCAGGGTCCGGTCAACATGAGTCCAGAGAGGCCACACCTTAGCCCCTTTGACCTAAAGGAAACTCAGGGAGTAAATACTAGCGCTTGGTGTGTATATGTATTGTCTGTGACAACACATTACCAGCAGACCTGCAGATAACAATGCTTTACTGGAAGCCACTTGTTTTCTCTCAGCTCTTGTGAACTCTTGAGCAATATGTTGTTGTTAAGTTTTTTGATGGAAGACACTGGAAAGTGGACTCCCTCCGTATGCGCTATTGTTTTTAATGTCGGCTCATAACAATAGTGAGGGTGGAGAAGTCTAAGAGTTTGTTCGATGGAGACACCGCCCGAGTTAGCGTTAGCATCAGAGCCGTTGAGTTGATTTGTTAGCAGGCTAGCCGGCTAAATCAACTCCCATTATCCATTTTGTTTTCCCATTTCACCACCACTCGCTCGCCCGCTGATTTTGCACGCCTAGTCGTGGGCGGCGTCGTGGAACTGCACAGGAGTAGTGTGGGCCCCCGCGCTAACAGCATTGCCGAGCGTCCACAGACTCCACACCTTAATCAGCACCATGGCCTGCCACTAAAAAGGCTCTTACTCTGATCGTCCAGATTATTTTTTCCCCTTCTTCCTTTGCATATTTCTTTGCCAGTCTAAGAGGAAGAGAACGAAAGGAAGGAGGAGGGGGGGAAACGGCAAGCGCGGAAGAGAAGAGTCTGAGGCGGATGAGTCTATCAGTTTCTTCTCCAGGAACTTGTAGTTCATGCCAGCCTTTTATCCACCATCAAAGCAACAAGTGGATGAGCAGACTCAGCGAATCCTCGAAGCTCTCCCCGATGTCTCGTTCTCCGCCCGTCTGTGGGGATAGCCAGCCCTAAATCTTTCCTTTTAACAAGTGCCTCCGCTTCCTTCCGGTCCCGGGGAGAGTCTCAGGAGACTACCGGGGCTCTAGGATGCAACGTTCTGGACTTGTCCAGACTTGTCTTCTAGGCCGGGGATATTGCTGTCCAGGGACCAAGGGAGGACCGACAATGGGAAGTAATGGTCGAACAAGACAGACAGGGGGAAAGAACGGTCCAGAGTGGTTGTCAATGGTCAAATGGGGCTGAAGCGACTCTAAAGCGACTAGGCATGAAAAAACAGACATGGTTTAGCAGTAAATAAATGGAGTGAGTGATCTGTCAAATGTCAATGTAATTTTATGTATATCCTGGATTCTTGTAGTAGCTCAAGACTTAAAATGGTTCCATTTTGAGAACCTTGCTTGCCAGATGTCTATATGCTCTCTGTCTAAAATCCATCATATTATCTGACACTATATTAAAAAAAGGAACATTTCGGCATATATCGGAATTATCGGAAAGCTAAAATACGCAGCTTTTTTTGCCCGTTGTTCAGTCATTTATGAATGAAAAGAGGCTTTTATGACCTCCCTCGCGCTCCATCCTGCCCTGATCAACCAGATTTTGTTACCACTAAAATAGCAACTTAAAAAAACAGGCTGCCAGCAGACTTCAGCCTGGGACAGAGACAAGAGAGAGAGGGGGTGGGGAGGGTGGGACAGAGACAAGAGAGAGGGGAGGGTGGACAGAGAGAGAGGGAGAGAGAGGGGGGCAGAGTGAGTGAGCAAGAGTGAAGTTTGGTGAGAGAGAGTGGGAAGCAAGAGAGAGAGAGAGAGAGAGAGAGAGAGAGAGAGAGAGAGAGAGAGGGGGGGGAGCATGAGCAAGTGAGCAAAAAAAATATGTACAGGAGCAGGCCCTTACAAAAACTCACACGCCATCTCCAATTGTGGCTGCCTGGCGGGGCACGGCGGGGGGATATCATCTATCAGTGGACAAATGCAGGGACTGAGAATGCTGCTCCTCAAATGAAATAATATATCTTTGAAAACCTATGCCTGCACCAGGCCCAGGGCCCATATATCAAGCCTGAGCGTCTGGTGGATCCGGTCCAGGCCCATTAACCTTCCACCTGTTTCCCCCCCTGTCCTTCACCATGCACCCTTGCCCTTGGTATGCCTCTCCCCGGGCCTTGTTCATCTTACCCCTCCTCCCTCCTTTCTTCTTCTCCATCACTCTCTTCCTCTTTTTGACTCTTTCTCTCTCACTGGGGCACTAATGTAAAGTGAGAGAGAGAGAGAGAGAGAGAGAGAGAGAGAGAGAGAGAGAGAGAGAGAGAGAGAGAGAGAGAGAGAGAGAGAGAGAAAGAGAGACAGGGGGCTAGCCTGTGGAATAATTCAAATGCAATGGACCAGGGACACAGTTACAAATCTCTGCCAGCTGGGACGCCAGCGGCGCGCACGCAGTTTGTCAGAGCTGACCTCAGTGACAAGAGCGCGACGAGAGGGAGAGTGGGGGGTGGGAAGTATGGCTTGGGGATGGCAGTGGGGTGGCGGGGGTTTGGGTGAGGGGGTGTAGATATAAATCCGACCCCCCTTCACCTCCATCCCGCCTTTCACCCCTCGAGTTCACAGATCACGCCTAAAACGCCTTATTAATTTCCCCCGGTTATGGGGCGTAAAAAAACACAATCAGGGTGTGTGTGTGTCCCGCCAGCACCTTAAAATTGGATCGCTCAGAGAGAGGTTGCAGTGGGAGGGGAGAGAGGAGGGGTCGAATGCGGGGAGGTTGTAGAAAAAAGGCTGCAATTTCACAAAAGTAAATTCATGTAATATGTATGGCCGGTGAAATTATGCGGCTGTGTGGGAAAGCATCAGATCAGTACATTATACACTCAGATAAATCTATAAATTGAGAATATTCAGGTACGTTATAAAACCCCTGGGATTCTGACTGTCGTCCTGAGAGATTGACTGACGTACACGCTATAAAAAATGCATGTACACAAACACACTGCACATACACACACACATCTACGCCCTATAGACTATAGAGGGACGTATGAATGGCAGTACACGGAGTAAGCACTGTAAATAATTCCATTGCTGATCTATATTTTTCAATTGGAGAAATGTTTTTTTTTGCGATTCTATCTTTCTTCTTTCATAGGCCTTACATAGCTTAGAGTCAATGTTGCTGTTCCTTACATTTTTTGTGAATACATCTTTACTCACTGGTTGATTGAATCAATGTTGATTCCAAGTTATAAACAATTCAAATCTATGCGATAACATGGAATCAACGTGGAAAACTGATTGGATTTGCAAAAAGTAATCAACGTAAGGGAATTTTGTCTTTGTTTCACTCAACTTTTAATCTAAATCCAATGACATGGTGACATGTTTTGTTGATTTCATGTTGAATTCACGTTAGTTGACAAATCTACCCAATGTAAATCAAAACTAGATGTTGAAATGACATCTGTGCCCAGTTGACTGAATTAATTGGAGAGATCATGTAGGTATATCTCCAGTACCCAAAACAAAACCATTTAACAATTTAATTCAACCACAAAAAATAATATGTCTACGTAATACTGTGTTAAAACTGCAATATGTGTTTGACTGAATGAAGCATTTAAGTCAAAGACAAGCAGTGAAGTCAAGAGGCAGACTGAGGCTTCTCTGCTCTCCTATCCTATACTTTCCTCTCCACCCCTCTCCTCTCCTCCGTTCTCCTCTCCTTCGCTCTCCCCTCCCACCCCCCCCCCCACCTCTCCTCTCCTGTCCTCTCCTGTCATCTCCAGCTGCTAATCCAATAAGGACCTGGGCAGCACAGCTGGGTATGGGCCCAGAAACAAGGCCCTAATACAGTCCCCCCTCACTTAATGGCAGGTCTGGTATTGTCATCGTCATTACCTCGGAGGAGAGGAACCCCAAAGCCCAAGCTGTCCCAGAACAACCGTGAAAGGACTAAAATAAATATTGCCGCCACATGTCAAAGCGTCATGGGCTTTACCCGGTTTAGTTTTATCAGGTTGACGGACTAAATCTACTTGTTATGTTACAGTGCGTGTGTGTGTTTGTGTGTACGTGCATGTGCGCGTGTCGGGTCCATTTTAACTGCAGAATAAACAAGTAAGTTGTCTTGTCACAACACAATTATTCTGTGGTGGAATAATAGAGTAATAATAGTGGGGTTATAAAGTATCAGAGGATAAAAACAAAACTAAAAGCAGGGAGGAATAATAGAAACATAATAGAAACAGATGAATCAATAACCACAATTGGAGACTTAATTCGGTCCCATTGTGTTGGTGGAAGCTAGAGGAAAAGCGCGGCTCACGCATCCTATCCCTGGAACAATGGTGGAGAGGCCCAGAAGCCGAGGTGGTTCTCTCCATGGACCCCGGTATGAATCATTCCTCAGCTCATGGGCAGAGCGGCTAATGACACACACACACACACACACACACACACACACACACACACACACACACACACACACACACTCATGCACATACAGACAACCTGACACACACACATGCCTGCACATACAGACACAGACAAACTGACATACACACAGAAACACATTTACAAAGCCACACATAGAGTAAACACACACACACAGAGACAGACATACGCATGCATGCACACATGCACCACACATGCACGCGCACGCACACACACACACGTGCAGCATGAGTAAGTCTGATCGTACCTGTGAACCCAATGGCAGCCCGGCCCTGAGAAGAGACACACTAATAGTCTGGGTAATGATTGGTTGGAAAAAGCTCTTAAGGCGGAGGGACTGCGCTTGTGTGTGTGTGTGTGGGTGTGTGTGTGTGTGTGTGTGTGTGTGTGTGTGTGTGTGTGTCAACCAAACTTAACCTTGGCTCAGATCTGGTCTAGAAGGGGCATCAATAACAATCCCAATAACGACCCCACTAGAAATTATGCCCTCGGAGAAAGAGGTTGATAAAACGTTGATGAAATGTAAACATGTCAATTAGTCATTTATTACCATTGCATTCCACAGGTTGGTGTGATTGGGTGTTTATTAAATGGTGCCTGGCATAAAGGCTTGCCAGGATATGGGAGGAGTGCCACAGACACATGCCAACCCTGCGGTACCACCCCCTCAGTGACATCTAGCCACACTGAGCCACACATCTGTTTCCCTCTGTGCCCAGAGCGAGCCCAGCAATAATGGGAAGGGACGCTACTCCTAAAACACACACACACTCACAAGCACACACACACACATGCACACTTGCAATCAAAATGACACTCACATGCAAAAAGACACCCCTCCCAAAACTCCATACTTTTCCCCTCTCATATTACCATTTATTACAGTAATAACCAAACCAGGACACCTGGCTTAAAAAAGTCAAAATGTGAAACGAGTTAAGACTGAGGTAGGTAGGGATGGAACCAAAAAAAGATACATAAAAGTACAGTTAAAGATCCAATCCAAAGGTGTGAGAATTGTGAAACGATTCTTGGCCAAGTGTCTTTCTTCTCCGGCTGCTCAGCTGCAGAGCAACACAATGGGGCTCCTCTCTTCAGTGATATCTAATGGCTAAATATTTATGACTCCTGTAACCAGGTCCAACTTATGGAAAATAAATCTTTAAACACTTTTGGCAGAAGCTTCTCGCCACTCGGCTCCATTACCATATCAATTATTTTGTTCTTACCAAGCTAATAATAGGGGCCTGTAGATGGAGGGGTATTTATAGTGCCCTCGGAGCCGGGGTCTCAGACCAGCTTTTATTCCATGAGTATTTCCTGTGTTTATCGCCCGCTCTCTGTCCTCATTTTGAAATTATTTATATATTAGATGTAGCAGTCTACAGAGGTCACCAGTAGTAAGTAGTATTTGAATGTCTCTCTGAGATATGGCGAAGTGCAGAAATGCACATGGACACACGCATACACACATTTTATGATTCGGACACTGACGATCACAGATTGAGTCAAATCACCTGAAAATCTGTCTGAAAACAGCACTTTTAAATCATTGAATTAGTATGAAAACACTACATACAGTACAAGTAAATGTAGACATTTATCTTCCTACAGCAGCATGTGTGGTTCAGCGTGTTGAAAAGGCCAAAATGCAGGGGGGCAACATCCCACAAAGCCTCTCTGTCTACTGTATCAGTAGCTGCCTTAGCTTAGCAGAGCTCCAATTTGCCAGCACTTGTGGAAACAGTGCAGGGCTTACACAGGGCTTTTCTCTCATCACCAACACTAAGTTTTCTGCTCAACAATAGCTGTACAACTATCTGCTAATTACAAACAAGAGGGGGTGGGGTCTAGTGTACAGGGAAAGCTGTTAGTGCCTGCCTGCTAGCACACTATTTTTCAGCCCTGCTAGGCAAGCGCCTTTAGTCTAAACTCGAGTAGCTAGATGAGGTAGCGTAAAAAAACGCCCCCCCTAATTATTCAGTAACTTCAGCGAATCAGTGAATTAACCCCCCACCCCGCCCCTCTGTGACCTCGCCTGCTACCGCGTGTCCCCATACCACTACAGAAGGGGCGGCGGAACACAGGAATATTGGTGCAGGAATTAGCCCCCAAATTTACCGTGGGTCGTTCTCCACCATTTTAAAACACCTGAGGCTCTGTTCCAATTGAGTCCATGAGTAATATGGACAGTCATTAGCTTGGACATAATGATATTTCATTCTGAAGTGAACGAGGGGCGACATCTACAAGTGGATATAGGTAATTGAATTCGAATGGAGAGTTTAGAGAGGTATGCTGCTCCACACACTGCACAATGATCATTCAGCGGCTTAAATGGGCAAAAAAAAAAAACATGGACAACCACGCCCAACTCTCCTGTCCATATACTCAGTGAAGTACTGTACAATAAAACATTTTTATTTTATGCTAATTCAGATACAGAAAATGTCAATAGGGAATGGCCGCGTGATAAATGTCAACATGTGTTTTCGAGAGCTCTTGCCCCTAATACAGAATTGGATTGTGTTGAATATTACATTTCTATTTCCCTCCCCTAAAAATTCAGAGGACTGTAATGGGGGCCCTAGTACATGAATATGCAGTCATGCCTTTGGCTACCGAGTAAACAGACAAAAGAGTGAGATAAGAGAGGTGGCAGAGAAAGAGAATTAAAGAAAAACAGGTGATCCACACAGACTCATCAGAGCTTTTTCATATTGCTCTCCGCATATTAACCTTCTCTACTGAACGAATAAACCTCGGAGCAAACGAAACCACGCTTGGAAACATTTCCCGTTCCTCTCAGGGACTGAAAATGTTTGGAATAATCTGTTTTTTACAGGAAGACTCGTCGTTGGCCATCTAGGGTTGTTTTGGTAAGCAGCTGTTAGTGATTGGTTGACAAAACATGACAAAGTATGTCAACCAAACTTGACTTTGGCTCCAAACTGGCCAGGAAAACTGTCTGCTGCAGTATCCTCACTGAAAGCAGGGCTTTCGGAAACAGAGTTCGACAACACATCAATGAAATTTAAATACTTCAATTAGGCATGCATTACTACTAAATGGGTTGATTGGGTGAGAATATCAATATCCTAATTCATTCATTAATGAAATGCATTATCATTAATAGTAATAGTAATTAATAGACTGTATTTTTCAAGTATTTTCCATTTACCTCTGCCGCTGTGATGATGCATGCATTTGTGGGCCTGTGATCATATTTTATTTTGTATTTCAATATTTTCATACAGTCCCTGCCTACTTGGATCTCAAAAATGATACAGGGAAAAAGGGCACATCAAATCCAAAATTCAAATCCAAACCAAGAGCAGGGGATCTCGCTGCTTTGAATGAAAAGAGCCTGAAGGCGGCCAGTCAAAGTTTTCCTAACCCATACCCGAAATGTGTCACAGTGTGTAAATAGGGCAGGCTACTGAATTTTGATCAGGATGAGAGATAGACGGCTAAAGCTACACCGCAGCCTTCCCTCTCAGCTTCGTACACATTGCATTAGTGTCGAGCAGACACATAAAAGGGAAAGATTAAAGGCGGGCGAAGATAAAATATTACGGGGGGTTTGACGAGGAGTGAGATCACAGGGGTGTGTGTGTGTGTGTGTGTGGGGGGGGGAAACTGTCAATTGTGGATTACAACATTGGGTTGAAACATTGAACGTTTGGACAAAACGCAGGATGCATTATGCAAAGCCACACAAATAGGGTAGGTATAACGATCATATTGTCTATTGATCAGAAAATATATCAAGATATAATACATATGACCGAGTTTGATATGTGTAATATGCATGACTTGTTGTATATTGTAGTTAGCTAACCAACATATCTCATTTAATTCACATCATCAGTAGTTTAGCAACCACTAAAAATGATGTATGTGAAACATTGTGAAAATATAGAAAACCAATGTACTGTAATATACAATACTGATGTACTGTATATGTGTTTGACTAGTGTTTGTCTATATGCATGTTAAACCTTCTGAAAGATACACATGAACAATTAAAACAGACATACAGTATACAGTGTGTGTGTAAAATTCAACATGGTGTCTGTGTGTAGTGTTCCCACGTACCTTGAGCTCGCGGAAGAAGATGCTGCTCCGGGCCCACTCCACGATGGAGAACAGCGTCTGGTCGGCCATCTTGCACATTAGGCCGAACGTGTTGAGTTTCTCGTGCTTCCCCCGGCTGGCCTGCTCCTGCTGCAGATAGGTCAGGATCTTGGCCTGCACCTGGGGCTCGTCAGGCTCGCACTTCAGCAGCTCCACTATGAGGTGAGGGAAGCTGGGCGGCGAACCCGTCTGGTACGCGTCCATATACGGGTTGTATCCCATGATGGACTCGGGCGAGCTGGTGTACGGGTCCGGGTACTCGGACTTGATGGTGCGGGTGCTCTGGAAGTGGCCGTAGGCTGCCTGGTAGCCCTGGAGGGAACCGGCATGGGGGGGCATGGCCATGCTTATGGGTGACGTGACGAAGGGGCTGCGGTCGTAGTCTGTGTGGGGCAGGGCGGCGTGGTGCGGGTGACCATGGTGGCTGAGCGGCAGGCCCTTGGAAGCTGCCTGGTGGATGTTCTGGATAGCCGAGGAGATGGTGAGGTCGGTGGGCACCGCCTGCATCACCTGGGTCATGGCCTCGATCTTCAGGCCGTTGGCACGGATCAGTGCCTTTTTCTGCTGCTTGAGTGCCCGGTCGCGCTTGTACATGGGGCCAAACTTGTTGCGGCCGCCACGCATGCGGTCAGCCCTAACAGCTGACGGAGACAGACAAGACAGGAGAGGAAGGACAGGAGAAGAGAAGAGGACGTTAGTGACATGATAACATCCACATGTGTTTCCATTTATTTTAGCAGGTAAGGTGACGAGGAGCACATTCTCCTGGCGGGTGTTGAAGGGGGAAGGAGAGAAAAAGATATTAGCAATATTGCTAAACTGATCAAATAAAAAGTCATTGGAGTCTACTTAAGCCAGTGTTCTGAAACTTCCAATCCGCGGGCCACAAATAGGCAGCTCATGAGCCAGGAGTTTGTGACCTCTGAGCAAATGTCATTCATGACCCCCATGTGTTCATAACAAGAACCCACACCAAACTATTAGCATTGATGGATCATAGAGATATCTACAATGGCCATTTAACACAGAGCTCCCGTTTCATCTTATGCATAGAAGGAAAAAAAAACGATCAACAACTACTAAACTTTGTGTTGACCTTTGCACTGGAGAACTCGGATGTCTCAGAGCAGGGAAATACAGCCTTGTCATAACATGTTACCTTTCACAAGCATGGCACGCTTTGTCACTCAGCTTGACAGGTTGTAAACACTAGTTACTGAAACAATAACTTTTATTAACCTATGTAATCCTGATACGCACCAGACAACAAGGCTGTTAGTAATTTCTCCAAGCATATATCGTCAGTCCAAATGAGAAGAGTGACAACATCAACATTATTTATGCCTACACTTATTCAAAACACTGAAAAGTGTTAACACTGAAAATGATTTAACCTCGTTCAAAACACTGAAAAGTGTTTGCACTGAAAATGATTTACCCTCATTGAAAACACTGGAAAGTGTTAGCACTGAAAATGACACTCATTCAAAACACTGAAAAGTGTTAACACTGAAAATCAAACCAGAGTACAAACATGACAAATATGGTACATTTCCTAATGATCCCAAAACATCATATGAAAACCCCAGCAGAATCCCGAATGATCCCAAGATTCCGAGGATCACAGCTTCATTCAGGCTAATGAATGAGACTGTCTCCATGGTGCACGGCGGACCATGTATGATCTGCACCATGCATGCCAAGGGGGGAGACTGTCTCTCTGCCTCTCTCTCTCGGGTGCCCCCCTGTTAATTATTTATGGTTAATTATTTATCTCTTATGCCCAAGCTGTGGTGGAGTGGAGCAGGCAGCAGACTGGCTACGCTGGGCTCGGTGGGAGAGTGAACCAGGCGGGACCACACCATTCACCCCCCATCCGCCCACCCCCATTCCATCCCTACAATACTGGGTCAGGGCGGACACACCGTTGGGCACTCAGGCCACTAATATCTAATATCTCTAGTAGGGAGTATGTATTGAAATACATAAAGTGATTAGAAGGGGGCTGGACCAACAGCTGCCTTGGGAGTAGTTTTAATGGTCTCTGTCACAGCAGTGTCTGTCACAGTGGCGGTGATCTGAGAAAGGGGCCAAGAGGGGCTTAGAGGGGAGAGCACAGGGGCCGCAGACACACAGTACAGAGGGTATCATACAATGATGCAGCACTGATAAGAGAGAGAGGTAAGGTCAAGCACATAGGGTCCGTAGACACTGGCACCTAAGAAGAAGAGCCTGCCACTGGCTAAGTGACACACACCAAACAAATATATACTGTATATATGGGCCCTGGTCAAAAGTAGTGCACTATAAAGGAAAACATTTTGGAACGTGGATCCCGTGTATCCATTATACATTATTGTAGCGCCTTTAACTATTAATGACTCAGAGCAACAGGGTAATTAATAAGCTGAAAATTAATAGTCGGCCCGTTTGGGGAAAACACAATTAGGTCTGAACCTGGGACTCACATCATGAATACTGGAGCATTTTTGATAGCAGTTTTTTTCTCTCTTTCACCCTCCTTGTGTCTAATTAAACAAGGTTATTTACATGCATGTTGTACAGATTAATCTGGGATGGAGTTTGGGAGAGGATGGGGCTTTAGCTGGGGGATTGGGGGTTAGGGCTAGCTGAGGTTGGGATTGGGGTTTGATACTGGGGAGAATACTGTACTGTATAAGGCAAGAGCTGAGGTACAATGATGGGGCTGTGGTATAAGTTTAGAGTATAGGACTGTAGTATAAGGCTGGGGCTTAGGTACAAACACACAGACACACACTCTACACTCCATCCCGGGCCCGGCCCGCCACGGCACAAAGGGCTCTGCTTATGGTCTGATTTATGAGTGTTTAATATACAGGAATATTAAGTGAGCGTAGGTGAGGATCCCTGTCGGGCAGCAGCATATTAATGGCTCCCCTGGCCAGGTTCTGACACCCTGTTTGTCATGTCTGCCCGGTTCCTACTCTGGATGTGCGCTACCCCACGCACACACATGAATACCTATGATACCTATGCATAAGTAATGGGACAGGAGTCTGGCTTCCGTTTCTTCGGCAGGTAGAAAGGGAAACAAGACAGGGCAGGGAGAAAGGGAGGAGAAAAAAAGGAGGACGGAGGGAAAACACAAACACACAGGAGACAATTCCGTTTATCTGTGTGGAAATATTAGGATTCGGGCAGGGGTTCAATCAAACCTGCACTGCGGGGAAAAAAAGTGATGTTTTTCCTTAACAGCGATATTGCATGTTACAGTGAGAATCTAAAACTTTAAAAAAACTTCAGACTGAATTGCTGGTGGACGGCACCATTGAAAGACATAGGATAAAACAACGTAGCTCAATCTACACCAGAGATCGACAAGTCACGTATACGTTTTGTTTCAATGGCTGAATAGTACTTACTAAAGTATATGCTTAAATAAATATATGTTTTTTTAGGCCTAGAAGCATGAGATTTTTCAGCAGTGTGCTAGTAGTGCATGCATTGTGCGGGTGGTTGAATCCTACTCTTGATACCTGGGACAGGCATCTTGCTAGGCTCTTGGATGACAGTAGCTATTTACTGACAATTTAGCTTTGCGCAAATAAAACAGGAATAAAGAATTCCCACCATACTTAACAAAGTAAATTATCCAAATTAGATGAATTACGGATATTAGTAAGTATGGTACATTTTAACACTAATATGTTTTAAAACATGTTTTAACACTCAGAAATGTTAACTCATATTAACACTCATCAATGTTAAAATACCAGTGCCAATGCACCTTTTCAAGGGAAAAGAAGAGTGTAATCTGTACATTGCTCATTCACACTCAACAGGAAAGACACAACAACAGGAAAAGTGAATCTGAAATCAGATCATGAGCCCAGACTGCACATTAGGCCAAAGGTAAACTATTTATCATGGCATAAATACACAACAAAAGGATATCTCACGGCGGCATAATGACTCCTTTTCCTCCAGGATAGATAGTCGTTGCCATGCTTTTATCAGTCCAGATAACAGGGACTGAATCTCTCTATGGCAGACATGTCAGACTCAGGATACTGTCTGTGTCACTCAGATATGACTGCCTGTATTTTCACCATTATTTACAGCCCCAGCCCAACACTGTACTGGATATTGACTAGGTCTATTGACTTATCGGTAGACAGGAACAACTTCCAACAAGCAAAACAAACCCCAAAATTATCCTACCTTTAAAAATAGATTTAACTGCAATTCTACCATTTTTTCTTTTCAAAAATCAGCCCAAAATGAAGGACTTGAACGGGTCTAGCTGTAAACACCTTTTTTTGGTGCGTCTGAATATATTTATAATATATTTATGTGTTTACTGGAAAGCTGTGTCTGGAAGATCAGGATTCTAGCTCGGTGCTCTTTACAGGTTGTGGCAACTCTCCACACTGCCTCCCTGCCTGTCCACCCGCCTGCCTGGCTCTGCCCCTGGGCTGAAGTAGACAGAGCGCTGCAGGGCCCCTCCGCCCAGCTGCTGGCATATGAAAACAAATCACATCGTAGTAAGCTGTAAAATGACAGGCGTGGAAATTCTGCCCCGCGGCCATTCACAATTAATAGTAATTAAAACCACACTCCTGCGGGCTAAGAGGAAAAGACTCCAAAAAAAGAACTGTTATCTTAAAAAACGCTTAAAAGTACACGTGAATATGGGATGGTTTTATGAAGATTGTGGTTCAACGAGGAAAGGTTTAGGCTAAAGACTGAGGGCCCAGTAGATATGAGTGTCAGGGGTAAATCAAGCCAATGTTGCCTTTCACTTCTCGCCCCTCTGTGTACCTGCAGGACATGTTTGGATTATTTCTACAGAGTAGGTTGAATTTGGGCCACATGATTTATACAGGGTCAGATATTTGTTCATCCCCCTAATCCTAACCTGGTAAAAGTTAGGATTGGGGTAGGAGTATCTCATCCTCGATCTGTGGTTTAGGGCAACTTCTACATCAACCTATGTCTATACAACAACAGTAGAAACCTTTGAAAACCTTAGGTGATACCAATTCAAACGTGTTTGTTTTTCCTTTGCCCCAAAACTTCCACATAACAGTTTTGTTTGAATATGGCCGTAGCGTTCAAATTAACTCTAGAGAGATCAAAGATAGTGGACTGGAGAATTTCCACATCTTTACTGATTGCCCATGCTAAATTCCCACTCCAATAAGTGTGGTCTGTGCACCAGACTCTGAACTCAAATTGTATTTGTTTTCTTTCAAATACTTTAGCTGGGTGTGACTGAACTCGCCTGGCGCAATGGAACCGATGGAGTAGTCCCAAAAGTGCAAAACCCAAACATTTGGCACTCTGCACGATTCGATCAAAGTCCTCAAACTTTTTGAAAGACAAACAAATACTACTTGAACACAAGTCTGTCATGCACCAACATAAATCAAACCCTGACCCTAACTATACTATGACCTTGTCTTACTGTTTCATAATCTCATTAACAAGAGCTGTCCTTACCTTCCAGCTTCATGCCGACGGTAAGGCACTTCTGGAAGCGGCAGTAAGGGCAGCGTTTTCTTTGTGTCTTGTCGATGGCGCAGCTCTGGTTCTCTATACATGTGTACCGCTTGTTGTTCTGAACAGTGCGCTTGAAGAAGCCCTGTGGAAAGGCAAGAACTAAGATGTCAACACTTATGACCCCAACGTTTGTAATTGCCCTATTCACACACACACATACTAGAGCGTGCCGCACACACACACACACACACACACACATAATGGGAAGCAATCACAGGCATAAACACAGTGATGTGAACACTAGGAATCACAGAATCACAGAATGGAGGCACAGAAAAAACAAACTACCAAACTATATTCACACAAAACAAATATACTTGATAAACGGACTATGTATACACATAATTGCAGCCATAAATACAAATAAATGATCCCAAACAGACACACAAACACACACAAATAAAATATGTATTGATACCAGCTCCTGTTCATGACAATGATATGGGAATTGGGCTTCAGTGTTCAATGTCTGGTACTGAATTAAACTACACTGAATAATGAACATGCTGATATCAAATGTTTACACTGAAGAAAGCTTAAAACCCTAACAAAGCAGCAAACCCCAAATCTGATATAGCCTACTTGGTATAACACATACTAATTCTTATTCTTATGCAATTAACATACTAACATCACCTAGTACTTTTCAGTGCTAATGCTGAATTTTTACTCACATGAAAGTCATAATTTTCCTCATACATAAATATGTACTTTGGGTAAGTGATGAGACGGATGCATGAATACGACTCCAATGTTACTTATAGTTGAATTGGTGTTTGATGAAAAGTATAGAATATACTTATGTTCTCATTGTGAGTTTAAACAGAGTGTTAATACAATATTATGAGTAACATCATCAAATAGGTGTTCAGTATTTTCATGAAGCAACCTGTTGCAATTCCAGCCATATATACATTGGTATTCACACTTACACGGCCCTATGAAGACTTCAGAATTGACTTGTAAAATCTCCTCTATCTATCTCTCAATTTAATTATTTAAAAATATGAGTGTTAGAGTAAAAAATCCAATAAATTATATCCATAATTTACAGTTCCGGGATTACACCGTTCTACCTGCACTATTGAATTCATTTTCAGAAGCAGCAGGAAAAATCTAATGGGGAAAAGGTATTAACGTATTCCCGATCCATACCAGCAGGAGAATCCCCTAAACCTGCCCATTTAAAAGTAAAATGATCAATATTTCACCAAATTCCAAACATAGATTTAATGTACAATCGCGATGCAGGGTCGTGACATGAAAATAAAACCGCACTAGACTCGAAACTAGACACAGTGGAGAGACAGTCTACTCACTTCGGCCAGACAAACAAGCATCAACGTAATAACCCCCCCCCCCCCCCCCCCCCCCCCAAAAAAAAAAAAAATACCGCGCGTTCTATAAACAACGTAAGCCACAAAATAGAGCGTGGATACCAACAACTGAATTTGCGTAAAGCCGCAAGATTTCAACGTCCAGGTTGTCCCAACTTCTCATTTGTGTTTTGTGTACAGTATGTGGCCTATGTTGAATTTGTGTGTCTGTACACTGTATCTGTGTCTTTATCCAAGTCTAGACTTTTCCCACAGCTTCTGTGTCTAACAGCGGTTATGGGAATATGGGAAGAGCCTAACGCAACCCAGTTAAAATGTACAGTATTTCACACATTTTCAAGTCAGTGATTGTGTGTGCGTGAGCGTGCATGCATCCTGCTTGCCTGCGTGTGTGTCATACTTTGTGTGCGTTTAGACATGAGTCCTGATACCACCCTTCTCAGACCCACGGCAGTGTGGTAGACTGGCGAGAAACGATAAAAACGCTCCAAACCCAATCTTTTTCCAGTCCAAAACACACAGCTTCCGTTGAAATAACTACACAGTACAAAAAAATGACACTCCAAATATGTTCCTAAAACCCAGACAGATCCCATTTAGAACTGTGCCGGTAGACATTTGCTACAGTTTATCGCAAATACAAGATGATTTCGCTGAAGACACTCATTTGAGATCTCATTTTAAGCAATGTTGCTATTGAAGGTATCCTCAAGAAAACATGTAACATCTCATGGTCAGAAAACGGATGAAATCTATAACACCTGTTTTAAATTATGCCAGCGTAGGCAGAAATATGTACCGCATACACAGAACGGCTAGCTATACACAAATTGACATTAGAGATGAACATTTTAGAAAATACGACTAAAATAGGCTACTTGAAACTTCATCGGACAAACAAATGTAGGAGTTAGCTGCTTATAGGCTATGTTCAAGAGAAGCACAGATGGACAATCTGATGAAAGGGTAGAAAAGGGGTAGAGAAAAAAACAAGCACAAACCTTGCAGCTTTCGCAGGTGAGCAGCCCATAGTGGTATCCAGAAACCTTGTCGCCACAAACCGGACACATCTCATCCAAGTCTTCGTCATACGAGTAGTCCATCATTTTATAGTGGGGGGCTGCAATAGATAAAATACACACATGAGCACACAAAGAAGACTGTTTCGTTTGAAAGACCATCTCTGCCTAATGCAGTCATCTTTAACGCATACATCTGAATAACTTCACAATGAGCTTAGGTTCTGCAATATTTTTGGCGACATCCATAAAATGTTCAATATAATTTTTATTTGTATTTTAAAGCTTTTAAACAAAAAAGGGCATTTCACAAAACTATCATTTTTGAAGGAATAATGTTATTTGATGGAGCTGAAAGAAAATATACCTCTGTATCCCTCTTTGCAGCACTCACTCTTGCTCACCAGTCGCAGACAGGGCAAACATATGAAACTGAGCTTCATAAATATTCATGATTTTAAGTTGTGAATTCATCCGGGAAATGGTAAAATAGAGTAAGGGATTCGAGGAGAAAATGTTACCGCCCACAGACAAATGAAGACATACAGTGTAACCTTTTGCTCTAACAGGCGAAATAAAAATACAAAACTGATACTGAAATTGAACTTACAAATGCGCTCATTAAATCGCTATTGTTCCTATCTGCTGTGGCCTGTATGTGTAGGCCTACATTTGTATTGACTTTCCATAAGCCACTGCTTTAGCCCACATTTTACGTGCATGAATGCCGAAGGCAATAGTTGCATTGATGAGAGGATATATGACAATGCTAAGCAAACTGCTGAACTGACATTTACAATGGTTACAAAATGTTTTATTGTTCTTATAAAAAGTGGCAAACATCAAACAGAAAAATCCCAATGAATTCCAGAGCAGACTGGAAAACTGGCAAATTATTTCCCGACATTAGACTCTATATAAAATAATGTAGGCTAACTTTCAATTGCAATTGCATCTTTCTGCCTGTGCCTGCTGATTTCTTTCTCCATTGACCATTTGATCTCGCAGCGTTTATAAGCGGTGAATATTAAGTTGAAAGAGGCAACAAGTCCTCTTGTGTTTTGAAAGTTCTGCAGTGCACTTTAAAAAAAACTTTTCATAGAAATTAACTGATAATGTAGCCTATTACTTACTATATTACAAACATATCTGCCTGCACGAAAAATCCCTTCGATAGGAAAGTGTCAGGCCTCGTATTTTGATGACAGAAGAGCAGAACCCATGGATAGCCCAAGTTGTATGCGAACTCTGAGCCGTTTGGATTTTTGCTAAATTCAGACAGCTTTTCTGTAACCTACGGATATCACCTAAGCTATCGAATCTTACTTAGGGTCTCTTAAGCACGTGCAGCCTCAAAACTATATCCAGTTAAAATGTAGATTTTTAAAATATATGTTTAAATGAATTGGAGAGAGGCATTTGCTTGTGCACTCACACAGAGAAACTACCCGTGCAAAGTGAAACAGAATGTCACAAAGAAATTCTAGCCCTTTATTCCTTGAGGTTGGTGTTCCTTTATCAGGTGTTAAAAAAAAAGTCAAAGCCACATGAGACTTGATTTTAAATAAAATGTAAATGTGCAATTGGCAAAATGAAAGGGATTTACAGATATTAATTCGATAGGCCTGCAGAGAAGTCCTTTTTCGATGAGAATTTTTAATTATTTTATTTCCATATCTTATTCAACTTTGGGAAATTCAAGCAAGCACTAGTCTAGAATTGTGAGAAATAACACCAAAACTAAATTGCCAAAACGGGTTATAGGTGATAGTTTGTAAACTAAACAAAAATGTATCCAAGTAAAATGTATCTAACTCAACTGGGTATTTTTCAATCATTACATAGGCCTACTTTTGTCCGAATTTTTGTTTTGTTTTAGGACTATTGCTACTCTGACACAAAGACTAGACTATATGATTTGCAAGCTCGCATTTGCATTCTGGAGTAAAGATTCTACATGTATGACCCTTTTTTATATCAACTTTTGCCTTTTGACAGAAACGTGACGTTAACTAAAATATTTTATTCAGAATAAAACAGTTATTTTAATATCACTGACATAATTTTGCATGGTACTGAAATCGAGGTTTAAAAGATAATAGCCCAGAGTTAGTGACATTTTGGGAATTCCAATTTTTCAGGATTCAACAACTGCTGGCGAATCAGATCATGCATATTACGCAAATTGTAGATATCGGTGAACTTTCGGGTGGTTTACTCATTAGCCTAGTAAAATATCATCAGATGACGTTGGCTATATGATAGATAAACTGTGGCGTTTAATTTCGTAATATGTCGGAATAAAAAACAATGAATTAAACCGAATGATATCTGACAGTCAGTATTGGGATTTTAATGAATTAATAGAGTGCACAAAACAATAATTTGGCATGTACTATTTGGATCGAATTTGGGTAGGGTGAATTCGCAAGTGCAACATCTTGACGGTCCCTGCATACACCCTGATATTGTTGCACAATGCATGATCAGCAAATACGTGAACTATGAGAGAGGCAAGCGCGAGAGGCAAGACGAGTTTGTTGTCTTATTCTGTCTAACACTGCCAGGTCTTTCGCCTGGTATTGTGCACAAATGACACGACTTGCGATTGTGATAAGGCACAAGGGACATGCGGTCTACAATATTGCGTACATCGATCTCAGTCTCTTACCTTGCATATTCCTTTGCATGTGCCCCTGTTCTCCATGCGATCGAACGAGTCCCAAAGATTCCGTGTCGGCTTTGGGCAGCATGACAGCTCCGCTGGGCTGAGCGGGAGACTCAGCTCCGTCCGGTGGACCACCTGGACGGGAGAAGGTCACCACAAGTTCTCTCTCACACACACACCAGAGAAAAGTGACTTCCCAAATCCCGCGCGCTCACTGTGTGGCTCAACTGCAGCCGGCTCAGGTTAAACTGACATCATATGTCTAGGCTACATACCCAGTGGGTAGCCTGCAACGGCGAGCCCAATGTAAATTAATTCTGAATAGCGCTCTTGCGTAAATTGCAATACGGAGCAATGCCGCTGAACCTAGAATATGAGCATGGTTTCGCCGCGAAGTTGAGGAGTGGAGCGCACCGATTTCCAGTTCTCTCTCTCTCTAGCTCTGTCTGTGATGAAAATAACAAATCTACCCGGGCAACGATACATCTATCTATACGCTGGCCTTTTTGACCAGGGTCTTGAAAGTGTAGTTCGCGAACTGTAAGGAACTTTCGGGCTAGATGGCAAAGACTGTCACGCCGGCCCCTCCTTCGCGTAAGGTTGGACTCCGTCTATCTGTGATGTAGTGGGATGTGAAGTTCGGTCCTATCCTTGCTGCTTTGTTTACTCCACACTGACACCGCTGCCTCGCGCCAATCAGGGGCTCAAGGGCTCTGACATCACACCGTTAGCTCCAATCGCGTGCGGAGATAGGCAACATCACTTCTAACCGGTTTTCCACACACTGTCTAAATCACAGCTGTTTATACAGTTTATGATGGACTTAATAAAAGCAGTGGGATAACAAGGAAATAAACGAAGGTGAATGTTAAAATAAAACGAGCTTAGACACAGAGGAGCGGAAGACAAATAGCCTACACAATGAGGTACAGTATGATAATAGTAACGAGTTATAACGTATTCGTTCTAATTAGGGTTTTTATAAGGAACAGGTAGCGGATAAATTACGGGGAAACTTTGCACGCAAACGTGCCATTTTACTGAAACCTAATGCCATGTTCGTTTTACGCTTGGATGTATGAATTCTAAAATATTGTCTATATCCATCCGATGCAATTGTGACAAAACCATACATTTGACCCAAATGTTCCTTGTTTTAGGCTAATATCCCAAAACATATTGCCATGTCTTTGGCAAAATATTTGCATTTTAAAAAGTAGCAAAGTTATAATATGCTATATTGCTAAAGGCGAAATGTATTTGCGTTTTTTAAATAGGCTACCAAACGTTCTCAATTACTTGTATAAATGATCTAATTTCTCTCCTTAATATTTACAGAAATCAATACAGGACGGGAAATATCAATTAATGTAGGCTTACACTCTAAACCCCAATTGTGCTGGGGACAATAAAGGCCACTCTAAAATGTGCAGTTTTGTTACACAACACAATGCCACAGTTGTCTCAAGTTTTGAGGGAGTGTGCAATTGGCATGCTGACTGCAGGAATGTCCACCAAAACTGTTGCCAGATAATTGAATGTTAATTTCTCTACCATAAGCCGCCTCCAATTTAATTTGAGAGAATGTGGCAGTACATCCAACCGGACTAAATACCGCAGACCACGCGTAACCATGCGAGCCCAGGACCTCCACATCCGGCTTCTTCACCTGCGGAATGTCTTAAGACTAGCCACCCGGACAGATGATGAAACTGAGTATTTCTGTCTGTAATTAAGCCCTTTTGTGGGGGAAAACAAATTCTGATTGACTGGGCCTGGCTCCCCAGTGGGTGGGCCTATGTTCTCCCAGGTCCACCCATGGCTGCACCCCTGCCCAGTCATGTGAAATCCATAGATTAGGGCATCATTTATTTATTTCAATTGACTGATTTCCTTATATGAACTGTAACTCAGTAAAATCTTGAAATTGTTGCATGTTGCTTTTATATTTTTGTTCAATATATAAATAGCTCTCTAAAATATGCAATGACTGGCATGATGAGGAAAACTGATTATGCACTACCCAATTTCAAAATTGCACCTTATGCATTCTACTGTTACAACTTGCAAGAGTAAGTTGATGTGACTTCTCATTTAGTTACTGTAATACTTACTTTTCATTTAATTAGTTCCAGTGGCATGTATTCATGAATGCCAAGGGAAGCCAGACCCCCCCACACACATTTTTAAATAAATAAATAAACATACAAAATAATTTATCTTTTAATTTATATTTTACAGTGCCCATTTGTCTCTGTATGTGTAGCCCATCTATACTGTCTGGTTAAAAAGAGAATGACATTGTTGCCACCCATAGCATTGAATGCGAGGGAAGCCAGTGAGCACTTGATACAAAAAGTATAAAATAATAACCAATCAGCGTTGAGCTAAACTGAGTGATCTCAGCTGTGAATGGTCCTGGCGCACCAAAAAAAAGTGTCAATGGAAGCCCGTTTGAATTTGGCTTCACACCAATCACATTTCATTAGAAGCCAAATGTCATTGACAGAAAACTTGAATTGTTGCATCTCGTTGTCATTGTCCTCCGGTGGCTAGATAGCTAGCTAAAATCATCCCTTTTCTAAATTAACCATGGATGGAAATAGGGATTTGGACTTGTGGACTTGTAGGTTTACTTAATTCTCCGTACTGGCCAATGATTATAACGGCTATTCTGATCCAACCATAAATTCATACATTGTGCACCTGGCTTGAGAGTATGAACATTCAACATGTAGCTAGATGTAGTAACGTTAGGCTAATGTTAACTAGCTGGCCTGGTTCATCATTGCCCATGAAAGGAAGTTAGGCTAGTGAGCAAGGATTTTAGTCAGGTAGGACAACAAAAACTAAAAGCGGATCTGACAGAGTCATAGACCTGTTTAGGCAACATGAAAGAGGAGGATGGCATTGGCGTTTCTCTACAAGTAGGGTGAGTCAACTATGTTTTTTCTACTTGCACGCATGCATGCACACACACGGAAATAAGTACAATGGTAAGCCACATCATATTTAGCTTACATTGATTGGATTATATAGTTTTTTGGTATATTTTAGTTGTCAATATATTAGACTAAGCATAGGTGATTAGACTATGTTGAGAAAAAAGAAGGAACCCGCACACTGCTCTTGATAGTATCACTGCTCTTTCATAAGCTTTACGTATCAGCCTCACGGCCTTTGTCAGAGCTTTATGTTATGTAACTGTTTGTTACATGCAATATGTTTTGTGGACTTCACAGGACAGATGATGCTCTCCGGTTTTGTGATGAAACAAAGGTTTGTTTGAATTTACTTTGCCACTGTGTCTTCTTATTGCCTCGGCTTTAGGCCTATATATCACGGTGCCAAGGCATATGAACTAACCGGTTATAGAGCAAACAACACAATTATCACAACACATAGGTTGTAATATGGCTTTTTTCCCTGGCTTGGCTTCCCCAGTGATTTTACCCACATACGGCTACTGCTGAGTTCAACTTACTAGAAGGATGACTTGCGGTTTAAAGTGTAGGCATAACGAGGAGAGGCAACATTAGCGACATGGACCATTGAATTAAAACCAGAAAAGGAAAATCAAGATTTGTGTGTGTTAAAATAGGCAAATAAGACATTAGGGTATTTTCACACGCATGTATGCACACACAAACACACACACATTTTTATTTTAAGGTTTGGCTCTGCGGAAACCAACATAATTCAGTCTTATTGAAAAATTATGCACAGCGGTCCTAGAACCAAATATTACATATCAAAGGTCAACTCGAGACACACTGTATCTGAGAGGTCCTAAGGCACCCTGTGCACGCACGCACGCACGCACGCACGCACTTACACACACACACACACACACACACACACACACACACACACACACACACACACACACACACACACACACACACACACACACACACACACACACACACACACACACACACACACACACACACACACAGCTGCTTGGAGTAACCCTGGATTTTAAACTGTCATGGTCAAAACAGGTTGATGCTACAGGAGCTAAGATGGGGAGAAGTCTGAACATAATAAAATGCCGCACTGCCTTTTTAACAACACTCACTATCAACAAGGCAGTTCCTACAGGCTCTAGTTCTGTTGCACCTGGACTACTGTTCAGTCATGTGGTCAGGTGCCACAAAGAGGGACATTGGAAAATTACAATTGGCTAAGAACAGAACAGCATGGCTGGCCCTTAAATATACATGGAGAGACATGCCACCAGAGGTCTCTTCACAATCCTAAAGTCCAGAACAGACTATGGGAGATGCACAGTACTACATAGAGCCATGGGTACATGGAACTCTATTTCAAATAAAATAAAATAAATGTTATTGGTCCCATACACATGGTTAGCAGATGTTATTGCGAGTGTAGCGAAATGCTTGTGCTTCTAGTTCCGACAGTGCAGTAATATCTAACAAGTAATCTAACAATTCCACAACAACTACCTAATACAAACAAATCTAAGTAAAGAGATGGAATAAGAACATATACACTACCGTTCAAAAGTTTGGGGTCACTTAGAAATGTCCTTGTTTTGAAAGAAAAGTGCATTTTTTGTCTATTAAAATAACATACAATTGATCAGAAATACAGTGTAGACATTGTTAATGTTGTAAATGACTATTGTAGCTGGAAATAGCAGATTTTTAATGGAATATCTACATAGGCATAGAGAGACCCATTATCAGCAACCATCACTCCTGTGTTCCATTGGCACACTGTGTTAGCTAATCCAAGTTTATAATTTTAAAAGGATAATTGGTCATTAGAAAACCCTTTTGCAATTATGCTGAAAACTGTTGTCCTGATTAAAGAAGCAATACAACTGGCCTTCTTTAGACGAGTTGTGTATCTGGAGCATCAACATTTGTGGGTTCGATTACAGGCTCAAAATGGCTAGAAACAAAGAAACTCTTCTGAAACTCGTCCGTCTATTCTTGTTCTGAGAAATGAAGGCTATTCCATGCGAGAAATTGCCAAGAAACTGAAGATCTCGTACAAAGCTGTGTACTACTCCCTTCACAGAACAGCGCAAACTGGCTCTAACCAGAATAGAAAGAGGAGTGGGAGGCACTGGTGCACAACTGAGCAAGAGGACATTAGAGTGTCTAAAAGGCCAGCATCTCGGAGTTGCCTCTCCATTGTTGACGTTGAGACTGGTGTTTTGCAGGTACTATTTAATGAAGCTGCCAGTTGAGGACTTGTGAGGCATTCAGCTACAATAGTCATTTACAACTTTAACAATGTCTGCACTGTATTTCTGATCAATTTGATGTTATTTTAATGGACAAAAAAAGTGATTTTCTTTCAAAAACAAGGACATTTCTGTGACCACAAACTTTTGAACGGTAGAATACATGTAAATATATGGACGACTGAGTGGCATAGGCAAGATGCAATAGATGTTATAAAAATACAGTATATACATATGGGATGAGTAATGCAAGATATGTAAACATTATTAAAGTGGCATAATTAAAGTGACTAGTGATCTATTTATTAAAGTGCCCAATGATTTCAAGTTTGTAGGTATGTAGGCAGGAGCCTCTCTGTGCTAGGGACAGCTGTTTAACAGTCTGATGGCCTTTGAGATAGAAGCTATTTTTCAGTATCTCGTTCCCAGCTTTTATGCACCTGTACTGACCTTACCTTCTGGATGGTAGCGAGGTGAACAGCAGTGGCTTAGGTGGTTGTTGCCCTTGATGATCTTCTTGGCCTTCCTGGGACAACGGGTGCTGCAGGTGTCCTGGAGGACAGGTAGTTTGCTCCCGGTGATGCATTGTGTAGACCGCTCCATCCTCTGGAGAGTCCTGCGGTTGTGGGCGGTGCAGTTTCCTTAACAGGCGGTGATACAGCCTGACAGGATGCTCTCAATTGTGCATCTGTAAAAGTTTGTGAGTGTTTAAGGTGACAAGCCAAATTTCTTCAGCCTCCTTAGGTTGAAGAGACGCTGTTGCGGCTTCTTCACCACACTGTCTGTGTGGGTGGACCATTTCAGTTTGTCTGTGATATGTACTTAAAAGGAGATGATTCTGGACTTCAGGAAACAGCAGATGGAGCACCCCCCTATCCACATCGACGGGACAGCCGTGGAGAAGGTGGAATGTTTTGTTTTGTTGACATTGAGTGAGAGGTTGTTTTCCTGACACCACACCACACTCTGAGACCCAGGGCCTCAAGCTTAATGATGAGCTTGGAGGGTAGTATGGTGTTGAATGCTGAACTGTAGTCAATGAACAGCATTCGTACATAGGTATTCCTCTTTGAACTAAGAACAGATGGGATAGGGCAGTGTGATGGCGATTGCATTGTCTGTGGACCTATTGGGGTGGTATGCAAATTGAAGTGGGTCTAGGGTGGCAGGTAAGGTGGAGGTGGTATGATCCTTGACTAGTCTCTCAAAGCACTTCATGATGACAGAAGTGAGTGCTAGTGATAGTTAGAGTTGCAGTGATCCAGTGTATTGCCAGCACGAGTGCTACAATCAACATGCTGATAGAATTTAGGCAGCCTTGTTCTCAAATTAGCTATTTTTTTAAAAATCCCCAGCTACAATAAATGCAGCCTACGGATAAATGCCCTATCCCATATATATATATATATATATATATATATATATATATATATATGGTTTCCAGTTTGCGTAGAGTCCAGTGAAGTTCCTTGAGGGGCCATCATGGTATCATGGTAAGATTTAAAATACACGTTATGGAACAGCGGGGACTGTGAAGAGACACATACACAGGCACAGACACATGTACACCTGATAAGACACGCACTCTACACATGGATGTTGTATTGTAAATATGTGATAGTGGAGTAGTGGCCTAAGGGAACACACTAAATGTATTGGGTAAAGTGTTATGAAATGTAATGTAATATTTTAAATTGTAAATAACTGTCTTGACCTCAGGTGATTGTTTTGTGTGCCAGGTGGGTGAAAGGTAATTTGTAAAACACACACACACACACACACACACACACACACACACACACACACACACACACACACACACACACACACACACACACACACACACACACTGATTTCATTATACCCTATCCATTAGACATAATCTTTTAATTCAAATGTAATTCTCTTTTCTTACATAAACTACAAATTAATAATTATTTCCAAACTATCAAATAGGCAATACTACTAATAGTAGGTGTTTTATCATTCTAAATAACATGAATTTTGTTGAATTTCTCATGCATATTGTTCATGCGGTGTAAAGGGGTTACTATGAATTTTGAATTTGACAGTAGCTTACAGGAAGCTTGATGGCAAGCAACATTCTGTATTTCATGTTACAGTACACTTACTGTAATATAAATACGGTATCAAAGCAAGTACTGTGTAATGACACAGTACAATACCATAACATTGACTGGATTATACTTTTAAAAAGAAATGTTACCGTAATCGAAATTAATTAATGAATAGATGAATTTCATAGTATTTTACTGTAATTACAAAGGATTGGTGCAAGCAGGTTGGCTTCTAGGTAAAGTGTTCACACATTACAGTATGTTAATGTATATTTGATGTTTTATATCACTTGCACTTCTAGAGGCCTTAACAAAGGCTTCCAAGCTGGCAGCATCTACATGGTAAAATAGACCACAAGGACATGGCAAACTGCTCAACCATTTAAAGTTCAAGTCTTGCTGCCACTCCAATTTGTCCCCTATACAAATTGATGGGGCACTATAACTAAATTGGTAAATTGGTATGTTAATGAGCCAGAAACAACAATGCCATGCACCCGCTAGTGGTCAAAATGTTTTTGGCACTGCAAAGATATAGAATGGTGCTGTATTATGTGGGGTGGAATTACAGTACTATTCGAAATACAGCAATTATTTCCCCGCCCACTACATTTCCCCACATTGCACTAATTGCATTAATTGCATTAATTTACAGTAAGCTGCAGTAAAACGTTTCAGAGTATTTTACGGTTGATAATACCCCAAATTACCATATAATTTAAAGTCTTGATAATTTCCGAGCATAAGGCTACTCTGCAATTATTTCATCTAGAGAATTAACATTTAAACCGAACACTTGTACGTCTACAAGCACATCAAAATGTCAGAGCAAAGTTGTAAAACACAATAGCCTCATATAACACTTTGACTGTAAAGTGTTGGGCAACTCGTTTCAGTCAGATTGCTGGAATGCGTTTGGCTGTTATGTTTGCGATTAGAATGCACCAATTATTTACTTTTAAAATCTACTAAACTTTGAATACTAATCAATGTTGAAAAGCTCATGATCTTCTCTGATATTTTCCTGAAACAAATGCAAGCTGTAGCGTATCGATGATGATGCCCCGACTTGTTGCAATCGAGACCACACGTTGAAGCTACCTCATTTGCAACATCTGCTAAATTCAGTTCCTGAAATTAACATTCCTTACCTTTAACACAAATTACTATTTTATGCATATAAAAACGTGGCATTACATTGTGTGAACATTTGCATTGTGTTTTTGTAGCAAAAAAGAACAGTACATTGTATATAAGCCTAAGAGGGAAAATGTCATGGCTGTTATTCAACAACGCAAATCAAAATGGACAATCAAAAGGTTAATTGAAACATCAAAAGTCGAATAAAAAAGTCTAATAAAAGAATGAGGTATAGAGGGGCCTCTTGAATCATGGCACACTGCACCATAAACTGCACACAGAGCCATGTTACAACTACAAATTAGTCCCTACTCACCTGCACCAGTCAGGTCCTCTGTAGAGTTGCACTGGTCGCTCTCACTCTCAGGGCTGGAAGAAGACATGCTAGAGTCCCAATCCACAGCTCCAGAGAGTAAACATCTAACTCCTAACAACAGTGATCGACACTCGTAACCTCTTTCATTCTGTGAGAATTCATTGGGACAATCAGAGCAATGAAGATGGCTGAGACTTTAGGGGTTAAAAAGATTTTAAAAAGTTAGTGTACACTTGCTCTGAAGTCAAGTGAACTCGCCCTGGTGAACCTCTCTCTCTTTTTCTCTCTCTCTCTCCCTCTCCCTCTCGCTCTCTCTCTCTCCCTCCCTCTCTCTCTCCCTCCCTCCCTCCCCACTTTCAAACATCCCCCTTATACGCACACACAAATAGCCTGCCTCCCCCACCCCCCATCCAATCCATGTAGTGACCTGCGTTAAACTAGAGCGGCATCCTATCTCTGAAGCACTAATCAACAGTATTCAAACTGCTGGGCTGGGATTGGTCCTGGGGTGGTCAGGTGGTTGATAAGGGCTGGTTATAAAGTGACACAGATATGGGGTCACTGGCAGATCTTTGCTGGAATGATTAACGAGAGAGAGAGAGAGAGAGAGAGAGAGAGAGAGAGAGAGAGAGAGAGAGAGAGAGAGAGAGAGAGAGAGAGAGAGAGAGAGAGAGAGAGAGAGAGAGAGAGAGAGACTTTGAACTAATTCCCCTCCACATTAGTTTTACATCTATGTTCAGAAGTTTGGCTCTTTTACACTAAAATCACCCTTCCTTATCATGCCTAGTCTTTTTATTCGCTGAAGAGATGAATGTGTAACTTCAACTGTAATGTAATCCATGCATTGATGTCAATGCAAGAGTCAAATTGCACTCAAATTGTATTTATATCGGCTCTTTCATGAATGTGGCATGAGTTGTCTCTAAATGAAAGATGAAATACAACTCATTCTTACAAAGGTCGCACCTACTAAACCATGCCTCCAGTTTTCTGATTTAACCCGCTGGGTCAAATCTTAATAACCCAGCATTAACAGCTCTTTTTAAAGAAAACCACCCTACTAAGTGACCCAACACCTGCAACAAAGCAGTTGGATCAACCAAACAACCAATTTTATAAAGTGTGGCCATAACTCAACAGCACACACCACTAGTTCAAATCTGTGCTTTGATTAAAACTACACACAGGGCAGGGATGGGCAAAAATGACAAATTATAATTACAAAACACAATGACAAAATGCAATAAAGATCAAAATATCAAATAATCTACAAAATACTTGAATTTTGAAATGTATTTTTATAAAAATCAGTAACGGTTACAGAAACATTTTACTTGTTATGACTGTGATATGTTATTGTTTATCTACTTTAGTTGAATGCACTTGCTGTAAGTTACTTTGGATAAGAGTGTCTGCTAAATGACCAAAATGTAAAATGTATATGTGAAAATGAACATACCAAAATGATCTGCAAAGCACACTAGGTATTATTATAATACTTTTTTTCCCCGGGTCAGAGCTCATTAGAATAATACTCAGCATGCTTTGCAATTGTTAATGTTTCCACATACATTTGTATTTTGTTCATTTAGTAGACGCTCTTATCAATGCAGGGTGATACCAATGCAGGCTGAAAGAGGGACGCGAAATGGTAAACCGCCATAGAAAATGCTATAGAAAAGTGTTTTGTATTTTGAATATACAAATTACAGCTCTCTAAAGTATTTTGAAACAAAATACATTGGAGTGTAGTGGGCTGGTCCATCTTTAGGCCAGTGGGACTCTTAAGAAATGTTATAATGATTTTTTTGTGCAGAATTATCATCATTTGGCTATTGGTCTGCTGTCCCATTTCACACCGGCCCAAAATAGTTTAGTGGACTGGCCCATTTTGCACTGGTGGGCTGGTGTATCAGGTCATCAGTCTGTCACAAGAGACTATATGGGATGACATGAAATATGGAATATAGACTGAAATGAAATGAAATATAGACTGGCTGAAGTGCCAAATATATGCTATATGCTTTTAACCTCAGCATTTTCCACATTTTTCACCATCATTGTAAAGCCCTAGTTATGTTCTTTCTTTGACAAAGTCATTTCTGGAGATGTTTATCAATTCCATGTGATTAGTGATACATTTTAAGGTCAACCCTGTTACATGAACTGAACTCTCATTTTAATATGAAACTCTTCCTTTTGAAGTAAGTTCTTCAAAATAAATATTGAACATATAATAGTCAAATCATAGTGTAAAAGCAGGTGAGCTGGTTTTGACTCTTTTTGGCCATTTTCTGGGGTTTTGTGGTTGAAAACTGTGCACGTTGAGCATAACTCTTCAACCCTGTTACCCATAGATAGATAAGCTAGAAATGTTCTAACAATTAAAACAATTTTGGGGGAACTTGCATTCAATTGCCCCACCTTGTTACTATCATCAAGCTTCCATTCCCTCTGTCAGAAGGGGATTTATGGCTGATTTAAGATGAAAACCTCAACCCTGTTACAGTCAACCCTGTTAATTAAATGGCACTTTATTGGCACTTACTTTGAATTCGCAGAGGTCTTGCTTGAAGTCGAGGCGGTGATTTTAAGCATGAAGGACTGAAAACACAGATGGACTTTTCGGAAGGGGTGGGGCTAGTGTGCGAGCTTTGGCATAGACTTTGACGGGGGGTAGAGACTTATCTGCTGTTCCCGTCAACAGCTTCACCCCCAGCATCAAACCAAGTAGCTAGCTAGGCAATGCAACATTTGTCTCTGGGCTCTGAAATTATTCAAGATACAAATGAAAGATGGGGATGAAAAACCCAAACTTTCTCTTGGGACACATTACTTTCCTATCTGGCAGGGGGCAACACGTGTTTATACCAAATCCTGAAGCAGGTTCCATTGACCTTCCCGATCTGATAAGGAACTCATTATAATGACCTGAGCTCAGTCCAACAACACACTGCCCAGCATCATTAAAGTCTAATCAACTGCTCCTAGCGCCTCATATCCAGGAAACCAGATCACTCCGCTTGTTCTCTTCATCCGCTGGACAATATAAACATTCAGTTGCTTCCAAAAATACAGTCCAAGATCGGCATCCATTGTGTCGTTCTCAGTTGTAAATACTGTATCAGGAGGTGAGTGGACAACGTATTGTAGTGAAGTCAGGGGGTAGTTCTGACCGGGGCTTGAACCCCAGCCTTGCAACTGTCAACCCAACATGTTGGCTGATAGGCCAAGACATGAGATCCTCTTGATGAGTTCAGAAGGTGTTTTTTCAAGTTTATTCGTATTTTTTATTTAAAGACGTCCTCCTCCAGTAAATTTGGACATTTTCCTGTTGTATAAATACAGTAAAGTACACACACTAAATAAAGGGTAAAAATATATATATTTTGAGTAAAATAGTGTTTTTTAGACACAACTGCAAACTTCAAGGAGTGGGGCATTCAAGGAGTTCATTCCTCCCCCCTTGCTTGAGGAATGAAAGAAGAGCAATAGAGAACAAAAGAGGAAAGGCCCACCCCCCCACTTGTGCAATGTCATGACTTACTTGGACCACCTATTAAGATGTGCCTTCTGTTAAAGATGTCCTCAGGTGACTTTTACAGTTGAAAAGCGATATCCCAAGTGTCAATACAGTACACACAAAAGGGTTAAAAAAAAATGTGTTGTTGAGAAAATAGTGTTTTTTAGACACAACTGCAAACTTCAAGGAGTAGGGCATTCAAGGTGTTGGTCTGACGGGAATCCATGAGGACATCGTCCTCCCACCCTTGCTTGAGGAACAATAGAAAACAAAAGAGGAAAGACCCACCCCCCCACACTTGTGCTATGTCAATACTTAATAGGTGGACAACCTATTAAGTACTGTCTTTTGTGAAGTAAATCAGGTGTTAAATAAGGTGAAAATGAGGGAGGTCGATGACATCAGAGGACACCACCAGACCAACTCTGAATGGCCTACTCCATGAAGTTTGCACGTGTGTCTAAAAAATATGGTTTTGATCAAAAAAAAAAAAAAATTCAATTTTTTTTTTATTACATTTAAAAAAAATGTAACCTTTATTTAACTAGTTAAGAATAAAATGTTATTTAGAATGATGGCCTACCACTGCCAAACCCTAACCCGGACAAAGCTGGGCCAATTATGTGCCACCCTATGGGACCCCCAATCACGGGTGGTTAAAAATAATATAATGTGTACATTACTGTATTTTTACTTTGGATATCGTTTTTCAACAGGAAAAGTTCAAAAATAGCTGGAGGGCGTCTTTAACCATCCTTTAACAAGGCAACTCAATTGATAACCTGTTCTTACAATACAATTGTTGTGTTTGGAGGTGGAGTAAAATGGAGCTTCCGCAAAAAATCGGAAACATTGTCTTCAATATACCCAAGATATAATATACTAAACATATACCCAACTCTTGCTCGTTTTACACAACACATCTGATTAGCAGTTATAAACATTGATTCTATTTAAAATCACTCTTGTCCTATAGGGGGTCTATTCTCCATTCTATGGTCACCTGCATTCATTGTGGTAAGAGTGGCTGTAAAATCAGTCGTTTCTGACCAGGCGAGATGTTAAGTCTGTCAACAACATGACGTTTACATTGAAGGTCAAGAGATAAACCCTTGTGGGACAAGTGGCCAAACAAAGGCTGGCCTATTGACTGAAGAAAGGCCCCCTGTGACCCGAAGTTGCTTAGTTGCCGCTGGTAGAACTGACCCCTCGCTCCGTGTCCTGACTATCATAAGTGGACGTCTGCTGATAACACCAGAAGAGCTAACACAGTAAGAGCGCTTTACTTATCTAGAAGATTTACATCACACACACACACTCAAGCAAGCAGACACTTACACACACAAACACACATCTGCATGCACACGCTCAAATTCAGGAAAGCCTGCAAACACACACACACGCCCGCCCGCCCACACACACACACAGAGAGAGCATTCTGGGAAGACGTGCAGTAAGTTGTGTTTGGAGCGAGTAATAGAGCGAGTAGTTACACTCGTCTGTGAGCTATTTTATCTTCATTTATTGTCACACCCTGATTTGGTTCACCTGTCCTTGTGATTGTCTCCACCCTCTCCAGGTGTTGCTTATTATCCCCAGTGTATTTATCCCTGTGCCACGGTTGCCATGGCGCCGACAGAGATGGCCGCCTCGCTTCATGTTCCTAGGAAACTATGCAGTTTTTTGTTTTTTTTACGTGTTATTTCTTACATTAGTACCCCAGGTCATCTTAGGTTTCATTACATACAGTCGAGAAGAACTACTGAATATAAGATCAGCGTCAACTCACCATCAGTACAACCAAGAATATGATTTTCGCAAAGCGGATCCTGTGTTCTGCCTTTCAACCAGGACAACGGAATGGATCCCAGCCGGCGACCCAAAAAAACGACTCCGTAAAAGAGGGAAACGAGGCGGTCTTCTGGTCAGACTCCGGAGACGGGCACATCGTGCACCACTCCCTAGCATTCTTCTCGCCAATGTCCAGTCTCTTGACAACAAGGTTGATGAAATCCGAGCAAGGGTAGCATTCCAGAGGGACATCAGAGACTGTAACGTTCTTTGCTTCACGGAAACATGGCTCACTGGAGAGACGCTATCGGAGGCGGTGCAGCCAGCGGGTTTCTCCACGCATCGCGCCGACAGAAACAAACATCTTTCTGGTAAGAAGAGGGGCGGGGGCGTATGCCTTATGGCTAACGAGACGTGGTGTGATCACAGAAACATACAGGAACTCAAATCCTTCTGTTCACCTGATTTAGAATTCCTCACAATCAAATGTCGACCGCATTATCAACCAAGAGAATTCTCTTCGATTATAATCACAGCCGTATATATTCCCCCCCAAGCAGACACATCGATGGCTCTGAACGAACTTTATTTGACTCTTTGCAAACTGGAATCCATACATCCTGAGGCTGAATTCATTCTAGCTGGGGATTTTAACAAGGCTAATCTGAAAACAAGACTCCCTAAATTGTATCAACATATCGATTGCGCAACCAGGGCTGGAAAAACCTTGGATCATTGTTATTCTAACTTCCGCGACGCATATAAGGCCCTGCCCCGCCCTCCTTTCGGAAAAGCTGACCACGACTCCGTTTTGCTGATCCCTGCCTACAGACAGAAACTAAAACAAGAAGCTCCCACGCTGAGGTCTGTCCAACGCTGGTCCGACCAAGCTGATTCCACACTCCAAGACTGCTTCTATCACGTGGACTGGGATATGTTTCGTATTGCGTCAGATAACAACATTGACGAATACGCTGATTCGGTGTGCGAGTTCATTAGAACGTGCGTTGAAGATGTCGTTCCCATAGCAACGATTAAAACATTCCCTAACCAGAAACCGTGGATTGATGGCAGCATTCGCGTGAAACTGAAAGCGTGAACCACTGCTTTTAATCAGGGCAAGGTGACTGGTAACATGACCGAATACAAACAGTGCAGCTATTCCCTCCGCAAGGCTATCAAACAAGCTAAGCGTCAGTATAGAGACAAAGTAGAATCTCAATTCAACGGCTCAGACACAAGAGGTATGTGGCAGGGTCTACAGTCAATCACGGACTACAAGAAGAAAACCAGCCCAGTCACGGACCAGGATGTCTTGCTCCCAGGCAGACTAAATAACTTTTTTGCCCGCTTTGAGGACAATACAGTGCCACTGACACGGCCTGCAACGAAAACATGCGGACTCTCCTTCACTGCAGCCAAGGTGAGTAAAACATTTAAACGTGTTAACCCTCGCAAGGCTGCAGGCCCAGACGGCATCCCCAGCCGCGCCCTTAGAGCATGCGCAGACCAGCTGGCCGGTGTGTTTACGGACATATTCAATCAATCCCTATACCAGTCTGCTGTTCCCATATGCTTCAAGAGGGCCACCATTGTTCCTGTTCCCAAGAAAGCTAAGGTAACTGAGCTAAACGACTACCGCCCCGTAGCACTCACTTCCGTCATCATGAAGTGCTTTGAGAAACTAGTCAAGGACCATATCACCTCCACCCTACCTGACACACTAGACCCACTCCAACTTGCTTACCGCCCAAATAGGTCCACAGACGATGCAATCTCAACCACACTGCACACTGCTCTAACCCATCTGGACAAGAGGAATACCTATGTGAGAATGCTGTTCATCGACTACAGCTCGGTATTCAACACCATAGTACCCTCCAAGCTCGTCATCAAGCTCGAGACCCTGGGTCTCGACCATGCCCTGTGCAACTGGGTACTGGACTTCCTGACGGGCCGCCCCCAGGTGGTGAGGGTAGGCAACAACATCTCCACCCCGCTGATCCTCAACACTGGGGCCCCACAAGGGTGCGTTCTGAGCCCTCTCCTGTACTCCCTGTTCACCCACGACTGCGTGGCCACGCACGCCTCCAACTCAATCATCAAGTTTGCGGACGACACAACAGTGGTAGGCTTGATTACCAACAACGACGAGACGGCCTACAGGGAGGAGGTGAGGGCCCTCGGAGTGTGGTGTCAGGAAAATAACCTCACACTCAACGTCAACAAAACTAAGGAGATGATTGTGGACTTCAGGAAACAGCAGAGGGAACACCCCCCTGTCCACATCGATGGAACAGTAGTGGAGAGGGTAGTAAGTTTTAAGTTCCTCGGCATACACATCACAGACAAACTGAATTGGTCCACTCACACAGACAGCATCGTGAAGAAGGTTCAGGAGGCTGAAGAAATTCGGCTCGTCACCAAAAGCACTCACAAACTTCTACAGATGCACAATCGAGAGCATCCTGGTGGGCTGTATCACTGCTTGGTACGGCAACTGCTCCGCCCACAACCGTAAGGCTCTCCAGAGGGTAGTGAGGTCTGCACAACGCATCACCGGGGGCAAACTACCTGCCCTCCAGGACACCTACACCACCCGATGTTACAGGAAGGCCATAAAGATCATCAAGGACAACAACCACCCGAGCCACTGCCTGTTCATCCCGTTATCATCCAGAAGGCGAGGTCAGTACAGGTGCATCAAAGCTGGGACCGAGAGACTGAAAAACAGCTTCTATCTCAAGGCCATCAGACTGTTAAACAGCCACCACTAACATTGAGTGGCTGCTGCCAACACACTGACTCAACTCCAGCCACTTTAATAATGGGAATTGATGGGAAATGATGTAAAATATATCACTAGCCACTTTAAACAATGCTACCTAATATAATGTTTATATACCCTACATTATTCATCTCATATGTATACGTATATACTGTACTCTATATCATCTACTGCATCCTTATGTAATACATGAATCACTAGCCACTTTAACTATGCCACTTTGTTTACATACTCATCTCATATGTATATACTGTACTCGATACCATCTACTGTATCTTGCCTATGCTGCTCTGTACCATCACTCATCCATATATCTTTATGTACATATTCTTTATCCCCTTACACTGTGTATAAGACAGTAGTTTTGGAATTGTTAGTTAGATTACTTGTTGGTTATTACTGCATTGTCGGAACTAGAAGCACAAGCATTTCGCTACACTCGCATTAACATCTGCTAACCATGTGTATGTGACAAATAACATTTGATTTTTGATTTGATTTGATTTGTGTTTCCTGTCTCTCTGTGCCAGTTTGTCATGTTTGCCAAGTCAATCAGCGGTTTTCCTTGCACCTATTTTTCCCAGTCTCTGTTTGCTTCTCGTCCTCCTGGTTTCGACCCTTGCCTGTCCCTACTCCGAACCCGACAGCCTGACCAACCTGCCTATCCCCTTGTACTGTTTTTGGACTCGGACCTGGTTTCTGACCCATGCCTTTGCTAATGAGCTCAGTGACCATTGTCCCATTGCCTGCTTTAGAGATACTAAACTACCTAAATCATGTCCACGCATTATTACAAAGAGGCATTTTTTTAAACTTTCAATTAGAAACATTTCCTGTATGGTGTTGTATGATTGGTAGGGTGTGTCTTCTATCTCTAATTTCAGATCAGGTCCTTAAATGTTTTACCTCTCGGTTTAGCCTGCTCCATAAGAGATTAAGAGTTAAGGACAGATCTAACCCATGATTCACAAATGAATTGTCAGAAAATGTTCATGAAAGAAACGTAGCTTTGGCTAAGACATTTGAGAAATATATGTTTGTGTATCTGAGAGTGGTGGAAATCCAGCAAAATTCTTGAAAGTGATCAAATCACCCCCTCATTGCCCCAGCAGGTTATGACAGCCTCTGGTCCCATTACAGACACAAATTACATTTGTGGTGCTTTTAATTACCATTATGCTTCAGCTGGTTATCTATTTTAAAAATGGTTTCTGAAAAAAAAGTCCCATTAGAGGGAGTCCTTTATTCACCTCTAACAGAGAATTATGCACTTTCAGGCACTCAGGCACTTTTTTTTTTACCATTGTATGTTGCTAACCAGGTTCCCAGCCAACGTTTTTATGCGAGTACATGTCAGATAATGGAAACAGAATTTTTTTCTGTCAACTTTCCAAATATTGACAAAACAAAATATGACAGACAATGTGGGATCTTTTTGTGTCCGTAAAGTGAATTATGTGAGAAATGTCGGTAGAAACGCTTTTATGGACAAACATTGATACAATAACCATCAAATCAAAGTAAACTTGCAGTCACACAATAACATGTTGTGTGATCCTCCCACTATGACTGCAGTTTATTACGCTACAGATTAAATAAATTATGATAAACTTCACAGGGTGGGGAAAGTGCAAGGTGATGAGCTTGATCCTCCTTTCCAATAAATATTGAGGGTCTTATTCTGTTGACTTGATCATCGACGCTTGGTTGCCTTTTGACAAAAAATGATCTTGCTCTTTTGTCCATAATAATGTCATCATGTAGGCCAGTGTTTCCCAACCCTGATCCTCGAGTACCCCCAACAATACACATTTTTATTGTACTTGGGAATGATGAGGAGGGATGATAACAAAGTAAAAGTGAGAAATAAGGCAGAGGGGGAAAGTAAGAGAGAGGCAGATAGGGAAAGATATGAATGAAGAGAGAGAAAGAGACGGTGGAAATGACAGAGAGAAATAGAGAAATAGAGAGATAGAGACCCTGGAAAGCACAGGGATGTGTGCCACGGTCACGACAGTCATGACTCATGCACAGTATTGGGGAGTAAAGCTTACTACAAGCTCTACGCAGACGCAAGGTTCAGAGTGTTGCAATGTCATTTTTTTTGTCACCAAAGGGGTGGCTCATTGCAATACGCTCTGGCATTGAACTTTGAGACACACCATATAATTTATTCCGTAGCCGTGGGGGCAGTGTAGGTGCTTGAAACCTTGATCTGATCTATAGGCTATATAGGCTATTCATCAAAGTAGCCTATTTTGCATTGATAACCAAATATAATCTCAGTGACTGTTCATAAAGTAAACCAAACAACAATAATCCACAAAAAAAAAGGTATCTTGTTTAAAAGTAATAACTAGTGATTACAGGCTATTATGAAATGGTAGAATCTGCTTTGGCCAACTAGCTAGCCATGTGCTTTGTTCTCTGTGACCAGAACATGATCAGCTAAACTATTTTTTAGCTGATATGGGAATGGATACATAAGCAGTAAATCTGATTATTTTACAAAAAGGCTAGCTAGCCAACTATGTATTTTGTTAGCCAGGCTGCCAGCTAGCCACTAATAGTAAGGGAAGGTGACTCTTCCTTGCTTTCACAAAATGAAAAGACCCCCCAAAAGTAACGCTGCTACCACCCCCTTGTGAATGGGAATGGGACCTGCGAGGATACCATGTTAGCGAAAAGTGTCCATTCACGTACGTAGATCAACAGAGTGAAGTTTGTAATAACCTCCATGGATAAACTGTAATCCAGGACCATTACCAGCTAAAATATTGTAATCAGATTACAGATATTTTTGAAAACGAGACGACAACTTCTATGATGACTTTTAAATTCAGAAAGGATGATTGCGGACAACTTTCTGTTTTCACAATGACATTCAAATCAGCATTGAAAAAAGTTGCACGTACATTTGTTCCGCCTGAGCGAGTCCACTATGATGACATGCATTCGGTGGATCGCGAGAAAAGAGCAGGAATAGGTTTTTGTAGGCTACAGTTCAAACTAAACCGTCCAATAGTGCGATTAATGTCGGCATCCGAAGATTATCCAATTTGAATACACGCTTGGAGGTAAGGACAACAGCAGTGGTGTAGCCTATGGGCGATACGGATATCACTTATTAGTTATATCTACATAGCGCACTGCTGCTCTCTCATGAGCTATTTGCGATATACGTATTGTGGTTGTGGATGGCTGTTCACAAATGTATATGTGTATTTTAACCCAATAATGGTTGAATTGAAGAAGTTTAAACTGCCTATCAATCTTTGTTTTTGCAACAAGTGGGCAAAAATGTTCTCTTGTAACATAGTGCATTGTGCAGATCCCAGCCTTTTAAAGTTTTTAGGGAGTTCGTCCCTTCTAAACTCCTCCGCGGTAATGTGCTCTATACTGTCAAAGACACGTTTAATTTAAGATAACCACGAGTGGGGCTTTTATTCTCAATCTAATTCGTGCTGACTCCAAATGTTTATTTCCATAGGGCTAACGGACACATGTTCAAACTCGCACACATTTGATGGACAGCCTAAACACCTGCAAATTATTGAGATATCAAAGTGTCAAACAAAAACTAAAATGTAAACAATAGGCCTATTGCAAATGCAGCATATGGCATTCATTTTTCACATGCAAATAGCACTTTTCAGTAGTGCTCAAAGCATGCCATTCCATCAGAGCAGCATTTTTTTTATTTTTAATTGAAGCAATGAGTCCAATCAGTCCTCCATGACAACAAAATCCTAAACAACAGAGGAGGCTAATAAATATTTTGTTTTTGGGTTATGCTCAGGTAAAACAATATGGCAAATCTATATTTCCTTATTTCTGTGTCCGATTCATGAAGATCAAGGGGTATTCAATTAATTGTAATGTATTAAAAACCGAAGTCTATCAGATGATAAACTTTGGTTTTTAATATATAATAAAGATATAGCCTAATCATATTATTATCTGTAGTGGAAAGCAGTGGGTTAGAAGAAACCTACATGACCAACCCTTTAAGTTAAATGCAACATCCATTTATGACCAGCTATATGAACTATAACATTCATTTATCCTGCAATAGATGTCGTTCAATTGGTAATATTCATTTTTGTCTTCTAATGCCTCTTAAGGGGAAAGAAATCGAAAGTAACTGAAAGTAATTTCATTATGTTACTGAGTTTGGGTAAATCCAAAAGTTATGTTACTGATTACAATTTTGGACAGGTAACTAGTAACTAACGGATTATGGTTAGAAAGTAACCTACCCAACCCTGCTCATGTCTGGTAGGTCGCTTCTCAACACGCATACCCTCTCAGACACCTAGGAGGCATCCCAAATAACACCCTATTCTCTATTTAGTATACTACTTTTCAAAAGTAACGGAATATATATGGAATAGGGTGCCATTTGGGACGCAAATTACAGTACACACATGTTTATCACTGGTGTAGTCTACATTCCCGTGCCCCTGCACTTCTACAGTAGTTCCCCCACTCCCCGCATGTACAGTAGACATTCATATCCTACTGGCAAAATGCCCTCATCATATTTCTGTATATATTATGTTGTGTCCTATTCTAATTAAATTCCATATGTTTTCCTCCGACTCATAGAGATGCCGACTCCTCCACGGCATGCAAACTAGAACGCAGTGAGAAAAAAAACTAAAACACTGTTAGAACCATTAGCAGGTCAAGCAACGGTCATTGTTCATTGCTTCCTTATATGATTATTTTTTTCAAGAGGTCGAAGGAACAATAGCAGCAACTTGCTAGCTGCTGTCAGGTGTGCGACTAGGGGCGGCTAGGACTCGAACCATAACAAGGCGGGGTTACTGTATGTTTTGCGCCTCAGTGAAAACAAGAACAACACAGCCAGACCTGGATTTAAATATTATTCGAAATCATGTCAAATACTTTATCTGTGCTAGATTGAGCATCCCTGGCTTAATGGACCAATAGAATAGTCCCAAAACGGCAAACCCCACCAATCTGGCACTCCAGGCAGGCTAATGCAAAGTACTTTAAAGATTCCAAATAATATTTGAACCCAGGTTTGTCTGTGTAAAAGCCCACAAAAAACCCTCACAGCACTTATCCATTTGGATAAGCTTGTCCTTGTCCCACGATGGGACAAGGACAACCCGGCCGGCCAAACCCCCCCCCCCCCTAACGCGGACGACGCTGGGCCAATTGTGCGCCGCCTGGAATTTAACCAGGAGCTGCACTGCCCTTTTTTGTCAATTCTCCCGCTACTCCATTTTCATATCAGGCGACCCCCATGTTTGGGAACCTCAGTATTAGTGTGTGTGAGGGAGGATTTCAACAAATATGTTTAGATATATATGTTTATATTGCCATGGATATTTAGGTTAGATTTTTTTTATTTTACTAGGCAAGTCAGTTAAGAACAAATTCTTATTTTCAATGACGGCCTAGGAACAGTGGGTTAACTGCCTGTTCAGGGGCAGAACGACAGATTTGTACCTTGTCAGCTCGGGGGTTTGAACTTGCAACCTTCCGGTTCCTAGTCCAACACTCTAACCACTAGGCTACCCTGCCACACCAATGATTGATTGGAGGCTCAAAGGGAAATATGGTGTTGTTATAACGCATTATATTAAATTACAGACAGATTACAGATACAGTGATTTTGGTGATATATTATTCTATGAACGTAATAATTATTTTAAGGAACTCAAGTATTAATACAAAAATAGGATTTTCTACAGCTACGGTGCTTTCGGAAAGTATTCAGACCCTTTGACTTTTCCACATTTTGTTCAGTTACAGCCCTATTCTAAAATGGATTTAATAAAAATCCTCAAGCGAAAACAGGTTTTTAGAAATGTTTGCTAATTTAAAATTTAGAAAATACTGAAATATCACAATTACATAAGTATTCAGACCCTTTGCTATGAGACTCGAAATTGAGCTCAGGTGCATCTTGTTTCCATTGATCGTCCTTGAGACGTTTCTACAACTTGATTGCAGTCCAGCTGTGGTAGATTCAATTGATTGGACATGATTTGGAAAGGTGCACATCTGTCTATATAAGGTCCCACTGCTGGTTGTGCATGTCAGAGGTCGAAGGACTTGTCCGTATAGCTCCTTGACAGGATTGTGTCGAGGCATAGATCCGGGGAAGGGTACCAAAACATTTCTGCAGTATTGAATGTCCCCAAGAACACAGTGACCTCCATCATTCTTAAATGGAAGAAGTTTTGAACCCCAAGAGTCATCCAAGAGCTGGCCGCGTGGCAAAACTAGGCAATCGGGGGAGAATGGCCTTGGTCAGGGAGGTGAACAAGAAACCGATGGTTACTCTGACAGTGCTCTTGAGTTCCTCTGTGGAGATGGGAGAACCTTCCAGAAGGACAACCATCTCTGCAGCACTCCACCAGGCTTTTATGGTAGAGTGGGCAGACGGAAGCCACTCCTCAGTAAAAGGCATTTGACAGCCCGCTTGGAGTTTGCCAAAAGGCACCTAAAGACTCTCAGACCATGAGAAACAAGATTCTCTGGTCTGATGAAAACAAGATTCAACTCTTTGGCCCGAATGCCAAGCGTCACGTCTGGAGGAAACCTGGCACCATCCCTACGGTGAATCATGGTGTTGGCAGCTACATGCTGTGTTTTATTTTTTCAGGGACTGAGAGACCAGTTAGGATCGAGGGAAAGATGAACAGAACAAAGTACAGAAAGATCCTTGATGAAAACATGCTCCAAAGCACTGAGGGCTTCAGACTGGGGTGAAGGTTCACCTACCAACAGGTCAACGACCCTAAGCACACAGCCAAGACAACACAGGAGTGGATTCGGGACAAGTCTCTGAATGTCCTTGAGTGTCCCAGCCAGAGCCTATACTTGAACCCGATCGAACATCTCTGGAGATACCTGAAAATAGCTGTGCAGCAACACTACCCATCCAACCTGACAGAGCTTGAGAGTATCTGCAGAGAAGAATGGGAGAAACTCCCCAAATACAGGTGTGCCAAGCTTGTAGAGTCATACCCAAGAAGACTCGAGGTTGTAATTGTTGCCAAAGGTGTTTCAACAAAGTACTGATTAAACGGTCTGAATACTTATATATTAAAAACATATTTTTTTTAAATTAGAAAAACACATTTAATAATCTATTTTTTGCTTTGTCATTATGGTGTGTGTGTTGATTTATGAGGGGAAAACAACTATTTGATTAATTTTAGAATAAGGCTGTAACCTAACAAAATGTGGAAAAAGTCAAAGTGTCTGAATACTTTCCGAAGGTACTGTATATAACTTAGCATTCTTTCTTTCATCCAGTTGACCTCAGGTGATTGTTTTGTGTACCAGGTAGGTGAAAGGTAATTTGTGAAACACACACACACACATACACACACACACACACACACACACACACACACACACACACACACACACACACACACACACACACACACACACACACACAGTCTTGTACAACTAACCTTGTTTGGACACACAATTCAGTCCCATCTAAAATCCTATTTTCCCTAACACCTAACCCTAACCTGTAATATTACCCTAACCTTAACCCTAACATTAACCGAAAAACCTAGCCTTAAACCTAATCCTAAACCTAGCTCCTAACCCTTAATGAAATTTTAACCCTAACACTAATTCTAACCTTAACCCTAAACCCCCTAGAAATAGCATTTGACTTCGTGGGGACTAACAAAATATCCCCAGTTGGTCCAATTTTTGTTTGTTTACTATTCTTGTGAGGACTTCTGGTTGTTAAACACACACACACACACACACACACACACACACACACACACACACACACACACACACACACACACACACACACACATCCCAGGCCAGAGTGTGTGTGTGTGTTGGTGAGCAGTCAGTTGTAACAGAGTGATCCCGTCCCCTCTCTGTGACCCAGGTCACCACATTCACTGCTATCTACACTCTACTCCTGAACCCAATGGAGCGGACCTTTTTTATTTCACCACCGGCCCTCGCAAAGGTATCATCTAACACCACACTAATGACACAGAACAGTTAAGAGGCTGCTTAGAGACTCTCAAAGCCTCTTAACCACCAATCTTCAGAGCACAAGCATTAAGATATCGTCCTTATTAACCATTGATGAGATAAAATGCCCCCCCTCCCACCCTCATTTGATGTGCAAACACCTCTGAATCAATGTGATACCTTTCAATTAGGTCCTACATTAACAGCAGCGTCAACTGCGGGCCATAATAAAGGTTCATCGCAGCGAGTCAATCTATCAATGTAGACAGGTGAGGTGAGGAGGTCGAAAGATGCGGTTTACGGCTCTAAGAGACTGAAATAGCTCTCAGACTAAAGAGGGACTTAAAGAACCATTGTTTTCTTCAGATAAACTCCCAGGGTGGATATCTGTCAGACAGCGTGCACACAAACTCAGCGAGGTTTGACTAGTTCTTTCCGCTAAATACTGTTGTTTGCACACCTCTCCATAAGAGACAGCGGCAGACACACACACACACACACCCCATGGTTGTAAGCTGCCCCATGTACTCATCTCTTGTTGTGTGTACTTCCTTACTTCCTTCTGTCATCGAGACTTAGCTTTGCGCCGGTTAACCAAGTACTAATGGAGGGCAAATTCTGGGCCTAACCATTAACAGTGTAATTGTGTTTGGACAGGTCAATACAAGGGAATGGCATTTATGGCTGGGCCCCCCATTTTAATGTGGTTCAGATAAGGAGGAACATATGGAAATAAGGTAGATGTACACTGTAACAGAAAACTGTAAATTAAATTAAACTGTCATTTTTTGTATTATCAACAGTAAAATACTTTGAAATGTTTTACTGCAGCATACTGTAAATTATGGTGCATTGTGCATAAATGTTTTGGGTGAGATATAATTTCTGCATTTCGAATGGTACTGTAATTCCACCCCACAGAATACAGTACTGTATCTTTGGAGCACCAAAACATATTTTGACCGCTAGTGGATGCATGGTATTGTTGTTTCTGGCTCATAAAATGTATTTTGAGGCGTGCCTTGTAAAAGGCCATATTTGTTGCACCCGTGAGTGAGAATGCTGTACCAATTTAACTTCTATACGTTTACAGTGCCTCATCAATTTAAAATGTGTAGGGGACAATTTGGCGTGTCATTAAGTCTTAGACTTTAAATGGTTGAGCATTTTGCCATGTCCTTTTGGCCTGTTTTGACCTGTACTCGCTGCCTTTGTTAAGGCTTTTAGAAGTGCGGGTGATATAAAACGGCATTCATTAATATGTAGTAATAGGGAAACAATGCTTCCTGTAGCATTGAGGTTTTCCAGCCAATTGTGTCTCAAATAGGTTCCACCCTCGAGGCTTTAATCAAATTATTATAGATGATGTCCCACACTCTATACCGCATGCGCAGCGTAGCCTTTTTCTCTTATACCAAACCAATCAGGTGTTTTTTTTTTACAAAACACCTGATTGACCATTGATCATGTGCTTCTGATAAAGTGATACAGGCATAGGCACACTGCTTAGCGATTTCAACGCACGCCTCGGAGCTCCAGTATCAAACGTAACATCAATTTGAATATGCTGTAATGTTTGTACATCCCTTGTAATTACAGTAAATAGTGTGAAAATACACACCCTCAACAAATTTCATTAATTCAGCCATTAATTCATTAATTCATTTCAATTGCGGTAGCATTGACTTTTAATGTTTTTTTTTACAGTATAATACAGTCAATTTTACAGTATTGTACTGTCATGACACAGTACTTGATTTGATACCTTATTTATATTACAGTAGGTGTGCTGTAATTTCAAATACAGCATTTCACTTGCCACCGAGCTGCCAGTAAGTTACTGTCAAAATCATGGTAACCTGTTTTCTGTGTAAGGTTGATGCTATCTTACCTGTTTTTGATGATAAACAATGAATGGACATGCCCCCCCCCCCCCTCCTGACATTGCTTGTTCTGACATTGGTAGTTCTGAAAGGTTCAATCTCTTGTTTCTTATTTTTTTCCCTTGGGATTATTTGTATGTGACAAATAAACTGATTTGATCTTAAACATGACATTATAGCTTCATAGAGCACTTATCAATTTGAACCTCTAAAATGTTTTTCAATCACATAATTTGTGCAACCCCATAGATATACAGTGATATTATGTTATTGCAGAGCAAGATATGAACGGTGTGTGTGTGTGTATTATGGCCATGTGCTAAATACAGTTTGCATAACGTATAATGGCACTCTAACTCACAAGCCGATCATTAACCCATTAGACCAACAGGTCACGAAAGGTGAAATCCTAGTGACCAGGGAGAATTCTCACTCCCATGTGAGTGTTTGAGCACTTACAGTAAAGCATAACACACACACACATGCAACACACGCACATACATGCATATACACACTTCCGCGCAAGCATGCACTCATGCACAGACTCACACACACACACACACACACACACTTCTTCTTTGTGAGAGATCTCCAATGCCAATCCCCTTCACTCTGTGCATCATGCTTCTGAATAAAGCATTGCAGACAAGAACAGACAGCTCCTTCTACCATTGGCATTAAAGGGCCATTCTTAAACGTGATGCCTTAGACACCATGCCATTAAAATGTCATGAAGGTTGAATGGCTCCTGTTTGTTTTGGCCCAGATCAATCTGCGTTGTGCAAAGGCTCACTCAAGTCTATTCCTTCCTTCTCTTCATGGCACTGAACCCAACCTTTAGAAAAAGTTTTGGAAGTTATTCCAATATAGAAGATTCTTCTTTGATTAAGCGACAGCAAAACGATATCATCTATTTCAACTTCATCAAATCAATGTTGTAGATTTAACTCTGAAAGTGTAAAGTGTAAAACATTTTCAATTCACATGAGTCCCACTGAACTGTTCTTAAAATAACTATTTTGAAAGTGTTAAAGATTTTTCTCTGTTGCAGTGTTCCCCATTTTACTCTTAAAGTGTTCAAAGTAACTCATGTTTGCATAGCTCTACTGTAGAGTAATTAACAACACCTAAAGTGTCAAACATAACATTTGATTTAGAGTAAATTGGACTCACATTGCTTAGTGCTGACGCTGTTACACTTTCTTCGGTGTAAGAAATTAACAACTGTAGTGTTACAGTAAATCATTTTGGGGTGACGTTTTAACACTGTATGTTGTAAAGTCTAATTAGCATATTTCCCAGGGTATGTTTTCTTTTTGAGTAAATTGTAGAGTTAACACCCATGACTGTATTTGTTAGTGACAAAGACATGGCTGTTTAAATTATTTCCTTTTCAAGGCCCATTGCTTCCACCCCTGCGAGTTTCTTGTCGAATGTTATCATTGACAATATCTATGACACTATATCATAAGGCCTTACTTATTGGCCTAGTTTTACCCTAACACAGTGGTGTTAGGAAACTCCTGGTTTACAGGCCAAATCAGGAATACAAGTCACGTTATGCTGGCTTGCAAAGTGATGTGTAATTCCTTGGTACAGATCTAAATTTACTGGGGGGAGGGGGTGGTCCAACTCAAAGTGTCAGAAAAAAAATGCACCCCCCTCCCCAATGTTAAAACTATTTTCACATGACCCTCCTATTGTACTGTAAAATTAATTGAACACCCTCCCTCCTCATAGAATTAACTAAAAATAATGTTTACCACCACAAATAACAATAACTGTGTTTATAAACGTGGATATCGACTTTGTCACTTCAGCATGCTTTTGTGGCACAGTTGATGCCACACAGGGCTACGGACCAGAAGGTTGAGGGTTTGCTGACCACCTGTTTTATTATACTACGATTTATTACACTACAATTACACAGAACCAGCTGTAGACAATAATCAGATAGGGGGAAATCAGATTTTCAACATTTTGATGCCATATTTATAATTATATAAAATATATGCAATTTTCCACCAACAGGTTTCTGTGCCAAATTGCCTGTAGTCGGTATGCGTTGCATATTGTTTGTGTGGTGCACACAAACAATATGCAACGCATACCGACTACAGGCAATTTAATATAATGGTTTGCGTTTTCAACATCCCAATTAATAGACTATTTCAATTTTGACAAACAGAAAATACATCCCTCCCTAAGTTGTAGGCTTGCCCAGTATCAATGGCTTGGTTTGACAATCTCAAATCAAATCAAAGTTTATTTGTCACGTGCGCCAAATACAACAGGTGTAGTTACAGTGAAATGCTTACTTACAGGCTCTAACCAATAGTGCAAAAAAGGTATTAGGTGAACAATAGGTAAGTAAAGAAATAAAACAACAGTAAAAAGACAGGCTATATACAGAAGCGAGGCTACATACAGACACCGGTTAGTCAGGCTGATTTGAGGTGGTATGTACATGTAGATATGGTTAAAGTGACTATGCATATATGATGAACAGAGAGTAGCAGTAGCATAAAAGAGGGGTTGGCGGGTGATGGGTGGTGGGACACAATGCAGATAGCCCGGTTAGCCAATGTGCGGGAGCACTGGTTGGTCGGCCCAATTGAGGTAGTATGTACATGAATGTATAGTTAAAGTGAATATGCATATATGATAAACAGAGAGTAGCAGCAGCGTAAAAAAATAGGGGTTGGGGGGGGGGGGGGGGTACACAATGCAAATAGTCCTGGTAGCCATTTGATTACCTGTTCAGGAGTCTTATGGCTTGGGGGTAAAAACTGTTGAGAAGCCTTTTTGTCCTAGACTTGGCACTCCGGTACCGCTTACCATGCGGTAGTAGAGAGAACAGTCTATGACTGGGGTGGCTGGGGTCTTTGACAATTTTTAGTGCCTTCCTCTGACACCCCCTGTTGTCGAGATTCTGGATGTCAGGCAGCTTAGCCCCAGTGATGTACTGGGCTGCACACACTACCCTCCGATGTTGCAACTGTAGAACCTTTTGAGGATCTCAGGACCCATGCCAAATCTTTTTAGTTTCCTGAGGGGGAATAGGCTTTGTCGTGCCCTCTTCATGACTGTCTTGGTGTGTTTGGACCATTCTAGTTTGTTGTTGATGTGGACACCAAGGAACTTGAAGCTCTCAACCTGCTCCACTACAGCCCTGTCTCGTCGTTGTTGGTGATCAGGCCTACCACTGTTGTGTCGTCTGCAAACTTAATGATAGTGTTGGAGTCGTGCCTGGCCATGCAGTCATGGGTGAACAGGAAGTGCAGGAGGGGACTGAGCATGCACCCCTGGGAGCTCCAGTGTTGAGGATCAGCGTGGAAGATGTGTTGCTACCTACCCTCACCACCATCTCTGAATTTCAATAAACTTTTTGGTGTTATGTAACAGATGTCTCTTTTCATTCATCGATTGGCAATTTGGATTGATTGATTTATTTCATTTGTCAGTAAAAAGAATACATATATACATAAATATTTGTTTTTAAGTGACCGGGATGGCACAATAAAGTCGGGGACTTATTTCCATTGTGGTTCCATTCCATTTTTAATAAATCTAAATGACAATTAGATACTGTAGATACAAATTTCAGAGATAGAGACAAAAAGATGTTCAACCTCCAGATGAGTATGAGGGGGGAGATTGAGTGAAATTCTTACAAGCTTGTTTGGCTGTTAGCTTATTCTTTAGATGTTTGGGGCTCCTGGTGAACAATGATGTGCAGGCATAATCAAGTGGACTAGCGCACTTGCGTAGTCTTTAGGGTGTCTTTAGCTAGATTTCCATCCAATTGGCAACAGATTTACTTGTGAATGTTCTAAAATCTTCATAAAAACAATGTGCCATTTCAGATTCCTTTTGGAAAATGTAACACCGGACAACATGACAGGGAAGATTTTAATTTACTGGACATTTGTGAAATTTTAAGGACATCCATATGCATTCAGGTCCAACCTGGAGCAGCCAGCGCCATTAATAAACAAGGGATGTTGGGCAAATAAGCCACATTGACGTGTCCTTAAATAAATATATACAGTAGAGGTATTTGATACACTGCCGATTTTGCAGGTTTCCCTACTTACAAAGCATGTAGAGGTCTGTAATTTTTATCATAGGTACACTTCAACTGTGAGAGACGGAATCTAAAACAAAAACCCAGAAAATCACATTGTATGATTTTTAAGTAATTCATTTGCATTTTATTGCATGACATAAGTATTTGATACATCAGAAAAGCAGAACTTAATATTTGGTACAGAAACCTTTGTTTGCAATTACAGAGATCATACGTTTCCTGTAGTTCTTGACCAGGTTTGCACACACTGCAGCAGGGATTTTGGCCCACTCCTCCATACAGACCTTCTCCAGATCCTTCAGGTTTCGGGGCTGTCGCTGGGCAATACGGACTTTCAGCTCCCTCCAAAGATTTTCTATTGGGTTCAGGTCTGGAGACTGGCTAGGCTACTCCAGGACCTACCTTGAGATGCTTCTTACGGAGCCACTTCTTAGTTGCCCTGGCTGTGTGTTTCGGGTTGTTGTCATGCTGGAAGACCCAGCCACGACCCATCTTCAATGCTCTTACTGAGGGAAGGAGGTTGTTGGCCAAGATCTCACGATACATGGCCCCATCCATCCTCCCCTCAATACGGTGCAGTCGTCCTGTCCCCTTTGCAGAAAAGCATCCCCAAAGAATGATGTTTCCACCTCCATGCTTCACGGTTGGGATGGTGTTGTTGGGGTTGTACTCATCCTTCTTTTTCCTCCAAACACGGCGAGTGGAGTTTAGACCAAAAAGCTCTATTTTTGTCTCATCAGACCACATGACCTTCTCCCATTCCTCCTCTGGATCATCCAGATGGTCATTGGCTAACTTCAGACGGGCCTGGACATGCGCTGGCTTGAGCAGGGGGACCTTGCGTGCGCTGCAGGATTTTAATCCATGACTGCGTAGTGTGTTACTAATGGTTTTCTTTGAGACTGTGGTCCCAGCTCTCTTCAGGTCATTGACCAGGTCCTGCCGTGTAGTTCTGGGCTGATCCCTCACCTTCCTCATGATCATTGATGCCCCACGAGGTGAGATCTTGCATGGAGCCCCAGACCGAGGGTGATTGACCGTCATCTTGAACTTCTTCCATTTTCTAATAATTGCGCCAACAGTTGTTGCCTTCTCACCAAGCTGCTTGCCCATTGTCCTGTAGCCCATCCCAGCCTTGTGCAGGTCTACAATTTTATCCCTGATGTCCTTACACAGCTCTCTGGTTTTGGCCGTTGTGGAGAGGTTGGAGTCTGTTTGATTGAGTGTGTGGACAGGTGTCTTTTATTCAGGTAAGGAGTTCAAACATGTGCAGTTAATACAGGTAATGAGTGGAGAACAGGAGGGCTTCTTCAAGAAAAACTAACAGGTCTGTGAGAGCTGGAATTCTTACTGGTTGGTAGGTGATCAAATACTTATGTCATGCAATAAAATGCAAATTCATTACTTAAAAATCATACAATGTGATATGTAGCCTATACAGTGCCTTGCGAAAGTATTCAGCCCCCTTGAACTTTGCGACCTTTTGCCACATTTCAGGCTTCAAACATAAAGATATAAAACTGTATTTTTTTGTGAAGAATCAACAACAAGTGGGACACAATCATGAAGTGGAACGACATTTATTGGATATTTCAAACTTTTTTAACAAATCAAAAACTGAAAAATTGGGCGTGCAAAATTATTCAGCCCCCTTAAGTTATTACTTTGTAACGCCACCTTTTGCTGCGATTACAGCTGTAAGTCGCTTGGGGTATGTCTCAGTATCAGTTTTGCACATCGAGAGACTGACATTTTTTCCCATTCCTCCTTGCAAAACAGCTCGAGCTCAGTGAGGTTGGATGGAGAGCATTTGTGAACAGCAGTTTTCAGTTCTTTCCACAGATTCTCAATTGGATTCAGGTCTGGACTTTGACTTGGCCATTCTAACACCTGGATATGTTTATTTTTGAACCATTCCATTGTAGATTTTGCTTTATGTTTTGGATCATTGTCTTGTTGGAAGACAAATCTCCGTCCCAGTCTCAGGTTATTTGCAGACTCCATCAGGTTTTCTTCCAGAATGGTCCTGTATTTGGCTCCATCCATCTTCCCATCAATTTTAACCATCTTCCCTGTCCCTGCTGAAGAAAATCAGGCTCAAACCATGATGCTGCCACCACCATGTTTGACAGTGGGGATGGTGTGTTCAGCTGTGTTGCTTTTACACCAAACATAATGTTTTGCATTGTTGCCAAAAAGTTCAATTTTGGTTTCATCTGAACAGCGCACCTTCTTCCACATGTTTGGTGTGTCTCCCAGGTGGCTTGTGGCAAACTTTAAACGACAATTTTTATGGATATCTTTAAGAAATGGCTTTCTTCTTGCCACTCTTCCATAAAGGCCAGATTTGTGCAATATACGACTGATTGTTGTCCTATGGACAGAGTCTCCCACCTCAGCTGTAGATCTCTGCAGTTCATCCAGAGTGATCATGGGCCTCTTGGCTGCATCTCTGATCAGTCTTCTCCTTGTATGAGCTGAAAGTTTAGAGGGACGGCCAGGTCTTGGTAGATTTGCAGTGGTCTGATACTCCTTCCATTTCAATATTATCGCTTGCACAGTGCTCCTTGGGATGTTTAAAGCTTGGGAAATATTTTTGCATCCAAATCCTGCTTTAAACTTCTTCACAACAGTATCTCGGACCTGCCTGGTGTGTTCCTTGTTCTTCATGATGCTCTCTGCACTTTTAACGGACCTCTGAGACTATCACAGTGCAGGTGCATTTATACGGAGACTTGATTACACACAGGTGGATTGTATTTATCATCATTAGTCATTTAGGTCAACATTGGATCATTCAGAGATCCTCACTGAACTTCTGGAGAGAGTTTGCTGCACTGAAAGTAAAGGGGCAGAATAATTTTGCACGCCCAATTTTTCAGTTTTTGATTTGTTAAAAAAGTTTAAAATATCCAATAAATGTCGGTCCACTTCATGATTGTGTCCCACTTGTTGTTGATTCTTCACAAAAAAATATCTTTAATAATAATAATCTTTATGTTTGAAGCCTAAAATGTGGCAAAAGGTCGCAAAGTTCAAGGGGGCCGAATACTTTCGCAAGGCACTGTATAAAGGAAGAGAAGCTCAGGCCTAACCCCAGAGAAATAGAGATATGCCAGTGGCATGCTATGACACTGACATGCATTTCTTTGTCAGATGGCTACTGCAACGAGTGCTGACATGCAACTACAGTGCCTTGCGAAAGTATGCAGACCCCCCCCCCCCCCCCCGGCTTAGACAGGGCTTAGACTGTAATGGGTTAATTTCACTCGTACAGAGTGAATTTAACTCCTGAATCAAAGACAGAAATGTTACACTGAAAAGTCAACACTGGCCAATTTGCTGTGCAAAATGTAGTTGTTCTTTATGCTGACATGGGGAATGGAGGTGGGTGCATGTGGGGTTTGGGGGATCTAGAGTTAAATTGGGCTAGAAGGAACCCTTCGTCGTTCTGACAGACTTGGCCTGAGAGGGTGGCGAGGGGTTTGTACTGTATATTTTCCGAGCAAGGCAGCTAGCTGTGTGTGTGTGCATGTGTGTGTGTGTGTGTGTGTGTGCAGGGTTTGTGTGATGGTGGGTGATCTAAGTGTGTGTGTGTGTGTGTGTGTGTGTGTGTGTGTGTGTGTGTTTGAGGACCACCCATAGGCTGCTCCTCTCGGTGAAGCCTGGGTATGGCCTAATTGAGGGCCCTGTGTGAGAGGTGGTTTTGTGGTGGGGACACCTGTGAACTCAGATGTGGGCTGTCACCAAAACCTCAAGACGGACTTTGCTTCGGCACGGTGAAATGGCTTCCAGCTTCCTCAGACAGAAGGAAATCTCTGACATCTGTTTCTTATGCTGGTTAAAGTACAATGTAAAAAGAGAACGAAATCTAAATACTGTTTAAACTCCTGTAAAAATGTGACCTATTCCGAAATAAAAAGGGCAAAAAAATGTCCCCATGCAAAAATGTTATCCGGTTTTGAAGCTTTCGAGGGGAGAGGATTTGGTGTTGGAATCCATTCCTGCCCCACATACAGGCCCTGTGGATGAAATATATCGGTGAAGCTCTTTACTGGATAGCCAACTGGATATAAATGGTGGTTCAATCTCTCTCGGCAGTGGTCTCGAGGCGTTATCGGGGGTTTGAGGCGTTTTACCTCATGCAGACACCAATAAATCTGTCACCCCGAGAAGATCCGTCTCTCGCCTGCTGGAGGGAACAAATTGTGTCTTTCGGGGGAGGGAGCGAGGAGAGTGGGGTGAGGAGTGGGGGTGAGAGAAGTGACCTGTCAGCCTTCCCCATTCATCATCCGGACAAAATGGCTCCCGCATCTTTTCCGCTGACCAGGGAGAACATCCTGTCGTAAGCAAGTTTAGGAAAGACGTTGAAACCTCCGTCTCCAATCCTTTCCCCCTCATCAATATTCCCAAAGATTTGCAAAAAAAAAAAAACTGTGATGTTTTTGGCCCCAAAATCAAAATGTTTCTGTCTTTTTCTCACACTGTGTATTCTCCTGAGTAGTAACAGTGGCCAGGGAATCTGCTTACATGCAATTGGTATTTGAGAAGAAAAAAAACAGTGGAAAGTTTGTGTATGAAGTTATTGAAGTGAATTTGGACCAACAGGGGGGATCGTGTGTGGTATTTATAGAATGTGGTGCTGAGGCTACTCAAAACCATTTTTATAACAGGCCCTGATCGGGAGATGTATGGCCGAATGTAGCTATATAAAAGTTGGCTTGTAACAGACCACATTAATAAAGTACCTCCAAGTTAAAATGGTCAAATGTGGGGCTTTAGCAGCCAACAACCTGACAAAGAACTCCCCTCGAGACTACGGTTGGCATTTGAAGAGTTTGGCAGGATTCTGAGGGACACGCATAGGGTGTCTCACACACATGTACACACATACACAAACTCACAAGCACACACACACACAATCACTCACATTTCAAAGTGTCATTCATAAACTGGCATGTAGAGCATAACAAAATTCAGATTTCATTGTGAAACCTGGATTAAAAACATTTAAATGAAACAGCAATGTTTGGCAGACAGGCTTAAAGAAATCACCAGAATAATTCAACAACTTAACTAGGGAGGTGTTTGCTTATTTTCTCTTGGTTTCTGCATGACAGCACAATAGAAAATGTCAGTTTCTGTTTAGTCAAAGGGGTTCCAACTGCACTATCACATTTCCTATCATAAAAAAAAGCAGGATATGACAAGTAAACTAATCCAAAAATCCAAAACGGGCCACTTTGAATCCCCCTGGGAATACACATTTGTTTGCCTTCAATGAGTCTCATCTCATTCACCATATACACACACGTGCACGCAGACTTACACGCAACCCCCCCAAATGCAGACACTCATCGATTACTATTTTTGAGTCAGCGTAATAATTCATGCTATAAAATATTCACGGTTCGGCTAAGTCCATCTGCTGTGGCCATAATAATGTAGAGTGTACTTTGTTTTCAATAAGACAAGTAGACTAATGTGCATATTGAGCTATTACAAAGCTCAATATCAGAAGCACTATTGCTACTACTACAACAATCACTACTACTAACTATACAGTACGATTCCTAAGTACTGATGCGGCCAAATATATTGGCACCCATGCACAATTCACAAATTCTTCTAATAATAAGTTGAAATATTTGGTGTTCACACGTGTATTTGTTTGATTTACAACAGCACGGGACCCAATAAAATAAAACAAATCAAAACGTCAAAGTTCAATTATTATTAAGCTAAATTATTATTAACAATACAAATGAATTTGGTTGGGGGCCAGTGATTCACGTTTATATGTAATTGATCTTAGCTGTGATAAGTTGCAGGTGCCTACAGGGGACCAGTTTTGAAAAGAGAAAACAGAACATTCTGCTCCATTGCACCCCATTGTAAAGTGCAAGGGTGCCAATATTTTTGACCGCATCTCCTTTGCTACTACAGACAATAACAATAGCACTATTCAAATCACCGTGGCCAAAGTTGATGTTCAATTATTATAAAAATAACATGCAGTACCAGCACAATACTATCTTTACTCCAGTACTAGCATCTTTACTCCATTTAAATATTTATTTAACATTTTCCCCATCCCGTTCACACCACTATGCAATGGAAGGCAGATGAAGATGTGGCTTTCCACACGGTGTGGAGTCATGCATTCAATCCTCCCTCGCATGATGATGAATGGGCCATCCACCAATGGCTGTCAATAAGACCATATACAGGAAATAAACAGAACCTTTTTTCAATGGCAGGTATCTTGGCAGATAAATCATAGTAACAGCCAATAATAAATGGATCATGCTTCTATGTTTTTAAACCCAGTGGAAGCTGTATTGAATGGGGAACCTTGTGTGTGGGAGAAAATAGACCTTTATTGATCAGAAACAACAGAGGAGGAGGGGAGGGGGGGGGGAACGTCTGACATCCAGGAAAATGATGTTCTCACCAGATTTTTTTATAGACTCCCCAGCGCAGTAAATTCAAATGGTAGGGCTCGGTTTAAATAGATGGCGCGATAATGATGCCATTAGACAAAATATACTGTGGTGTGTGTGTGTGTGTGTGTGTGTGCTCATTTCACTAAGCCACTCACCTCTTTGAGAGGATGGCAGATGATTATAACTGCCTTCATATTTCAGGGCGATCTTTCAGAATGAGAAAAGTAGAATCAAAAATCCATTCAGTGTGTCAAAATGCTCTTGAAAAAGCAGGCAAGCATATCTCTATTTCTATTTCACAGTATACAATTTAAAATGAAACTGAAATCGAAATGTTTCAAAAAACATCTCCATCCGCCCATATTCATTTCCAGAATTGTGGTGATTGAAATAACAAAAAATGTAAAAATGTATTTGCTCAGTCTTACATGCCAGATGCAAATTCCGAAAAGGATTTCTCTCTTTTTTTTCATCTCGTTCTCACTCCGGTCCTGCACGAAACATCAAGTTACAGACTGGGTACAGGACCAATTTAAACACTCCGGGTCTGCAGCTGAACGCTGGCTGCAGCGGTGTGGTCTCCAAAATACTTTGTCTGTGGCCAGACAATTAAGGATTAAGGTGTGGCGATAGGAAGAATGTGGAAACTAGATCTGTGCGGCCAGGGAGAGCCCACACCCTTACTGCTGCTGGAGATTGGGCTTCCTGCAGATGCCACATGCACCCCGAGACACAAGCCTGCCAAACAGTCAGTCGGCCAGCCAGGCAGCCGGGCCTTATAGCTTTGCTCTATTGTTCAGCTCCCTTTAGGCAGACCTACAGGGCCAGGGGCGATGGGGGAGAGAGAGTATCCCAGTACATACCCCCTTCCCCTCCATCTCCACCCCAGCACCCCCCACCTCTGTAACCTGTGGGACACCAATGGGAACCTATCCGTCAAAGCAGATGACATTCGACTCTTCCTGTCGGGAGGCCTTGTTTTGCACTGTACGCCACCCTATAGAGACAGATTTGTGTCTGACAACATATATTTCATTAGGACATACTGTCGCAGTGTCTATTTCCACTGTTCGGAGGAGGAAAATCTAGAATTGTGCATTCTCTTAGGACATAAGACTTGATTTGGTTTAATGTATTAAAAATAAAAGGGGAATTAGTGATTTGATGATAGTATGTGAAAACTGGCAGGCATATGACGGATTTAAAGACAGGAAGTGGAGCAAGAGGTTGAGCTGAACTAGACCTCAAAAGTTCACGCACACGACATGCATCCTCTACACCAAATCTGTTTTTGTGTTTTCAGGGTTTCAGGGATTATCAGATTAATATTTCAGTATCATTTCAGTTCAATATAATTTCAATTTAATTTCAGTATAATTTCAGTATCTCATCAGACATTTGAATATCCTCTACATGAGGACAAACTAACTAAAAAGAGAAAAGATATTAAACTGACTATACTGAGAAAATGTAAGAATATATGGTTGTATTCTATCATGTGGCCAGTAATCTTTTACAGACAAATCCTCTGTGTCGACTAACTTATGATCCATGTAAACTATTTACTCCATTTATTATGCAATTAAATCAATTATCATGGATGAGAGGGGATCAAATCTCCAAGAAATCATTGCAACAACTGGCCAATATTACTGCCTGGATGGCGAATGGAGAGATTGGGAGAGACAGATAGAGCCATTCCTCAAAATAAGTGAAGTGGCTTGACTAGCGCTGAGATAGACCTAGTGATAATGGCCCTGTTTACCTTGACTTCCAACAGGCTCCAGATCAGTGCAGGTAGGTATCACTCTCACTGGCAAGCAGTCCGTCTGTCCACGTGTCCATGTGTCTGTGTCCATCTGTCCATGTGTGTGGTGTGGAGCAGCTGCAGGTGGCTGTGGTGATGGGTGTGAAGGCTGAAGAGAGAAGGAGAAGAGAACCAGGGCAGCCGTCAGAACTCATTTTTCTTAGCGGTTATGTGAATTGCTAAATGCAATGCTTAATATCCCTATTCAATCTTAAACTGGTAAGAAAATATTGCTGGAAAAGTTAAAAACACAGTTACAGATTTGAGTTTCTCTGTTTTTTACCTCCAACATTGTTTCCTTGAGCCCAAACAACATCAACAAAAGAAGAAAGGTAGTTTCGTCATAACGGATTTGAGTGAATACAAATAGTATAATTTTATTGTGGATCTTGGGGGAATTTCCAGTACAGTATATCAGAGAAAATCATTATCACAACTGATAATTCCTTATAACAATTTACAATACAGCAGAACCTAAATAGCAACCACTCTCCCAAGTACTCTTCCCAGTATTTGGTCCTGAATTAAGTTGTTTAAGGGGAACACAGACAGACGCGCAGACAGACCTTGGGTATGTAGCTGCTGCTACTGTCGTGGATGAAAACTGGGGGGGATGAGAGGAAGGCATGGGGGTAAGGAATTTCCTGACGCGACTCTATCAATATGTTTAACATGTCCTCCCTGTTTTACTATCAGTCCACAGGGCTCTCCCCCTCTCCTTCCACGTCACTCCTTCCCAACATAAAACACATCATCATGTCTTCTTTTCTGCCCCAGCTTGCAAAGACGTTGACAATGCTTCAGGCGTGGTGGAGGACCAGGGAGAAGGAAGGAGGTACTACCGAGGGCTACCCTCTCACCCCGCTTTAACTTTCTAAAAAAGGCTGCCCCTTCTCCTCTGGGACACATCAGCCCCTTCTAACTCACAGAACAGCACGTCCATGTCAAGAGCGCTGTTATGCCATATGCGATTGTCACTGCTGCAATCATGAAAAGAAAGAAGGTGCAAACCTTGCAGAGACAATTATTAATGGTAAGAAAGTATTCAGTCAGTTCTATCTATCCATCCCTAGGCTTTAAAGAGAGTTCTGCCAACTTACAAATTGACATAGTTTTGTTTCAATGCGGTCTCTCCCAGTCTGACTGCATGTAAAAGCTGAGGAAACATATTTGGCCGAACTCTTTAACATCTAATCCTGTACAACAATTATTTTCTATAATATTGCAGGGACATTTTCAATTCAACTTCCGTTATCCTCCAAGAGAGGATGACTATCTCTTTCTCACATCTCAACCTATAATTCACAGCGGTTGCTACTGCCTCTTTAACCCTGTCAACCTCTTGTACAGTAGGAAGCACCTGTTTCAGTTACCAACATGTGTAGAGAAAGAGTTTTCAAATCATTGTACATATCAGTGGAGGCTGGTGAGGGGAGGATGGCTCATAGTAATGGCTGGAATGGAATGGTATCCAACTCATGGAAACCTTGTGTTTGATGTGTTTGATACCATTCCATTTATTCCATTTTAGCCATTACTATGAGCCCGCCCACTGATTTAAAGTGACACCAGCCACAACTGGTACATATACATAAAGTGCCGACATCACTCTGAGTATTTTAATGTACATTCCCCCGTCTCCGACATGTTAAAGAGCGCCCGATGATTTAAATTGATTTTTTTCCTACGGTCCAATATTTTCATATCGTAAAAGCGATTAACCATATTGATTTCCACCCAGGGTTGGTCGGTGTATGTTTCTGGGATTCCAACTGACTCGGTGGCTGGGAGTCTGGCAGAGAGAGGGGGAAAGAGGCTGTGGATTGCGACTTGCTGTCTGTGCTGCCTCAGCATCCTGGGCCAAGCTTGGATTGATATGTTTTCCTCAGGAAATATCTGTGGAGCTAGCTAGCATAGTGGAGGGAGCCCAAGCCTCCAGCGGCATCCAGTGGGAGAAGCCTTAGATCAGCCCCAAGACAAGACTCCCATCCTGGGGGAGAGAGCCTGGCGAGGCAGGCCCAACGTGGATCACCTACATAGATTATTACTGAGTGTTTCAGAGTGCTGGCGGAGTAAAGCTTATCCCGTGTGAGTAACACAGGCAGAAAAACGAATGTATAAATCCAATACAGAATAATATATCTATATATTTTCTTAATGGCTAAGATTTTTCCATAAAGTACATTATAACTTGTCCAGTGCTTGACTTGGACTGAAATAGGTGCTGGTGGTCATTTTGGGTCCTGGAATTGTTTATATTTAGGTGCTGGAACTCTGCAATGCTTTTAATTCAATATTCTATAAGAGGTCACGGAACTCAAGTCTGAATCTATCTCGTAATGGAAATAAATTAGATGTGAGCATCATCCTCCTCATCCTCAAGCCTTGAAAGCTTTAAGGTCACATATATTTTTCTCAAACATTTCTATTGCTGGTTCTGTAAAACGACTGGCATGGAAAATGTGGATTATTCCTTTCCACAGGTCTGTGGCTGATTTCAGGTGGACTCCTGTTGTTTATTAATTATTCCCACCAACATTTTTTTTTTAACTGTTGAAGTAGCAATTAATAACCAATGGCTGGACTAAACATGGAATTCTGCAGCCTGAGAAAGAGAACACATGTTCTAGTCTGCAGTCCTTAGTGTGGCTTTCTCCCTCAGGCTGCAGTCTCCCTCAGGCTTTCTCCCTTTGTTTCCTCCCCAACGGGGAAATAAACGAAAAAATTCCAGGCCATGGTGATGGACTCCAGAAGCACCGTTAAGTTGACCACACAGAGATGTGAGGGATTACTTTGAGATTTCCATGTTTCAAACGTCATCAAATACACACATGCCAAAGCGATAAACAGGACAAACAGACAAAAAAAACAATACACACAGACCCAAAATGGTTGCTATACAAAGGACTTCCCATTGTTCTTGGCGATGCATTTCGTTGTTAGAGTTTGTTTGCTTTGGTGTATATGGAGATAATTGTCTTGTGAATTGATATGGACGTTTATAGTCAGTTCTCAGAGCAATACATGCTAGACAGCTCCTTGTTGCTATCGAGGACAGGTTTTCCAGGACGGGTGGGAAAGTTGCGGGAAGTATTTAGCCTTTTTCTCAGGTGCTAGCTAAGTGGGCTAAAGCAGGTGCATGAGTCACACTCTCCATGGCTGAAACAATCCAGCTGCCTCTCTCACCCTCTTTTTTTGTTGCTAGTTCCTCTTGGTCGTCTGTCACAGGGAGAGATAGGAAGCCCAGGAACACTCTTGATCGATGTCATGGTGTGTCGTGAGGAGGAAACAACATAGCAGAGGGCATGGTTATTTTTGAGTCGTCGCACGGAAATGGGATGCATCCCTAGGAGGATGCAGATAGGCCAGAGGGAGTTGCATAGAAACCTCCCCTCATTCTCTCACACACACGCACATGCACAACACACACACATATCACTATTCAAGAAAGAAGCTACGGCAGGGGTGTGGTGTGTGTGTGTGTACATGTGTTGTCACATATATAAGCCACGTATGCAGAAAAACTATGACTGTACACACACAAACACACACCACGCACAAACAACAAAACAAGTTGAAAGAGGACGGCAGGCCAACTGAAAAATTGATAATGAGACATCAATGCTTTATTCATGCTGAATTCGGAGACAAAAGCCAAACTAGGAACGAAAAACATCAGGAGTTGATCATTGGGAAGTCCTTTGAACATGAACAATATTTCTTTGTTTTAATCGTAGGAAGAAAACACCCTATGAATCTGTAAGCAACATTTCAGAGAGTGAGTTTTCCTAAAAATAATCATCATTTTTCTCGTCTGGATGCTGTGTCGGGGTAAGAGGGCTACATGTGTGGTCTCACCTAAATCGCCAGAAGTTAATATCACAGCTGGACCCTGGCGGGCCTTGTGGCTAGTCCCGAAAGAGAAAAACGACCTCTCCCAATAATAAAAAAAGAGACAAAACCCTCAAAAGGGAAAAACGCAATTACCTTTGAGGAAAAGGCAATTATTTTTGTTTGACTAGATTTCTGAACTAAATACGAATTCTGTTTCAGGATCCTGTTTCAGGAATGACACGTCCAAACTATTATTTTTAATAAACTTATTTTAAAGGCACAATGCAGACATTTTTATATTAATATTATATTACCTTACTGTAATACATTTCCATTCAAATTAGCAAAAAACTATTTCTCAACCAATACTTTTGCTAGGACTGTCTGGGAGTGATCTGAGTGGGGAGGGGAAAACAGAAAACTTTTATTGACAGAGAGGTTTGAAACTCTCTTTGTTATTGGTCTATTAACCAATTTACCGCGTGGTGATGTCACCATGGAAAGCCAAAACTCCTGCCCATGCAAACCTGCTGATTAGAAGGTCCAGTGTAGATTATGTTTTCAACCAGCTATCAGGAAATGACACTGATAAAAAATGTTCACACTTGTACAGTGTTAGTTTCATTAGCTGCTCTACAATATTATACAAAACACTGCATTTTGACTGCATTGGGCCTTTAAAGAGGCTATATGGGGTCTTTTTAGAGGGAGTGTTTTTAGCAGAAAGACAACCCCCCACTCTGAGAAAGGATCCCCATAACCTCTTTAGTTTCTCCCTCTGTCATAAGTGGCTGCGGACCACAATGTTTTCACTGGGTGGTTGGTTGCCCATCCTACTCCCCGAGTTGCTAGACCGTGGCAAAGAAGAAGCTTGTTCAACATGTTTCCCCCTTCTACTGGCCTGCCTCCTCAATACCACCCAAGTGTCGAGACAGCCCTCAACACGGGGGCTGCGTATGACATCAAACAGATGACATCACATGATTTAGATGACTTAAAGTACAGACTGCGAGTATATGTCAAACCCTCCCCGGAAAAACACATTTATATATTAGTTAATTTTGTCCTTGAACTAGAGTCTTTAAGGCTAATTTGTCTAATATTTAAGTAACATTTTACAGTGGCACCAAAATTCCCTTGTGCATGTTTGTACAGGAGTCTCATTCATACACTATTCTCTATATTTCGGTTGTCCAATAATGACTGGAGGTTGAGTTGAGTGCTGGGGGCAGGGGTGGGTTGGGGTGATTGGTTTTTCACCGGTGCAACGCAGCAGAGATTAAACATATACAGCCTCCAATGCAATCTGTCAGTGCAGTTACTACAGCGTTCATGACAATGAGGACGACCTTCACCAAATCAGAATGGATCTGTTTGAGTGGCAAACACACATGCATGCGCACACATGCACATACACACGCATGCACCCACCCACGTGAGCATGCACACACACACATGTACACCTAAGCATCAATGCAAGAGTAACAACTCTAATCGGAACAAGTGGTCCTTATGGACGCAAGCACTAACACGCACAAAGGCAACACACATGAAAAATGGTGTATACACATGTAACACAAGTAAACACACATCAATACACTCTCAGACACACACAATGACAATAATACACACAAGCACACATGCATTGTGGTTCCATTTGTTACGGTAATGGAGTGATATTAATTTGAGTGGCCTTATCCTATCATTTTAACCGTAGGTTATGATGCAGTAGTTGCCAGCTACACCACAGTTTAAAAAAGCCCTATTTATTACCCACAATACCCAGAGAGAGCCTGTGACCTCCACATCACGGCTCACATGATGGGCTCTTATTTGGATGGAGGAAGTCAATTAATTCATAAATACTTAAGCACCTTTACAGTAAGGCAGAGGGAAGAGAGGACTATTGATCGATTAAGCCTTTGGCCCCTAGGCCATAGGTTTAACGAACCTGGGCATCTCAGTCCAATCATACCATGATCAGAAAATACAGGGGGAAAATAACTTTAATGATTTTACTTTCAGTTAGATGGGAAATGTTGTGGAAAAATGTATTAATATAATAAGGAAGATGTTTCTATTCAATTACAGTAATATGTCAACAATAATTTTTATCAGATACCTGTTTGGTTAGAAAATACATGGGAAATATGAATAATTTGGAATAGTAGTGTTCTGTTAAATACCAGGTGGAATATGACTAGTATTTCATACCAGAGTACTGAGTAGTGAATACAGTAAAGACAGAGGTACTGTTCAGTGAGAAAGAGAGGTGAGGTTATGTGTGGAGTCTAGTGCTGCTGGCAAAGACATCTGGGAAATTGTGGCGGAACAGCAGAAAAAAGTGACCTCATTTTTGCGGCGCTTAGATGGGCAGGCTTACAGTGACCTAACCAGACCTCTAGTTTTAAGTCAGCACTTCAGGAAAAAGTCATTTTAAGTCTTGAGTAAAAAAAAATGCTGCTAATGTTGAATCTGTGGAAACTATAATTATTCTTGTTATTTAAAAAAAAAATGTACTTACATTTATATTTGTTTATATGTTTATAAAGTACCCGGCCGTCACCTATGCTATGTCCCCCAAGTTAGGTAGGGAAAAAAGCAATTGAAAAACAATCCAGTGGCTGTTGATTTATAAATGAGATGGAAATCCCTAGAAACTGTGTTTCCTATCAGTAGAATCTATGCACTATAGGCTATTAAGCACTCTTAACATTATGAATTACTGGCAAGCCATCAGCTAAGCAATATCGCACTGTACTAAAATATGAATGGAGCCAACCTTTGTAGCCAACACCACATCCAATACCAAGCCAAGCAGATAAATGGATACATGAAACATTTCTGAGGCTGATTTAATGGGGAGAGATATTGAGCTAAGTAATTGCAGGTGTTTAATTAATTGATCTCAAAATAAATTATAATAATGATAAATTATAATTGTAGGGTACAGTACGTAGAGTCAAAAGAGCTAAATAAAATGATGAATATGTGCATAAATAGTATTATATGCGTCTTACAATCATTCACAAACTGTTTAAATTTGTTCTTACACATAAGGCACAGATTATTAATCACAAGAATCATAATCCTTGCATTAAATTGCAGCATTTGGTAGATGTTGAAGATCTACACTCTAAAAAAGACCAGGTTGTTTGGTTAACCCAACTGCTGAGTTGCAGGTATTGGGTCCCTTATTTGGGTTGTTATTGATGCTGGGTGCTGGGCAGTGCTTCATTTGTAAATCGGAAGGTTCCGGAACACATAGTGAGCGCTAGAGGGGGGCTTTGAGGTACCGGAACACATGGTGAAAAAAAGTGCCAAACACAGTAGCAACCAAGTAGCTTATGGCAGTGAATCGGACAGTACTCATATCAAGCGAAATGCTTGCGTTTCTAGCTCCAACAGTGCAGTAATACCTAGAAATACAAAACAATACACACATAATCCAAAAGTTAAAAAAAGAAAGAAATTAAGAAATATCAGAATGAGCAATGTCAGAGTCTGGAATATATATATTATATATTAAAGTGACCAGTGTTCAATGACTCTGTGTACATAGGGCAGCAGTCGCTAAGGTACATGCTAGACTGTGTGCATGTGTGTGCTTTTGTCTGTGTGATTGAATGTGTGTGTGCGTTTGTATTTGTGTGTGTGTGTGTGTTTGTTTCTGTGTATATGTGTGTTTGTGTGTGTGCACAAGTGTTCCAGTGTGTGTGTATGTGTGTTAATATCACTCCATTATTTTAACAAATGGAACGACAATGTGTGTGTGTGTGTGTATGTTATGTGTATATGTGTGTGTGCCAGGGTATAGACAAGCAAGGGGCCATTTGTTCTGTTCACGGCCCCAGGAGCAATCAGTCCGTCAGCGAGGGTGGAGCCCAGCTAATTTACCCCCCTCCTTCCATCCCTCCGTCCCTCCCTCCCTACCTCTCTCCCTTCCGCTCCCAAGACTGATGCTTTGGGTAATAAGGCTAATCAATACACTTTGCCTCTGTCCCCAGACATTATCAGACATTTGTCATCGGAGCGTCGCCCTTTTATTAGACATCCCCATCTTGTTTACATGGTGCCCCCCCCCCCCCCCCCCCTCCCCGTCAGATTTACCCCTGTGGTGATGAATAGACACATAGGCAGGGTGACAGGCTACACATGCACACTGGTGTTGGGATAAATTAATCAACCTCGGCAAGAACAATGACAACAACAACAACAGCCCCCTTCAACAAATAACACACGCTGTAATTTGCCTCGTTTGATTTCTCAAGGGCCCCATGGCAACTGTCGCCTTTTCTTAATTAATTAAGCAATGCAATGCAGGGTGGTGGGGGAGCGTCGCGTGAGTGGAGTTATCCGAAGTTACCTTACTGAGGAACTACTTTTGTCTAATTTTTCTGAAATCATGTATTCATCAATGAGATGAGACAAAATTTTGCAATCAAATTAAATACTAAAATGTATTTATTTTAAATAAATAAATGTATTTATTTAATTTATTAAAACAAATTGTTTTGCAATAAAGGTCTATAGTAGTCTCAACAGCAATCTGTAGGATAGCACCATGGTGTAGGCAGAGGACAGCTAGTTTCCGTCCTCCTCTCGGTACATTGACTCCAATACAAAGCCTAGGAGACTTGTGGTTCTCACCATCTTCCATAGACTTACACAGTAATTATGACAACTTCTGGAGGACGCCCTCCAACCTATCAGCTATTGCAGCATGAACGGACATGTTGTTCACCCAATCAAAGGATCAGCGAATGAATCTAGTACTGAAATCATAAGCTACAGCTAGCTAGCACTGCATTGCATATGTGTGGGGGGAGGTTTATATATATCGGTCTGCTGATACAGGACTAGTAAAGGCCCAGTGCACTACTTTTGTGAAAACATTTAAACTAAATGTATTTCAGTGTTTACCAGAGTCTGATAATTATCAGTGCAAAAAAGTTAATCTGATAATACTTGTGGAATATAAAAATACTGTCTAGGTATATGTTTTCCAGTTTCTTGAAATACTTTGCAAATGCAAATTATTTATTTGTGAAAACTAAAATGGTCTATTCATTCCTTTTTACTAGATGCTCTTATCCAGAGCAACTTAGTGAGTACATCCAAAGCAAGTAGTGAGTACATTCATTTATCGTACTGGTCCCCCACGGGAATCGAACCTATAACCCTAGCATTGCAAGTGCCATGTTCTACCAACTGAGTCACATCACATCATCACAAGCCAGTCAATGTACTCTATTCATGTATGGTGCAATATTTTTCTTCATAGTGATAGAAAGTCTACAGGTACAAGCCTAGATAACCAGCCTATGCACAATACAGTAATGTACATTTACATTAAGTGGTTTGTAAGGATGATAAATGAATACAGCACAAAAAGTGTTAGTTTTCCATGTTATTTGATCAAGAATTTTTTTAAATTTGATGTTGGTTTTGTATCTGCACCTTTTGATATAAATGATTGAGCAGAAGGTTTTGTTCTTTCTGGATTCCATTAGAATGACAATCGCAGAGAAAGGGACAGGGCAATAACTAGTCCGCTAACACTAGTGAAGGCCCCTTTTGTTAAATAAAAATAGTGACAAAAACAATTACAAGTTAGTAATATTTAGTTTTATTCAGATTTTTTCAGTTGAAATTAAGGAGAAGCGAGAGCGCTATATTTTGTATTTAGTTTTACTTTCACTTACTTAGCTAGAGAATGCAGCTAGCTAGTTAAGATGGCTATGGCTATCCAACACTGAAACTCTTCCAGGTCAAGGTAAGCTTTTGGTTTTATAATTTATTGCCACCGTGGCCCACCGGTTTAACTGCTAAACTGCTTGCTAACTGTACACTGTACTGCATGATTGTTTACTAACGTGCTAGTTCTAGTAGCTACAGTTGAAGTCAGAAGTTTACATACACTTAGGTTGGAGTCATTAAAACTAGTTTTTCAACAACTCCACAAATTTCTTGTTAACAAACTATAGTTTTGGCAAGTCAGTTAAGACATCTACTTTGTGCATTACACAAGTTATTTTTCCAACAATTTTTTACAGACAGATTATATTCACTTATTTCACTGTATAACAATTCCAATGGGTCAGAAGTTTACATACACTAAGTTGACTGTGGCTTTAAACAGCTTGGAAAATTCCAGAAAAGGATGTCATGGCTTTAGTATCTTCTGATAGGCTAATTGACATCATTTTAGTCTATTGGAGGTATACCTGTGGATGTATTTCAAGGCCTACCTTCAAACTCAGTGCCTCTATGCTTGACATCATAGGAAAATCAAAAGAAATCAGCCAAGACGTCAGAAAGAAAATTGTAGACCTCCACAAGTCTGGTTCATCCTTGGGAGCAATTACCAAACGCCTGAAGGTACCATGTTCATCTGTACAAACAATAGTACGCAAGTTTAAACACCATGGGACCATGCAGCCGTCATACCGCTCAGGAAGGAGACGCGTTCTAGAGATGAATGTACTTTAGTGTGAAAAGTGCAAATCAAACCCAGAACAACAGCAAATGACCTTGTGAAGATGCTGGAGGAAACAGGTACAGAAGTATCTATATCCACAGTAAAACGAGTCCTATATCGACATAACCTGAAAAGCCGCTCAGAAAGGAAGAAGCCACTGCTCCAAACCCGTCATAAAAAAGCCAGACTACATTTTGCAACTGCACATGGGAATAAAGATTGTACCTTTTGGAGAAATGTCCTCTGGGCTAATGAAACAAAAATATAACTGTTTGGCCATAATTACCATTGTTATGTTTGGAGGAAAAAGAGGGACGCTTGCAAGCTGAAGAACACCATCCCAACTGTGAAGCACAGGGGTGGCAGCATCATGTTGTGGGGGTGCTTTTCTGCAGGAGGGACTGGTACACTTTACAAAATAGATGGCATCTTGAGGGAGGAAACGTATGTGGATATATTATCTCAAGACATCAGTCAGGAAGTTAAAGCTTGGTCGCAAATGGGTCTTCCAAATGAACAATGACCCAAGCATACTTCCAAAGTTGTGGCAAACTGGTTAAAGGACAGCAAAGTCAAGGTATTAGAGTGGCCATCACAAAGCCCTGACCTCAATCCCATAGAAAATTTGTGGGCAGAACTGAAAAAGCGTGTGCGAGCAAGGAGAACTAGAAACCTGACTCAGTTACACCAGCTCTGTCAGGAGGAATGGGCCAAAATTCACCCAACTTAGTGTGGGAAGCTTGTGGAAGGCTACCTGAAACGTTTGACCCAAGTTAAACAATTTAAAGGCAATGCTACCAAATACTAATTAAACTTCTTAACCACTGGGAATGTGATAAAGAAATAAAAGCTGAAATAAATCATTCTCTCCGCTATTAGTCTGACAATTCACATTCTTAGAATAAGGCGGTGATCCTAACTGACCTAAGACAGGGAATTTTTCTACGATTAAATGTCAGGAATTGTGAAAAACTGAGTTTAAATGTGTTTGGCTAAGGTGTATGTATACCTCCGACTTCAACTGTATATTGACTTGATGTTAGCTAATATGGTGACAACAATTTAGGCTATGTGTAGCCATTAGTGGTTATGGCATTTTACATTTTTTTTTACTTGACTAGGCAAGTCAAAATAAGAACAAATTCTTATTTTCAATGATGGCCTAGGAACAGTGGGTTAACTGCCTTGTTCAGGGGTAAAACAACATATTTTTACCTTGTCAGCTCAGGGATTCGATCTTGCAACCTTTCAGTTACTAGTCCAACACTCTAACCACTAGGCTACCTGCCACCCCATATGAATGTCTGGGCTGGGAAGTTTTTTTTCACCTGGTCACAGATAGCTGAAGTGCACTGAAGTCCACAAACGAAGGGAAAAGGTGAGAGGAGGAGAGCGCGTCGATGCGAGAAGGAATTATCCAATGATCATGCTGTTTGTATGTGGCTGCTATGAAAGTTAACTGTGTTTGCGTGTGATCAGGGTGTATTCATTCTGCCGATTCTGTTGAAATATGTTTCTTGAATGGAAGCAAACGGAATGAAACAGGGATCAACATACCTGAAATAGAAACTCTTGTTAGCAACTGTTGGACTAATGATTACACCCTAGATCAGATAGATGAAGGCAATATTGTGCAAGGCAGTATTTTTTATTTATTTTTTATTTTACCTTTATTTATACAGGTTTTTTCTCATTTAGATATCTCTTTTCCAAGAGAGACCTGGGCCAATAGCAGCAGAGGGAACAACGTAATTAATTGAATGTATTGAATGTGTCAATGTCTGTCACCTTGATTACTCAATTGTCCCTCGACCTGTGCACCTACAGTACGTTCATATGCTAGGTTGTAGCAACCTCATGATGTGAATAGGGATAATTAGAGAATAATGTAGTAGCCTAAACCTATCGATGTTATATTGGGCTGGGTGAATGGAATATGAATGACAGTCATCCAATATGCTGTAATATGCTGTATGACCACGCCCATAAAAACATGAGCGTTCTCCCTCATCTTAAATGACACCGACATCCACTGATACACACATATCCTGTATATTACTATAATTTCATGATTAATATAATACTATAATTTCTGGTTTATTATACAATTATGGTTACATTATTAGTTGTTTCATTTTTAGACATTTTAAAACCAGATTTCCATCATTTTTTGTTAGACATATACGGTCTATTCTGAAATGGTACATGAACAGGTATCCATTGTAAATCCATACTTTTCTAGTACATACCAACTGAAACAGGACTGTAAAATAAATGTTCACAGACAGTCAGCTCATTGTTACTGATGAATAAGAAATAGGAACATAGGCCCTAAATAACTAACCTTCATATTTCTCAGCAAATGCATGAACAGGACAATGACCTATACTACTGTATACAGTACAGTCCATCACTCACATGAACAAACCTTCAAACCTAAGCAAAAACTGAAAAGACTCAAAGATTACTGAGGGCAATAGAAGTGTAGGTTACACCAGTAAATGTACCCACACCTGGGAGAGATGAAGCTTATTGTGTAGTAACCAGTTACCTGAGCATTTACATGGAGCATGACATCGGTGACACAGGTTGAGCTCAGTCACAGGTAGGTTAATTAACATGTGAAAGGGCCTTCCTTTGATGCTCTGGAACTTCTGGGTTAAGTTTCCCCTAGGTGCGGATCTAGGATCAGCTTCCACTCCCCCAATGCTAACCTTAACCATTAGTGGGGAAATACGGACCCAAGATCAGCATCTACACGCAACTTCACCCAAGAACTTCTATGATTCCCCTGTCCTGACGGAAGGCTGTGATTGGGTGTAGGGGGTGTGTCGGGGTGGTCCCACACTCTTGAGGGGGAGGTTGATAAGTTGACAGTGTCAACTGACACTACTGTTTGTCCTCTGATGATATGGCTTCCAGATGATTTAGAGGTCTCTGATGAACAGCTAATTCGTCACCCTCTGTCTTGGATTAATGATAGTTAATGGTGCCACCGGTGACTAGGCCTGGGACTGACGTCCAAGGGAGAAGATGTGTGTGTGCATGTGTGTGTGCATGTGTGTGTGTTTCTGCTCACGCACGTGTGTGTGTGTGTAACTTTCTGTCCCCTTTGTGTTTCATCAAAGGATGAACTATACAGATTTGTATATTTGTCCTCAAAATGATCTGTTATCTCATACAATACAACAATACATCCATTACTGTCTTTCAGTTGTTCTAATCCAAGTTAACGAGCGCACATGGAATTTCAATAGGAAAAAAACAATGGCTATTTTCTACAGAAAGACTAATGTGTTTGCCGCACCAGAGACCACCTATCATCGTACAATTGTTTCAAGGACTGCGTGCCTTTGTTTTTTTGTTGCTATCCTTCTCTAGGTGGACCATATTAGAAAAAAGTTGGAAGACGAGAAACAATCACATAAACTCCATCACTCTCTCCGGGTCCAACAATAACACTTCAGCTGTCTGTAGTAAACACCCCTCCTTAAAACGTGGGCTGAGACGAGTATTGCTCCTGAAACCAATACATTGCCGGAGACTGAAAAAAAAGACCAAACAAACGCTATGGTGTCACGTTCTGACCTTTATTTCCTTTGTTTTGTATTTATTTAGTATGGTCAGGGTGTGAGTTGGGTGGGCAGTCTATGTTTGTTTTTCTATGTTTTGGGGCATTTCTTTGTTTCGGCCTAGTATGGTTCTCAATCAGAGGCAGGTGTCATTAGTTGTCTCTGATTGAGAACCATACTTAGGTAGCCTGGGTTGCACTGTTTGTTTGTGGGTGATTGTCTATGTTGATTGCTTCTTTCAGCGCAGTTTGCATTAGCGTCACGGTTGTTAGTTTGTTTATTGTTTTGTATAGGGTTTTCAGTGTTCAGTGTTTTTCTGTAGTAAAATAAATGATGAACACATACCACGCCGCATTTTGGTCAGATGAAGAGGAGGACGACCGTGACATATGGAGTCAAAAAAAGCCAAAGCCTCCTCCCTTTGAAAATCGGACCGAAGAAACTATGTATTATAAATAAAGGCAATGGGTTCCTTTGAAAAAGCCTTCCTTCCTGGACCTGTCATCCAGGGGGGAAAGCACACTCCAAGCCATACTCTTAAATTCCCAAAGACCCATTCTGTCATCAAACTCCTAACTGCTGCTTTTCAAACACGTGATGTCTGGCCTCCCCCCTCCCGTCTCTCAACCACATGCCCCCCTCAACCCTTTCATCTGTGGACTTGTGGACCCATGGATGGGAACCTTAAAGTTGGCTGTGTCTGGTTAAATGGCCTAAAATGGGTAAATTATTTGAAAGGGCACTAGAAACCTAGCCATGGTGAGGGGACACCATGCATTCCCTATCTCATCTCTCCGTTGGTCCTTAGTGTTCTCTGATATTGAGACCAGGCCAGCAGATGCTTGTTAAAGACACACTGACAGACGATCGGTTGATTGGCTGAACAAATATATTTCATTCATTAGCTTCTGTATAACCCTAATCTGTGTGGTGGACATTTTGTTTATGTCTGCTTGATACTGACAGGAGAGACCAACATAAAAAGCAAAAGCAACCAAAGGACGTTAGGCACACTATGCACTGACAATTTCATACCTCATCCATAGAGCGACACTAGGACAATTTCAGCAGACGGAGGCATATGCACAAACACCCTCTCTCTCTCTCTCTCTCTCTCACACACACACACACACACACACACACACACACACACACACACACACACACACACACACACACACACACACACACACACACACACACACACACACACACACACACACACACACACACACACACACACACACTCCCTCAACTTGTCCTCTGTACAAGTGCAAAAATATGAACTACACTAAAGGATCATACATCAAATGAAACCTGGACACAGACTGGGGCACACAATGACCCTCAGCAGCAGGGACTTTAATGACATCCACCATCTTGGCTCAGACAGGGCATCCCAATTTAAGCAGTTTCCACTGAGAGTGGGGCTTTTTCTGCACATCTGCTGAGCTGGTACAGCGAGTGGGTCAAGGGGACAGACATGGTGGTCAGCCCACTGGTCAGACACAGAATGGACCCCGGTCCCTTAGATGAATCAGAACCCCTTACTTCTTCTTTTATAATTTAATTTCACCTTTTCATTTTGTCATTTTGTTTCACTGTTTTCTGCATGGATCTAAGTCAAATAGTGGTATGAATCAAATGTTTTACTCTCAATTTGTAAGCTTGGAAGTTGTGTATGTATGTATACGTAAGGAATATATTTGGTAACACTGCATTTTACATTCCAATTTTTGCTAGTTGACCTGGTATTTGCCCCCAAAATATTTGAGTTATTATGTGTACTTTTAGGTTCTTCACAGAATTCCACACATTTGGGAATTACATAATGGTACATCATTGTGTTTGTTTCAACGAACCCTAAAGAAATATGAAATTGTTAAAACGATAAATAAATGTTTAAATAAATAATAAATAGTAAATATTTTGTTTTCTTGATCATTCATTCATTTTAGCCATATAAAAACCAGAAAAACACAAAGATATTTAAAATAATTTGCTGGGTGTGTTTCTAACAAAAATACACAAACATAAATCAAATCAAATTTTATTTGTCACATACACATGGTTAGCAGATGTTAATGCGAGTGTAGCGAAATGCTTGTGCTTCTAGTTCCGACAATGCAGTAATAACCAACAAGTAATCTAGCTAACAATTCCAAAACTACTACCTTATAGACAGACACAAGTGCTATTCTAACTTCCGCGACGTATATAAGGCCCTGCCCCACCCTCCTTTCGGAAAAGCTGACCACGACTCCATTTTGTTGATCCCTGCCTACAGACAGAAACTAAAACAAGAAGCTCCCGCGCTGAGGTCTGTTCAACGCTGGTCCGACCAATCTGATTCCACACTCCAAGACTGCTTCCATCACGTGGACTGGGATATGTTTCGTATTGCGTCAGACAACAACATTGACGAATACGCTGATTCGGTGAGCGAGTTCATTAGAACGTGCGTTGAAGATGTTGTTCCCAATAAACATAAGGGAAGAGTCTAGAGTCAGAAAGATATACATTATGTTGCTTGGGGTTAACACATGAGTCTAGACTAAAGATTAGGAAACTGCTAATAAGTCACATTTTACTACACTTTCAGAATAGAATAAGCAAAGTAGAACCATACAGGGTTCTTTGGTTTGTCCCCAAAGGGGAAACCTTTTTGGAGATGGGTAGAACCCTTTGCAGGGTTCTTCAAAGAATCCCCTGTGTGTGGTTCTACCTAGAATCCTCTATGAACGGTTCCACCAGCCTTATTCCCCTTTAAAATTGTATTATTTATGACAATACATTACATTCAGTTTATCATGAGGGCCTAGTTATACCTGCTGGGAAATATTATATATGGTTCTATGTAGAACCCTTTTTTCTAAGAGTGTACACGGGAGTCACAACTAGCAGAGATTAGCTCTGCAAAATACTGTACTTCTTATGTAAATTGTCTTTAATTCAATATTATATTATGTGAAATGTATTATCATTACTTTTAAAACATGTTTTAAAGCTATACATAATTTCATTATCTCATTTGACAACAGTAAAATAACCAATTCAGTTAAGGGTCCTATAAAAAAATCAGTGGGTATATTTCATTAATTGATGGATATGACTTTAAAATGTATCTATTTATTTGCCTTTGTCCTGCTTTTGTGCGGCCTTTGGCATTAAGTTTCTTGGCAAGACTTTACAATAACAAGGTTACCTTTATGAAGGGTTTATAAAGGGTTTATGCCATTTTTCTCATAATATGTGGCTAGACTCCTAAATAAACTTACATCTACTACACAGGTTGAATTAATATTTTGAGGGAATAATTACAGTGACTAAAAAGCTATTTTATAGCTTCCTGTCAGAGAAACTACTAAATAACAATGTATTGTCTGGGTCAGACTAAATGTGCGAGGAAGTGAATAGTAATCAAGTGAAAGAGAAAGAAAAAGTAGTTTGTGAGAAACAGACATAAAATAATGGACAGGAAACAAAGATCAAAGCGCCGTGCCGAGCAGGTCAGTTTTTTTCATACTCGCCGGCCAGTAATAAAACACGCAGACTGGCTTCAGAGGGTTTTGTCGAGGCGGGTAATTGCTGAATGCGTTACGTCCCATCCTGAGGATCCCGTGCTACTATCCCCATGTTGTGTGTGGGAGAGAGAGAGGCAAACCTGGGTTCAAATACTGTTCTAAATCATTTCAAACACTTAATGTGTTCTTGATTGCACTTGCCTGGATTAACGGCCTAACGGAATAGTCCCAAATCGGTAACCCTCCCATCTGGCACTCCAGGCAGGCTCAAACAAACCCTCAGTATATTTGAAAGATTTCAAATAGTTTTTGAACCCAGGTCTGGTGTGAGAGAGAGAGGCGCTAGGAGGAGGGTTGATGGGAGGAAGGCAGAATTACCAGGAAAAGAGACAGGGCTTCACAGAGCTCCACTTCAGAGGCAGTGGCATCTTGTTAAACACAGAATATGTGTGTTCATGGGAACCACTTTCTCCCTCTTGATGCCCTCACACATAATGGATTGGTGTTTCTGAGGACACGATAAGAAGAAGCAGTGGCTGGGTGTGAAAATGACTTAATATGTTGACGGGTGGAGTCAGAACACAGACAGACAGGTTTCATTCATCACTTAAATATTAAGAGATGGTGGTCGAATGTCTTTACAAGCCTCCACGATATCTCTCCTGCTCATTAAATAGGACTCACCTATTACAGTTTTTTTCAATCACTTTGGTGCAATTTTCACAAGTACAGTGCATTCGGAATGTATTCAACCCCCTTCCCTTTTTCCACATTTTCTTTCTTTCTTACGCCTTATTCTAAAATTGATTCAATCTTTTTTTTCCTTCACAATCTACACAAAATACACCATAATGACAAAGAGAAAACAAGTTTTTAGAAATGTTTGCAAATGTATAAAAAATAAAAAACAACAATACCTTATTCACATAAGCATTTGCTATGCTATGCTTTGAGACTCCGGTGCATCCTGTTTCCATTGATCATCCTTTAGATGCTTCTACAACTTGATTGGAGTCCACCTGTGGTAAATTCAATTAATTTCACGTGATTTGGTGAGGCACACACCTGTCTATATAAGGTCCCACAGTTGACAGTGCATGTCAGGGCAAAAACCCTGACATGCAAGTCATGAGGTCGAAGGAATTGTCCGTAGATCTCAGAGAAAGGATTGTGTCGACACACAGATCTGGGGAAGGGTACCAAACTAATTCTGCAGGTTTGAAGGTCCCCAAGAACACAGTGGCCTCCATGATTCTTCAGTGGAAGAAATTTGAAACCACCAAGACTCTTCCAAGAACTGGCTGCCCGGCCAAACTGAGCAATTGGGGGAGAAGGGCCTTGGCTAGGGAGGTGACCAAGAACCTAATGGTCACTCTGACAGAGCTCCAGAGTTCCTCCGTGGAGATGGTAAACCTTCCAGAAGGACAACCATCTCTGCAGCACTCCTCCAATCAGGCCTTTATGGTAGAGTGGCCAGACGGAAGCCACTCTTCAGTAAAAGGCACATGACAGCCCGCATAGAGTTTGCCAAAAGGCAAAAGGACTCTCAGACCATGAGAAACAAGATTCTCTGGTCTGTTGAAACCAAGATTGAACTCTTTGGCCTGAATGCCAAGTTGTCACGTCTGGAAGAAACCTGGCACCATCCCTATGGTGAAGCATAGGGGTGGCAGCATCATGCTGTGGGGATGTTTTTCAGCGTCAGGGACTGGGAGACCAGTCAGGATTGAGGGAAAGATGAAATGAGCAAAGTACAGAGAGATCCTTGATGAAACCCTGCTCCAGAGCGCTCAGACTGGGGCAAAGTTCATCTTCCAACAGGACAATGACCCTAAGCACACCGCCAAGACAATGCAGGAGTGGCTTCGGAACAAGTCTCTGAATGTCCTTGAGTGTCCCAGCCAGAGCCCGGACTTGAACCCGATCTAACATCTCTGGAGCCACCTGAAAATAGCAGTGCGGCGATGCTCCCCATCCAACCTGACAGAGCTTGAGAGGGTCTGCAGAGAAGAATGGGAGAAACTCCCCAAATAAATGTGTGCCACGCTTGTAGAGTCATACCTAAGAAGACTTGAGGCTGTAATCGCTGCCAAAGGTGGTTCAACAAAGTACTGTGTAAAGGACCTGAATACTTATGTAAATGTGATATTTCTGTTTTTTTATTTGCAAACATTTCTAAAAACCTGTTTTTTCTTTGTCATGATGGGGTATTGAGTGTAGATTGATGTGGGAAAAATAACAATTTAATACATTTTAGAATAAGGCTGTAACCTAACAAAATGTGGAAAAAGTCAAGGGGTCTGAATACTTTCCGAATTCACTATATACAGTATGGAGACTGTTTAATGCCCAAAAATATGGGGTTAAATACATGGGGTTAAATACAAAGAAATGTTTCCTGATCTGTCTTTTTTCTCTCAGATATAAGAGAGACACTTTAGAACAAACTTTCTTTTGATATTTTTTTGATACAACTATCTGTTCCGTGTGGTGAATCTGTTTTTCAATGCTTTTGTATTGGCTAATTGCAGTAAGGCCCCCAAAAAATATTAATCAAATAATTGTTTTATATATTTTTTTGATACTTCAAGGGGTCTTACTATTCTAAATCAAACAGCTATGTGATCCTTGGTATGACCTTCTTAAAACAAATACATATACTGTAGACAAGATGAATATACAAACCAACTCACACATTATCTTTTAAAGATGACATTTCCCAGATCAGGCAATGGATGACAATCATTATTATGTTGCTTCGCTTCAACCAAACAGAAACCTTACTCTGTAAAGTCTGGAGGTATGGCTACTTATGTACTTCATAACCAAATGCTACATTTGCAAACCATGGCACAAAAGTATGTTTAAGAGAGTGGTAATCTCGTTAGTGTGGTTTTTCGGAAGCTTGGTTAATCTGTTGCTACAAAAACAGATATCTGTTCTAAACCATTTTTACATCAACTTCTCATCGAACAATCTTTCCTTCATTGGCCTAATAGTATGCAAAAACAATACGACTATGTCCAGTAATACGGGAACTGATGTCTACTCTCAAATGCACAATACTTATAATCAATATCATGTTGACCCCACTTGACTCTTTTTTAAATAGTGTTAAGCTATTCCTCAAATACTGTACATTTTCCTTAATGGACACCGGGGTCAGTGGACTTTGAACCCATCTGAATGAAAGGTTGGACATCTTCTCGCTCTCGTCCCAGGTCACGTACAGTTCTTCTTCAACTCTCACATATGTCCGATGGTGCCATTCACTTAATTCAGCCCCTGTGCTCCCAGAGACCCCCAAATACCCCCCATGGGGTCAAGCCATACAGGCTAATAGCAATATTAGGAACAGTGTGCAGGTAGGACTAGATAACATATTAATTATTGGCCATTAGTAAGGGGTTGTGTTATACAAATGTGTAAATGTCCATCTTACAGAGTTGCACTCTTAGAAAATCATGAAGAGTTCTACATAGAACCATATATAATATTTCCCAGCATGCTCTATTGCAGGTAGATTTTCAGAATAGTTTGTTTTACTGCAATATCTGCATATGCAGTACATTGATTGGTTGATACATTTTATGCTACACAAAGATAAATAGCATACAGTTTTCTAAACAAATCCAATTTGTTAGTACTTGGATGTATTGCACCTGTTACTGAGATGGTTATTCTAGTTTAAATGATTGAGGTAGTTGTAACGGTTTTCTGGTGAAAGAGAGGCGGACCAAAATGCAGCGTGGTTATTTTTGTACATCTTTAATAAAGATGAAAATACAACAATCTACAAAACGTGAAAAAAAACGAAACAGTCCTATCTGGTGCCACAAACACCAAGACAGGAACAATCACCCACAAAACCCAACACAAAACAGGCTACCTAAATATGGTTCCCAATCAGAGACAATGACTAACACCTGCCTCTGATTGAGAACCATATCAGGCCAAACATAGAAATAGACAAACCAGACACACAACATAGAATGCCCACCCAGCTCACGTCCTGACCAACACTAAAACAAGGAAAACACACAAGAACGATGGTCAGAACGTGACAGTACCCCCTGGCTGGTGGTTCTGACGGATCTTGGCTGGCTGGTGGTTCCGGCGGATCCTGGCTGGCTGGTGGTTCCGGCAGTTCTGGCGGATCCTGGCAGACTGGTGGTTCCGGCAGTTCTGGCGGATCCTGGCAGACTGGTGGTTCCTGGCGACTCAGGCGGCGCCGGGCAGACTGGCGACTCAGGCGGCGCCGGGCAGACTGGCGACTCAGGCGGCGCCGGGCAGACTGGCGACTCAGGCGGCGCCGGGCAGACTGGCGACTCAGGCGGCGCCGGGCAGACTGGCGACTCAGGCGGCGCCGGGCAGACTGGCGACTCAGGCGGCGCCGGGCAGGCGAAGCGCACTATAGGCCTGGTGCGTGGTGCTGGCACTGGTGGTACTGGGCCGAGGACACGCACAGGAAGCCTGGTGCGGGGAGCTGACACCGGAGGGCTGGTGCGTGGAGGTGGTACTGGATAGGCCGGACCGTGCAGGCGCACTGGAGCTCTTGAGCACCGAGCCTGCCCAACCTTACCTGATTGAATGCTCCCGGTCGCCCTGCCAGTGCGGCGAGGTGGAATAGCCCGCACTGGGCTATGCATGCGAACCGGGGACACCGTGCGCAAGGCTGGTGCCATGTAAGCCAGCCCAAGGAGACGCACTGGAGACCAGATGCATAGAGCCGGCTTCATGACACTTGGCTCGATGCTTACTCTAGCCCGGCCGATACGAGGAGCTGGTATGTACCGCACTGGGCTATGCACCCGCACTGGAGACACCGTGCGCTCCACAGCATAACACGGTGCCTGCCCGGTCTCTCTAGCCCCCCGGTAAGCACAGGAAGTTGGCGCAGGTCTCCTACCTGGCGTCGCCATCCTCCCTGTGTGCCGCCCCCCAATACATTTTTGGGGCTGACTCTCGGGCTTCCTTGCCAACCGTGTTCCCTCGTATCGCCGGCTCCTCTCTCCGGCTGCCTCTGCTCTCCTAAGGGCCTCCACCTGTTCCCATGGGAGGCGATCTCTTCCAGTCAGTATTTCCTCCCAAGTGTAACAACCCTTGCCGTCCAAAACGTCTTCCCATGTCCATTCCTCCTTTAGCTGCTCCTGCTGCCGCTGCCTGTCACCACGCCGCTTGGTCCTGTTGTGGTGGGTGATTCTGTAACAGTTTTCTTCTGGAGAAAGAGAGGCAGACCAAAATGCAGCATGGTTATTTACAACAATCTACAAAACAAGAACCGCGAAAAAAACGAAACAGTCCTATCTGGTGCCACAAACACGATCACCCACAAAACCCAACACAAAACAGGCTACCTAAATATGGTTCCCAATCAGAGACAATGACTAACACCTGCCTCTGATTGAGAACCATATCAGGCCAAACATAGACAAATCAGACACACAACATAGAATGCCCACCCAGCTCACGTCCTGACCAACACTAACAACACTAACGTGACAGTAGTATTAGTATTCCATCTTCCCTACACTGGCAGTCATTCTGAATAAAGGTTGTGGGTGATTTAACATTTCCACTTGTTGAATATACTAACTCTGGATACCAATAGGAATCACTTTGCGAGCCAGCATAATGTGATTTGAAGGCCTGATGTGGTGTTAGGGTATAACTAGGATTATACCTTAATGAAGACAGCCTGGCTGTCGAAACGTTGGATATTCAACTTTTGCATCTGAGCTCCTAGAGTGTGTGGCTCTCCTTTATTTTCAAGTTTTCTACTTCGCTAGCCAGCACCTCGCCTAAATAGGTGTGCGTTTCTTTTTCTTCTAGGGTATAACTAGGCCCTCAAACAAAGGCCTTATGATATAAGGCTGGTGTACACTGTGTGTACAAAACATTAGGAACACCTACTCTTTCCATGACATAGACTGACCAGGTTTATCCAGGTGAAAGCTATGATCCCTTACTGATCTCACTTCAACCGGTGTAGATGAAGGCGGGGAGACAAGTTAAAGAAGGATTTTGAAGCCTTGAGACAATTGAGACATGGATTGTGTATGTGTACCATTTGAGTGCCTTTGAATGTATAGTAGTAGGTGCCAGGCGCCTGCTGGGTTTCCCATGTGTATCAAGAATGGTCCACCACACAAAGGACATCCAGCCAACTTGATACAACTGTGGGAAGCATTGGAGTCAACACTGGTCAGCATCCCTGTGGAACGCTGGAGTCCATGCCTTGACAAATTGAGGCTGTTCTGAGGGCAAAAGGGGGTACAACTCAATATTAGGAAGGTGTTACTAATGTTTTGTCCTCTCAGTGTATGTATTGTAATAAATAGTTCAATTTTAAAGGCTAACATGGTGGATTCTACTTGTTCAGAGGGTTCTAGGAAGACCCCTCCAAAGATAAAATGGTTATTGGTATCACCCTTCACAGGCGGTTCTAAGACGAACCTTTAGCTGATCAAATGGTTCTTGGTAGAACACTCCTGAGGGTTCTAGGAAGAATCCGTCATGGAGGGTTCTGCTTAGAACCATATACAGGGGGTTCTTTGAAGAACCCTTCATAGTGGGTTCTAGATCTAATTATCTGCAAAAGGTTCTACAAAGCATCAAAAAGGATTCCCCTATGGAGACAAACCAAAGAACCCTGTTTGGTTAATCTTTTTTTTCTATGAGTGTAGATCCCCCACCCCCCCAAACCCATCGTCTTATATCACTCCTTGCTAAATAAGCACTCTAGGCCAAATGGTCAGGCAAGGTGGAGTTTGTAGAGTTCCATTGACATGCAAATAAATAAGACTTTGGAGAGGCTGTAGAGCAGTGAATCTGGTTCTGAACACAACTCATTACCCAATGACTTCCACATCCATTTGTATTGATCGTGATCTCTCAAGCTTTTCCAATAGAGCTGGGTTCATGAGTTCATTATTACAAACATTAAGGTGTAATTGGCTTTACCTATTAGAGGGAGTTATTTACACTAATCCATGTGATACATGTTAAAAACTAAACTGTGTTTGAATTATTTTGTGAGAACTTACACCTAATATATTTTGTCAGTGTTATGTTTAAAGTGGTTGCAGTCCCTCCTCTGTTTCAAGGCAAGGAAACAAATATCTAAATATGTCAAATGTATGTTAATGAAATCACACCAGTGTGCCAATCCATCGACGTACTGTATATTACAAAACTGACATACCTTGTTGATAAACTTTTGGTTAGGAATACCCAAAAATTATGCAAAAGCTTGAACAGTAGGAAAACATTAATGTGAGACTATTGCTTCTGTTCAACATTCAGACAAAATCAATATTAGGGGTAGCAATGCTTACAACAAAATGACACATTTCAGAATGTTTTATTGCAACCAACTTTTGGCACAAAGATTGCCAATATGGCTGAATTATGTATTCTGAAAAATATGACTAAAGACAGTCTATGCCATGTCACTGACCAACATCTTTTTAGAGGGGAAATACTTAGGTTGAATTAAAATGGCAAGCGGATTTTATAATTAAATCAAACTGTGTAGCTGCTGTCTTTACATCACAGGACACATTGCTTCACAATCACATCAGATACACCATATAACATCTAAACCCTAGACTCCGAGTATGAAAGCTTCTCAGAATAATCGCTCCACGATAGTTTCCATCCAAACAGAACAGACCTTTGCTCAAGGCAGGTTGATGTTTATTGTCAGATATCTTGGCCTGGAGGCAGAACTGACTGAGTGCCGTTAGCTCGGCCAGCTGCAAAGTCAAAATTGTCTATATTGTTAAAATTATATAAAAGAAAAGTGTGCTTCTTGGTTGTAATTTAAAGGTAGGGATAGACATAAGGGGTTGCAGTGCGATTAAGTATAGGTTTAAAATCTATTTTATGACTTTGTGGCTGTGCCAGCTAGTGACCACTCTGCAGAGCTGTTTCCAGGGCAATGACAATAAATTCCAACCTACTCACTAAAGCCTAACCAAGTACAGAGTCGTGTTCATTAGGCACAAAACGGAAGAAAAGTGACTTAAAAAGGGAGGGACTACTTGAACTTATCCACTAAGAAATCTTGTTTTCGTTTTCCATTACCAAATGTGGTCCCACTTTATTATTTGAAGTGCATTTTACAGAGACTTCATAAAGCATTCATATAGGCTCCATAAGCACTGCATAAAATGGGTCCAAAATAATCTATAACATTATTTCATGCTCTATAAAAGATTAATAAATGTGAACAAACAAATAGATGGTTATGTCACACAGTTATGCCACATTATGAATCTTTATAGAGCATGATATACAGTTGTAGATGATTTGTGAAGCATCTATGTAGTGCTTATGAAACCTATATGAAGGCTTTATGAAGCCTTCAGAAGATTCAGTTAAATGTTTTGCGATTGTGTGGACTGTTTCATAATGAACACTACCCAGGTCTGGGGAATCAAACACAGGCTGGTGTTTGGCTGGCCTCCTGCATGGCTCCTCTTCCGGCTGACAAGATGGAGCCATCAAAAGATCCCTGGCTTTCAGAAGAAGAAGTTTTGTGGGGCAGACAGCCAGCCCGCTGAGTAGACTTCCTCTGATGAAAAGGTCAGTGGCACCTGTAAATCTAGGGGCTGCAGAGAGCAGCTGGAGGAACTTCAGCAGTCAGGCGCCCAGGGACCCTAAACTACCCCCGCTACTACATACACACACTCACACAGATGCATATAAGCGCGCGAACACACACACACACACACACACACACACACACATTTGTCCATGCATACACACACAATCAGAAAAACAATTATACAGACATTGCACACACAAACATACATCTACACAAACAACAGGGAAATGAAGGGAGTTAGCAGAGTGAAAAGCCCACTGAGCGAGGAAACACCCAATGAGGGATGTAATACAGTGCATTCGGGAAATGTATTCCGAATGCACATTTTCCACATTTTCTTATATTACAGCCTTATTCTAAGATGGATAAAATTATCTTTCCCCCTCTTCAATCTACACACAATACGCCATAATTACAAAGCAAAAAAACAATATATATATACAAAATTACTGAAATCCCTGAAATCAGACATTTACATAAGTATTCAGACCCTTTACTCAGTACTTTGATGAAGCACTGTTGTGACTTCACTTTCATTAATCTGATGACTGTTATTTATTTAATCAACTAACTATGTTTAATTGTTACCCGATTAAATGAATCATGTAACAATTAACTCATTAGGATTTGGGGCACCACGGAAGAGGTTGTTTAAAGAGTTACCATCTCCCGAATTAAACTCGATAAGGTATACTACATCTATTTCATCGATAAACAATCATCTTATTAACTTACCTCTTATCATATCAGTCGTAAACTCATGCATCTGCAAAAACCCCAGCCGTGCTCATGATTCAGTAAAACACAAATTGGTTTAATTATTTATTTACTAGCTAACTAAATAATAACACAGAATAAACATGCACCCTTTACATGAGACAAAGGTCCCTTGCGGACTGACAAAATATGACTGCTTGTTTACCAAAAGAGGGAGGGGTATTGAGAGAGAGAGAGAGAGAGAGAGAGAGAGAGAGGAAGCGACAAAACCACTGCCCGTTTGGAGTAAGTTTACGTGTTAATGCCTTCATACGTTGTTCATCTCTGTCAGAACACGAGCCTCCTTGGAAAGGGGTTTGGTTGGGTATCCACATGTGTAAGTCTCTGACTGTCCACAAGAGATCACAATGTCATTCTTCTTAGTTGTCTGGTCTCCATTGGGCGTTCATTCCTCAGAACAGCTACTTAGCTGGACCAGTGATTGTCTAAGAGGGGAGTTCTCCTCTCTCCACCTCAGGTAGATAGTTAAAGTTCCAAACCACTATACATGTGCAGCTGCAGACTGGCGGTGTCCTGGTCTGGTAGGTGAGTTCATTTTCTTCACCTCGTGGTGAGGTTCAAAGTTCCAACCATTTCAGATGTGTAGTGACCGCTTCATGCTTTTCTGGTCTAAATGTTGATTTCTCTTCCAAGCATTTATGCACCCTTGGTCAAAAGGGCATTCAGTCATGCTGACAAGCTCTCTCACCTCACTTGGGGCATGGCTAGTTACTGTGCAAAGTATTATAAAAACAATTATCTTATTAGAAAACTAAAATCAGAAATGCATAACATATTGGGATGAAAACTTGACAGATTTACGGTATTTCCGTGTTTAATGACATCTCAAAATGAAAACCAATATTACATTAGTTTTCCATAGTTCCCCACTGACCATTCCCCTCATTGTGTTATACTCATATGTTAGAAATATTGTTCCGGTATTTACTTTTTGGATATGAGATTTTTGGCGGTAACATGTTTGTGAAACAAAGGCAGATTCCTTTCACCAATACTGGAGGTGTAGAGAGAGGCCCCTATTCTACTTAAATTGACAACCAGGCGTGAGCTGTCAAACCGGCCCAGCGCCCTCCTCCCCTCTTCTATGGATGAGAGAGGGTCTGGTTATTGTCAACCATTGCCAAGCTGATCTGGGCCATTGGATCCTCACAGGACAGTCATGACAGTCCCCCTCTGGTGGGTTCAACCTTGGAAGGATTCTGCAAGTTGCAACCCACCATACAAATTACAACGAGATGTCCTGGTTTGAGGATCATCGTAGCGGACCCGCTCTGGTGGTTTACCCTGGTAGGATTTCTGCAAGCTGCAGACCACCATATAGTCATTCCAGACCCGTCGTCTGGTTGTCCAGGCTGGTGGATCTAGGCCGCAACACTCACGCAATACATCATTACATTTCTTCCTAAAATGAGTGGCTTTTTGGCACTTACTGGAGGCTGTAGGGGGAACTTGTTTGAGGCTCTATCACTTCCTAAGTGTCAAAGAAAATGAAACAATGAATAAAAACAACCAAAAGTTATACAAAATATAGTTACCACACGTTAATCATCTAATTGAACTGTAGTATCCTGGTAGGATTGAAAACCAAGTATCCTGGTGGGATGTGACCTGTTCAGAATGAGTCTGAATTCATCAGATCATTTCCGTATCAATGATTGTGTGTCAGTAAGAATCGGTGCCGAACTTAAGTCATATGCCAGTGGTTTTTCTACAAGTCAATGTGTTTTACACCATTGTAGTTGCGATAGGTATGAAGGAGTCTATTTCATAGCTATGTTATCCATGGAGGAGCTATTCTCATGGCGGAAGTACTCTATAAGCACTGACGCGGTGTGCATACTTTTTTTTACAACCAGTGTGGTACACGTCAGTGAAGGTTATCCCCTCAAGGGGCTTGTCCACTCCTCTCTGTTCTGGTGGGGAAGTTTACAACTTGATGGGTCTAGGCTAGTATTCCCCCCCTTTGTGCCTCGGGACCCCCCCCACCAGCGGTTAGTGTTGGTTTCCGAGGCACAAACAAAAAGGTTGGACACTTTTGAATGAGTTGTCAGCAACCGCGTTGTTAGTAGATGTAACCTTTCAACCAAATCTTCTGGTGTTTGTGCTTCAAAATGCACAGGGGCTGTCGTGGCCTGCCATTCACCACATCGTCCGTTTGTGGCAACCGTTCCAGTACCTATGAACTGAGATAAGTATATTTTCTGCGATATCGCACAGTGTTTCACCAGTGGGAGTTATCAGGTCAGTGGCGGGACTGACGCCGTTAGTGCCATAGAAAGTGATTTCAGTCCCTCTCAAAGCGGAAAATGTATCATCGAAAGCATAGTCCACATTGATGCTTTGTTTCCTGAGACGGCTGGGGTGCTGGCGGAAGTGTCCAAAGGACAAGATAAGTTAATCTTAGCTACAGCATCGCATGACTCCAAGGAGGAGGGAAGTTGCTCACTCACAGTGACTGCTGGCTCAATATCATGAACATAATAGTCAATCAGGTTTGCTGATTGAATGTGATGAGATATTGTAATATCTGCTAGAGTCAGAGGTGTCGAAACGTATTTTTCCCAAGGGGTACTTTCGACAGATACTCCTTGTGGATGACTGTGTGGCAGCCAGTGAAAGATGAAGACAGTGTGGTCAGTGGAGACGGCACGGTTACCTGTGACCACAATTGGTTGAGTTTCCAATCCATCAGTGGGACCAAATGATCCATCAAGTCTGCTCAGAGTAGCAGGTGTTCTGTTTCGAGGCTGGTAACTTACACAGGGTGAACAAGCGACACGTCTTGGAAGTGTAGTTTCAGCATGACTCGCTTTGTGAGAGGCGAGGTAGTCTGAGTGAAACTTCGAAGTTTAGTGTCGTATCGTTTTGTTTTTAACAAACATTTAGCTGGGTTTAAAGCCCTTTTGAGATAATTTAAAAATATTTCAGAGATGAGCGATATTGTTGAGCGCAAATCAATTAGCACATCACAGGTTAAGCAGTCTTTAAGGACTGTTTCCAGGTATGGCCTCTTTGAGTTGCGTTTTGTTGTTATATTCCCCACAAAGTGGAGTGAATGTTCACAACGGCGTAATGTGTAATTTATGTTCATGGTCAAAACAGAATGACTCATCGGAGTTTGAGTGGAATTGGCTATTGCGATGTTTACCTTGTGAGTCGCAACATTTGTATTCGAGTCTATAGGCAAAGTTTCTTGATCAAGTGGGCCCTGCCCTGGATAGGGTCTCGAGTGAGAGCGGGAGTAATTTGATTGTTTACGTCCTCGCTAATGGAGTTAATTTTGGCGGACCTGTCGTCCGGCAAATTCACACCTAGTCATGGTAACTTATCTTTTTACATAAACATTTTTTGGGGGGCTTTTATACTTCTCTTAGCAGAGCTTACATAGAGCATCGGTCTACGATTTGATCATCATTGAACCTTTTGTTACCCTTGTGCCTTGACACTTTGTGTGGGTTGGGTGCAGGAACGTAGCGATCAGGTTGATTGTAGTGGTAGTCGTTTCGCTGATGATGTACTTTATAGCTATTTTGACCGCTGTAGTTTCGTGGTAGATACCTTTGTTGTGTGTCATGTCTCAACGCTCCTATCCCTGATAACGCACCCTCTAACTGGAGATGTCAGGGTTCTTAGCGTGGCTCACTTTTGGTGCCTCAAAAGCTGTGCTCGCAAGCTCGTAGTTTTAAGATTGGCAAATCAACATGGGCTGCAGGGCCCAAGTTGGGAAACATATTTGACAGAAGCATTTGTTTGAATGGTAATAGCTCTTCCATTCCTGTTTCAGTCAGTAGGCCAAAGTAAGCTGAACGTGGCCTATGATTGCATGCTTGTGGGTGTTCATTCCAAGCTTGTTTGACAGCATTAGCCAGCGAGCTGTCGTGTTTGAATGTGGCAGAACCACAGAATTGTATTTTCAAAGCCATGACAAGTTTAGTGTAGTCGTTTTGCACGTGTTGCTGTTGTAGACGCATGAACCATGTCATGTATCTATTCGATATTCGCTTCAACAGGTAAAGCCTGTCAGTACCCGTAGTGTTCGGGTAGCCATCCAAGGCGTTCTCTATGTCTACTAAGAGCGTCTCAGTGTTGTTTGGCTTCCCTGGAACGGGATCAAATTTGCGGAAGTTTTTGACGATTTTGTCAAGGTTTTGTCAATAAGTGTGCGGAGAGGGTTGCCAAAGCAGCAGCTACTCTTCCTGGGGTCCAGCAAAGTTAAGGCAGTTTATACAATTTTTTAAAATTACAATACATTCACAGATTTCACAACACACGGTGTTCCCTCAGGCTCCCACTCCACCACTACCAGATACAGTTGAAGTTGGAAGTTTACATCCACTTAGGTTGGAATCATTAAACCTTGTTTTTCAACAACTCCACAAATTTCTTGTTAGCAAATTATAGTTTTGGCAAGTCGGTTAGGACATCTACTTTGTGCATGGCACAAGTCATCTTTCCAACAATTGTTTACTGACAGATTATTTCACTGCATCACAATTCCAGTGGGTCAGAAGTTTACATACACTAAGTTTACTGTGCCTTTAAACAGCTTGGAGAATTCCAGAAAATTATGTCATGGCTTTAGAAGCTTCTGATAGGCTAATTGACATAATTTGAGCCAATGTACCTGTGGATGTATTTCAAGGCCTACCTTCAAACTTAGTGCCTCTATGCTTGACATCATGGGAAAATCAAAATAAATCAGCCAATGGTAGACCTCCACAAGTCTGGTTCATCCTTGGGAGCAATTTCCAAATGCCTGAAAGTACCACATACAATAGTATGAAAGTATAAACACCATGGGACCACGCAACCGTCATACCACTCAGGAAGGAGACGTGTTCTGTCTCCGCTCAGCAAAGAAGAAGCTGCTGCTCCAAAACCGACATAAAAAAAGCCAGACTACGGTTTGCAACTGCACATGGGGACAAAGATCATACATTTTGGAGAAATGTTCTCTGGTCTGATGAAACAAAAATAGAGCTGTTTGGCCATAATGACCATCGTTATGTTTGGAGGAAAAAGGGGGAGGCTTGCAAGCCGAAGAACACCATCCCAATCTTGAAGCACGGGGGTGGCAGCATCATGTTGTGGGGCTGCTTTGCTGCAGGAGGGACTGATGCACTTCACAAAATAGATGGCATCATGAGAACGAAAAATTATGTGGATATATTGAAGCAACATCTCAAGACATCAGTCAGGAAGTTATAGCTTGGTTGCAAATAGGTCTTCCAAATGAACAATGACCCCAAGCATACTTCCAAAGGTGTCGAAAATGGCTTCAGGTCAACAAAGTCAAGGTATTGGAGTGGCCATCACAAAGCCTTGACCTCAATCCCATAGAAAATTTGTGGGCTGTCATGCCCTGACCATAGAGAGCTGTTTATTCTCTATGTTGGTTAGGTCGGGGTGTGATTAAGGGTGGCTTATCTAGGGAAATTGTATATCTATTTTGGCCTGGTATGGTTCCCAATCAGAGGCAGCTGTTTATCATTGTCTCTGATTGGGGATCATATTTAGGTAGCCATTTCCCCATTGTGCTTTGTGGGATCTTGTCTATGTATAGTTGACTGTGAGCATTATTATAGCTTCAACTTTCATTTGTTTGCTTTGATATTTTGTTCTTTGAAGTTTTCTATTCCAAAATAATGGATGGAAACATACCACCCTGCATCTTGGTCTACTCCTTATGATGAATGTGACATGAGCAGAACTGAAAAGGCCTGTGTGAGCAAGGAGGCCTACAAACCTGACTCAGTTACACAAGCTCTGTCAGGAGGAATGTAGCCAAAATTCACCCAACTTATTGTGGGAAGCTTGTGGAAGGCTATCTGAAGTGTTTGAACGAAAATAAAGTGGTGATCCTAACTGACCTAAGACAGGGAATTTTTACTCTGATTAAATGTCAAGAATTGTGAAAAACTGAGTTTAAATGTATTTGGCTAAGGTGTATGTAAACTTCCGACTTCAACTGTATCTACAGTGTACGTATAGTGTGTCTTTTATCATACGTATGTGTGTGTATGCATGTGTCTGTGCCAATCTTCGTGTTGCTTCACAGTTCCATAAGGTGTTTTTTAATCTGTTTTTTAAATCTAAATGTACTTATTGTGTCAGTTACTTAATGTGGAATAGAGTTCCATGTAGCCATGGCTCTATGTAGTACTGTGTGCCTCCCATAGTCTGTTCTGGACTTTGGGACCTGTTGCGGCATGCCTTGTGGAGTAGGCATGGGTGTCCGAGCTGTGTGCCAGTAGTTTAGACAGACAGCTCGGTGCATTTAACATGTCAATACCTCTCATAAATAAAAGTAGTGATGAAGTCAATCTCTCCTCCACTTTCAGCCAGGAGAGACTGACATGCATATTATTAATATTAGCTCTCTGTGTACATCCAAGGGCCAGTCGTGCTGCCCTGTTCTGAGCTAATTGCAATTTTCCTAAGTCCTTTTTTGTGGCACCTGACCACACAACTGAACAGTAGTCAAGGTGCAACAAAACTAGAGCCTGTAGGACCTGCCTTGTTGATAGTGTTGTTAAGAAGGCAGAGCATTGCTTTATTATAGACAGACTCCTCCCCATCTTAGCTACTACTGCATCAATACTGTATGCTTTGACCATGACAGTTTACAATCTAGTGTTACTCCAAGCAGTTTAGTCATCTGAACTTGCTCAATTTCCACATTATTTATTGTAAGATTTAGTTGAGGTTTGGGGTTTAGTGAGTGTTTTGTTCCAAATACAATGCTTTTAGTTTTAGAAATATTTAGGGCAAACTTTTTGGTGTGGAGGCGCCATATTACTCTGTGCCAAATGGCCAAGAGGAGAAGACTGAGGGACACCTGAGAGAGGCAAAGTGTAAAATCTTCTGTCGTCCTTCACTCCTTTGTGTACCGAGCTCCGGTTGCGAGCTTGGTTGCGTAGTCACACTGTAGCGTGTGACCATTCTGGATTTCCTCCAGATGGTACCGAAGGGTTCTATTCTGCTGCATCGCAGAGTCCACTTGGGCACTTAGAGTACTTATTTTAGACACGTGAGTGTTGCACTTGCTCCGTTCTGCCTCATACTTATCTGTCATGGTTTGCAGGTAGAGGTCTTGAGTGCGGAGCGAGAGATTCAGTGATGAGATATCCTTTACTTGCTAAGAAATCATTTTTTTCATCTTTCTCACCTGGGTTTTCTCATCAATCATTTGATCAGCGACTTCAATCAGTTCCACAGTTTTTTCCTCCAACTTGGTCATCGTGTTCATTCATTGACCATCTTTGGTCTGCTGCATTGGACTAGAACATTACTGCTTTGAGTGTTGTTGATCAAAACTTTATGCATTGTTATCAAGTTGCGCACCCTGTTTGTAGATAACTTGTCAGATTTATCTAGTTTGCCTAGACTTCGTCATATTTCATTTTAGCTAAATCGAGTTGTTCCTGTAGAAGACGTTTTTGTTCCTGAGGAAGACAGGTTTGTTGAAGAGTTTGTGCTCGTTTGTCATCATAAGTATTTGCCATTTGTTTCCTGGTTCCTTGTCCCTTCATGTCTGTTTCTTGCTCGTGCTTCTGCTGTGCACTGCGGTACTGGACCGATGTCAATCTCTGATGGCGACCATACATCAGGGTTAAACCTTTACAATGCCTGCGCTTGATGGTTTATTTTGGAGGATGTTTTTTGCAATTTCTCAGGTCAGCAATCAATCTGTCCATGGGTGGGGGTTCACTAATTAGCGGGGGAATGGGGGCCATCCCCTCTGACAGCTTGCACATTAAATATATATATATAGGTATGTGATATATCACAAAAGTGAGTACACCCCTCACATTTTTGTAAATATTTGAGTATATCTTTTCATGTGACAACACTGAAGAAATGACTCTTTGCTACAATGTAAAGTAGTGAGTGTACAGCTTGTATAACAGTGTAAATTTGCTGTCCCCTCAAAATAACTCAACACACAGCCATTAATGTCTAAACCGCTGGCAACAAAAGTGAGTACACCCCTAAGTGAAAATGTCCAAATTGGGTCCAATTAGCCATTTTTCCTCCCCGGTGTCATGTGACTCATTAGTGTTACAAGGTCTCAGGTGTAAATGAGGAGCAGGTGTGTTAAATTTGGTGTCATCGCTCTCACACTCCCTCATACTGACTGGTCACTGGAAGTTCAACATGGCAAAGAACTCTCTGAGGATCTCAAAAAAATCATTGTTGCTCTACATAAAGATGGCCAGGGCTATAAGAAGATTGCCAAGACCCTGAAACTGAGCTGCAGCACGGTGGCCAAGACCATACAGCGGTTTAACTGGACAGGTTCCACTCAGAACAGGCCTCGCCATGGTCGACCAAAGAAGTTGAGTGCACGTGCTCAGCGTCATATCCAGAGGTTGTCTTTGGGAAATAGATGTATGAGTGCTGCCAGCATTGCTGCAGAGGTTGAAGTCGTGGGGGGTCAGCCAGTTTGCTGAAGACAAGCAGACTAAGGACATAGATTACTGGAACCATGTCCTGTGGTCTGATGAGACCAAGATAAACTTATTTGGTTCAGATGGTGTCAAGCATGTGTGGCAGCAACCAGGTGGGGAGTACAAAGACAAGTGTGTCTTGCCTACAGTCAAGCATGGGAGTGTCATGGTCTGGGGCTGCATGAGTGCTGCCGGCACTGGGGAGCTACAGTTCATTGAGGGAACCATGAATGCCAACATGTACTGTGACATACTGAAGCAGAGCATGATCCCCTCCCTTCGGAGACTGGGCCGCAGGGCAGTATTCCAACATGATAACGACCCCAAACACACCTCCAAGACGACCACTGCCTTGCTAAAGAAGCTGAGGGTAAAGGTGATGGACTGGCCAAGCATGTCTCCAGAAACTAACCCTATTGAGCATCTGTGGGGCATCCTCAAATGGAAGTTGGAGGAGTGCAAGGTCTCTAACATCCACCAGCTCCGTGATGTCATCATGGAGGAGTGGAAGAGGACTCCAGTGGCAACCTGTGAAGCTCTGGTGAACTCCATGCCCAAGAGGGTTAAGGCAGTGCTGGAAAATGATGGTGGCCACACAAAATATTGACACTTTGGGCCCAATTTGGACATTTTCACTTAGGGGTGTACTCACTTTTGTTGCCAGCGGTTTAGACATTAATGGCTGTGTGTTGAGTTATTTTGAGGGGACAGCAAATTTACACTGTTATACAAGCTGTACACTCACTACTTTACATTGTAGCAAAGTGTCATTTCTTCAGTGTTGTCACATGAAAAGATATACTCAAATATTTACAAAAATGTGAGGGGTGTACTGACTTTTGTGATATACTGTATGTATATATATACTTTGGGTTTTGAGTCATTGGAACTTGCAAAAACGAATGTAATCTATTTAGAGACGTTAATCAATCATCAATACTGGATCAGTAATGTGGGATTTGGGCTTCAATGAGCTTGCAAAATAAAATGTAATTGATTTAATCAATGTTAATGATTATTCATACCTGTATAGGCTATCTGGGAATTAAACTTTAATTAACCTGAAAGCGTCACTGTATCTAGGTTAATGTGGAAAAGTTTAAAATGTCTCATCGGTTGGAACAAATTAATTTGGTCCGTATCCATAGATCAACCTAGTAAAAGGTTTGTTTGGCAATTACATCAAATGAGACAATGATATCTAATCAGTTGAGATTCGTTGGATATTCTTAAAGAGTAACCAGTCGTTACAAATGTGAGAAAACGTTGGCGCTCACAATGGATCCTCCCCTCCCCCCAAAATACTGGTAATTTTTACAAGCGGGCTGTCATGTGCATTTTACTTGGTAGTGGCTTCTGTCTGGTCACTCTACCATAAAGGCCTGATTGGTAGAGTGGTGTAGAGAGTGTTGTTCTTCTGGAAGGTTCTCCCATCTCCACAGAAAAACTCTGGAGCTCTGTCAGTGTGACCATCGGGTTCTTGGTCACCTCCCTTACCAAGGCCTTTCTCCCCCATTTGCTCAGTTTGGCCAGGCGGCCAGCTCTAGGAAGAGTCTTTCTTGGTGGTTCCAAATGTGTTCCATTTAAGAATGATGGAGGCCCCTGTGTTCTTGGGGACCTTCAATGCTGCAGTCATTTTTTGGTACCCTTCACCCAGATCTGTGACTCGACACAATCCTGTCAAGGAGCTCTATGGACAATTGCTTCGACCTCATGGCTTGGTTTTTGCTCTGACATGCACTGTCAACTGTTGGACCTTATTATAGACAGGTGTGCACCTTTCCAAATCATGTCCAATCAATTTAATTTTACCACAGATGGACTCCAATCAAGTTGTAGAAACACCTCAATGATGATCAATGGAAACAGGATGCACCTGAGCTCAATTTTGAATCTCATAGCAAAGGGTCTGAATGATTATGTAAATGTATTATTTCAGGTAATTGTTTTATTAGAAATGTTTAAAAATGTCTAAAACCTGTTTTTGCTTTGTCATTATGGGGTATTGTGTGTAGATTGATCTGGATTTTTAAAAATGTCATCCATTTTAGAATAAGGCTGTAACTTAACAAAGTGTGGAAAAAGTCAAGGGGTCTGAATACTTTTCAAATGCACTGTATATGTGTGTGTGTGAGAGACATTGTTTACGACTTAGGAAAGGCAAGTTGAGTCTTCTAAAAATACAGGTTCACAGGACCATACAAATACCAAATAATTTTACATTTTCAAACCAATGTTCTTGCCACCCCAAAACTAATATTTGTGAGCTTCCAATAATTATTTGGGCACGTAGCACTGAAAATGTTTTAAATAATATGTGTTAGCTCTTATTTAAAACAATCAAAATGAGATAGCAGCAGATACACCACAAATGCTCATATTGTTTAATTCAATAGCTAACCAATACTGAAATGAAAACTCATTCTTGTGTAGGCCTACCAATTGTAGGAAAAATATCAACACTACCAATTATGTACTGTAGGCCTACATACTCTATTTCCGTGGGTCGGTGGATTTACCGATTTACTGGCCTTACCTCCTTTGTCATGTCATCGACTGGCAGCTGAGGTCTAGCACACGGCACAGAGGTCTTGCTCAAGGCTGTTTCCTTCTTTGACAGAAAATGATATTTTACTGACAGATGAGAGATTATGAATGACATAACACATCCTCTTCAAAAGCACTAATTTGTGAGAAGTTGTAGAACTATTGGAGGTGTTTCTAGTCTAGAGTCAGAGCTGTGGATTCTGCCCTTATGACATTTTGACTTTCCATTTTGTGTGTCATTCTCATAACAAAAGTCTTGAGAAGGCTCATATTGTGTTTAGTGCAGAAGACATGTGAAGGGGGCTAGGCTATAACAAATCCACTCCCAAGCATTTTGAACAGACAGTTACACTTGTTGGCTGTTACAGTTTTTCCATTTAGGTTCTCTGATATAGGCCACTTCTGAAGACATGCCTACACATTCTGAAGATGCGTCGCAGGTCAGGGAATAATGAAAATGTTCTGGTATTGGTTACAGTTCAATTCCCGCAAAAACGTGTCTTTTATGACAAACTGCAGAGACAATGCAACATGAGTGCACCCCCCTTCTTTTGAAAGAACAGCCCGCCAAGTTCAAACTGCAAGCCAAAGTAACACAATACCGCTGCTGAGCATTACAATGTCAGAATGCCGCACATTTGATTCGCAACGGGCGGTGGGTTGCGAGTGTCACAGGAGTGCATTGTTATTTTGGAAGGAGCATGTGTTTTTCTTACCACAGCTCGGATTTCTTGGCTCTCCGCTGCCTGTTGTCCAACTCGAGCGTTTACTGGGCGTAGGAGACGTGATGGATGGCGACCCAGCCAGCCGCTTCTTGCCCCCTCCACCCCCCCTCGACACATTCCCGGTCATCTTATTTATGATGTTCAAAATGAACAAGGGGGTAAGGATAGGCTATCTAGTTGTGGAACAGTATTAATTACTGTTCGCACGGCAAGTCCTCACATTTCCGTTCCTTCTTCAAGTCTAAATTAAGTTTGGCTACTACACAAAAAAATGCTGGGTTGTTGAGATACTGTATTACCCAGAAGGGTCAGACTCAGATCAGAAGACTGGGGGCGTAGCTTTCAAATAGTTATTTTTAGCCACCCATGAGAGTAAATGACATTCCTGTTTGTCTGTTCTGTTGTGTAGTTATCACATGTTGAGGTCAAACAGAGAATTTTGAAGTTTCAATGAGGTGTATGGCAGTGTATAAATTGAAAGCCTACCTAAATCCCATTGTTAAAGTAAGGTGGAGTCCCTTATCATAATATGTAATAAATAACTAGAAAAATGTGTCAAATTGGCAACATTTTGTTTGCCGAATGTAATGTATTAAAATTATGAACAGGACTGTAATTTACTCCCACAGCTGGCCAATAAGATATCAGAAAGACAAGCTCCTAATGAGCTACACCTGAAAATAACCTAAAAAAAAAATCCTGTTGTTTTTATGGTCATTTACTGGCAGCTAGTTACCTTTAAGTTATTGTAAAATAAGTAACTTAAAAGTTTTTATCCATGTTTTATTTTATTTAACCTTTTATTTAACTAGGCAAGTCAGTAAGAACAAATTCTTATTTACAATGATGGCCTACCCGGCCAAACCCTAACCCGGATGACGCTGGGCCAATTATGTGCCGCCCTACGGGACTCCCAATCACAGCCGGTTGTGATGCAGCCTGGAATTGAACCAGGGTATGTAGTGACGCCTCTAGTATATTACATTAAATTCCAAAGAAACTTTGTTTTAACAGTACTGCCAATAAGTTACTGTAAAAACAACAGGATTTTTTGTACAGTGCAGCTGCTAGGGAAACCCAGCATGCAGTGGTGAACTGTGATTATGGGACCTATGCCTCCAGAGGGACAAAACATTGTCCAGTATGTTTTATCAAACCAAAAAATCTAGAAAATAACAGAAAACGTAGTGTCACCTGACATAATATCTTCTGTAGTCGGACCATTCTAGTTCTAGTGAAGGAGGAGCAATACTTTTTGATGACATTATGAATAAATCAAATTCAGGCCAAGCTTTGGGCTGCCACACACAGAGACAAAACCGGCATGGACACAACATGACACACTGCATAAAATAACTTATGGTAGCCAACACCACTGTCACACCATCACCAATAGCGACAACAACAGCGTCACATCAAAAGGTAGATGTGGCTGATAGACAGGCAGACGCACAGCATCAAATAATGATAAAGAATAAAAAGCCCATTCACTCCAGTAGGACCCATGAAATCACACCAATACAAAAGCACAACCATTTGATGTCCAAAATGAAATTAACAAACCAGCTATTACTTCCCATTGCAAATATATTTTATCACGTTCTTCACATGAACCGATGATCTAAAGTTTAAACACAACAATGTTTCAATCATTATTTTCAAAGAGATAGCTAACAGAAATCGAGCTGCAACAAAAAACAGTGCCACTCACCAGATGATGATCATTTGTAAACAAAGTCTGAAAGGTAATCGTGAAAAGGGTAATGCTACCAAATTAGCAGCAACATCCACCTTGAAGTTGATAACAGCTGCTTCAGCCACCATAGCCATTGTCATGTCACTACTAATATTGTCACACTACTACAATTAAGTGATAATGCTCTCGAAGCCCGTGTTTGGAGGATATATTGGCACGGGTGTTGTTATGCCCGAGACGAAGTCGAGCAAACCGTGACAATATCCTCCAAACACGGGCTTCGAGGGCATTATCACTTTTATACAACGGGTTACCAACATATTCAAATAATGAGTGACATATTTTCATTAAAAACATTATGTCCACATCACCGTCAGACCATTTTATTAGTAAACTACACGCTAATGTAAAAGCATATTTTTTTTGTGATCTAATATATAATATAGTACACTAATTTGGTTGTAATCCAGACAGGTTGGAAAAGGTATCTATATCCTCTATGAGGCTGTTAAGGGATTCAAATTGTATATTTAACAGAAAGCATGAATCATCAGCGTACAATGACACCTTTGTTTTTTCCAGCTTCCGAAGGCGTAGCCAATGGCTGGCTGAGCTAGGTAGATTTCTCTACCCAGAGAAAGGCCTGCCAGCATGAAAGTAAAAAATACCCCATTTATGTTTATAATGAACTAATGTTTGGGTAATCTCAACAAAGTAATTTGTTGGGTTATTCACACAACCCAACTGGATGGGTTAAAATAAAAATCAGAGTAAAATGAATAAAGTTAAATTAACACTACTGGATTTTTTTTTACCCTCAAAGTGATACGCTCTCTGGAGTTAGTGTAACTGGAGTTGATTGGAACGGAGTACTTTTAACTCCATTAAGAGTAACCAGAGACAGGGAGTTAAAACTATGGCGTCCACGCAGATGTGGGAATGGAGTCATTGTCATATTGTTAGAATTGTTTGTTTCAATATCTGTGTTTTTCGCATGTAAATTGATTGTCTTATGCTACAGAAGGATTTTTTAAAAGTATTTAAAAAATGTAACCTTTATTTAATATGTAATATACATGTTATGTATGTTACATATTAAATACATAAAAAAATATGTTAAATACATTTTAAAAAATATGTATATATTTTTAACCTGTGAGTGGTTGGATTTATTGCAACGGTTACTGAGAAGGCTGTTCCAGTTTATATGTTATAGGTCGTCGCTAACAACAGGATTCTCCTTCCTGCTCTGACATGCATGCTGAATGTAAGTTTTGGGTGATGTAAAATGGCTGGATATTCTCCCTTTCAGGGGTGGACTGGCATTTCTGGCACATACCTATTGTTTTTTGGGCGTGCAAAATTACGTGTCTAAATAATGGGGGCCTCAAGAAAAATAATGGGCTGGTGTGTTAGAAAGGCCAAAGCCTACTTCTGGTCCCAGTCCGCCCCTGCTCCCTCTTTAATGGATAACACTAGATATTGCATGTCAATTTTGCAAACCACCATAATATGACACATTACGTAATATGTAAATCAGACTTCACAGCTTTACATCTCAAATCTCATTTGAGATGGGGTTTATAGATGACTTTATTGAGAGTATACATTACTCTAAATAATTAACTCTAGAATACTGAACACTTCAGAGTTAAAAAAGGAAGTTATTTTCAATGAATACTGTACATAGTGAAACATAATGATGTAGAGTTAAACATCAAAACTAAATTGAGCATGTGTTGGGAGAGTACATTGTTGCGAGAGTAAATTGCTCTGTTGCGAGAGTACATTTGACTCTTTTTAGACTGGGACCAAACGTTATCTGTGGAAGAGTCAAATATAATATTTTTTACTGTGAAATAAAATTAAAATGGGTTGTTTTCAACCCAGCATTTTTTTGACTGAATAGGGAGGTGTGTGGGTTCATAGAACTTCCGCCAAAGATCTACTGTTCAAGTCTACAAACATTTTCAAGGCCTATCTGAATAACTGAGTAACACGGATAATCTAGTGCCTTTAGAAAGTATTCACACCCTTTGACTTTCACATGTGTTACAAGGTGAGATTAAAATGGATAATTGGATGTATTAGGTTACGAAATTGCAGTTTGGGCAGAGTGGGTGGACACACTAAAGCTAGCCACTTAGCTAGTAGGTTATTGCCAGGGACCTCACAACACGATATGTATTGCGATTCTCACGATTCTATATGTATTGCAATTTTATTGCGGTTTGAAGTTCCAAACATATTGCTCTGTATACATTGCCTTCAGAAAGTATGTACACCCCTCAACTTTTTCCACATTTTGTTGTGTTATAAAATGTATTTGTCAATTTTTTTAAACGATCTACACAAAATACTCTATTATACATCGCTGCAACTCCCCAACGGGCTCAGGAGGCGAAGGTCTAGTCATGCGATCCCCGAAACAGGAACCGCCAAACCATGCTTCTTAACCCGGAAGCCAACCGCACCAATGTGTCGGAGGAAGACCGAGGTCAGCCTGCAGGCGCCCAGCCCCCCATAATGAGTCGCTAGAGTGCGATGAGCCAAGTACAGCCCACCAGCCAAACTCTCCCCAAACCAAGACAACGCTGGGCCAATAGGGCGCCGCCCTATGGGACTCCCGATCCCGGCCAGTTGTGACACAGCCTGGAAATGAACCCGGGTCTGTAGTGACACCTCTAGCACTGCGATGCAGTGCCTGAGACCGCTGCACCACTCAGGAGGCCAACTACTTTTTCATTTTTTATTAATGGAAAATTAAACTCTAATATACAGTATCTTGATTATATAAGTATTGAACCCCCTGAGTCAATGCATGTTAGAATTCCCTTTGGCAGCGATTACAGCTGTGAGTCTTTCTGGGTAAGTCTAAGAGCTTTGCACACCTGGATTGTACAATATTTGCACATTATTCTTTTGAAAAATCTTCAAGCTCTGTAAAGTTGGCTGTTGAGCATTGCTAGACAGCCATTTTCAAGTCTTGCCATAGATTTGTAACTAGGCCAATCAGGAACATTCAATGTTGTCTTGTTAACCAACTCCAGTGTATATTTGGCCTTGTGTTTTAGGTTATTGTCCTGCTGAAAGGTGAATTTGTCTCCCAATGCCTGTTGGAAAGCAGACCTAACCAGGTTTTCCTCTAGGATTTTGCCTGTGCTTACAGTAGCTCTATTCCATTTCATTTCCTAAAAAATAAACTCCCCAGTCCTTGACGATGACAAGCATACCCATAACATGATGCAGCCACCATCATGCTTGAAAATATAAAGACTAGTATTCAGTGATTTGTTGTGTTGGATTTGCCCCCCCAAAAACAAAAAGTTAATTTGTTTGCCACATTTTTTGCAGTTTTACTTTAGTGCCTCGTATCAAACAGGATGCATGTTTTGGAATATTTCATTCATTTATGTTAGTATGGTGGAGTAACTACAATGTTGATCAATCAGTTCTCCTATCACAGCCGTTAAAATCATTATTGCAACTTATGTATTACTTGTTAAGCACATTTTTACTCCTGAACTTATTTAGGCTTGCCATACCAAATGGGTTGATACTTAGACTCAAGACATTTCATTTTAATTAGTAAACATTTCTAAAAACATAATTCAACTTTGACATTATGGGGTATTGTGTTTAGATCAGTGGCTGTGCGAAGTTGCTGGATATTGGCGAGAACTCGAACAGACTGTCGTACACTTCGATCCATATCATCCCAATCATGCTCAATGGGTGACATGTCTGGTAAGTATGCAGGCCATGGAAGAACTGGCACATGTTCAGCTTCCAGAAATTGTGTACAGATCCTTGTGACATGGGGCAGTGCATTATGCTGAAACATGAGGTGATGTCAATGGGCCTCAGGATCTCGTAATGGTTTTTCGAATTCAAATTGCAAACTATAAAATGCAATTGGGTTCGTTGTCCGTAGCTTAAGGCTGCCCATACCATAACCCCACCGCCACCATGGGGCACTCTGTTCACAATGCTGGCATCAGCAAACCACTCACCCACACGGCGCCATACCCACTGTCTGCCATTTGCCTGGTACAGTTGAAACCACGATTCATCTGTGAAGAGCACACTTCTCCAGCATGCCAGTGGCCATCGAAGGTGAGCATTTTCCCACTGAAGTCAATTCAGACGCCGAACTGCAGTCAGGTCAAGACTCTGGTGAGGACGACGAGCACGCAGATGAGCTTCACTGAGATGGTTTCTGACAGTTTGTGTAGAAATTCTTCAGTTGTGCAAATCCACAGTTTCATTAGCTATTCGGGTGGCTGGTCTCAGACGAACCCGCAGATGAAGAAGCCAGATGTGGAGGTCCTGGGCTGGCATGGTTGCACGTGGTCTGTGGTTATGAAGCCGGTTGGACTTACTGCCAAATTCTCTAAAATTATGTTGGAGGCTGCTTATGGTAGAGAAATTAACACTAAATTATCTGGGAACAACTGGAGTCAGCATGCCAATTGCAAGCTCCCTCAAAACGTGATACATCTATGGCATTGTTTTGTGTGACAAAACTGCACATTTTAGAGTGGCCTTTTATTGCCCCTAAGCACAAGGTGCACGTGTGTAATGATCCTGCTGTTTAATCAGTTTCTTGATATGTCACACCTGTCAGTGGATGGATTATCTTGACAAATGAGTAATGCTCACTAACTGGGATGTAAACAAATTGGTGCACTACATTTGAGAGAAATAAGCTTTTTGTGAATATGGAAAATTTCTGGGATCTTTAATTTCAGCTCCTGAAACATGGGACCAACACTTTACATGTTGCGTTTATATTTTTGTTCAGTATATATGGAGTAGACAGTGCAATTAATTACTATCTGACATCATAAAATGGTAAGGCCCACTTAGATATAGTGTAAAAGTCAAAATTGCAACAAAACTGGCAAAATAAATAAAAAAAATTGAATTTATAATTGAATTAAAAGCATTCTAGGGTCTGATGTTCATTTGTTAGGTCAATATTTTCAGTGCCTTGCCTCATGATAACGACCATTGTTTTGCCAACAGTTGAGGGGAATATTAGGCCTAGTCATAATAAATCATTATGCTATAATCATATACCTCACCAACTCTTATATGATTTATATGATCAATATTGAGTTTTAATTTGGTATTCTATCTTTTTTTCTTGACTCTTCTCAATGCATGCTTTCGATCTGAGATCTAACAAAATGCAATAGAAGGGTAATGGCTCTGATCATAGTTCACGCTACTATTTTAAATTGGAAGTTATTTAATTACGACATGTCATGAAAGATTTCCAATATGAAGAAGGTGTTCATGGGAGTTTGGCGTTCACGGGAATCAATATAAAACAATACAAAATGTTTTATATTGACGGACATTGATACTGGTTGCAGACATTAAGGCTTATGAATATGCATGAACTGCTCAGAGCATAACTATCAAACGCATATTAATTCTCGAGATGTGTGTCTAGAGATCACATTTTCCAACATCAATCCAAATATGCAAATGGTTGCAGTTTTAAGTGTAGTCACTGGACACCGACTACTGATGTGCATTTTGATATTTCATTCAAATACTGGATGAGAAAAACAGAACAACGCTAAAACAAATAAAAAACACCCACAATGCCTTGATGTAAACTCGCCTGAGATTGTGGATAATTACTCTGTGGAGGGCCTTACCTGCATGCATCTCCCAGCTTCCTAGCACCCCCCCCCCCCCCCCCACACACACACACACAAACACACACACAAGGGACGTATATGCCCGGCCTCGCGTCCACAGGGGACAAATCGTGAACTAATTTCTGACCCTCGTTGCGGAGGAGTTAATTGCCCTCCTGAGTTAGCGTTTTCAGGGTAAAGGTGTTACCCTTGATGTATCAGCACACTAGCCACCGGTGACTGATTCTTTCAACTCTGACGTGTTCCTTGCATATCCTATATCTCATTAAATCTCCGGATGGGAAGAAAAAACACAGGCACACACACACACACACACACACACACACACACACACACACACACACACACGCGAGTCCTCATGCACACACACACACACACACACACACACACACACGTATTCAAACGCAGGCACACACGCGCCCTCATGCATGCATGCATACAGTGGGGTAAAAAAGTATTTAGTCAGCCACCAATTGTGCAAGTTCTCCCACTTAAAAAGATGAGAGAGGCCTGTAATTTTTTTTTTTTTTTTTAGCAAATTATGGTGGAAAATAAGTATTTGGTCACCTACAAACAAGCAAGATTTCTGGCTCTCATAGACCTGTAACTTCTTCTTTAAGAGGCTTCTCTGTCCTCCACTCGTTACCTGTGTTAATGGCACCTGTTTGAACTTGTTATCAGTATAAAAGACACCTGTCCACAACCTCAAACAGTCACACTCCAAACTTCATTATGGCCAAGACCAAAGAGCTTTCAAAGGACACCAGAAACAAAATTGTAAATCTGCACCAGGCTGGGAAGACTGAATCTGCAATAGGTAAGCAGCTTGGTTTGAAGAAATCAACTGTAGGAGCAATTATTAGGAAATGGAAGACATACAAGACCACTGATAATCTCCCTCGATCTGGGGCTCCATGGGGTCAAAATGATCAACAAGAACGGTGAGCAAAATCCCAGAACCACACGGGGGGACCTAGTGAATGACCTGCAGAGAGCTGGGACCAAAGTAACAAAGCCTACCATCAGTAACACACTACGCCGCCAGGGACTCAAATCCTGCAGTGCCAGACGTGTCCCCCTGCTTAAGCCAGTACATGTCCAGGCCCGTCTGAAGTTTGCTAGAGAGCATTTGGATGATCCAGAAGAAGAATGGGAGAATGTCATATGGTCAGATGAAACCAAAATATAATTTTTTGGTAAAAACTTAACTCGTCGTGTTTGGAGGACAAAGAATGCTGAGTTGCATCCAAAGAACGCCATACCTACTGTGAAGCATGGGGGTGGAAACATCAAACTTTGGAAGTATGCTTGGGGTCATTGTCCATTTGGAAGACCCATTTGCGACCAAGCTTTAACTTCCTTACTGATGTCTTGAGATGTTGCTTCAATATATCCACATATTTGTCCTTCCTTCCTCCATCTATTTTGTGAAGTGCACCAGTCCCTCCTGCAGCAAAGCACCCCCACAACATGATGCTGCCACCCCCGTGCTTCACTGTTGGGATGGTGTTCTTCAGCTTGCAAGCCTCCCCCTTTTTCCTCCAAACGTAACGATGGTCATTATGGCCAAACAGTTATATTTTTGTTTCACCAGACTAGAGGACATTTCTCCAAAAGTACAATCTTTGTCCCATGTGCAGTTGCAACCGTAGTCTGGCTTTTTTATGGCGGTTTTGGAGTTGTGGCTTCTTCCTTGCTGAGCGGCCTTTCAGGTTATGACGATATAGGACTCGTTTTACTGTGGATATAGATACTTTCGTACCTGTTTCCTCCAGCATCTTCACACCTTTGCTGTTGTTCTGGGATTGATTTGCACTTTTTCAACCAAAGTACATTCATCTCTAGGAGACTCAGTCTCCTTCCTGAGTGGTATGACGGTTGCATGGTGTTTATTCTTGCGTACTGTTGTTTGTATAGATGAACGTGGTACCTTCAGGCGTTTGGAAATTGCTCCCAAGGGTGAACAATACTTTTTTTTTTTTCTGAGGTCTTGGCTGATTTCTTTTGATTTTCCCATGATGTCAAGCAAAGAGGCACTGAGTTTGAAGGTAGGCCTAGGAATACTTACACAGGTACACCACCAATTGACTCAAATGATGTCAATTTGTCAATTAGCCTATCAGAAGCTTTTAAAGCCATGACATAATTTTCTGGAATTTTCCAAGCTGTTTAAAGGCAGTCAACTGTATGTACACTTCTGACCCACTGGAATTGTTATACAATTATAAGTGAAATAATCTGTCTGTAAACAATTATTGGAAGAATTACTTGTGTCATACACAAAGTTGATGTCCTAACTGACTTGCCCAAATTTTAGTTTGTTAACAAGAAATTTGTGGAGTGGTTGAAAAACAAGTTTAATAACTCCAACCTAAGTGTATATAAACTTCCGACTTTAACTGTATGCACGCACGCACGCACGCACGCACGCACGCACGCACGCACGCACGCACACACACACACACACACACACACACACACACACACACACACACACACACACACACACACACACACACACACACACACACACACACACACAGGCATTGTCTTTCCGTGTTGGGGTTCAAAGACACACCAACTAAGTGGTAGTTAATACTGTTTTGGAGAGTATGTGTCCCCCCCAAATTACACACTTTTCCCTATAAAGATCCCGTGGGCCCTGGTAAAAAGTAGTGCACTATATAGGAAATAGGATGCCATTTTGGGTTGCAACCTCTGAATGCTCTAATATTGTCAAGAGTGGACTGTTGCTTTCAGTGCTTTGAAGTCAGAGAGGAGATTTGGTGGGAGACCTGACTCCTATCCATATTAAAAGAGAGCTTCCGGGCAGAGCCAGACCATGTTGTGTCTGTGTGTGTGTGTCCATGACGGTGTGTCTGTCTGTCTCAAGTGTGTCGACCAGTTGATGCATTCACCAACTGAAATCATAGTATTTTCTTTGCAGAAACCAATAACAGTTCAGTTCATGACAGGATCAAATATCATGAAGCACTCCATGTGTGACTTCAAATCTTCGACATATTCAATTTGGAGCATCTAACTTCAGACCACTATGTGGAGAAATAGAGAGCAACACACACACACACGCACGTACAGAGAGAGGAACACACACAGAGAGAAACACTCTCAGCGGCACAGTACACACTGTCTGAAGTAATCACAAAACAGACGCTACCCAATGTATATTCAAGAGCTATGGCTACATTCTTCGAACATCAAAAGTATTGTTAGCGTGTATGTGTGTCTGTTGCTCTCTGTTTCTCCACATACTGTGCATGTCTATCTGGGTAAACATCTTGATTAGGGCACCTCATTTCACCCCAAAATTTTAGATCCAAGTTGCACCCGCTGACAAAAAGCTCTGACTGTCATCCCTTTGAAAATGATAATGAGGCTTACTTTTAAAACATCTCAACTGTTTACCGAATTTGTTTCCCAGGACGAAAGTCAAATATTAACCGATTTTCCTACCTGCAGCTCTTTAAAAGCGCCAGGATTCATTTGGAGTTTTTATATTGGTATCCAGTGCATTCGGAAAGTGTTCAGACCCCTTGACTTTCATAGCCTTATCCTAAAATTGATTAAATAGTTATTTTCCTTCATCAATCTATACACAATACCCCATAATGACAAATCCAAAACAGTATTATTATTATTTTTTTTACATTTCTGCAAATGTATTAAAAATAAAAAATGAAAATCACATTTACATAAGTATTCAGAACTTTTACTCAGTACATTGTTGAAGCACCTTTGGCAGCGATTACAGCCTAGGCTCTAGCTGGCCAACTCAAGGACATTGAGACTTGTCCCGAAGCCACTCCTGCGTTGTCTTGGCTGTGTGCTTAAGGTCGTTGTCCTGTTGGAAGGTGAACCTTTGCCCCAGTCTGAGGTCCTGAGTACTTTGGAGCAGGTTTTTACCAAGGATTTCTCTTTTCTTTGCTCTCTTCATCTTTCCCTCTATCCTGACTAGTCTCCCAGTCCCTGCCGGTGAAAAAAAATCCCCACAGCATGATGCTGCCACCACCATGCTTCATCGTAGGGTTGGTGCCAGGTTTCCTCCAGATGTGACCTTGGCATTCAAAGAGGCCAAAGAGTTCAATCTTGGTTTCATCAGACTAGAGAATCTTGTCTCTCATGGTCTGAGAGTCCTTTAGGTGCTCTTTGGCAAACTCCAAGAGTGCTGTCATGTGCCTTTTACTATGTAGTGGCTTCCGTCTGGTCACTCTACCATGAAGGCCTGATTGGTGGAGTGCTGCAGAGATGGCTATCCTTCTGGAAGGTTCTGCCATCTCCACAGAGGAACTCTAGAGCTCTGTCAGAGTTACCATCGGGTTCTTGGTCACCTCCTTGACCAGGAGGCCTTCTCCCCCAATTGCTCAGTTCTAGGAATAGTCTTGGTGGTTCAAAACTTCTTCAATTTAAGAATGCTGGAGGCCACACTGTTCTTGGGGACCTTCAAAGCGGCAGAAATGTTTTAGTGCCCTTCCCCAGATCTGTGCATCGACACAACCCTGTTTGGGAGCTCTAAAGACAATTCCTTTGACCTCATGGCTTGGTTTTTGCTCTGACATGCACTGTCAACTGTGAGACCTTATAGACAGGCGTGCGCCTTTCCAAATCATGTCCAATCAATTGAATTTACCACATATGGACTCCAATCAAGTTGTAGAAACATCTCAAGGATGATCAATGGAAACAGGAAGCGCCTGCGCTCAATTTCGAGTCTCAAAGCAAAGGGTCTGAATACTTAGCTAAATAAGGTATTATTATTTTGAAAAAATTATAAAAAGCTGTTTTCTATTTTCCATTATGGGGTATCGTGTGTAGATTGATGATTAACAAAAATGTATTTAATACATTTTAGAATAAGCCTTTAATGTAACAAAATGTGCAAAAAGTAAAGGGGTCTGAATACTTTCCGAATGCACTGCATGTCTAAGATTTAGAGGAATGGGTGCAAAGAGCCTGAGAAAACATTATTCAGTCAAGTATACCTTCAACACTAAGAAATCTATACCGCTGATAGTTTGTACTGTACTCTGAAATATGGAATCAATTCCTTTCCCATTTTGGTGAATTTTACTGTAATTTGATGAGAGTGAGGCTACATACTGTAAGAGTGTACAAACCACTAAATAGGGTTTTGAGTTTGAAAAAAGTGAGGCAATTTTCAAATATTGAAGGATGACAATCTCATTCAGCATTTATTCTAACCCTGAATGTTTTCATTGTCCGATATAATTAATTTTAGGCAAGTAATTAAACCCATAGTTGCTCATAAAAAAGTATTTTGTACCCACCGGAAACGTATTATTACTCAAACATTTAGCCTTGATAGATTTTAGTGCTCCCTTTTCTCTGACTCTCTTTCTTTCTCTCATTATTTCCAACACTCACTCACTCTCTCTCACACACACACTCTCTGTCAGGGTGTTACTCACAGGTCATCAGAGGTGTGTGTGTGACCTCAGCACAGCACCACCAAAAAAAACCACAGCAAAACACTTGTATAGAACTATAAACCAGTAGTAGTGTATCTGGAATCCAAGTTCAGAGGCATAAATATAACATTGTCTAAGAAATGTACGTTTTTTAAACGTTGTGGTCTACATAAAGTAGATAGTATATTTCCTAGGTAGATTGAATCTTTATCAGGGTTGGGATCGATTCCATTTAAATTGAGACTATTCAGGAAGAAACTGAAATTCCAATTTGACTTCCAATTTTCTTCATTGCTTTTCAATAATGTGTTGAATTTTAGCATCATATCTGCTCTTTGTCCAGTAAGAAATCAGTGGTGTCTGTGTCTTGGTAAAATGCCTCATCACAGCATAAGTGTTAAAGGCTAAAAGGTGACTTATGTTTAGAAACAGTGACAGGCAGTTTGAGAGACAAACACACTACTGAAATAAGGTACTTTAAATACACTAAGCATGTCTAACAACTTGTTTGTGACATAAATAACAATACTTTCAACACAGAACCTTTTGATATATTACTCCACCCCCCCAGTTAAATTGTGTGGAAATTATTTAGACTGTTAGTGAAACAGTGTGTTGGGGGAAAAACGTTGCAAGCACTGCCATCTAGTGAAAGATTTATGTTTTGAAATTCTTCCCTGCAACAAATGAAAATTAATTCACGTTTTGTCCATCAAACTCAGAGGTAGACTATTTCATTGTTAAATAAAGTGTGATGATGTGCATAATTTAATCAAATACTATTCATCTTGGTCAGTAGAGGTATTTCCCACAAATATAGGCTATTGATGTTCTTGGTTTAGAATTCTCTAGCAATATCGGCAGAATTTTACCCACTTCTACACAAATAAAACACCTGATTAAATCAGACATTTTTCAAATCCAATGACTTCAACCAATTAGGTGGTTTAATTTCAAGGAGTGCATACATCCCAGACAGACAGAACTATAAACACCCACACAAATGTGTCTTTCCTCAAATATAAACCTCCGTGGTGACCACACAGGTGTAGTGCTTTTTAAGATTATTTATTTGATTACATTTAAAATGCAGCAGGGAACAGGGTTTTTTGGTTTAATCAGTGGGGGCATATGTCCCCCCCTGCACACACACTTAGACCCTTCTTACCCCATCCCCTCAACCCACACTCCCTTTTCCTCTTTTCCTCCCTCCACCTCCAAAAAAGAAAGAGGGATATGCTGAGGGTCTAAAAGTGTCCCATCTCTCAGTGGCTGAGCACTCCACAATGGTCATGCGTGCCTCGTAAATCTAGCCCCTCCCCTCCCAGCTCTGCGTTGCAACCGGGCTCCCGGCTCAGTGTTTTGGAACCGACGGACAGCAGATTGCCCCCCTACACCATTATGTGCTAATAAGACACCTCCACCACATTCCTCAGCCAGCCAGCCACCTCTGAGACACCCGCTCCAAATTAGAAAAGTGACATGGCTGACCTGGCGATGGGGGTCACCACCAGGTCACCATCCACTCACTCCCTCCCTCCTTCGATCTTCTTTGTACCGTTCCTTCTTTCCTCTGTCCTGTACTGTTCTTCTGTGCTAAGTGTCCCTACTATGGGCTCATCATTTGCTGTAATTTCAGATGAGAAAAGCTTATAGTATGTGGAGAGACAGAGATTTGCAGACATTTGTGGTTGTCATTGTGTGAACTGTGCACTGTGAATGGACAAATGTACATTGTACACACATATAGGCAGAGTATGTGTGCTTGGACAATGTGCTTATGTGTGTGTGTGTGTGTGTTTTCACTCACTAGCATGTATGCCCAGACAGCGGGACACATAAACAGACCTCCGGCTCCTCTCATCTTTAACCCATTTTTCCCCTCCATCAGACAGCCCCCCACCCCCCTCCCTTTTCCCCATTCACCCAAAAGAGTATGTTCAGTCAGTCCCCAGGAGGGGCCCGGCCACCCATAGGGGCCCCATTAGGCCAGGGAGACACTGGCAGGTCAAATCACTTTATGGTGGCTGGGTGAGTAACTATCATTTACTGTAATGCGGGCCCTGTCACAGTGAAGGAGCGGGAAGGTTAAGAGCAGTAGCGTCGCCAGCCAGGGTTCATCCGACTCCATGGTCACTAGTCTGAAACCACCGCCACTTCGTTCCCCCACCACAACTCATTACAAACCTCAGACCTATAGGCCTCAGACATTTTTCAGCCAGCAAAATTTGCTTCTGTGAAAACAATAATATAGCTCATAAGAATACCTTGCTGTTGGTAGTCAATGTGTGAGTGACACTTTATATGAACTATGTCAGCACCCACGTGGAAATCTAACTAGCAAAATTCCCCCTAAAGTCAGTTGAAGCTAGAGATATGTTTGTTTGCATTTTATTAGTCTAAATCCACCGCATCAACTGATGTGTGTTTGTCAGACCATGGAACTGTTGTTATCTGTTATTTTTTTATTTTTTTTATTTCACCTTTATTTAACCAGGTAGCATTTGTATCGGCTAAAAGCAGTAAGGCGCACATTTTTTTTCATCAAGTTATTAAATATATTCTTGGGATGCTTCAAAGGGGTCGTAAAATGACAAATCAATAGCTAAAATTATCCCTGGTATGACCTTCTTAAAACAATTCTATATAGCTTAGTAGAATCCCACACCACATGATGTTCATTGGACATTCTATTTTAAGCCTAGCTAGGTACATGCCAGCTACCAGTGAAGTTACAACAGGACAGCTGAGCATCCACCGTAAGCGCAAGTAATGCTTCCGACAGGACATTGGTCTGAAGTCATGGCAAGTCATATTAGTAAATATACTGTGTCTTTCATAAGTATTCACCCCCTTGCATTTTTTAGCATTTCATTGTTACTCCAACATTTCTGTCATTGATCTAGACAGGTGTTGGTCATCACGACACGCGGCACTTTGGGGTGGAACCACCTGTCTCAATAAATTACGTATATATAAAATTGTATTTAACTAGGCAAGTCAGTTAAGAACAAATTCTTATTTACAATGACAGCCTACCTCAGCCAAACCCGGACGATACTGGGCCAATTGTACGCCGCCCTATGGGACTCCCAATTACAGCCGGTTGTGATACAGCCTGGAATCAAACCAGGGTCTGTAGTGACACCTCTAGCACCGAGATGCAGTGCCTTAGACCGATGGACCAACCCTGGATTGCTGATGCTATGTCTTGAGGCTTTGAAGCCATATGGCACTCCCCAGTAGGCACAGTCCTCCATAGGAATGAATGAATGTAATTCTATAGTATTTCAATTAAATGTTAAGGACAAAATTACATGGATTTAAGTAATTTTGTTGTTGTAATGGGGACAGTAACAGTAGTAATCTCAAAATTATAATTTAAGGAAAATGATATATTTAGCATTTTCGTTTAGCTCACATGTAATTTAAAAGTATGCATCATTTAAAAGTCAGTCTGTAAGAGAATAAATGTTACAAAAACGAATGTAGAAAATAAAATGCATGTCTACAGCTTCTAAAATATTTTTTTAACAATAGTGAGGGAGTGCCAAGATGGAGACACAGCACCCCCTATTAGTCATCTAGTGTATATATAAATTGGTCTCCACAAAAGGAGCTGATTGGCTGACACTGCCATTCTAAAATGGCTGCTGTGGCTTCTGCTACCTAGCATGAGGACGAAAAGGACAGTTATCCAGAAAAACAAGGAGTTGTTCAATCTTATTGGTGTAACAGTTGGGATAATTCGGAGTACAATGTATTTTTCATTCCTGGATTGAGGTACACTTTCCGAGCCACGTCACATCAGCTCTGCGGTGTTTTAATATACACAGGAATGTCCAACCCTAGTGCAGCTGTAGGCAAGCGGGTCGGATCTGCTGGCTACTTAAATGCATATTTTTTTATTATTTAAAAAAAAAACTTCACACGAAGGAGAATGGAATTGTCGCTGTTTTCATAATTGTGTGTATCACTTTGGCAAAATTGACCCTGCTATTCATGCCATTAAAGCAGATTGAATGGAAATGTATTTGAATTTAAAGAGAGACTGTAAAACTTTTAATCTATCCATGGCAACTTCATTACTTTATACACAGTATGCTATAGCCTACAATGCATTTCTTAAGAATTAATTATCTTGAATTTTCTACTTCAAAAAGGTTTGGTGCATGAAACCGGCAGAACATTTGATTATTAAAGTAATCGCTAGTAATGTTATTTACTAAGTGACACTGTTCATTTTCTTATTACACATTTTGTGTTACTCAAAATGCTTAAACATATGTTTTCACCTGTTTACACAAAATACCCCATAATGACAAAGTGAAAACATGTTTAAATGTTTTTTGGTACATTTATTGAAAACGGTTTAGCTGCGGTTTAGCTGGTACAATGATTCCCTACATACTGAGCGCTTGAATTTTAGCAACCAGGAAATGGTGGCACGATTTCTGCATATTGCACCTTTAATTGGACACAAATTAAAACAAAATAACACAAACCAGCAGACACACTGCCCTCGATTATATGAGTTGGACAGCCTAGCTCTTATTACTCACGATGTTGCCACAGTTAGTGATAAATGGTTCATTGTATACATTTTTTCCCTAGAGTGAAGAACATGTAATGAGGATAGAAATTGTATTAAATAGAGGCAACTCGCCCTGTGGTTGGCATATCAATGGATGTGATAAGTTTGATTCAATGCACCCCCCCCCCCCCCCCCCCACACACACACATACTTTGTCCCTTTTGGTAAATGAGTGTACAGATGAACTCATCTCAAACTATTGTCCGCTTGTTTGCTTCTCTTTGATTTTTATTTTTGCTCTGTATGAGCTAAGAACAAAGGCATATTGGCATTGTCACCTTCCTCCTTTTCTTCCTCCTCCTCCTCTGGCTCCTCCACTCCATCCTCCTGTGAAGAGGAGAGGGATAAAATACTAAACAAGGAAAATAATAAGAAGAGATAGAAGAGAAAGGAAAGAGAGCATAGAAGAGAACATTCCGCCATAGAAGTAAATTAAACAAATATAGGCTATAGAAATCATTTTCCTTTGCAATCTGTGACTACAAAAAAAAAAACGTTATTTATGAATGTAACTTTTTGCGATTTTGGACCAAACTGTGAGATGTTGACTGTTTATGTTAATATTTAGTGTACTGAGAATTCATGCAATATATATATACACTGCTCAAATAAATAAAGGGAACACTTAAACAACACAATGTAACTCTAAGTCAATCACACTTCTGTGAAATCAAACTGTCCACTTAGGAAGCAACACTGATTGACAATAAATTTCACATGCTGTTGTGCAAATGGAATAGACAACAGGTGGAAATTATAGGCAATTAGCAAGACACCCCCAATAAAGGAGTGGTTCTGCAGGTGGTGACCACAGACCACTTCTCAGTTCCTATACTTCCTGGCTGATGTTTTGGTCACTTTTGAATGCTGGCGGTGCTTTCACTCTAGTGATAGCATGAGACGGAGTCTACAACCCACACAAGTGGCTCAGGTAGTGCAGCTCATCCAGGATGGCACATCAATGCGAGCTGTGGCAAGAAGGTTTGCTGTGTCTGTCAACGTAATGTCCAGAGCATTGAGGCGCTACCAGGAGACAGGCAGTACATCAGGAGACGTGGAGGAGGCCGTAGGAGGGCAACAACCCAGCAGCAGGACCGCTACCTCCGCCTTTGTGCAAGGGGGAGCAGGAGGAGGACTGCCAGAGCCCTGCAAAATTACCTCCAGCAGGCCACAAATGTGCATGTGTCTGCTCAAACCGTCAGAAACAGACTCCATGAGGGTGGTATGAGGGCCCGACGTCCACAGGTGGGGGTTGTGCTTACAGCCCAACACCGTGCAGGACGTTTGGCATTTGCCAGATAACACCAAGATTGGCAAATTCGCCACTGGTGCCCTGTGCTCTTCACAGATGAAAGCAGGTTCACACTGAGCACATGTGACAGACGTGACAGAGTCTGGAGACGCCGTGGAGAGCGTTCTGCCGCCTGCAACATCCTCCAGCATGAACGGTTTGGCGGTGGGTCAGTCATGGTGTGGGGTGGCATTTCTTTGGGGGGCCGCACAGCCCTCCATGTGCTCGCCAGAGGTAGCCTGACTGCCATTAGGTACCGAGATGAGATACTCAGACCCCTTGTGAGACCATATGCTGGTGCGGTTGGCCCTGGGTTCCTCCTAATGCAAGACAATGCTAGACCTCATGTGGCTGGAGTGTGTCAGCAGTTCCTGCAAGAGGAAGGCATTGATGCTATGGACTGGCCTGCCCGTTCCCCAGACCTGAATCCAATTGAGCACATCTGGGACATCCTGTCTCGCTCTATCCACCAACGCCACGTTGCACCACAGACTGTCCAGGAGTTGGCGGATGCTTTAGTCCAGGTCTGGGGGGAGATCCCTCAGGAGACCATCCGCCACCTCATCAGGAGCATGCCCAGGCGTTGTAGAGAGGTCATACAGGCACGTGGAGGCCACACACACTACTGAGCCTCATTTTGACTTGTTTTAAGGACATTACATCAAAGTTGGATCAGCCTGTAGTGTGGTTTTCCACTTTAATTTTGAGTGTGATTCCAAATCCAGACCTCAATGGGTTGATAAATTTGATTTCCATTGATAATTTGTGTGATTTTGTTGTCAGCACATTCAACTATGTAAAGAAAAAAGTATTTAATAAGAATATTTCATTCATTCAGATCTAGGATGTGTTATTTCAGTGTTCCCTTTATTTTTTTGAGCATTCAAAATTTTAGACACACCTACTCATTCAAGGTTTTTTCTTTATTTTTACTATTATCTACTTTGTGGAACTATGTAATAACACATATGGAATCATGTAGTAACCAAAAAAAGGTGTTAAACAAATCTAAATATATTTTATATTTTAGATTCTTCAAAGTAGCCACCCTTTGCACATGGCATTCTCTCAACCAGCTTAACTTGGAATGCTTTTCCAACAGTCTTGAAGGAGTTCCCACATATGCGGAGCCCTTGTTGGCTGCTTTTCCTTCACTCTGCGGTCCAACTCACACCAAACCATCTCAATTGGGTTGAGGTTGGTTGATTGTGGAGGTCAAGTCATCTGATGCAGCACTCCATCACTCTCCTTCTCTGTCAAATAGCCCATGCACAGCCTAGAGGTGTGTTGTGTCGTTGTTCTGTTGAAAAACAAATGATAGTCCCACTAAGCGCAAGCCAGATGGGATGGCATATTGCTGCAGAAGGCTGTGGTAGCCATGCTGGTTAAGTGTGCCTGGAATTCTAAATAAATTACCAACAATGTCACCAGCAAAGCACATCCATATGTCACACCTCCTCCTCCATGCTTCATGGTGGGAACCACACATGCGGAGATCATCTTTTCACCTACTTTACGTCTCACAAAGACGCGGTGGTTGGAACAAAAATCTCAAATTTGGCCTCGTATGACCAAAGGAGAGGTTTCCACCAGTCTAATGTCCATTGCTTGTGTTTCTTGGCCCAAGTAAGTCTCTTCTTCTTCTTCTTCAACTATGAAGGTCTGATTCATCTCCTCTGAACAGTTGATGTTGAGATGTGTCTGTTACTTGAACTCTGTGAAGCATTTATTTGGGCTGCTATTTCTGAGGCTGGTGACTCTAATGAACTTATCCTCTGCAGCAGTGGTAACTCTGCATATTCCTTTCTGTGGCAGTCCTCATGAGAGCCAGTTTCATCATAGCTCTTGATGGTTTTTGCGACTGCACTTTCAAAGTTCTTGAAATTTTCCATATCGACTGAATTTCATGTCTGGACTGTCGTTTCTATTTTCTTATTTGAGCTGTTCTTGCCGTAATATGGACTTCATCTTTTACCAAATAGGGATATCTTCTGTTTACCACCCCTACCTTGTCACAACACTGATTAGCTCAAGAAGGAAAGAAATTCCACAAATCTGTTAATTGAAATGCATTCCAGGTAACTACCTCATGACGCTGGTTGAGAGAATGTCAAGAATGTGCAAAGCTGTCATCAACATTTGTTTTGTTACTACATGATTCCATATGTGTTATTTTATAGTTTTGATGTCTTCACTATTATTCTATAATGTAGAAAATAGTAAAAATTAAGAAAAACCCTTGAATGAGTAGGTGTCTCCAAACTTTTGGCTGGTTGGAGAAGTAATAACAAAAATGGATTGCTTGTGGGGTCAATTTTACCCTATGCATTTCAGCCCGAGATCCTGAAGAGGCAATTGCCTCCTCATTAAGAAATGTGAAATACTGTAATTCATTTTCTAGTTTGAATTCACCAGCCCTGGCTCTCTGTCTCTCGTTCTCTCTCTCTCTCATTTTCCTCATGTTCTCTCTGTGAGTCACTCGGAAGATCTCAATTGCATACTCCTCTCATCTCCTTCTCAAAACCCATTGGAGGAGAAGGTCAGAGGAGGAGGCACTCTGGCTTTCTCATCCAATGGGTTTTGAAAAGGAGAGAGGAGAAAGAATGCCAGGCATATGCAATTCAGATCTTCCCACTGTCCAGATTGTAAACTGTTCAGTGGTTGAAAGATCAGTGGATGTTCAAAGCACCCATTTTAGTTGAACCCTTTTGAACAAACAGATAATGTGGGTCAGACCTGGGTTAATAAGGATCAGCGCTTAAAAAAAACTGCCTGTAGCGCAGGCCCTGAAGCAAGGATATGCATTTTCTTGGTACCATTTGAAAGGGAACACTTTGGACTTTGTGGAAATGTGAAAGGAATGTAGGAGAATATAATAGAATAAATCTGGTAAAAGACAATACAAAGAAAAAAACAACCGTTCTTTTGTATTTTTTTGTACCATCATCTTTAAAATGCAAGGGAAAGGCCATAATGTATTTTTCCAGCCCAGGTTCAATTTAGATTTTGGCCACTAGATGGCAGCAGTGTATGTGCAATGTTTTAGACTAATCAATGAACCATTGTATTTCTGTTAAAAATGTTGTATCAAGACTGAAAACATGTGCCTAATGTGTTTATTAATAACTTTTCATGTTCAAAATTATGCACTCTCCTCAAACAATAGCATGCTATTCTTTCACTGTAATAGCTATTGAAAATTGGATGGTGCAGTTAGATTAACAAGAATGTAAGCTGTCTGCCAATATCAGATATGTCTATGTCCTGGGAAATATTCTTGTTACTTACAACCTCATGCTAATTGCATTAGACTGTACTTCTTCTTTTACCATTGCATGTTTTAGGATATGTTTAGCCATTGGTGGAGCATCAGGCACTGTCTACTAATGTGGCCAGCTTTTGGGAAGTAACATGTCATTTATAAATGTTGTAAAGTATATATAGTCCACACTTTCATAAATCATCAACTGAGGTATTAGTAAGTGCATGCACTCACATTTATAAATGACCTCATTAAAAATGAATAATAATACCATTCATTACCAACATAATTACATGTATAAATATGTATGTAAATGTAATAATAAAAGTATTCACAGTATTGTGATTATGATTAGGAATTAGTATTATGATGACTGTGTAGTGCATTCACTCACATTCATCTCATTGACATAAATCCTTTTTTATTATCATTCTACAATGAATGCCTACATAAACTAAATTGGTTGAAAATGGAAGTTGGTTTGAGCTGTTTGTGGTTGAGTTGCTAGGTTTGCCTGTAGACTCCACCCTACACAGCATCCTACACATCGTACGTAAATTCTAAGGTGGTAAAATGCAACACTAATCTTAGATCAGTGTCTTGGAGAGTTACTGTACTGAGTATGCTGCTGGCTTTTGTTCCAACCCAGTTGTTGTAATACACCTGTGGTGCGTTCATTTCTCTTGAATGTTTGCTACGTTGCGAAATGGTTTCTACTGAATGATACATTTCCCCAAAACATTCTTGTACGTTCTTGAGCAAACTTTGAGGTACATTTGTTCCCATTTGGTGGGTGTGGCGAGGTGTGGCTTGAAGCAATGAGTGATGGGTCACCAGGTGCACATGGGCCTTTTTAGGTGACCAGGTGCACATGGGCCTTTTTAGGTCACCAGGTGCACAACGTCCATTTTGGGTCACCAGCTGCACATGGGCCTTTTTAGGTGACCAGGTGCACATGGGCCTTTTTAATGGGCAGTGGCCATGCTGACAGTGTTCCACAACTTAACCCCTCCCCATTTTTCAACTTTTCGTTCAGTACGGCATCGTTTCCGTTAAACACATCCCTGACTCGGTGAAGGTTCAGATGAAATGCTAATTAGTAGAATCAGATTGGAGCAAAAGGCCGTGTTCGAGAGCATCAAAACCATGATCTACAGTGTCATGGTAAATTGTGTGTAACTGACTGATTTACAAATGATATTGAGTAGTTATTTATGATGCAAGGTGATTTGTAGTTTGCTGCAATGGCAAAGGTGCCCAAAGATTGCAGATGGACAGTTCTCTCAATTTGGGTTGGCCACCCATCCCTGGCCTATATAGGATCCACAATATCCTTCTGCCATGGGCTCATGCTGAGGCCACAAAGCTGCTATAACATGACTTTGATCACTAGATGGAAGCATTTCTCTCTGCCTAGTGCCTACACCAGCCAGTCACCACCCTGCTGAAGGAAACCCTCTAGGCCTAGCAGGTCTAAAATACCCCCACCACGGATGCGTCCCAAATGGCACCCTATCTCCTAAATAAAGTACCAATTGTGATCAGGGCCGGGTCACAAGTAGTGCACTAAAAAGGGAATAGGGTGCCATTTGGTATATATTCCCTATCCTCAACATTTACATTTTGTCGCGCCTACTCTCGCTCTTCCCCCCTGGCGCTCGAGGGCGCCAGGCTCCCCAGCAATTGGGCACTCCTACCACCATCATTACACACACCTGCCTTCCCCCCATCACTCGCATCAGCGTATTTTTGGACTCACCTGGACTCAATCACCTGTTTATTACTTCCCCTATATTTGTCAGTTCCCCATCTCTGTTCTCCGCTGCTGCATTGACTGTAATTTGTGGTGTATCTGTGTGCTGACGTTGTCAACACCCCGTACTTGCTTCTCGTCTCCGGCGTTGGTCCTTACAGAATGAATGGAGGAACTGGCTGGAGGAGGCGGAACACCCTTTCATCGCGTGGACCGACCACAAGAACCTGGAGTATCTCCACACAGCCAACCGCCTCCACTCCAGGCAAGCCAGATGGGCCCTGCTGTTCACATGGTTTGGTTAAATAGTTATGGGACTTTTGACTGGGTTTCAAGCCTAAATATGTTGTTTATATTACTTCAGGGAATTTGAGCTACTATTACGTTTGCAGGCTTGTTTATTGTTAGAGGTACGCTAGCGTTAGTGATACCGAGGCAGGGATAAGCTACTCACTGGCTGGCCGCCTAATTGCCAGCTAGCTGATAGCTTTACAGTTGTGTATGTGCTTACATGTGTAGATATAATATTTTTTGGGGGGAGGGTGAACTCAGAAGGATGGTGATTGTTTAACTACTTGTCCCTATTTTATATTTGAGGGATGATAGTTATCATCTGGTAAAGGTTTTCAGTTATTCATCATAGCTTGATGTCTTTTTTCCTGTGCTGCTTGGGTGAGTTTGTGGTCATCAAATCAAATGCATTTATATAGCCCTTCGTACATCAGCTGATATCTCAAAGTGCTGTACAGAAACCCAGCCTAAAACCACAAACAGCAAGCAATGCAGGTGTAGAAGCACAGTGGCTAGGAAAAACTCCCTAGAAAGGCCAAAACCTAGGAAGAAACCTAGAGAGGAACCAGGCTATGAGGGGTGGCAAGTCCTCTTCTGGCTGTGCCAGGTGGAGATTATAACAGAACATGGCCAAGATGTTCAATTGTTCATAAATTACCAGCATGGTCAAATAATAATAATCACAGTAGGTGCAGCAAGTGTGCAGCAAGTCAGCACCTCAGGAGTAAATCAGGTCATCACTTTTGCCTGCCGCACGGCACAGGTTTCAGGGCGCCTTGGGGAATGCGGATTGGTTGACATTTGAGTGTGCAGGTAGGCTCTGTTGGTGACTATGAACGCATCCTTTGTTTTTTGTTGTTGTTGTTGAGACATGCTCAACTGGGGCTAAATAGTCCGGTCATTATTGTTGCCGATGTTTGTCGCTTTGATTCAAATTGTATTTCGTTACTCGACTAACTATATTTTAATGTTACAAGGAACAGTCAATGCACTTCTAATGCCATATACATATCATTTACAATTAACCTCATTTGGGCGACGCTATGCATAGCAGGTACATCTAGTTGAAAGACTAGCGTCTAAGGGTACGTGTTCTTTAACTACCTCAGTTGGAGAGGGGGTTGAGTCGGTTTGTGGTATGGTCAGAGTGTTAGCTCCCGAGATGTTTACTATTTTATACTTTCATAATTTCATTTTGTACAAGTTGTTTACACAACTCAATTTAGTTTCTATATTTTCCCCTATTTTTTTTTCTTTAAAGATGTCGGCACCTTTACCCATTTATGACACTTAACATTAGGGGTACTAAATGCCCAGTCAAGCGAAAACACATTCTGAGTTATCTAAAGCAGCATAAGGTTGATATAGCTCTTCTTCAGGAGACCCACCTGACTGACTCTTGACATGATACACTGAAGAGAGAGTTGGTGGGTCAAGTGTACTATTCATCTTTCACCTCTCAGGCAAGAGGGGTGGCCATACTCATTAATAAGCATTGCCCCTTTCAGCTACAATCTCAGATGAAAGACAAAGATTAAAGACAGTAGATTTGTGATCATTCAAGGTTTCATTAACACTGAGCCCACTACTATTGTGAACGTGTATCGGGCCTAACCATGATGATCCTACGTTTTACCAAGACATCTTTTTGAAGTTGATGTGGTGTCCCAGGAGGTCTAACTCAGGGGTTGGTAATAGAGGGGAGGTACGTGCTGTGACGTTGGCGCCCTCTGCTGGGAGTACACGGGCTGGGCACCCCAACATGGATTGCTCCCAAGTAGAGGTAATTAGGGGAAAGTGCCAACCAGCTGTGGAGGCCACATAAAAGGAGCACTTGTGGCACACCTCGAGGAAGAACAGAGAGAGACTGACACAGAGCAGAAGCTGAGCAGAAGGACTGAGCCACACCTATGTGATTTTGTTGTTGTATTTATTTTATTGCCCAGTGTTTGCTGACAGTGCCCATCATCAGAGATAATAATGGCAGGGTAGTTTTACTTGGTACTGGACCCTTCCAGTGATAGCTCTTCCTCTAATAGTATCAACCTCATGCAGGCAGCAAACATTTTAAAAGCTGAAATTAAAGATTTGGTAGACGTATGGAGATTTCACAACCAAAAGGTTAAAGAATATTCATTTTACTCCCCTGTCCATAACAGTTACTCTAGAATTGACGTATTTCTTATTCCTGCAGGCAAGGGAAGTTTAACTACTGGGTGTAAGTACTTGCCAAGATCATTCTAACCTGCTGGCTTCAGTACCAGTCAGTAAAACATAACCACCCTCAAGAAGGTGAAGGTTTGGCACATACTTACTAAATAATCCCACATTTGTAACATTTCTGAACACTCATATCGACATATTTTGTAGCACCAATAACAACTCTGCCTCCCCCCTAATTTTATGGGAAGCTCTCCTTGCATATCTGAGGGGGCAAATAAAAATATCCTTTAGTTCAGGTGCTCGTAAAATGTATAAGACTCAAGTAGGTTCGTTGGAGAAAGAAATTAGAGCTCTGTAAAATGAACATAGTATGTAACATTTGAAGACTCAACTCTACAAAGATTTCACTCACAGCGATTGGAATATAACACCCTGACGGCCACAAAGCGGAAAAATCTCAGGAGAACAAAACAATACTACTATGAACATGGAGATAAAGCAGGAAAGTTGCTTGCTTGGCAGATAAGACGAGAGGAAGCTAGCAAAGTTATTAGCTCTATTAAGCAGCCCAATAACACCGTTGTTCACAGTCCTGAGGAAATCAATCTAGTCTTTAGGGAGTTTTATGAAACATTGTACAAGTATGAAGGGGATGCCACAATGCACGAGTTTTTGAACAAACTCAATTTACAAACTTTAACTGAGATTACACCCGACGAAATTAGGGAATCAATTTTCAACCCTGCTGGGGGAAAATCAACAGGGTTAGACGGATTCCCTATTGAATTCTAGCGATCCTTTTAACTCAAACTAATTGAGCCTCTTTGCAATATGTTTAATTATGCCATAGAGACAGAAAAGCTCCCAGACACACTTGAACAGGCACTGATCACAGTTTGTTAAAACGCGGGAAAGATCCTCTGCTTTGTGGGTCGTATAGACAAATATCTTTATTGAACACTTCATATAAGATTCTTACAAAACTCATAGCTCTTAGACTAGATAAGGTTCTTCCTGGCTTGGTTGATATGGACCAAACAGGCTTTGTAAGAAACCGCTCAACTGATAATATCAGAAGATTACTTCATATTGTGCATTATGTAGAGAATGACCAATAACCTGTAGTGGCGGCTTCATTAGATACGGAAAAAGCTTTTGACCACATAAAATGGAACTACTTGTTTGAAGTTTTACAGAGGATGAATATTGGACCAAAGTATGTAGGTCTGATTAGATTACTGTCTGCTGGCTCAGATCCTGACTAATGGAAATGTTTCCTCACAGTTCTCTCTATCACGTGGCACAAGACAAGGTTGTCCCACTAGTCCTCTCATTTTTTCTTTGGCCATAGAGCCACTGGCAGAAGCTTTTAGATCTCATCCATCCATTGATGGTGTTCGTATAGGTGGGCGTGCTATATGCTGTATTCTGTATACTATATGCATACTATATACTATATACTATTTGCTTTACCTCACTAAACCATAAATTTCACTCCGAGCATTAGTTGACACCCTGAAAGAATATGGGACCTTTTCAGGATATAAAATAAACCTATCAAAGAGTATAATTATGCCTTCTAACATGGCAGCTATGCAGAACCCAGTCTTAGACCAGCCATTTTCTTGGAGACCTCAGAAAAGGACATATCTTGGATTGCAAATTCCTTCTGAAATGATTATCAAATGAACTATACTCCACTTCTCAAAAAGGTTGGGAAAGAATTGGATAGATAATGGGATTCACCAATTTCTCTTATTGGGCAGGTCAATTCTGTAAAGATGAATATACTACTAAAATTCTTGTACCTTTTTCAAACCTTGCGTTTTCCTATTCCCAAAGATTTTTTCAAACATCTCATTTTCAGTTACCTCAAACTCATTTCTTCAAGTACCTACAGGTTAAGCACTATATTGCCACTCAGCAGGGAGCTAGGATTCAGCCCATGAGTAAACCTATAACTGATCAAATGTGGCTTGAGAGGAAAGGGGTAAAAGGTTTAATTTCTTACGTGTACTCCAGTCTTCAAGCTCTGTTGGGGAACAATGAAGCTCTGAAGACTTGCATGAAGTGGCATAATGACCTTAGTCTCATTTTTGAGGATGAGAAATGGGGAAAGCTCTTTTTAGATGCTCAGCGTCTTTCATTTATCACAAGGCACAAGTTGATGCAATTCAATATTTTACATAGAGTCTACTTTACACAAGAGAAACTGATAATATCAATTCTAAATATTGAACATTTTGCCCTAGGTGTAAAACGGGGGTGGGCACACTTATGCACATGATTTTGTCCTGCCGTGAACTAGGCAATTATTGGAAAGACATTCAGATCTTATCACAGGTCACTAACATGACGGTTCCACTAGATCCTTCCCTTACTCTTCTTGGAGATGACTCTGTTCTACCAGTTAATACTAGTAGCAAAACCAGATTAATTAAATTGCCAGTCATTGCAGCCAATAAATGCACAGTTATTATATGGAAGAGTGGCTAAAAGAACTAACTTCCTATATTCCATCTGAAAAAATAATGTACAATTTACGTAATAAACCCTTTGAATTTACTGATGTCTGTGGGGACTTTCAGAAGTTTCTGGAGTCATCACCTGAGCTGCCTCATTAGTATTTTCTTCATCAATGTATTATTATTATTTGTTTTTGCGTTGAATCATTTATTGAATAATTGATTTTCTAGCATTCCAAACAAATCCAATTTATTTATAAAGCCCTTCTTATGTCATCCCGATATCTCAAAGTGCTGTACAGAAAACCAGCCTAAAAACACCATAGAAAGGCCAGAACCTAGGAAGAAACCTAGAGAGGAACTAGGCTATGAGGGTGGCCAGTCCTCTTTTGGCTGCGCCGAGTGGAGATTATAACAGAACATGGACAAGATGTTCAAATGTTCATAGATGACCAACATGGTCAAATAATAATAATCACAGTGTTTGTCGAGGGTGCAACAAGTCAGCACCTCAGGAGTACATGTCAGCTGGCTTTTCATAGCCGATCATTCAGAGTATCTCTACCGCTCCTGCGGTGTCTAGAGAGTTGAAAACAGTAGGTCTGGGACAGGTAGCACGTCTGGTGAACAGGTCAGGGTTCCATAGCCGCAGGCAGAACAGTTGAAACTGGAGCAGCAGCACGGCCAGGAGAATTGTGGACAGCAAGGAGTCATCAGGCCAGGTAGTCCCGAGGTATGGTCCTTGGGCTCAGGTCCTCAGAGAGAGAGAAAGAAAGAAAGAATTAAAGAGAGCATACTTAAATTCACACAGGACACCGGATAAGACAGGATAAATACTCCAGACATAACAGACTGACCCTAGCCCCCCGACACATAAACTACTGCAGCATAAATAGAGGCTGAGACAGGATGGGTCGGGAGACACTGTGGCCCCGTCCGACGTTACTCCCGGACAGGGCCAAACAGGCAGGATATAACCCCACCCACTATGCCAAAGAACAGCCCCCACAGCCCCGCATTGAATGTGAAGTTTATTCTGTTTCTTTTGTAGCTGTTAATCATTGAAGCTAATACCGGTAGAGGGGAGGGAAGGGGATGTTTATGTGTTGGGGACGGAAGGGTTTTGCATGATGTGCTCCCATGTATCATGCTGTTTTGTGTAGGTGGAAGGAATAACGGGGCATTATCTGTGTCATATTTTGCTGATTATTAAATTGTAAAATATGCCAATAAATATATTTTAAAAATAAATAAAAGATGGGTGTGAACATTTTGTGTCATGAATAGTGCTTGTGCCCATAGAAATAGACGTGGCGTGCAGGGGATGTTGCCCAATGCTGGAATGGGGGCCTGAGTTTGGGAACCCCTGATTTAGCAGACACTCTTATCCAGAGCAACAGTTAGAACATTTGTCTTAAGAAAGCTAGGTGGGACAACCACATGTATCAGGATGTGTAGCTGTATACCAATGTAGCTGAATACCAATGTAAATATAACAGGTTAGTACAGAATCACATGACCATTCTTATTCAATATTGTTGGTAAAGCTTTAAGATGTTGGCACTCTGGACGGTGACACAAAATCTGGGTTTTGAGGCACACTGATTAGAAACCATTTATGAAACAGACAGGTCCAAAGTAGGCCTATAGCAATATGTGCCAAAACAAATAGTGTCTGGCAACTTGGTGGAATTAGCCAAGGAATATGTTAGGCATACAACGTGTCAAGTATTTTGGTAATGGTATAGTCAGTGTTGAAGGAGTCAGTGTATGGACTGGAGTCAATAGATTTGTGTTCCATTCAGGAAGCTGTGTACTCAATCGATTTTTATTACTTCCTACAGACTGTGCACTCAATTGCATGTGCGAGCACATCCACTTGCACACACCACATTTGAGGATTTCATTTGGATGGCTGAAATGCATTACTGTATGACAGCTGCATCAAATGAACCAGTCTCACACTGTACTCTCTGTTTTTCACTGGAGGGCGATGTGTAGCTCAAAATCATCCTACAGTTTGGAGAGCAGGTATTGTGTTCCAACATTTCTGTTTTCTGATCATTTTAATTATGAAATACAATATTTGATGTCTTCAGAGTTTAGCTACAAATTCAACACTGCCAAAATGTCAAACGACATCAATATCAATCAATCAATCAAATTGTATTTGTCACATGTGCCGAATACAACGGGTGTACACTCCAAAAGGGTTATTTTCGGAGGGTTAGGGTTCTATCAAGAACTGTTTTGATCAGAAGAACCCTTTTAGGAAGAAGGGAATCTTTGATGATTCTTTGGAAGGCAAGAATGATGTGACAGAAGATCCCACCATAACAGGACCAAGCAGCGTACCCAGGAGGAGAGGGATCCTGGACTTGGGAGGAAATCATGGCAGGACAGGATAGCCTTCCTTGGCGGCAGATGCAAGGAGATAAGGGAGGACAGTGACAACGCCGGGGTTCGCGGCCACAAAGAAAGCACAAAAAACAGCCGAAAATATTTGGGGGGGGGCACAAGGGGTGGTCGGCGGAGCCGAGGAGTGAACCAGAGCCAGTCTGGGAGAAGAGGGAGAAACTGGAGGAGAGTGAACGGAGAGAATCAGAGACCGTCAGTGAGTTGAGGGAGAATTTGGAGGAGAGAGAAATGAGAGACTTGTTGAGTTGGTGGAAGATGCACGACATTTGCCCTAAGGAGCGTGTTATCAGTTTAATGCCACCTGAGTCAGCTCTCCGTACTCGTCCTGAGGAGCGTGCTATCACGATCCGGAACCTCCTGCGACGGTCTACAATCCGGAACCTCCTACGACGGTCTACAATCCGGAACCTCCTACGACGGTCCACAGTCTGGAACATCCTGCGCCGATATCCAGTCCAAACACTGCGTCCATTCCAGCGTCATGGCAGGAGCCCTCCTCTGCGCCGGTGTCCAGTCCAGACACGGCGTCTAGTCCCGCTCTAAGGCCGGAGACTACCTTTGCGCCGATGCCCAGTCCAGGCACGGCGTCCAGTCCTGCTCCATTGCCGGAGTCTTCTTCTGTGCCTTGCCCAGTCCAGACACGGCGCCCAGTCCCGCTCCATGGCAGGAGTCTTCCCCTGCGCCGGTGCCCAGTCCAGGCACGGTGTTCAGTCCTGTTCCATGGCCAGAGCCTTCTTCTGTGCCGGTGCCCAGTCCAGGCACGGCGTCCAGTCCCGCTCCAAGGCTGGAGCCTTCCTCTGCGCCGGAGCTCAGTCCAGGCACGGCGGCCAACCCATTTCCATGGCTGGAGCCCTCTTTTGCACCGATGTCCAGGCATGGCGTTCAGCCCAGCGGGTTGGCTGGATCCAGGGTCTGAACGAGTTCTTCGGCCCACACCAGAGCCACCCCCGATGTTGGTAGATGAGCTGGTTCTTCGTCCCGCACCAGAGCCGCCACCGATGCTGACGGATCCACAAACTGAGTGGGTACTTCGCCCCGCACCGGAGCCGCCACCGACGCTAGATGCCCACCCGGACCCTCCCCTATAGAGTCAGGTTTTGCAGCCGGAGTCCGCACCTTTGGGGGGGGGGGGGGGGGGGGGGGGGGGGGGTACTGTCACGCCCTGACCATGGAAAGCCTTTTTTATTCTCTATTTTGGTTAAGGTCGGGGTGTGAATAGGGTGGGTAATCTAGGCTGTGTATTTATATCTTGGCCTGTTATGGTTCCCAATCAGAGGCAGCTGTTTATCGTTGTCTCTGATTGGGGATCATATTTAGGAAGCCATTTCCTCACTGTGTGTTGTGGGATCTTGTTATGTGTAGTTAACTGTGAGCACTCCATTGTCTTCACGTTTCGTTCATTCTTTATTGTTTTTGTGCGTTTCAATTAATAAACATGTGGAAATATCATATCATATCACGCTGCACCTTGGTACGATAATTCTTACGACGAACGTGACAGGATTGAATGTCAGGAATTATGAAAAACTGAGTTTTAATGTATTTGGCTAAGGTGTATGTAAACTTCCGACTTTAGCTGAATATAGTATTGTTATTGAGTATAGATAGTGTCAGTGCAGGTAGTCCGGAAAATCATTTAATTTACTATGTAGCAGTCGAATGGCTATTTAGCAGTCTTATGGCTGATGAGATAGCAAAAGCACAAGCTGCCCAGCCCGGTGGAGATAACAAGGAGATTCCTGCTAAAATATTATTTGAGGATGACCTCTTCATTCACAACAAATGTTCAATTTTTTTTAATGTCTTCCCCAAAAATCTCTAATTGTAAATCACTCTGGATTAGAGTGTCTGCTAAATGACTAAAATGTAAAAATGTAAATGTAATCCCAGGCATTCAGTGTATTGTTTTCACTGTGTATGCCCTTTCTGAAGTAGTACCGGTACCATCGCTTTACATGACCACTGCTGAGTTTTGGGACAAACCAACACGTTCTCCCATCCTAAAATAAACCTTCTGTCTCAAGCCCAATGAAATGGGTCTGAAAACATGGGTCTGAAATCTAAGCCACAGCCCACACTGGAGGGAGAGAGATAAAAGAGAGAGAGAGGCCATTCACAGCCAAAATACTCTGAATGCCTGGGATTTCTGTGGTAGACATATAAATAGTCATCTTTGTTTCGGAAAATGTGTTATGAATGAAGAGGTTGAGAGAACAAGAGAGAGAGCGAAAGAGAGGGAGAGAAGGAGAGGGCATAAGTGAAAAAGAGAAAGAAAAAAGAAGAGGAAGAGAGGAGACAAAAGAAAAGGGACAATAACACAACACCATCGTTTATGATTTTACACACAAACAAACTGGACAAAAAAAACCTTATACGGCAGTCCCAGGCAGGCAGGGAATTGAAGTAGCCACAATGAATGGTCCCAGATATTGGCATAGCCATTGGTTTTCTCAGAGAGGCACAGACCCATGAATGGCCTGGCTGTCATTTTGTGGTTATTGAGTAATGTTTTCACGTGACCCTTGAGACAGGCCCAGACACTCTTTATCATGCTAATGTTTTTCAATTTCCCCCACAAAGAGCATACATATCTCACACAAAAGATGTCTCAGACAGGCCCACAGCACACACACACGCACACACACACTCACACACACACACCCCTCACAGCTGGTCCTTCTCCATATGAGCGGCTCTCCATTGGTACACACACACACAAAAACAGCACAATGAGGAAATTCACCCCCCCAGTCCGTCCCTCTCTATACACACTCTACTCTCTCTTCATACACTCCCCAAGTCCCCCAAATATCAAGTAACCTTGTTCTCCTACTATCTCAACTGCCCGACTGTCCCTTCCACCCCCAAATGACTGCCCTCAGTTAATCAACAAAGCAACCAAGGACCTCAATGAGAAGTCTAGACTGCGTTACAAATGCCACGCGATTCCCTATATATAGCACTTATCACCTATGGGCCCTGGTCAAAAGTAGTGCACTATAGAGGGAATATGGTGTATTTTGGGATACAGCCCCTGCCTTCTATTCCCTTAAACAAGCAACAAGCATGCTCTCTCTTTTATATGCACAGACAAGGATATATTCATCAGCTGCGTAGTTACTTGATTTCCTTTAATAGGGCCTATTCAGAAATAGGGCTACCCTTCCCTGTTTTTATTTCGATTCATATTATTATTTTTTTATTATGCACTGCAGAACTATCCAGTTGTAAAATCAGTTTTACTGTGTCACTGTACTAACATTGAAAATGAATATTGAGCACAGTACATTTTTATAAAAGTTGTACATTTGATACATATGTATTAATGAAATGAATGTGACTGTGACTATGAGAAATGTCCTACAGAGCGATGGCAGTCCTTCACAGCTATTGCCCTTTGTTGCCTGAATGAACATACAACAGACACTCGCGCCCCCCCGCACACACACACATAACCCCCTCCCTTCCTACCTCCCGGAGTACCAATCAAAATCAATGAATGTAGGACCCGTTTAAGGGGCATTATGGCACACGTTAAAATCTCATTAACGGGACAGCTGCACTTCACCACCACATGCTGATGATTGTAGTGTTTTGTAGCTGTGGGCCTGCTAGTGTGTAAAGGGCTATTACACCAGAGGAAGCTAGTGAAAGGAGCTATAGGAGGACGGGGCTCATTGGAATGGCTGGAATGGAATACATGAAACGGCTTCAAAGATGTGGTTTCCATAACTTTGATCCGTTTGACTCCGTTCCATTAACTCCATTCCAGTCATTACAATGAGCTGTCCTCCTATAGCTCCTCCCACCAGCCTCCTCTGGCTGTTGGGTCACACCATTGTCAGCCATAAAGCATCTTCTTTAAAGGGCACCCTGTTAGTTTCAGCTTATTCACTCTCTACTATGCTACTATTGTGTGCTATGCTTTCCAATAGCTGCCCATTTGTTATTGCAGTAATGCTCGGATATGATAGCAGGGAAAGGTTGCAAAAAATGTACCACTTCACAGCTTGTCTAGGATAGTTCACCCAATCCCTTTTACAGGCATTTTCCTGACATATGAATTTCAATGGGAGACCTTTCCCTCGGCATAGAGCGCTCTTGCTGACAGGAGTATTGGCCTATGTATGACCACAATTTAAATTTGGCAGTGCAGACATTTACAGATGTTAGCTCTGTAAGCCTACACATACCAGAATATTTTTGGCGCTATGGTGTTCCATTTGCAAAAGAGTGTAAAAAAGTGCCATTGTTTACACTGAAACCCCACCATACAGTTAATCCAGTGTAGCTGTGAGTTGCGAGTGAAGAATTTAGCAGGGACTATTTTTGAACTGGGAAGAAACCCAAAGCCCGTACTTACGGGGTTCATCTGAGGCAAGATGGAGGGCTGCCATACAACACTCAGCAGATGTGACCGAATCCACTCTTCTTTCTCTATCTCTCCTATTCGCTCTCCTCTCTTCCTCCTTAGGCTGCTCAATGTGGCGTCTCCTCCTTAAACACACGCACACACACGCACACGCACACACACACACACACACACACACACACACACACACACACACACACACACACACACACACACACACACACACACACACACTTTCCATCGTGAGAGTCCTCCATATGAATATTTACTATACTGAACTGTCAGAACCACAGGAAGAATATACCACAGTATATGAATATCTGTTGTTTCAGGTGGTAGGTTGACAAAAATATTTCAAATCAGAAGAAGAAAAAGGCGTATGCTCTACAACGATATTTTAGCTTCAATCCAAAGGCAATATAATTTTTTTCCCTTTGGCTATAATTCATCTAGTACTGATTTGCACCTGCTTTTTAATCCCATATAAGAAAATGTAATATCACCATTTGTTGGTGTGCATATTTCATTAAATCCAGGGGTGGAAGTAAAGAATTTACATATACTCTTGTTACTGTAATTTAGTAGCTTTTCCGAGTACTTTTTCAAAGTCAGTAATTTACCTTTTCCTTAATTATGTTTTGAATTAAGTATTGTAAAAAAAATGCTATCTGTTACAGTACAATTTTGTAGGCTGCCCATAATAGTATGTAGATCATGAGGGCATGGAAAGATTGCATGTAATCGTGCTCACTGTAAATGTAAGATATCTAGTTAGGTATGAGTTCTAAAACGTTATGGATGGCTTTAGCAGCTAGTATAGCTATCTATCTAATGGTATAACTTACGTACGTTAGTGCTAGCTTAGTTGTCTAACAAGTTGTCTAGTTGTCTAACAAGCTATTCTTGCAGCTATGTTAGCTACATGGCTAACCACCACCTGATGATGATAGCTGTTATGGTTAGCACGTCAATGTCACTATGTGTGGTGGTGGCTAGCTAGCTAGTCATGTACAGTGCATTCAGAAAGCATTGGACCCCTTCACTTTTTTCACATTTTGTTATGTTATAGGCTTAATCTAAAATTGATTAAATACATGTTTTTCCTCATCAATATACACACACAATACCCCATAATGACAAAAAGGAAAACTTATTAAAAATAAAACGTATTCAGACCCTTTGCTATTAGACTCGATATTGAGCTCAGGTGCATCCTGTTTTCATTGATCATTCTTGAGATGTTTCTACAACTTGATTTTGACTCCACTTGTCGTAAATTCAATTGATTGGACATGATTTGGAAAGGCACACACATGTCTATAAGGTCCCACAGTTGAGTGCGCATGTCAGAGCAAAAAAACCAAGCCACGAGGTCGAGGGAATTGTCCGTAGAGCTCTGAGACAGGATTGTGTTGAGGCACAGATCTGAGGAAGGGTACCAAAACATTTCTGCACAATGGCCTCCATCATTCTTAAATGGAAGAAGTTTGGAACCACCAAGACTCTTCCTAGAGTTGGCCGCCCAGCCAAATTGAGCAATCAGGGGAGAAGGGCCTTGGTCAGGGAGGTGACCAAGAAATGAATGGTTACTCTGACAAAGCTCCAGAGTTCCTCTGTGGACTATCTCTACAGCATTCCACCAAACAGGCCTTTACGGTAGAGTGGCCAGACGGAAGCCAGTCAGTAAAAGGCACATGACAGCCCTCTTGGAGTTTGCCAAAAGGCAACCAAAAGACTCTCAGACCATGAGAAACAAGAGTCTCTGGTCTGATGAAACCAAGATTGAACTCTTCGGCCTGAATGCCAAGTGTCACTTCTGGAGGAAACCTGGAATTATCCCTACGGTGAAGCATGGTGGTGGCAGCATCATGCATCATGGGGATGTTTTCAGCGGCAGGGACTGGAGACTAGTCAGGATCGGTGCAAAGGTGAAAGAAACAAAGTACATAGAGATCCTTGATGAAAACCTGCTCCAGAGCACTCAGGACCTCAGACTGGGGCGAAGGTTCACATTCCAACAGGACATTGACCCTAAGCACAAAGCCAAGACAATGCAGGAGTGGCTTCGGGACAAATCTCTGAATGTCCTTGAGTGGCCCAGCCAGAGCCCGGACTTGAAACCGATCAAACATCTCTGGAAATAGCTGTGCAGCAACGCTCCCCATCTAACCTGACAGAGCTTGAGAGGATCTGCAGAGAGGAATGGGAGAAACTCCCCAAATACAGGTGGGCCAAGTTTATTCATACCCAAGAAGACTCAAGGCTGTAATCACTGCCAAAGGTGCTTCAACAAAGTACTGAGTCTGAAGGGTCTGAATAGTTATGTAAATGTGATACAGTTTTTTTTAAATGTATACATTTGCAAAAAATGTCATTATGGGGTGTTGTGTGTAGATTGATGGAAAAAAAACCAATTAAATACATTTTAGAAGAAGGCTGTAACGTAACAAAATATGGAAAAAGTCAAGTGGTCTGAATACTTTCCGAAGGCACTGTGTAGTGTATCCATCCTCACTTTTCAATGAAAAGCAGTCCAACACAGCTAAAAAGACGATCACAGGTGGCATGGGCAGGCAGGCCCGTGTTCAGATTGAGGGACAGCTTCTTTATGTATGAAAAGGAATGGGGCAAGTCCATCTCATCTGACACACAGGCAAGGCACCCACATAACCTAATGCACTTTATACATCAGTGGAGGTTCCTCAGTGGAGGTTCCTCAGAGGAGGAAGGGGAGGACCATCTAATCAGTGACTTGCATAAAAATAAAGAGTGTAATATTACAAAAGTTATCCTTTTTAGGTAAAACTGTCATGTATTGTCATGTTGTGTCTTGTTTCTGTCCTTTCTCTTCACCCTGTCTCCCTCTGCTGGTCGTTTTAGGTTACCTTTTCTCCCCCTCTTTCCCCCAGCTGTTCCTTGTCTCCTCCTAACTACCTCGTCACCCCTTTTCCCACCTGTTCCCTTTTTCCCTCTGATTAGTCCTCTATATATCTCTCTGTTTTTGTTTCTGTCTTTGTCGGATTCTTGTTTGTGTTATTCATGCCTGAACCAGACTATCGTCATGTTTGCTGCAACCTTGTCCTGTCCTGTCGGAATCTGCCGGTCCATCTGAGCCTACGTATGTTTTGTTATTAAAGAAGCTCTGTTTACGTTAGTTCGCTTTTGGGTCCTCATTCACGCCCCTTAACAGAAGAATCCGACCAAGAATGGACCCAGCGACTTCGGATCCTCTCCACTCAGCCGTCGAGATCCAGGGAGCGATGCTAGGCAGACACGGAATTGTCTGCTGCTCGACATGCCGTTGAGACCCTGGCCACCCAAGTCTCCAACCTCACAGAACAGGTTCACCATCTCCGCCTCGATCCACCGGCCACTTCCAGGGCTTTCGAATCTCCGGAGCCCAGAATCAATAACCCGCCGTGTTACTCTGGGGAGCCCACTGAATGCCGCTCGTTCCTCACCCAGTGTGATATTGTGTTTTCTCTCCAGCCCAACACTTACTCCAGGAGCACTGCTCGTGTCGCCTACGTCATATCTCTCCTTACTGGACGGGCTCGTGAGTGGGGCACGGCAATCTGGGAGGCAAGGGCTGAGTGTACTAACCAGTATCAGGACTTTAAGGAGGAGATGATACGGGTTTTTGATCGATCTGTTTTTGGGGAGGAGGCTTCCAGGGTCCTGTCTTCCCTATGTCAAGGTAATCGATCCATAACAGACTACTCTATTGAGTTTCGCACTCTTGCTGCCTCCAGGGGCTGGAACGAGCCGGCTTTGCTCGCTCGTTTTCTGGAGGGTCTCCGCGCAGAGGTAAAGGATGAGATTCTCTCCCGGGAGGTTCCTTCCAGCGTGGATTCCTTGATTGAACTCGCTATTCGCATTGAGCGACGGGTTGATCTTCGTCACCGAGCTCGTGGAAAGGAGCTCGCGTTCTCCGTTGCCCCCCTCTCCGCATCACTACCATCTTCCTCTGCCGGCTCGGGTGCTGAGCCTATGCAGCTGGGAGGTATCCGCATCTCGACTAAGGAGAGGGAACGGAGAATCACCAACCGCCTCTGTCTCTATTGCGGTTCTGCTGGTCATTTTGTCACTTCATGTCCAGTAAAAGCCAGAGCTCATCAGTAAGCGGAGGGCTACTGGTGAGCGCTACTACTCCTGTCTCTCCTTCAAGATCCTGCACTACCTTGTCGGTCCATCTACGCTGGACCGGTTCGTCAGCTTCCTGCAGTGCCTTAATAGACTTAATAGACTCTGTTTTATGGACGAGACCTGGGCTCGGGAACATGACATTCCTCTCAGACAGTTAAGGGAGTCCACGGCCTTGTTCGCCCTGGATGGTAGTCCTCTCCCCAGGATTCAGCGTGAGACGCTACCTTTAACCCTCACTGTTTCTGGTAATCATAGCGAAACCATTTCTTTTTAAATTTTTCGTTCACCTTTTACACCTGTTGTTTTGGGCCATCCCTGGCTAGTTTGTCATAATCCTTCCATTAATTGGTCTAGTAATTCTATCCTCTCCTGGAACGTCTCTTGTCATGTGAAATGTTTAATGTCTGCTATCCCTCCTGTTTCCTCTGTCTCTTCTTCACAGGAGGAGCCTGGTGATTTGACAGGGGTGCCGGAGGAATATCACGATCTGCGCACGGTGTTCAGTCGGTCCAGGGCCACCTCTCTTCCTCCACACCGGTCGTATGATTGTAGTATTGATCTCCTTCCGGGAACCACTCCCCCCCGGGGTAGACTATACTCTCTGTCGGCTCCCGAACGTAAGGCTCTCGAGGATTATTTGTCTGTAGCTCTTGCCGCCGGTACCATAGTCCCCTCCTCCTCTCCCGCCGGAGCGGGGTTTTTTTTGTTAAGAAGGACGGGTCCCTGCGCCCCTGCATAGATTATCGAGGGCTGAATGACATAACAGTGAAGAATCGTTATCCGCTTCCTCTTATGTCTTCAGCCTTCGAGATCCTGCAGGGAGCCAGGTTTTTCACTAAGTTGGACCTTCGTAACGCTTACCATCTCGTGCGCATCAGGGAGGGGGACGAGTGGAAGACGGTGTTTAACACTCCGTTAGGGCACTTTGAATACCGGGTTCTTCCTTTCGGCCTCGCTAACGCTCCAGCTGTCTTTCAGGCATTAGTCAATGATGTCCTGAGAGACATGCTGAACATCTTTGTTTTCGTTTACCTTGACGATATCCTGATTTTTTCACCGTCACTCCAGATTCATGTTCAGCACGTTCGACGTGTCCTCCAGCGCCTTTTAGAGAATTGTCTTTTTGTGAAGGCTGAGAAGTGCTCTTTTCATGCCTCCTCCGTCACATTTCTTGGTTCTGTTATTTCCGCTGAAGGCATTAAGATGGATCCCGCTAAGGTCCAAGCTGTCATTGATTGGCCCGTCCCTAAGTCACGCGTCGAGCTGCAGCGCTTTCTCGGCTTCGCAAACTTCTATCGTCGTTTCATCCGTAATTTCGGTCAGGTGGCAGCTCCTCTCACAGCCCTTACTTCTGTCAAGACGTGCTTTAAGTGGTCCGTTTCCGCCCAGGGAGCTTTTGATCTCCTCAAGAATCGTTTTACATCCGCACCTATCCTTGTTACACCTGACGTCACTAGACAGTTCGTTGTCGAGGTTGACGCGTCAGAGGTGGGCGTGGGAGCCATTCTTTCTCAGCGCTCCCTCTCTGACGACAAGGTCCACCCTTGCGCGTATTTTTCTCATCGCCTGTCGCCGTCGGAACGTAACTATGATGTGGGAAACCGCGAACTGCTCGCCATCCGCTTAGCCCTAGGCGAATGGCGACAGTAGTTGGAGGGGGCGACCGTTCCTTTTGTCGTTTGGACTGACCATAGGAACCTTGAGTACATCCGTTCTGCCAAACGACTTAATGCGCTGGGCGCTGTTTTTCGCTCGTTTCGAGTTCGTGATTTCTTATCGTCCGGGCTCTAAGAACACCAAGCCTGATGCTTTATCTCGTCTCTTCAGTTCTTCAGTAGCCTCCACTGACCCCGAGGGGATTCTCCCTGAGGGGCGTGTTGTCGGGTTGACTGTCTGGGGAATTGAGAGGCAGGTAAAGCAAGCACTCACTCAAACTCCGTCGCCGCGCGCTTGTCCTAGGAACCTTCTTTTCGTTCCCGTTCCTACTCGTCTGGCCGTTCTTCAGTGGGCTCACTCTGCCAAGTTAGCCGGCCACCCTGGCGTTCGGGGTACGCTTGCTTCCATTCGCCAGCGTTTTTGGTGGCCCACCCGGGAGCATGACACGCGTCGCTTCGTGGCTGCTTGTTCGGTCTGCGCGCAGACTAAGTCCGGTAACTCCCCTCCTGCCGGCCGTCTCAGGCCGCTTCCCATTCCCTCTCGACCGTGGTCTCACATCGCCTTAGATTTTGTCACCGGACTGCCTTCGTCAGCGGGGAAGACTGTTATTCTTACGGTTGTCGACAGGTTCTCTAAGGCGGCTCATTTTATTCCCCTTGCTAAGCTTCCTTCTGCTAAAGAGACGGCACAAATCATCATCGAGAATGTTTTCAGAATTCATGGCCTTCCGTCAGACGTCGTTTCGGACAGAGGTCCGCAATTCACGTCTCAATTTTGGAGGGAGTTTTGCCGTTTGATTGGGGCTTCCGTCAGTCTCTCTTCCGGCTTTCACCCCCAGTCTAACGGTCAAGCAGAACGGGCCAATCAGACTATTGGTCGCATCTTACGCAGTCTTTCTTTTCGCAACCCTGCGTCTTGGTCAGAACAGCTCCCCTGGGCAGAATACGCCCACAACTCGCTTCCTTCGTCTGCGACCGGGCTATCTCCTTTTCAGAGTAGCCTCGGGTACCAGCCTCCGCTGTTCTCATCTCAGTTCGCCGAGTCCAGCGTCCCCTCCGCTCAGGCTTTTGTCCAACGTTGCGAGCGCACCTGGAAGAGGGTCAGGTCTGCACTTTGCCGTTATAGGGCGCAGACTGTGAGAGCTGCTAATAAGCGTAGAACTAAGAGTCCTAGATATTGTCGCGGTCAGAGAGTTTGGCTCTCCACTCAGAACCTTCCCCTTAAGACAGCTTCTCGCAAGTTGACCCCGCGGTTCATTGGTCCGTTCCGTATTTCTCAGATCATTAATCCTGTCGCAGTGCGACTTCTTCTTCCGCGATATCTTCGTTGCGTCCACCCGGTCTTCCATGTCTCCTGTGTCAAGCCCGTTCTTCGCGCCCCCGCTCGTCTTCCCCCCCCCCCCATCCTTGTCGAGGGCGCACCCATCTACAGGGTCCGTAGGATTTTGGACATGCGTCCTCGGGGCCGTGGTCATCAGTACCTAGTAGATTGGGAGGGGTACGGTCCTGAGGAGAGGAGTTGGGTTCCCTCTCGGGACGTGCTGGACCGTGCGCTGATCGATGATTTCCTCCGTTGCCGCCAGGTTTCCTCCTCGAGTGCGCCAGGAGGCGCTCGGTGAGTGGGGGGGTACTGTCATGTATTGTCATGTTGTGTCTTGTTTCTGTCCTTTCTCTTCACCCTGTCTCCCTCTGCTGGTCGTTTTAGGTTACCCTTTCTCTCCCTCTTTCCCCCAGCTGTTCCTTGTCTCCTCCTAACTACCTCGTCACCCCTTTTCCCACCTGTTCCCTTTTTCCCTCTGATTAGTCCTCTATATCTCTCTCTGTTTTTGTTTCTGTCTTTGTCGGATTCTTGTTTGTGTTATTCATGCCTGAACCAGACTATCGTCATGTTTGCTGCAACCTTGTCCTGTCCTGTCGGAATCTGCCGGTCCATCTGAGCCTACGTATGTTTTGTTATTAAAGAAGCTCTGTTTACGTTAGTTCGCTTTTGGGTCCTCATTCACGCCCCTTAACAAAAACTATACTAAATATATTCAGGTCACCAAATAATTGTTTAAAACACACTGTTTTGCATTGAAGGTCTACAGTAGCCTCAGCAGCACTCTGTCAGCTAGCACCATGGTCTAGCGGGAGGACAGCCAGTTTCCGTCCTCCTCTGAGTACATTAACTTCAATACAAATCATAGGAGGTTCTCACCCGTCTTCCATAGACTTACATAGTAATTATGACAACTTCCGGAGGATGTCATCCAACCTATCAGAGCTCTTGCAGCATTAACTGACATGTTGTCCACCAAATCAAAAGATCTGAGAATAAATCTAGTACTAAAATCTTTAGCAACAGCTAGCTAGCACTGCAGTGCATAATATGTGGTGTGTAGTTGGCTCAGAGAGAGAAAGAAAATAGTTGAACCGTTTTGAAGCAATTAACCCTTTGACCCATACGATCACATATTTGTGATCATTGTTGACCGGTCCCTGCAGTGTACCATCACAAATATGTGATTGGAACAGTAGCAACAGAACGTATGCTGCAACAAACAAAAGCATCTAAACAATGTTTTGCACTATTGGGAAATAAAGCTCTTCACAACTTTATTCCTCAACTACACCTTTTATTGTAAAAGATCAATACGAACTTCCTCATCCAAACATCACACGGAACAAATCCACAGCCAAACTCATTCCTAAATCAATCTAAATAACAGGTTGTGCTGGCAAAAAAACTAGACATAAGTTAGCGCCCTAACAGTTAGACTTGTTTACAATGTACAACATCTCTGGTGAGCACAAGGGAGAAATGTAATATTGTTACGAAAAGAGATGCGTGTCAGAACTTGGAATCGGCCTCTTTCTAGAGCTCCGACCTTACAGTTGTCTCCCAGTTGTCTTGAAAGCACCATAAATCAGTTGAGTGAGCTATCCCTTGTTATAACTTAAGCCTGACAGATGCTTACGTGACAACCAGAATGCATTGTATGATGTCAACAAACATGGCGCCACACAGCTGGTATAAAGCTTAGCATTAGCTCATCATAATCAGTACAACCTTCACAATTTTTTTTACACACATCATATGTGTCCATTTCTATCTATGCAAGAATCAGAATGCATGATTTTTCACCAGTACTAGAAAATGTGAATAAAACAGAAAATACAGTATGCTACAGTATAAACAATAACACGATATACAGACAATAAGGCACTTACTTTGACAGGAATGCACACATGCCCAATGTCCAAGTAGGAAGGAAAACAACAATGAAGGCAATGCGGGCGCCAGCCAGAAAATGTGCCGGGGGAGAAAGTTTGTGAAAGGCCTGTTCTGACTAGAGATGCGCAATATCTTCATACTTGATCTGGGGGAAACACTGGAAAGTGCTTGGGCTCTCGTTGAAGAGAGAAGTTTTTTCTGGCTCAGTAAAGCCTCAAACATAAATTGTCCGCAAAATGTAAATGGGATACTTCTTACATGAGTTAATGAGGAGGCGGAACACACCTCAATTCAAATTGTTGTTAATAAAAACAAAAAAGAATTACAAATTGACAAGTTGAAACAGAGCCTACAAATAATTAGCAGGCAGCGTGGCTTGGTTTGAGGGCAGCACAGGTTAACTGTCCTGTTTCGTATCAATCACATTTAGGAAAAAGTGAGCACATTCTTCGCTTGCTGAATGATACACCCTATGATGGCTTCCGGTGTCCTGCTTTGGGCATTTCGCGACGGTTCTATGTTACGCTGATTGCACTATATGTTTTTGTGGGTGTAGATATGGTTATCCTTGTTGGATAGAGCCATTTGATGTCTTTCAGCAATGTTCCTATTGGTGTATTCATTGCTAAATATACAAGCAGAAACATTTTTTCCAGTCTCTGAAAGACTACAGCTTTAGTTGGGCAGTGCTTCATGTTCTGGCCCCCACCCCTCCCTCAAGAGAGGCTTTTTTGAAAAGGAGGCGGACACTAACAACAATCCTTTGGGCAAAACTGAAAGAACTGACCAGACACAACGGCTTCAAGTGACTCCTGGCACCTACTATGTTATTATGCGCCACACATCGCATGTGGCTTATTAGCAAACATGTGTAACATCAGCAACTGTAAATAATTTTACTAGCTAGCTACTGTAATGTAACAAAATGTATGAGGGTTGACATTGTTTATGATTATGACCATGGATGCATTTCAATCTCACAAAATTATAGGTATGATGTAAAATAGAATTCCAAACAGATGTAAATAACAAGTATTGTATATCTAGCAAGCACTCTAAGTTTACTAGCAAACAGTAAGGATAAACATTAATTCAACAATTTACTGTTGTAAATCTCTAAAACGGAAGCTGGTTTTACAATACAGACATTTGCATAAACATGCCTGATACACATGGCTGTAGGTAGATACAGTGCCTTGCGAAAGTATTCGGCCCCCTTGAACTTTGCGACCTTTTGCCACATTTCAGGCTTCAAACATAAAGATATAAAACTGTATTTTTTTGTGGAGAATCAACAACAAGTGGGACACAATCATGAAGTGGAACGACATTTATTGGATATTTCAAACCTTTCTAACAAATAAAAAACTGAAAAATTGGGCGTGCAAAATTATTTCAAGTCTTCTCACTCATTGATCGAGACAGGTCTCTGTCATCATGACATGCAACATGTATAATCTAGTAAAAATAAAGAAAAACCCTTGAATGAGTAGGTGTTCTAAAACTTTTGACCAGTAGTGTATGTATATATTTAGACATTGTAGTCGTTGTTATCACCACTACGTTGTTGGTTGAAATTTCAACACAGAGCATAAATACACATTTTCCTAACAGGCATAGGGTTAGGGTTAGGGTTAACAGTTTAATTTACCTGGGACGTTCTCTCATTTGTCATCATGCAGATATGGGGAGCTACTGTAGAGTCGCAGGCAGCCAGGCAGCAGCCCTGTTGATGCAAACCATCTCCAATATTTGTATGTACAGTACAAACAAGCTTATGAATGGGCAGCTATTTGGCCTGTTCATGTTTATCCTATTAACTGTAAGCAAGCCAAAACAAGCCACGACACCAAAACTAAATGAAGACTAACAAACAAATGCAAATAAACTGCAAGGTGCGAACTGACATCTTCATAGCTGAAACATATGAATAGTCAATAAACTGCCATCCTCAGTGCACCCTTACAATAAACCCCAGCTTGGATAGTTGGAAGTATGGACCACTTCCAAGCGTAGACATAGAATGAGTAGATTGTATTTCTATGGTTCAAATGCCTGAAAATGTACTATACTGTAGAAGATTGGATCAATGGAATTCAATTTGTCATGGTCGTTGTAAGGAGGAGACCAAGGCGCAGCGTGGTAAGCGTACATTCTTCTATATTAAAGAACGAAACACTGAACAAACTAACAAAATGATTCGTGAAGCTAATATGGATAGTTCAGACAGGCAACTAAACACAGAACAAGAACCCACAAAATACCCACGGAATATGGCTACCTAAATATGGTCCCCAATCAGAGACAACGATAGACAGCGGCCTCTGAATGGGCACGAATTCAGGACACCATAGACCTACATATACCTAGACTTAAAAAACCCCTAGATATACAAAAACCCTAGACAATACAAAAACTAACATACCCACCCTAGTCACACCTGACCTGACGAAAATAATTAAGAAAACAAAGATAACTAAGGTCAGGGCATGACAGTACCCCCCCCCCCCCCCTCCCCCACCAAAGGTGCGGACTCCCGACCGCAAACCTGAACTTATAGGGGAAGGTCCGGGTGGGCATCTACCCTCGGTGGCTGCTCTGGTTCTGGATGCCACCCCCTTCTTTACACTGGTCCCTCCGCCTTCATAGAGCTCGACCCTGGATTATCGCTGGAGTCTCTGGACTGCGAATCATCCCCGGAGGCCCCTGACCGGGGACCGTCGCTGGAGACCCTGGGTTGGGGACCTTCGCTGGAGACCCCTGGCTGGGGACCATCGCTGGAGAATCCAAACGCTCGTGCAGGTCCAGCCGAACGTCGGACAAAAAGTTCAAAAAGTTATATTACAGGTCTTAGAAACATTTCAAACTAAGTATTGGATCAATCTTTAGGATGTTTTTATCATAAATCTTCAATAACGTTCCAACCGGAGAATTCCATTGTCTGTAGAAAAGCCATGGAATGCAGGTCGCTCTCATGTGAAATTCGCATGACCAGGACCTGGCTCTCTGCCAGACCACTGACTCAAAGAGCTCTCATCCGGCTCCACATCACAGTAGAAGCCTCATTCAAGTTTCTAAAGACGGTTGACATCTAGTGGAAGCCTTAGGAAGTGCAACATAACCAATCCCACTGTGTATTCAATAGGGGCTAGGTTGAAAATCGACCAACCTCAGATTTCCCACTTCCTGTTTGGATTTCTTTTCAGGTTTTTGCCTGCCATATGAGTTCTGTTATACTCATAGACATCATTCAAACAGTTTTAGAAACTTCAGAGTGTTTTCTATCCAATACTAATAATAATATGCATATATTAGCAACTGGGACTGAGGAGCAGGCCGTTTACTCTGGGCACCTCTGGGCACCTTTCAACCAAGCTACTCAATACTGCCCCTGCAGCCATAAGAAGTTAACTGACTTGCCTAGTTAAATAAAATAAAGAAATGCTGATCCCCAGTTATTTACGATGTTGAAATTAATGTATTTTAGCGTGGGACTCTCGAGGAGTGGATGCCCTCCTTCAAGTTTCGCTCTGAGGGGTTGAGGGGATGAGATGCAGTGAGGGAACGATTGAGAAATATTCAAAATTCAAATCCCTCTCATAGATTAGAAAGCCGTCTAACAAGCCTCCCTGCAACTTTGGAAGTCTGAGGGTTTTGACACTCGTCAGAAACGGGAGGTAATCCACTTGGAATTTACAAATGATTAGAAATAGAGTGACGGTAGAGAGGGGACACAAACTTGCCTTGCGTGTCATCGGGCGCCGATTATTCATAAACAGCACATGCAAATTAGGTGGCATTTTAAAAGCCCGCACGTTGGGTTGCCAGGCTTTGATTTTGTAATTGTTTAAGATGAATGGAGAGGGGCTTATATTTTCACAGCCCATCAACACTGCAAATATTGTTTTGGATAATTTGCAATGGGATTTAATGATCTAGGCTATATAGTTTCCAAAGGATGAGATTAATCACTATACAGTTACAGTATACTGTTTACTATACACTCAGAAATAAAGGTTTAGATTTGTTCTTAAAGGGGTACAAACACTTTACACTATAGTGGTACCCTGTAAGGTATGTCCTTTGTACCTTTAGTTATAGGAACATAATTGTACCTTAAAAAGAGCCAATAGTGTACCTTAAGGGACAAGATAGTACAGGTACAAAAGCGTACCTTTAGAAAAGGTACAAATGTGTCTTTTTAAGGTACCACCATAAAAAAAATATTGTTTGTTCCTTTTGAGTGGCAAAAAAAGTACCCCTAAAAAGGATTTTGGGTGTTTTAACACTTTATGGGGTATAGCCTTAGTTGCATATTTCACGACTGTGTTTGCTAGTGACAGAGACATGGTTGTTGAATGCAATGGCTTTCAGTCCAGTAGTTTTTATCAAGTGAGTGTTGATTATTTTATCATAGAAATTAAACTCTGGTTTTTCCTCATTACGCACAACCATGTGTGGTGGAGATTTATTTGGAGTTGTGTCCCTCTCTCTACCCTCTCTGGTGTCTTTTCATTTGACGGACTAGTGGACACTGCTAGTAACATTGGCTCGAGCACGGCTGGTGCAGTTCCCCAAGTCCACGGACTACTCCGACACCGGAAGGCCTGGGGAAGAAGGAACGGTAACAGTGGCTTGAATGTGGCCCGACCTGACTCCTTAGTCCATGGACTACCCCGACACCTGAAGGGCTGGGGATGAATGAAAGGTAACAGTTTCTTGACCGCGGCCTGACCTAACTCCCCAGTACACGGACCACTCTGGACTCCACCCCCCAGCATCCAGAACCAGCACCGGCTTAGCTGCTTGAGAAGATGATGGACTGCAGGCCTCGAGGTGAGTAGAAGCTCTGTAATGGCTAGCCTTTACTGCTTCTACCCCTCCAGCCCTCCTCCCCTGCTTCTTTTGGTGCCACCAACCTCCTGTGGCCTTCACTACTCACAGCACCTCCCATTATTTTACCAAGTCAGTTTACCAAGCCACCAGGCAGTCAGTCGGGAGGCATATCAAGACCTTTGAACAGCCAAGAACCATCCAACAACACAAAAGACCCGCTAGATGCCCTCATCCACCTCTGCAACGGAATGATCAAACGCGGGCCGGAACCCCCGAAACAACTCATCACCATGACCCTGATAATATACCTAGAAAAGAAAGACACACTCTAGATGATTGTACATGGTTGTCTCCCGACGAGTGAATTCATCCATAAATGGCACAAAGTACGTACAGAGATTTGCCCCCACAGATGCACTTACACTGAACACACCTACCAACTGTTTGTGAGTGCACTGTGGCCTGGAGGGTTTGGGCCCTGTGTGTTCCCTCTGTCCTCCAGCCTCTAGAATCCAGCCTTACCGCCGCATTGCTCCTCCTCCAGCACCAGCCCAGGCCAATGGACATACCCTCCATCACCACTCCCTCCTGCTCCCTCACCATCCCTTTCCCCATTCCTCCCTCTACACTTATCCCTCTCACAGAACCAGAACCAGGAACCATTCATCGCCACACCAGAAGAGGCGTGGTGGAAGGGACAAATATCTAGACCTATGCCCAGAGCAAGCAGGCTACAAAAGAGTACCATCATCAACCTCCAGGTTCTGAGATTCCAAGTGCATCTCTCCTCAGGTTGTCCTTCCTCCCCTCTGCATCTTCCAGCACCAGATCCAGTCACAGAACCAGAACAAGAGGCGGTGACAGCTGTGTAGGCGACATGACAACTGGGCAGAGTTCCGAATCATCGACAGGATCATGTGACAAAAGCATTAGTTTTGATTGGCTGTTGCGTGCAACTAGTTGCACAAAGTTTAAATGTTTCAACTGGATGCAGCCAAGTTGCAGATGAGTTGCTTATTAGTTAAAGGGGTGTGTTTCACAAAGAAATCAAAAAGCAACTCTGAGTACCTCCCCGACCCTTCACCAAATGTGGACATTTTCGGGGCCGTCTGGTTGGTCCAGAAACCGATGGATTGGGCGAGAACACACATGGGTAAAGCGGCAGTTAGAAAATTCGTCATTGGCTTTGATACTCTTATTTTTTAGAGTCGATCCATTTGCTGATGACTTCGTTCTGTCACTATAAACGACTTCAATGTATGTTGCTAACGACAGAGCAGTGGAATAATTTAGTATGAGTTGTCGTTCTAGTTACCTATAGAGCTGTGGGAAACTGTAATTGCCCAACCCTGATCCAAACAATTGAAACAGGAACAACCATCTCAGTAAATCAAACTACGAACAGATTGGATTAGTTTTGTTATGCATTTTATTTACAGTGCATTCAGAAAATATTCAGACCCCTTGACCTTTTCCACATTTTGTTACATTATTCCAGCCTTATTCTAAAATGTATTAAACTGTTTTCCCCCATCATCAATCTACACACAATACCCCATAATTACAAAGCAAAAACAGGTTTTTCATTTTTTTTGCACATTTATTAAAAATACAAAACTAAGATGTCACATTTACATAAGTATTCAGACCCTTTACTCAGTACTTTGTTGAAGCACCTTTGTCAGCGATTACAGCCTCGATCCTTCTTGGGTATGGCGCTACAAGCTTGGCACACCTGTATTTGGCGAGATTCTAAATAGATTAAATAAAACATTTCCCCCATCAATCTACAAACAATACCCTATATTGACAAAGACAAAACAGGTTTTAGACATTTTTGATCATTTATAAAAAAAGGAAAAAACTGAAATACTGTACCTTATTTACATAAAGCATTCAGACCCTTTGCAAACTACCTTCCATCCAGGACACCTACAGCACCCGATAACACAGGGAGGCCAAAATTATCATCAAGGACAACAACCACCTGAGTTCACCCTGCTATGATCCAGAAGGCGAGGTCAGTACAGGTGCATCAAAGATGGAACCGAGAGACTGAACATAAGCTTTTATCTCAAGGCCATCAGACTGTTAAATAGCCATCACGAGCACATTAGAGGCTGCTGCACAGGATTGTGTTGAGGCACAGATCTGGGGAAGGGTACAAAAAAAATTCTGCAGCATTGAAGGTCCCCAAGAACACAGTGGCCTCCATCATTCTCTTATTTTATTTCATTATTATTTTTTGGTACTTTTTCTCCCCTTTTTGATGATATCCAATTTGTAGTTACAGTCTTGTCCCGTTGCTGCAACTCCTGTACAGTCTCGGGAGTGATGAGGTCGAGAGCCATAAGTCCTCAGAAACAGGACCCCGCCAAGCCGCACTGCTTCTTGACACACTGCTCGCTTAACACGGAAGCCAGCCGCTCCAATACGTCGACCTGCCACAAGGAGTCGCTAAAGCACGACGGGACAAGGACCTTCAAGCCGGCCAAACCCTCCCCTAACCCGGATGACGCTGGTCCAATTGTGCACCACATCATGTGTCTCCCAGTAGCGGTCGGTTGCTGCACAGTCTGGGATCGAACCCGGGTCTCTAGTGACACCTTAGACCGCTGCGCTATCATTCCTAAATGGAAGAAATTTGGATCCACCAATACTCTTCCTAAAGATGGCAGCCCAGCCAAAAGGAGCAATCCGGGGAGAAGGACCTTGGTCAGAGAGGTGACCAAGAACCCCAAGGTCACTCTGACAGAGCTCCAGAGTTCATCTGTGTTGATGGGAGAACCTTCCAGAAGGACAACCATCTCTGCAGCACTCCACCAATCAGGCCTTTATGGTAAAGCGCCCAGACGGAAGCAACTTCTCAGTAAAAGGCACAACAGCCCGCTTAGAGTTTCCCTAAGGCACCAAAAGGACTCTCAGAACATGAGAAACAAGATTATCTGGTCTGATGAAACCGAGATTGATCTCTTTGGCTTGAATGCCAAGCGTCACGTCTGGGGGAAACATGGTGCCATCCCTACGGTGAAGCATGGTGGAGGCAGCATCATGCTGTGGGGATGTTTTCAGCGGCAGGGACTGGGAACCCAATTGAACATCGGGTTCAAGCTAATTAGCTTTTTGAGGATCTGGTGACCCATGCCAAATATTTTCAGTCACCTGAGAGGGAAAAGGTGTTGTCGTGACCCCTTCACAACTATCTTGGTGTGTTTGTACCATGATAGTTTGTTGGTGATGTGTACACGAAGGAACTTGAAACTCTTGACCCCCTCCACTACAGCCCTATCAATGTTAATGGAGGCCTGTTTAGCCCTCCTTTTCCTGTAGTCCATGACCGTCTCCTTTGTCTTGTTCACATTGAGGAAGAGGTTGTAGTCCTGACACCTGACGCCAGTTCTCTGACCTCTTCTTTGTCGGTGATCAGGCCTACCACTGTTGTGTCGTTAGCAAACGTAATGATGGTGTTGGAGTTGTTTTGTTGTTTGTTGTGTCAATTTTTGTTTTATATTTCACTTCATAGACCCGATGCCAAGGTATTGGGACATCAAAAATCTGTTCCCAACTGATTTTAATTTTATACAATATTGCTGTCAAACCTTTCGACTTTAATTGAAACTGATACATTTTTGGATTTACAATAATCATTTTAAGCCATTTAGGACTTTTTTATGGGTGGCAGACCGACTAATTCTTTAATTTCTTCTTTAAGTAATTGTCTCTTCCAATTTTGTGGCTGAGCCATGATGTTGGTTATAATTTTGTATTGAGCACACACCTCCATACACTGTTGTTAGTTGTTTATGTGACATCACTTTACCGTTATTGTTTACAACATCCTTCATAAATATATACTGTTGGTTGCATATTTCATGAGCTGCAAGAAAAGATCCCAGAAATGTTCCATATGCACAAAAAGCTTTTTTCTCTCAAATTCTGTGCACACATTTATTTACATCCCTGAATTTCTCCTTTGCCAAAATAATCCACCCACCTGAGAGGTGTGGCATATTAAGAACAGATGTTTCAAGTTTTGAGTGCAATTGGCATGTTGACTGCAGGAATGTCCACCTGAGCTGTTGCTAGAGAACTGAATGTTCATTTCTCTAACATAAAACATTGTTTTAGAGAATTTGCAGTACGTCAAACCGGCCTCACAACCGCAGACGACGGGTACCCAGGCCAGCCCAGGACCTCCACATCCAGCTTCTTCACTTCACCACCCTGATGAAATTGTGGGTTTGCACAACCGAATCATTTATGAACAAACTGTCTGAAACCGTCTCAGGGAAGCTCATCTATGTGCTCGTCATTCTCATCAGGGTCTTGACCTGACAGCAGTTCGGTTTCATAGCCGACTTTAGTGGCCTAACACTCACCCTCGATGGCCACTAGCACATTGGAGAAGTGTGCTCTTCACGGCTGAATCACAGTTTCAGTTGTGAAGAGATGGCAGACAGTGCACACAATGAAAACAAACAAATATTACATCATCATGAAGAACTCTGAACGATTTATCATTGAAGAGGTTGAAATCAAATTAAACTGGACAAATTGTAAATAATGGCGTTGTGTGGGCTACTGGTTTGCTGATGTAAATGTTGTGAACAGAGTGCCCCATGGTGGCGGTGGGATTATTGTGGGGTTATGGAATGGGCAGGAATAAACTATGGACAACGTGCAAAATAGCATTTTATTGATGGCAATTTGAATGTACAGAGATACCGAGATTACCTCCTGAGGCACATTGTCATGCCATTAATCTGCCGCTATCACCTTATGTTTCAGCATGATAATGCTGGATTTGTACACAATTCCTGGAAGGTATAAAATGGCCCAGTTTTTTTATGGCCTGCAGGAGGCAAATGGTGGTCCCACCAGATACTGATTGGTTTTCTGATCTACTCCCCTACATTTTTTTTAAAGGTATCTGTGACCAACATATTCATATCTTTATTCCCAATTATGTTAAATCCATAGATTAGGGCCTAATGAATTCATTTCAATTGACTGATTTCCTAATATGAACTGCAACTCAGTAAAATTAATGAAATTGTTGCATGTAGCATTTATATTTTTGTTCAGTATAAATAGTATGTGCAAAAATGAATAATTCCAAAGAATGCTGAGTATTACCCTAAAAAAAGGCCAATAATAACACCCAGTGTGCTTTACAGTTAATTTTGGTATGTTCATTTTCACATATGCATTTACATTTTGGTCATTTATCCAGAGTGACTTACAATGAGTGCATTCAAACAACAACATATCATCGTCATAGCAAGTAAAACGTTTCTGTAACCGTTACTGAGCATGTTGTTGCTGTTCATGTTGGCTGCTTGCAAATGTATTTCTATATGTCTGTGCCCCTGTGAAAATCGAATTAGCATAATCAATTAGCATAATAAAAAAGCAACCTGTTGTTTTGCATGGGTTGCATCTCAGTCCACCGCATCCGCCAATGGCAGCCTTGCGCATCTGTAGTGGAAGGTGGCTGAGCTACAGTGGTCTTTGTCAGACATGAAACATCCGAGAATGTCTGTAGTGTCCGAATGGTTTGGCCTGGAATACAAACATAACCATTCTTTTGCTCTATGAACCCCACAAACGTCACAGGGCTTGCCTGAAGTCAGTAACGCTCATCTGTCAACTTCTGCCTGTAGCATCTGAACAGTTTGGGCTACATACTAATATGACCCCTCTATGGGAAGGTGGCCATCCTAACTGAGCTGCCGGAGAGGAAGGAAATTGCTCAGGGATTTCAACAAATGGTGACACTTACGTAGTTTAATAGCTGTGATTGGAGAAAACTGAGGATGGATCAACAATGTTGTAGTTACTCCACAATACTAACCTAAATGACAGAGTGAAAAGAAGGAAGCCTGTACAGACGTGTATTCTGCTTGCAACATGGCAGTATTACAGCAAAAAATGTGTCAAAGGAATAACTTTTTGTCCTGAATTCAAAGTGTTAGTTTTGTGGCAAATCCAACAAAACACATCACTGAGTACCACTCTCCATATTTTCAAGCATGGTGGTGGCTGCATCATGTTATTTTCTTCGGGATCGTTGTCCCTTCCACGGGACGGTTGAGCTAATATAGGACATAGACATATCTGATATTGGCAGAAAGCCTACATTCTTGTTAATTTAACTGCACTGTCCAATTTACAATAGATATTACAATGAAATGTATGTGTTGTTGCCTGGGCAAAGTTAAGCAAGCCTCAGAATTTGACATTAGTTTGCACATACAGTATGGCAATATACCTTCCCCCTCTCTCTTCAATGTCTCTCTCCTCCATCCCTCCCTCCATTATTTCTCTACTTTCAGTTCCCTGTTCATGTCTTTTGCCTCTTGCTGTCTGTCTAATTTCCCTCTATCACACCCCTCTGTAACCTTGACTCTCCATCTCCCTGTATTTCTCTCTACATTTCTTTCCCTCTCTCCCCCCTCTCTTCCTCCTCAATCTCACCCCACACTCGCTCTGGTTGCTTTTGTTTTACTTGCAGTACTTCTTACTTGTCCCTTCTCTTTCTCACCACATATTTATCTATTTCCTCCTTCCCCCCTCTCTAGTTTCCCCATCTTACAACCTCTCTTTCCCTTGCCACTCCCCCCCCCCCTCCATTCTCTCTTTTGGCATGTGTCTCTGAGCCTGCATGTATGCTGCTGGCTGCTCCCCTATTGGGCTGGGGACAGCTTCGTCCTCCTCCTCTTCTTCCTCCTCCACACATGGCCCGCTGGCCTCGGAGTGATCCTTATGTAATTGCCAACTGTCTCCAATCATTAGGGGCAGCCTTTAAAAGAGACATGCTCCGCCGACAGCTGTGTCCCCTCGCCTTTGCCTGCCTTTCAGATTGCATTTGCTTTAAAGGCACAACATGGTTATATTTATACTGAACAAAGATATAAACGCAAATGTAAAATGTTGGCCTCATGTGAAATAAAAGATCCCAGAAATGTTCCATGCGCACAAAAAGCTGATTTCTCTCAAATTTCATGCACAAATTTGTTTACATCCCTGTTTGTGAGCATTTCTCCTTTACCAAGTTAGTCTATCCACCTGGTAGGTGTGGCATATCAAGAAGCTGATAAAACAACATGATCATTACACAAGTGCACCTTGTGCTGGGGACAATAAAAGGACACTCAGTGCAGTTTTGTCACATAACACAATGCCACAGATGATTCAAGTCTTGAGGGAGCATGCAATTGTCATGCTGACTGCAGGAATGTCCACCAGAGATGTTGCCAGAGAATTTAATGCTAATTTCTCTACCATAAGCCTCCTCAAACGTCATCTTAGAGAATTTGGCAGTAGATCCAACCAGCCTCACAATCACAGACCATATGTAACCACACCAGCCCAGGACCTCCACATCAGGCTCTTTCACCTGCGTGTTCGTCTCAGACCAGCCACCCATACAGCTGATGAAACTGTGTTTTTACACAACCAAATAATTTTTTAAAACCGTCTCAGGGAAGATCATCTGCATGCTCGTCCTCACCAGGGTCTTGATCTGACTTCAGTGGGCAAATGCTTACCGTCGATGGCCACTGGCGCACTGGAGAAGTGTGCTCTTCATGGATGAATCCTGGTTTTAACTGTACCGGGCAGATGGCAGACAGTGTGTATGGTGTTGTGTGTGCGAGTGGTTTGCTGATTGAACAGTGTTCCCCATGGTGGCTGTGGGGTTATGGTATCAGCATGCATAGGCTACGGACAACTAACACAATTGTATGTTAACGATGGCAATTTGAAAGCACAAAGATACCTTAATGAGATCCTGAGACCCATTGTCGTGACATTCATCCGCCGCCATCACCTCATGTTTCAGAATGATAATGCATGGCTCCATGTTGCAAGGATCTGTACACCATTTTTGGAAGCTGAAAATGTCCCTGTTCTTCCATGCCCTGCATACTTACCAGACATGTCACCCATTTGAGCAAGTTTGAGATGCTCTGGATCGATGTGTATGACAGCGTGTTCCAGTTCCTTTGCATTGAAGAGGAGTGGGACAACATTCCACAGGCAACAATCAACAGCCTGATCAACTCTGCGAAGGAGATGGGTCGCGCTGCATGATGCAAATGGGTGTCACACCAGAAAAGTACTGGTTTTCTGATCCATGCTCCTACCTTTTTTTTAAGGTATCTGTGACCCAACAGATGCATATTTGTCTTCCCAGTCATCTGAAATCCATAGATTAGGGCCTAATTTATTTATTTCAATTGACTGATTTCCTCATATGAACTGTAACTCTGTCAACTCTTTGAAATTGTTGCAATGTTGCATTTATATTTCTGATCAGAAAATATACAATGCGAGCACACCAGCTGTGGCCAGGCAGGGTCCTCCTCCATCCTATCCCATCATATCCTATCCTCTAAATATCTGGTAAACATGAAGCATCCTGAAGTATGCATGAAGATGATTTTCCGTGTATTATCATATTGAGAAGCATTGTTTTGCATGCGCAGACCAGCTGGCCGGTGTGTTTACGGACATATTCAATCAATCCCTATACCAGTCTGCTGTTCCCACATGCTTCAAGAGGGCCACCATTGTTCCTGTTCCCAAGAAAGCTAAGGTAACTGTGCTAAACGACTACCGCCCCGTAGCACTCACTTCCGTCATCATGAAGTGCTTTGAGAGACTAGTCAAGGACCATATCACCTCCACCCTACCTGACACCCTAGACCCACTCCAATTTGCTTACCGCCCAAATAGGTCCACAGACGATGCAATCTCAACCACACTGCATACTGCCCTAACCCATCTGGACAAGAGGAATACCTATGTGAGAATGCTGTTCATCGACTACAGCTCGGCATTCAACACCATAGTGCCCTCCAAGCTCGTCATCAAGCTCGAGACCCTGGGTCTCGACCCCGCCCTGTGCAACTGGGTACTGGACTTCCTGACGGGCCTCCCCCAGGTGGTGAGGGTAGGCAACAACATCTCCTCCCCGCTGATCCTCAACACTGGGGCCCCACAAGGGTGCGTTCTGAGCCCTCTCCTGTACTCCCTGTTCACCCACGACTGCGTGGCCACGCACGCCTCCAACTCAATCATCAAGTTTGCGGACAGTGGTAGGCTTGATTACCAACAACGACGAGACGGCCTACAGGGAGGAGGTGAGGGCCCTCGGAGTGTGGTGTCAGGAAAATAACCTCACACTCAACGTCAACAAAACTAAGGAGATGATTGTGGACTTCAGGAAACAGCAGAGGGAACACCCCCCTATCCATATCGATGGAACAGAATTGGAGAGGGTAGCAAGTTTTAAGTTCCTCGGCATTGTGACGGCCCTGAATTATTCTGAACCGTCTCAGTGCTTCTCCTTCCAATAGGGTGCTTTCCCTTTAATTCCCAATTAAATAGCCAGCATCAGCTGCGCAAAAAGGGGGTTGTGATGGAGACGTGACTGAGGATGTGTTCCCGAAGCTTCTCTATTCCTGTTGTTTTGTTGCTGTTAAACGTGTTTTTTGTAGCCTGAGTTTACCCAGGATCGGATCCACTCTTTGCGTCCGTGGACTACACCTCTCCATTCTTCGTGGCCTTTCTCCGCTGGAGATCTATTGGCGGATTGTCTGACTGACCGACTGACTACGACCTTTTTTGTATATGGTATTTCATTTGTTTTGATATGATGTATACGGTGATGATTTATGTAGTTAGATGTAGTTGAGGACTTAGTAAGAGCTGATACGCTTTAAAGTTCTGTGGTAAAATTGTTATATTGATTGTATGATTTAATACTGGGTTTACGCTACATGGAATGAACTGACAAACATTGCGTGACAAAAGTCACTTGAGTTCACTGAACTCCTTTACCGGGCTGGACTCTTTTTAGGCCCGAGGTACAGGACATTTCTGGAGGAACCAGAACTCATTGTGTTATATTATTATTTGTGTGTAATCCATTGATGTTGCTAATACAACCCACGCAAAAGAATAGTTGTTTTTGAAGTTCTTTTCAATGTTTTAAGGGTTTATGAAAAGTTGATTTCCCTCCTGACGTTTACATAAGTCCTTTGTATTGGTGTAGACTTGACGGACCAGATGGGACTCATTCCCTCCCAAACTAAAAGGAGAAACCAATGTTTTCTCTGGTAGGCACAACCTACCTGGCACCCCTATAAATATAACCTCAAGTCAAAACCATTACATAAAAAATGGCACCCCAGATGGGACAGCTCAACATTGAGAACTAACCAAAGCAAATATTTTGTGTGGAATTAAAACAATGGATTCACCCCAAGATAATGTGCTCATCCATTTCCTACCTGTCAATGGGAATACACAGGGCCATTCTGACCATCAAGCTGACAACACAAATCATAATGGGAATGGAGATAATGGAGTTGATTTGGGCCAGAGCCCTGGGAATCTGAATGCTCGGTCTGGACCACAGGCCACAGGAGGTCTAACCAGTTACTCACTTATTGACATGGATCTGTGTGAAAGTACTGAGCCAGCCCTCCATCTGACACCCAACCTTCCTCCATTGTCTGGTTTATCTCCAGAGGTTGTAGTTTTACAACTTCAAGGTGACATCCTTGATATTCGTCGGACTCAACAACATCTCCAAACTCTTATCCACCATAAATTCAAATGTCTGAGGGAAGAGCAACAACAGAGTGCCATGGAATTCAGAAACTCACTGAGCACTCTAACCCACACGCTGACAGAGCTCAGTGAGAGTGGAAGACGGGAAATTACTGGTGCCATGGACAGGCAGTTTGACTACCAACGAAACCAACTCACTGCCACTCTCCAATGGCGCCTGCAACATCATCACACTGAGGTCCTCAAGGACGTTAATTCTGTTTTTTCTCCCATGGTTAACACTGTAGACCACTTGCAAACAGAGCTCTCTAATTGTGTTAAAATGTTGGATGACGTGTCTGTGGACATGGCCTCCATTAGGCACAACTCCTTACACAGAGTTTCTCTAGTGTCCACTTCTGTTCAGACCACTGAGGGCCAAGCTGGCACCTCTGAAGAGCCAAGACAAGGCCATGCTACAGCCACCCCTTGCAGGATGCAATCCACCATGCATCCTGGTGTTCATTTTCATTGTCCGATAACGCCCTCCCCCTCTACTTCCTCAATCCCTCCTAGCTCGTTTGTTCATGGTGAATTGAGTAGACGTCATGTGGGGGCGATGCCCATTAAATTGCAATTTCCCACCTTTGGGAAAAAAGATGACAGTCCGGATCCGCTAATGTACCTAGAAAGATGTCGTGACTTTCTTGCCCTCAATCCCCTGGCTGACCAAGAACTCCTTGCCACATTGAGGAATGTGTTGCATGGGACAGCTCGAGACTGGTGGGATGTGGCACGTCTCACCACTACCTCCTGGGCTGACTTTGAGGCCAAGTTTTCCTCTGCATTTCTGTCTGAGGACTACACAGATGAGCTGGCAGACAGAGTCAGGAATCGAGTGCAAAGCGAGAAAGAGGGTATCTGTGACTTTGCATACGGTTACCACTCCCTATGCAGAAGGTGGAAACCTGGCATTGAGGAGGAAGAGGTCATTAAATTGATTTTGAAGAACATCAACCCACTACTAGCCAGTCAACTCCGAGAACGAGTCACCACTGTCGATGGACTGGTTCGCTTGGGACAGCAGTTTGAGAAGGACAGAGAATGCCAATCGCAATATGACCAGAGAAAGAAACAGACACCCAAACAGTTACCCAAGACAGACCATCAACAACAGCCAGAATCTCAAGCCATGACCCCTCTCATGTTCTGTTGGAGATGTAGCCAAAAGGGACATTCTTCAGCTACATGTCCAAGACCGCATCAAGAAAACCCTTCCAGAAACCACAAATCACAACAGGCCAACACACCTAACTCTCTTCGCAGGAATGACCATCCTTCTCTGGGTGCTTTAACCAGAGCTGAAATCCCAAGAGTCACTGCCTACGCCCCCCCATCGACATCCCCTTCCTTTCAGTTCATACCGCACCAACTGGTGTTACCCCTGTCCATAGGCCCATGGACAGGAAGAGCCATCCTGGACACCGGGTCATCCTACACACTGCTCAATGAGAAACTGTGGAAGGAGGTTAAAGGTCCGCAATACAACTTGAAGCCGTGGACAGAAGGTCCACTCTATCTGGCTGATGGTGAGGCTAAACGACCACTTGGATGGAGTGAGGTAGAGTTCCGCCTGTGTAACCGCTCCTATATGATTCCTTCGGTTATCCTACAAACCAAGAACCTTGCTTTTCCTGTCGTGTTGGGAATTGATTTCATGTACTTCAGTGGTGTCCAGATTGATATCGCACACAATTGCTACTGGTTTCCATACAATCCGAGCAAGAAGCATTTCTTCCAATCAGAAGCTACGAAGTTACATGATTGGGGTTCAAATGTAGCAGTCTTCTCTGCCGTTGCTCCGTTACCACTAACCCTTGATAATTCTTCTGACAATCTCATTTTACAGGCTGTAAGAAGAGCTCAGCTGGAACATCCAGAGGAGTTAAGGCTGTTGGAACAGCTGCAGAATAATGCTGATGTATGTACTTCAAGGCTAGGACGCACCGGGCTCCTGAAGCACAAAATATTCCTTACACAGGAAATGCCGATCAAGCAAAAGCCATATCGTTTGTCCCCAGCGAAGCTAATCATCCAAAAGGGACTCATTAATGATATGTTAACACAAGATATAATAGAACGTTCCTCCTCTCCTTGGGCTGCTCCTGTTGTCCTCATCCCAAAAAGGACTGGTGGTCTTAGATTTTGTGTGGACTATAGGAAGACCAACAATGTTTCCCAGACTGATGCCTATCCTCTTCCTACCATCCACGAGATCCTGGAGTCATTGTCTGGCGCTGTTGTGTTCACTACCCTTGACCTCAATAGTGGTTATTGGCAAGTTGAGATGGACCAGGAAAGCAAGGACAAGACTGCTTTTGTCTGTGCTGAGGGCTTGTTTTCCTTTAAGGTGATGCCTTTTGGATTAAAGAATGCACCTGCCACTTTCCAAAGACTGATGGAGATTGCGTTAGGTGAGCTCAAAGGGAAGATCTGTTTCGTCTACCTGGACGATATAATTATCTACTCCCAGAACAGAGAACAACACTTTCAAGATCTTCAAGCAGTGTTGGACAAGCTAAGAGAAGCTGGTCTGACCGTGAATATGAAGAAGAGCAACTTCTGCCAAACTTCCCTGAAGTTCCTTGGCCATATTGTGTCTTTCGACGGCATTCATGTGGATCCTGAAAAGACCAAGGCGGTAAAAGATTTTCCTGTGCCAACCACACTCAAGGCCCTTCAACGGTTCCTTGGGATGGCTGGATGGTACCATCGGTTTGTGTCGAACTTCTCCCAGGTGGCAGAACCCCTCAACGCGTTGAAGCGAAAAGGAGTGAAATTCCTATGGACGGCAGAGTGCCAGACATCCTTTGAAACCCTGAAACGACACCTCGTCACACCTCCCATTTTAGGTCATCCCAACTTTGATTCCCCTTTTGTTGTTTACACTGATGCAAGTGATGTTGGACTTGGTGCTGTCCTAGTCCAACAGACTGGACTTGGCACTGAAGAAGTGCTAGCGTTCGCCAGTCGGACATTGAATGGAGCAGAACGGAACTAATCCACAACCGAGCAAGAGTGCCTTGCAGTTGTCTGGGCTTTGGAAAAGTGGAGGTACTACCTGGAGGGAAGACACTTCACTGTGGTCACTGACCATTCCTCCCTTGTGTGGGTGTTCAAGACCAACAAACCAAGCACCAGACTCATAAGATGGGCTCTACGGTTGCAAGAGTTCACCTTTGCAGTAGACTACAGGAAAGGAAAATACAACACTGTTCCAGATGCCTTATCCAGGGCTCCTGCTTGTGATAACGGTGGCCCTCATTTTACATGTGCTACTGTCCTGTCAAGCAGTCGAGACTCACCCAAAACAGACTTTCCCATCTCTGATGAGACCATATGGAAAGCCCAACAGGATGATCCAGAAGTACAGGCTTTGTACCAGACTATCCTGGAAGATGGAGAAAAGATGGTCAATCCTACCACAAAGCTGACCATCATGGAAGACAAAGTCTACCGTGTTGTACAACTACCTCACAGAACCCTCTACCAATTGTACATACCTGAAACTCTACGCCTACAACTGCTTCAACATTTCCATGAAGACCCATTAGCTGGTCATTTGGGCAGGTTCAAAACCTACAAGCGGTTGCAAGCATTACTGTACTGGCCACATCTGAGCATGGATGTGAAGTCACACATCCGAAACTGTCAGGTTTGTCAAATGTACAAACCAGAAGGTAGAGAGCCTGCTGGCAAGTTGCAGCAAACGGTGGTTACCCGACCTTGGGAAATGCTAGGAGTGGATTTGATGGGTCCATTTCCTAGAAGCTCCAATCAGAATGTGTACATGCTTGTTTTTGTTGATTATTATTCAAAGTGGGTGGAACTCTTTTCCCTGCGTCAGGCCACAGCAAGGACCGTCTCTAACATCCTTACGAAAGAGATCCTGACTCGCTGGGGAGTGCCTGATTACATCCTGTCTGATCGAGGTTCCCAATTTGTCTCTGATCTCTTTGAGGAGACCTGCCAAAGATGGAACCTGAGACAGAAGTTGACCACGGCCTATCACCCACAGACCAATCTCACTGAGAGAGTAAATCGAACCTTGAAGACAATGATTGCTTCCTATGTAGGGACCCAGCACAAACACTGGGACAAGCACCTTCACGAGTTTCGATTTGCCCTGAATTCTGCTGTGCAAGAGTCCACTGGAGTCACACCTGCAGAGCTGAACCTAAGTCGTCCCCTCCGAGGACCCTTGGATATGGTGCTACAGCCCCAGCAGCTTACTCCAGACGCTGCTTGCTATGACCAGGTAGTCCATCTCCATGGCTTGAGAGCTCTTGTCTCAAAGAACATGACCCAGGCTCGACTCAAGCAGAAGAGAAATTATGATAAGAACAGACGAGACATGCAGTTTCAGCTTCGTGATCGGGTGTGGCTTCGCTCTCATCCTTACTCGAAAGCTGAACAATTCTTCTCTACCAAGCTCGCTCCTAAATGGCAAGGACCATATAGGATTGTGGAGCAGATGGGCCCTTTGAACTACCGAGTGGTGAAAGAGGACACAGGTGAAGATATGTGCGTTGTCCATGTCTCACGCCTTAAGGCCTGTTACCCCTCGGCTGAGGAATTGGAGGCGATTGAGCGCCGCAAGATCTTGGATATCTTTGAAGAGGAAAGTGAGGAGACTTTTCTCGGATTCCCAGACCCAGAAGTCTCACACCTTAAGGCCTGTGACCCCTCAGCTGAGGAGCGTGAGCTTCAAAAAGTCATGAAAATGTTTGTAGAGGAAAGTGATGAGGAGACCTTTCTCGGTTTCCCCGAACAAGATGTGCCTTCCAGGGCAATGGTCGGCTTTTTCCAGGGGAGGGGGTGTGTGACGGCCCTGAATTATTCTGAACCGTCTCAGTGCTTCTCCTTCCAATAGGGTGCTTTCCCTTTAATTCCCAATTAAATAGCCAGCATCAGCTGCGCAAAAAGGGGGTTGTGATGGAGACGTGACTGAGGATGTGTTCCCGAAGCTTCTCTATTCCTGTTGTTTTGTTGCTGTTAAACGTGTTTTTTGTAGCCTGAGTTTACCCAGGATCGGATCCACTCTTTGCGTCCGTGGACTACACCTCTCCATTCTTCGTGGCCTTTCTCCGCTGGAGATCTATTGGCGGATTGTCTGACTGACCGACTGACTACCACCTTTTTTGTATACGGTATTTCATTTGTTTTGATATGATGTATACGGTGATGATTTATGTAGTTAGATGTAGTTGAGGACTTAGTAAGAGCTGATACGCTTTAAAGTTCTGTGGTAAAATTGTTATATTGATTGTATGATTTAATACTGGGTTTACGCTACACGGAATGAACGGACAAACATTGCGTGACAAAAGTCACTTGAGTTCACTGAACTCCTTTACCGGGCTGGACTCTTTTTAGGCCCGAGGTACAGGACATTTCTGGAGGAACCAGAACTCATTGTGTTATATTATTATGTGTGTGTAATCCATTGATGTTGCTAATACAACCCACGCAAAAGAATAGTTGTTTTTGAAGTTCTTTTCAATGTTTTAAGGGTTTATGAAAAGTTGATTTCCCTCCTGACGTTTACATAAGTCCTTTGTATTGGTGTAGACTTGACGGACCAGATGGGACTCATTCCCTCCCAAACTAAAAGGAGAAACCAATGTTTTCTCTGGTAGGCACAACCTACCTGGCACCCCTATAAATATAACCTCAAGTCAAAACCGTTACAGCATACACATCACAGACAAACTGAATTGGTCCACTCACACAGACAGCATTGTGAAGAAGGCGCAGCAGCGCCTCTTCAACCTCAGGAGGCTGAAGAAATTCGACTTGTCACCAAAAGCACTCACAAACTTCTACAGATGCACAATCGAGAGCATCCTGGCAGGCTGTATCACCACCTGGTATGGCAACTGCACCGCCCTCAACCGTAAGGCTCTCCAGAGGGTAGTGAGGTCTGCACAACGCATCACCGGGGGCAAACTACCTGCCCTCCAGGACACCTATACCACCCTATGTCACAGGAAGGCCATAAAGATCATCAAGGACATCAACCACCCGAGCCACTGCCTGTTCACCCCGCTATCATCCAGAAGGCGAGGTCAGTACAGGTGCATCAAAGCTGGGACCGAGAGACTGAAAAACAGCTTCTATCTCAAGGCCATCAGACTGTTAAACAGCCACCACTAACATTGAGTGGCTGCTGCCAACACACTGACACTGACTCAACTCCAGCCACTTTAATAAGGGAATTGATGGGAAATTATGTAAATATATCACTAGCCACTTTAAACAATGCTACCTTATATAATGTTACTTACCCTACATTATTCATCTCATATGCATACGTATATACTGTACTCTATATCATCGACTGTATCCTTATGTAATACATGTATCACTAGCCACTTTAACTATGCCACTTTGTTTACATACTCATCTCATATGTATATACTGTACTCGATACCATCTACTGTATCTTGCCTATGCTGCTCTGTACCATCACTCATTCATATGACTGCCTCCCCCTCCTCTCATCTCTCTCTCTCTCCTTCCTCATTCTAAAACGATGTGCCCAATATCCTCTTCAGAATTAATTTAATAAGTCATAACAAGGCACTTAGTTCCTAGAACTGCAAGACCATTGAGACCAATGGGGGTCAAAAAATGCTTTTGGTTCAATCGACTTCCAGTTTGATATGCCAGGTCATGACGTTCCCCCCAAGCACAAATATGTAAATTATGGGAAAATTAAACCTTTTCAACCCTTCAAAACAGACCCCTATTACTCCCAATTAAGTCACTTCCCGTAGTCCGACAGACAGACAGACAGACAGACAGACAGACAGACAGACAGACAGACAGACAGAAAGAAATAAACAGTTTCAAGTTAGTCAAAAACAAATTAACCAATATTCTCTTCAATATTAATTCAACAATTCATGACAAGGTTCATCATTTCTAGAACTACAAGACCATTGTATCCAATGGAGGTCAAAAATGCTTTTCGGTCGATTGATTTCAGATTTAATATGCCGGGCCCCGGTCACAAATATATACAATTTGGGAAGATTACACTTTATATGACCTTAGTGTTCAATACTTTGTATTTATGTATTTTTTTTTTTTTTGAGGGCAGTTCACATGTGAATACAAACTGAAATAGTGTGTTTTAATCAGTTATTTGGTGACGTGATTATATTTAATATACTAATACTTTAATATTAACTTTTTTAAAGTTTTACCATTTACATTTTTATTAAATTCACTGAGGAGGATGGTCCTCCCCTTTCTCATCTGAGGAGCCTCCACTGATAAGGTTCGGGTTATGGCTTGAGCTGAGATGTGGACTAGGGTTGAATGGCAGGAACCTGGTTACCGAGATTTACTGGGATTTTCTGCCCCAAAACCACTTCCTTTCTCAAAATAAATAACTTCAAGAAACCGGTAAATTATAAGACATTTTTTATGTGAACAGAATGGCGTGATATAGAACTGTTAAATTATATGTGATGTCTAAATCTGGCTTCTCTATGGCCTCGGCATGATGAATCATCAATGCTCATGGTGGGGACAGACAGCCCATCTCAGTATGGAGCACAGTTCACAATGTATGTAGATAGGTAGGCCTGCATTAGCTGCAGAATAGTCAATGCTACTGTAATATAAAGACCAAATGCGCATCTAATTTATCCATCTCCATCTGGCCTTCGGGGTCACCTTCGTTTTTTTTTTGTAAGGATTTTTTTTTTTTTTTTTGCAGCTGCAGAGTTTTAAAACAGCCTGTCACTCAAATATAGTTACTTTAAATCAGTGCATGCTGAAGCACTCTCTCACAGTCATTCTCTCTCTCCATCAACACCATTCAAATTGCATCCAAAATAAATAGATAATCCTGTTCAAGATTTATATATAGCTCTATAGATTTCCTAACCTACAGTGGCTTGCAAAAGTATTCACCCCCCTTGGCATTTTTCCTATTTTGATGTTTTTTAACCTGGAATTAAAATAGATTTGTATAATTTGATTTACACGACAAGCCTAATAGATGATGCAAAATATGTTTTATTCTGAAACATACAAGAAATAAGACAAAAAAAAATACTTGAATGTGCATAACTATTCACCCCCCAAAGTCAATACTTCGTAGAGTCACCTTTTGCAGCAATTACAGATGCAAGTCTCTTGGGGTATGTCTCTCTAAGCTTGGCACATATAGCCACTGTGATTTTTGCTCATTTTTCAAGGCAAAACTGCCCCAGCTCCTTCAAGTTGGATGGGTTCCGCTGGCAATCTTTAAATCATACCACAGATTCTCAATTGTATTGAGGTCTAAGCTTTGACTAGGCCATTCCAAGACATTTAAATGTTTCCCCTTAAACCACTCGAGTGTTGAATTAGCAGTATACTTAGGGTCATTGTCCTGCTGGAAGGTGAACCTCCTTCTCAGTCTTAAATCTCTGGAATACTGAAGCAGGTTTCCCTCAAGAATTTCCCACAGCATGATGTTGCCACCACCATGCTTAATGGTGGGGATGGTGTTCTCATGGTGATGAGATGTGTTGGGTTTGTGCCAGACATAGCGTTTTCCTTGATGGCCAAAAAGCTACATTTTAGTCTCCTCTAACCAGAGTACATTCTTCCATATGTTTGGGGACACTCCCACATGCCTTTTGGCAAACACCAAAAGTCTTTGCTTATTTTTTTCTTTAAGCTCTGGCCTTTTTATGGCCACTCTTCCGTAAAGCCCAGCTGGAGTGTATGGCTTAAAGTGGTCCTACGGACAGATGCTCCAATCTCTGCTGTGGAGGTCTGCAGCTCCTTCAGGGTTATCTTCAGTCTCTTTGTTGCCTCTTGGATTAATGCCCTCCTTGCATGGTCCATGAGTTTTGGTGGGCGGTCCTCTCTTGGCAGGTTTGATGTGGTGCCATATTCTTTCCATTTTTTAATAATGGATTTAATGGTGCTCTGTGGATGTTCAAAGTTTGGAGAGCTCCTTGATCTTCATGGTGCCGCTTGCTTGGTGGTGCCCCTTGCTTAGTGGTGTTGCAGACTCTGGGGCCATTCAGAACAGGTGTATATACAGTTCAAGTCGGAAGTTTACATACACTTAGGTTGGAGTCAATAAAACTTGTTTTTCAACCACTCCACAAACTTCTGTTAACAAACTATAGTTTTGGCAAGTTGATTAGGACATCTACTTTGTGCAAGACACAAGTCATTTTTTCAACAAGTTATTTCACTTATAATTCACTGTATCACAATTCTAGTGGGTCAGAAGATTATGTACACTAAGTTGACTGTGCCTTTAAACAGCTTGTAAAATTCAAGAAAATGATGTCATGGCTTTAGAAGCTTCTGATAGGCTAATTGACATAATTTGAGTCAATTGTAGGTGTACCTGTGGATGTATTTCAAGGCCTACCTTCAAACTCAGTGCCTCTTTGCTTGACATCATGGGAAAATCAAAAGAAATCAGCCAAGACATCAGAAAAATCATTGTAGACCTCCACAAGTCTGGATCATCCTTGGGAGCAATTTCCAAATGCCTGAAGGACCCACGTTCATCTGTACAAACACTTGTACTCAAGTATAAACACCATGGGACCACGCAACCGTTATACCGCTCAGGAAGGAGACGTGTTCTGTCAACTAGAGATTAACGTACTTTGGTGAGAAAAGTGCAAATCAATCCCAGAACAACAGCAAAGGACCTTGTGGAAATGCTGGAGGAAACAGGTACTAAAGTATTTATATCCACAGTAAAACAAGTCCTATATCGATATAACCTGAAAAGCCACTCAGCAAGGAAGAAGCCACTGCTCCAAAACCGCCATAAAAAAAGCCAGACTATGGTTTGCAACTGCACATGGCGACAAATATCGTTCTTTTAGGAGAAATGTCCTCTGGTCTGATGTAACAAAAATATAACAGTTTGGCCATAATGACCATTGTTATGTTTGGAGGAAAATGGGGAGGCTTGCAAGTTGAAGAACACCATCCCAGCCGTGAAGCATGAGGGTGGCAGCATCATGTTGTGGTTGTGCTTTGCTGTAGGAGGGACTGGTGGACTTCACAAACTAGATGGCATCATGAGGGGGGACAATGATGTGGAAATATTGAAGCAACATCTCAAGACATCAGGAAGTTAAAGCTTGGTCACAAATGGGTCTTCCAAATGGACAATGACCCCAAGCATACTTCCAAAGTTGTGGCAACATGGCTTAAGGACAACAAAGTCAAGGTATTGTAGTGGCCATCACAAAGCCCTGACCTCAATCCCATGTAACATTTGTGGACAGAGACCTACAAACCTGACTCAGTTACACCAGCTCTGTCAGGAGGAATGGGCCAAAATTCACCCAACTTATTGTGGGAAGCTTGTGGAAGGCTGCCCGAAGCGTTTGACAAAAATAAAACAATTTCATGGCACCGCTACAAAGTACTAATTGAGTGTATTGTAAACTTCTGACCCACTGGGAATGTGATGAAAGAAATAAAAACTGAAATAAATCTTTCTAAATTCTCTCTACTATTATTCTGTCACACCCTGGTCGAAGTATTTTGTGTTTATCTTTATTTATTTGGTCAGGCCAGGGTGTGGCATGGGTTTTTGTAGGTGATGTGTATGTATGGGGATTGTAGCTAGTGGGGTGTTCTAGCTAAGTCTATGGCTGTCTGAAGTGGTTCTCAATCAGAGGCAGGTGTTTATCGTTGTCTCTGATTGGGAACCATATTTAGGCAGCCATATTCTTTGAGTTGGTCGTGGGTGATTGTCCTTAGTGTCCTGATGTCATTGTTCTGTGTTAGGTTACACAAGTATAGGCTGTTTCGGTTTTCGTTAAGTTTATTGTTTTGATAGTGTTTGTGTTTAGTGTGTTACTTCATTAAACATGGATTGCAATAGACACGCTGCGTTTTGGTCCGACTCTCCTTCTCACCAAGAAAACCGTTACATATTCTGACATTTCACATTCTTTAAATAAAGTGGTGATCCTAACTGACCTAAAACAAGGAATATTTACTCTGATTAAATGTCAGAAATTGTGAAGAACTGAGTTTAATGTATTTGGCTAAGGTGTATGTAAACTTCTGACTTCAACTGTGTTCTAAGATCATGTGACAGATCATGTGACACTTAGATTTTTCATTTATTTTTTATTTCACCTTTATTTAACCAGGTAGACCTGTTGAGAACAAGTTCTAATTTACAACTGTGACCTGGCTTGCACACAGGTGGACTTTAACTAATTATGTGACTTCTGAAGGTAATTGGTTGCACCAAATCTTATTTAGGGGCTTCATAGCAAAGGGAGTGAATACATTCACCGATGAATACATTTGCAAAGCACTATGCATCTTTCAGGTAATACATTCAATGCAGTATTAGCCTTATATTTAGCTAATTAATGATGGTTTATGTATAATAAGCTTCAAACTTCTGTTTCTTGCGGAATACCTGTGCTCCACTGGCCTCTCTACTTAAGAAACGTTCCTTAGCTTTTGGAGTCCCTTGCAGGAAAATATAGAACAGAATAGCTTGCTGGACATCATTTGTTCATAATTTCTTATACCAATAGATTAAGAGGGAGGCAAGCAATTGTTTGCTGAATGTTAAATACAGCAGCCAATAGATACAGCAGCCAGTAGTTTGAAAGAAGAGTAAATGTGCGATGGCAGTAGGCTATAGCAGTTATTTATTCAGACCCATAAGCATACAATCTTTGTGAAGAGAAGTGAAAGCCTTCTGCATCTATTTCTAGTCCTATTTTACTCAAGGTTGTCATTCAAATGATGAAGATTAGGACAACAAAACATATTTAATTTTACTGTTAAAAAAACTTCTTAGGGCTGAAATCCTGTTAATGGGATCGATATGACAACAGCCAGTGAAAATGCAGGGCTGTAACGGTTTTCTTCCTGGGAAGGAGAGGAGGACCAAAATGCAGCGTGGTTATGGTTGAACATCTTTAATAAAGATGATAACGTGAACAATATACATATACAAAATAAGAAAACGTGGAAAAACCGAAACAGTCCTAACTGGTGCAAAACACAGAGACGGGAAACAATCACCCACAAAATACCCAAAGAATATGGCTGCCTAAATATGGTTCCCAATCAGAGACAACAATAAACACCTGCCTCTGATTGAGAATCACTCTAGGCAACCATAGACTTACCTAGAATACTACACTGAACACAACCCCATCAATCTACAAAACCCCTAGACAAGACAAACACATAATCACCCATGTCACACCCTGGCCTAACCACAATAATAAAGAAAATACTAAGGCCAGGGCGTGACAAGGGCGCCAAATTCAAAACAACATAAATCTCATAATTAAAATTCCTCAAACATACATGTATTTTATACAATTTTAAAGGTAATCTTGTTGTTAATCCCACCACAGTGTCTGATTTCAAATAGGCTCTACTGCTAAAAGCATCACAAACGATTATGTTAGGTCAGAGCCAAGTCAAAAACACACAGACATTTTTCCAGCCAAAGAGTGGAGTCGCAAAAAGCAGAAATAGAGATGTAATTAATCACTAACCTTTGATGATCATCATCAGATGACACATAGGACTTCATGTTACACAATACATGTATGTTTTGTTCGGTAAAGTTCATATTCATATAAAAAAATCTCAGTATATATTGGGTGCGTTATGTTCAGTAGTGCCAAAAACATCAATTTGCAGAGAGCCACATCAATTTACAGAAATACTCATCATAAATGTTGATAAATACAAGTGTTATACATGGAATTAAAGATATACTTCTCCTTAAAACCTGTTAAGGATATGGCAGACATACGCCCCCTTTGGAGAGATTGGGTACCCCTAGTAAACTGGAAAAAAAATCTGTCAAAAATTGCTAATATATGCAAATAAAAATTATTATTGGATAGAAAACACTCTAAAGATTCTAAAACCGTTGGAATTATGTCTGTAAGTATAGCAGAACTCACAGGGCAGGCATTCTTCCAAACTAGTTTTTGTGGCCATGAAAGTTGGAGCAACTTTGACGTCATGGCCCCCACCCTTCCCAACGAGCTATGATTCTGGGGACACTTTCTTTCTCTTCCGCTAGATGTCCTCTTTCATTAGAGCTTCAAATCGTTCAAATCCCGCGAGAATTGACCCTATGGGAGTGAAATTAGTGCGTGCCACGAGAGAATAGGCTGTGCGTATGGGCGCGAATTGGTCCCAGCCATTCCTTTGTTTCCAGCACTCAAGAGAAGGGCAGACGATGGCCGATTGAATTGAAGTTTGTTTTGCACGTCTAAAACATCATAAAGCTTGCTTCTGCACTTAGTTTGACCTGTTTAGTCGACATATAATGTGTAATTTTGAAGTTTTGATGCGCAACTTATCCGGACCAGAGGACGTTTTGGGTGCATTTCAGCTGATGTTATTAGCAGTAGCTAATACAAAGACGCAAGACTTGAAACCAAACGATGTATTGGGTAAGTATGAAGCCTTCCAGAACATTCTGAACGAAGACCATCGAAGGTAAGGGAATATTTATGCTTAAATCTGTGTTTCTGTTGACTCCAACATTACGTGGAAATGTAGCTTGGAACTGAGCGCTGTCTCAGCATATGGAATAGTGTGCGATTTCTGTAACGTTAAAAATAAATCTAACACAGCGGTTGCATAAAGAAGCAGTGTATCTTTCTAACTATATGTAGAACATGTATATTTAGTCAAAGTTTATGATGTCTATTTACGTTATCTTGCCGCGCTACATAGATTTCCTGCGGGCATTTTTGAGTAATTTCTGAAGGTGAACTCACTGTGAATGGACATTTATGGATATAAATGGCATATTATTGAAAAAAAAAATATGTACTGTGTAATATGTCATATTACTGTCATCTGATGAAGATTTTCAAAAGGTTAGTGAGCGATTTATTTTTTAATCCTGCGTTTGTTGATTGCATGTTTTGGCTATTGAAATGAGCTGTGTCTGGTGGTGGTTTTACATATATATGTGCTATGTTTTCGCCGTAAAACATTTTAGAAATCTGACTTGCTGGCTAGATGAACAAGGTGTTTATCTTTCATTTGAGCTATTGGACTTGTTAATGTGTGGAGGTTAAATATTTTTAAGAATATTTTTGCGTTCCATGCGCCACCGTTTCAGCTGAACGTGGGAGGGTTGATCCCCAATTGGGAACCAGTATCGTAGACAGGTTAATGCAACCGCTGTGTCATATTTTAAAAAAGCTTTACGGAAAAAGCAAACCATGCTATAATCTGAGAACGACGCCCAGAGAACAAATACATATATTGTTGGAGTCACTTACCTTTGATGATCTTCATCAGAATGCACTCACAGGGTTCCCAGTTCCACGATAAATGTTTGATTTGTTCGATAATGTCCATAATTTATGTCCAAATAGCTACTTTTGTTAGCGCATTGGTAAACAAATCAAAACTCACGAAGCGCGTTCACTAGTAGCAGACGAAATGTCAAACAGTTCCGTTACAGACCATAGAAACTTGTCAAACAATGTATGGAATCAATCTTTAGGATGTTTTTAACATAAATCTTCAATAATATTCCCACCGGAGAATTCCTTTGTCTTCAGAAAAGCAAAGGAACCTCTCATGTGAAATGCGTGTCACCAGCGCGTGACTGCTGCCAAACCTCTGACTCAATCCCCTCTCATTCGGCCCCATTTCACAGTAGAAGCATCAAACAAGTTGCTAAAGACGGTTGACATCTAGTGGAAGCCTTAGGAAGTGCAAGATGACCAATATCCCACTGTAACTTCAATAGGGGCTGAGCTGAAAATCGACCAACCTCAGATTTCCCACTTCCTGGTTGGATTTTTTCTCAGGTTTTTGCCTGCCATATGAGTTCTGTTATACTCACAGACATAATTCAAACAGTTTTAGAAACTTCAGAGTGTTTTCTATCCAAACATACGAATACTATGCATATATTAGCAACTGGGACTGAGGAGCAGGCAGTTTACTCTGGGCACCTTATTCATCCAAGCTACTCAATATTGCCCCCCAGCCATAAGAAGTTAAAGCGAGGAAGGAATGAAGCAACAATAAAGAGAGAAAGAGGAGGTAGGCTAATAACATTAGGGGAAATATTATAAAAGGTACATGTATATACAGTATGCATCAGCCTGCTAATTATACAAATAGGCCCTATTATATTTCAAAATTAAAATCAAATTCGCTAGCCTACACTTTGTAGGCCGCATGTCATACACCGGAATCTCATGTTCTGTTCCTGCTTTACCATGGTTTGAACGATGTGTGTAATTCCAGTCCACATTATACAATACACTACAGTTTACACAACAAAACTATTAGCCTTTTGGAGCTAGTTTCATGTATTTCCCCAAGACCGCATATATCTAGATACATGTATGGGTTTTTATGTTTTTCTGTCATGGGTAATGTTCATTACCCTATATCATCACATCAAATCAAATTGTATTAGTCACATGCACCGAATACAACAGGTTCACCTTACAGTGAAATGCTTACTTACGAGCCCCTAACCAATAGTGCAGTTTCAAAACAATACGGATAAGAATAAGAGATAAAAGTTACAAGTAATTAAAGAGCAGCAGTAAAAATTAAATATATATACAGGGGGGTGCCGGAGTCAATGCGCAGGGGCACCGGTTAGTTGAGGTAGTATGTACATGTAGGTAGAGTTATTAAAGTGACTATGCATAGATGACAACAGAGAGTGGCAATGATGTGGAAAGGGAGGAGGGGAGGGGAGGGGAGGGGAGGGGAGGGGGAGTAATGCAAATAATCTGGGTAGTCATTTGACTAGATGTTCAGGAGTCTTATGGCTCGGGTGTAGAAGCTGTTTAGAAGCCTCTTGGACCTAGACTTGGCACTCCAGTACCACTTACTGTGGGGTAGCAGAGAGAACAGTCTGTGACTAGAGTGGCTGGAGTCTTTGGACAATTTTTAGGGCCTTCCTCTGACACCTCCTGGTATAGAGGTCCTGGATGGCAGGAAACTTGGCCCTGGTGATGTTTCCTGGCAGTACGCACTACCCTCTGCAGTTGCCTTACCAGGCAGTGATGCATCCAGGCAGGATGCTCTTGATGGTGCAGCTGTAGAACCCATGCCAAATCTTTTCAGTCTCCTGGGGGGTATAGGTTTTGTCATGCCTGCTTCACGACTGTCTTGGTATGTTTGGACCATGTTATTTGTTGGGGATGTGGACGCCAAGGAACTTGAAGCTCTCAACCTGCTTCACTGCAGTCCCGTCGATGAGAATGGGGGCATGCGTGGTGCTCTTTTTCCTGTAGTCCACAATCATCTCCTTTGTCTTGATCACATTGAGGGAGAGGTTGTTGTCGGTGATCAGGCCTACCACTGTTGTGTCATCTGCAAATTTAATGATTGTGTTCGAGTCGTGCCTGGCCGTGCTGTCATGAGTGAACAGGGAGTACAGGAGGGGGCTGAGCATGCACCCCTGAGGGGCCCCTGTGTTGAGGATCAGTGTGGCGGATGTGTTGTTACCTACCCTTACCACCTGAGGGCGGCCCATCAGGAAGTCCAGGATCCAGTTGCAGAGGGAGGTGTTTAGTCCCAGGGTCCTTAGTTTACCGATGAGCTTTGAGGGCACTATGATGTTGAATGCTGAGCTGTAGTCAATGAATAGCATTCTCACATAGGTGTTCCTTTTGTCCAGGTGGGAAAGGGCAGTGTGGGGTACAATAGAGATTGCATCATCTGTGGATCTGTTGGGGCGTTATGCAAATTGGAGTGGGTCTAGGGTTTCTGGGATGATGGTGTTGATGTGAACCATGACCAGCCTTTCAAAGCACTTCACATCAACAGATGTCCTCTATTGATGCTTTGCCTGTTTGATGGTTCGTCGGAGGGCATAGCGGGATTTCTTATAAGCTTCCGGGTTAGAGTACTGCTCCTTGAAAGCGGCAGCTCTATCCTTTAGCTCAGTGCGAATGCTGCTTGTAATCCATGGCTTCTGGTTGGTATGCACGTACGGTTACTGTGGGGACGATGTCATCGATGCACTTATTGATGAAGCCAGTGACATATGTGGTGTACTCCTCAATGCCATTGGAGGAATCCCGGAACATATCCCAGTCTGTATTAGCAAAACAGTCCTGTAGCCTAGCATCTGCTTAATTTGACAATTTTTTATTGATCTAGTCACTGGTGCTTCCTGCTTTAAGTTTTGCTTGTAAGCAGGAACCAGTAGGATGGAATTATGGTCAGATATTCCAAATGGAAGTCGAGGGAGAGCTTTGTATGCTTCTCTGTGTGTGGAGTATACAGTGGGGAGAACAAGTATTTGATACACTGCCGATTTAACAGGTTTTCCTACAACTACAGACCTCTACATGCTTTGTAAGTAGGGAAAACCTGCAAAATCGGCAGTGTATCAAATACTTGTTCTCCCCACTGTAGTTATTTTCCTTCTGGTTGCACATTTAGCATGCTGATAGAAATTTGGTAAAACTGATTTGTTTCCCTGCATGAATGTCCCCGGCTACTAGGAGTGCCACCTCTGGGTGAGAGTTTTGTTCTTTGCTTAGGGCAGAATACAGCTCATTCAATGCTATCTTAGTGCCAACCTCTGACTGAGGTGGTGTGTAAAACAGCTACGAAGAATACAGATGAGAACTCTCTCGGTAGGTAGTGTGGTCTACAGCTTATCATGATATACTCAACCTCAGGCGATCAATAGCTTGAGACTTCCTTAGATATTGTGCACCAGCTGTTATTTACAAAAATACATAGTCCGCCGCCCCTTGTCTTACCAGATACCGCTCTTCTATCCTGCCGGTACATCGTATAACCAGCCAGCTGTATGATGATATTGTCGTTGTTTAGCCACAACTCCGTGAAGCATAAGATGTTACAGTTTTTCATTTCCCGTTGGTAGTTTAATCTTCCCCGTAACCCGTCGATTTTATTGTCCCAAGATTGCATGTTTGCTAGCAATCTTTGGACAATAGGGAAGTGGGGGTGTATTCAATCTTCTCCTATTTCTCAGAAGGCAGCCTGCTCTCCGGCCTCTCTTTCTCCGCCTCCTCTTCACGCAGATCACGGGGGCTGTTCCGGAGGGAGCCGTATAACCCCCGCCTCGGGCTTGTCAGAGTCGTGAAAAAAGAAAAAGGATTCTGCTAGTCCGTGGTGAGTAATCACAGTCCTGATGTCCAGAAGTTATTTTTGGTCATAAGAGATGGTAGTGGCAACATTATGTACAAAATGAGTAAAAAAAAAAGTTACAAACAACGCAGATAAACAAACAAAATGTCACGACTTCCACCGAAGGTGGCTCCTCTCCCTGTTCGGGCGGCGCTCGGCGGGCGTCGTCGCCGGCCTACTAGCTGCCACCGATCCCTTTTCTTTTTTGTTTGGTTTGGTCTGTCTTGTGTTCACCTGTGTCTAGTTTAGGCTAATCAGTGGGGTATTTAATCTCGCCCTACCCACTAGGTTTTGTGCTGGATTGTTTGTGTTACTGTCGTTGGCTTGGGTTGCGTTTTTCCCTGTTAAGCAGGTTTATTTCACGGGACTGTTTTTCCCGCACGTTAGTTTAGTAGAGGAGTGTGTACCTCCGTTTTCGACTAGAATGCGTTCCTGTTTTCTAGTGGCTGCTTTTGTGGTCATGTACCTTTTTTGTTGGTGGACCAGTAAATAAAATGCCGTTATTGAAATTCTTGCTCTCCTGCGCCTGACTCCACACCCACCTCTCCTAGGGAGAAACTGACACAAAAAAACACAATCGGTTGGGGGCACGTAAAACGTCTGCCTTCTGCTCTGGCACCATCTTATGTTCTTTACAGTATTGGATAACACCACACTCTTTTGGGCTTGGGCTCATTAAATATCTTCAATGTAGGGCTCATAAAATGTATTTAATGTATGGCTCCACAGGCTCAGGTAGCATCAGGTTTGAAGCTCTAATTAAATCCTGACATAGGCCTATTTCTATGCTTTATAATGCTTTTGAATGACATTTCCGGTTACCCGGAAGAAACGTGATTTAATCTCATGATGGAATATTTGTAAAATACACAACCCTAATGTGGACATGAAACTAGGGTCAGGTTTAGGGTTGAGTTTAGAGTTTGTCTGCCTGCCTGCCTGACTCCCATGTCTGTCTGTGAGTTTATACACTGAGTGTATAAAACACCTGTTCTTTCCCTGACAGACTGAACAGGTGAATCCAGGTAAAAGCTATGATCCCTTATTGATGTCACCTGTTATATCCACTTCAATTAGTGCTGATGAAAGGGAGAAGACAGGTTAAAGAAGGAATTTTAAACCTTGAGACAATTGAGACATGGATTCTGTGTGTGTCATTCAGAGGGTGAATGGGCAAGACAAATTATTTAAGTGCCTTTGAACAGAGTATGGTAGCAGGTGCCAGGTGCACTGGTTTAAGTGTGTCAAGAACTGCAATGCTGCCAGGTTTTCCTGTGTGTATCAAGAATGGTCCAACACCCAAAGGACATCCAGCCAACTTGACACAACTGTGGGAAGCATTGGAGTCAATATGGGCCAGCATCCCTGTGGAACACTTTTGACCCCTTGTAGAGTCCATGCCCTGACGAATTGAAGCAACTCTGAAGGCAATATTAGGAAGGTGTTCCTAATGTTTTGTCCACTTAGTATCTGTCTGTCTGTCTGCCTGCCTGCCTGTCAGTCTGTGAGTGTTTATGTCTGTCTGTCTGAATCGTTCACCAATTTACCCATTGCATCTACAGTATATCCAACTTTTGCCTTCAATGGGATGTATTGATTTATGCGCCAATACCCTTGATGCATATGTATGAGTCAATATCCTGTCTGTGTACGTGGTTGTCAATTGTACTGCAGGAATGGAACATAAATCGCAGCGGATAGATGTTGTGGTGGCAGCTGCAGAGAAGTACATGGGTGTATGAGATTTTACTGAAGAAGAGTTACAAGATGTTTTGAACGATAGTGTCCCGTCCTCCTTTATTACGATCAGATAGGGCCAACATAGAGGAATAGTGGTGATGTTCAAATAATGGGTGCAGGGTTAGATGGTAGGGCATTGTTATTCACAAAGTGTAATAAATTCATACTACAAAATAGTAGGCTGATACACATCCAACACAGTAGATGGCAGCATGCAACTATAACATTTGTTTGCGGACCACCATAATACCGAAGAAGAGAGAGAGAGAGAGAGAGAGAGAGAGAGAGAGAGAGAGAGAGAGAGAGAGAGAGAGAGAGAGAGAGAGAGAGAGAGAGAGAGAGAGAGAGAGAGAGAGAGAGAGAGAGAGAGAGAGAGAGAGAGAGAGAGAGAGAGAGAGAGAGAGAGAGAGAGAGAGAGAGAGAGAGAGAGAGAGAGAGAGAGAGAGAGAGAGAGAGAGAGAGAGAGAGAGAGAGAGAGAGAGAGAGAGAGAGAGAGAGAGAGAGAGAGAGAGAGAGAGAGAGAGATCTGATGCCTTTCCCTGTGTGTCCATATTGTGATGCTTATCTTTCCCCATTGAAAGCAATGTATTCACTTAGGCAACAACACTGTGAAACTCATCTTTACCCACTGACTGCAAATATTGACATAAGATTACATTTGTTGAAACATAATTTTCACGTTGACTCCTATGTATTTACATAATTATCAACTCTGTGACACTCGTCTTTTCCCACTGACTGCAAATATTGACATAAGATTAAATTGTTTTACACGTATTTTTTCCCATTGACTGCTATGTATTGACATTAGCATCAACCCTGTGACACTCATCTTCTCCCATTGACCGCAATTCATTGAGAAAAACGTCAACCCTGTGACAAATGTTTTACCATTGACTGCAATGTATGGCGATAAACATTAACCCTGTGACACTCATATTTTCCTATTGACTGGAATGTAATTGAGGAAAACATCAGCTTCTGTGACATTTTAAATATTTGCAAAAAACGTGCCAGGATGAAGTTTTCAGGCTGATAATGGGATGAACATATGTATTATTGATTGAGAGAGGGAGAATAACATGTTCCAAATAATTTCACTACTTTATGTGTGAAATGTTGTTTTTCTCTGGTGGGATGCTAGCTTCCCTTAGGGGCCCTTGCTGGTGTAAAGGGAGGGCCCAGACATAATGAGGGTTTACACTTCAGGGTTCAATTATGACAGGGCTCCTATTCTCCGGATGAGACAGTGGAATTAGCCTAAGACAAAAAGAGGTGTAAGGAGGCCCTCTCACTTTCACCACAGGGGCAAGTGGGGGCCGATGGAGGGAGGAGGAAGTACGGCCTGGTTTGAATGATGAAGGAGATCAATATTCCACAGTGGATGTCCCGAACAGGGCCCATTTGGTCCGCAGGAATTAGTCACACCTTATAAAGAAGGATATTTTCTCTGATCATTTGCATTATTATTCTTTGGAGAGAGCTGTCTGACAATTATTTTTGATACAGCAGCCTGAATTTGTACCCCTTCTTGATAAAAATAGAATGTTTCACAAATTTTAAATGATTTGTTTGAATATCTTATTTGTTACATCTTGTCAATTTTTTTACAGTATTTTAAAGATACACTCATAAACAATGAATACACCCTTTCAGGTAATATGACCTTAGTTTAAATGCATAGTTCAGTGATTTTACAGTCTATGGACAAGGAGGGATATCAATCCAGACTGGTAAGGTAAGATAAGGAATTACATTTCCATTTTAGTCATTATCCAGAGTGACTTACAGCTAGTGCATTCATAGGTGAGACAACCACATATCACAGTCGTAGCGAGTAAATAAATCCTCAATAAAGAAGTTATCAGCAAAGTCAGTGCTAGTAGGAAAAGACAAGTGCACAGTTTTTTGGGCGGGGGGGGGGGGGGGGGGGGGGGGATAAGACTGAAATATCCTACTCTTAAAAGAGGTAAGGTTTCAGACATTTTCAGAAGATTCTGTCCTAGCATCAGGGTGAAGCTGGCTCCACCATTGGGGTACCAGGACAGAGAAAAGCTTTGACTGGGCTGAGCTGGAGATTACCTCCTGTAGATGTGGGAAGGTGAAGAGACTAGAGGTGGCAGAATGGAGTGCTCGAGTTGGGATGTAGAGTTTGAGCATAGCCTGAAGGTAGGGAGGGGTAGTTCCCCTTGCTGCTCCGTAGGCACACCATTGTCTTGTAGTGGAATCAGATATGTAAATATGTGAAACTATGAACTATCCACTTTCTAGCTACTACTGAACTATCCCTTTAAGAGGGTCCATGTACCAACTATTGATTGTGGTGGTTGATTCACAACCTTTGTTTAGTAGTCGGAGCATAAGAAAATATGCTGCATATGTTTTGTGGCACACCTGCTTTTGTATGACTTCATTGGAGGTCAGACTTTCTGCAATGCCTGTGTTGTGTTTTTGATGATGCAGAATGCTCATGCTAGGCTCATGCCTAGGCTCATGCTAGAGCCTAGCCTGAAGCTAAGCTCAGCTGTGGTCGGGAACAGGATGCAGTGGAAATCTGAAAATGTGGGGTTATGGGGTCGAGGCTACCCACCTGTCTCCGAAATGCGACTGGTTGTATTTGAGTGGGGACACTGATGCAAAACAACAGCATGATGTTTTGCATCAGGGGTTATGGGGTTCGATTTTGAGTGTGTTTGGCATTCTGCAGAACCACTGACTTCGAACTTTAGCTTCCATTAGTGACTCATGAAATGACAAATCAATTGTTTTGTGAAGGTTCTACCCAGGTTTGAGCCCTAGAACCAGTAATTAGATGTGTGTTAATCTTTGACCAATTAAGCAAAGGTTTAAAGACTTATCTTCCAGGAAATATTTGTAAAAATTGATAATTGTTTTCAAAAAACATGATTGAGTCCATTTAAAATTGAGGCATTCAATATGATGAAGGAAATTGTATCTTCCATGTCCTTGAGTTTCAGAAAGGTGCCTCACAAAACATGTATTAATACAACATAAATGATTCATCCATTTTGAATTTGGAGTGTTAACAGCATCCTCTTCTTCTGCACCTCATGTAGCCAAACAAAGACTTTAACAATGTGGCTGGGATGATTCTCATGCAAAATGGGGAGGCCCTCTTTGAGCTCCATGTGGAGGGGTGGTGCGTAATTACAGGCAAGGTGTCTCAATAGCATCGTAATTAGGGGCAACGCCCAGCGCAGAAAGGGACTGTTGGTTCTAAACATGAGAATTTTATGGCTATGAGGTTTCTATCCACTACTCCTCCTCATTCCACAATGGAAGTGGGCCTACAACAGAACCTCTTACTGCGGTTGTGTGTTTGAGTAGGCACCTTGAGGAACCTCCCACATTTTTTTTCTCTGCTCTCCCCGAATGGGAGGAAGTGAGGCGTAGAGATCACTGTCCCTAAACTACAGGAAGTTGTAGTCTATTCAGTGACCCCCTCTGGCCGCAGAGGAGAGTTTAATCAAAGATTATCTAATATATATTGACAAGATGGTCAAATGACCACTCTAACAATGGAAATACATTTCCGCAAAGGCAAATGGTAGGCAGGTGAAGGCGAGATCAGGTGGGAACATTCTAGACAATGATCTTTTGTAGAAAACATCAATAAACTCGTAACAACCTAAGCATTATGAAACTTCTATTCAATCAGATAAGCCTCATCTATAAAAATAGCAGTTTACTTTTTTTTCTTGTTTGTATTTTTAACAAATTTTTCTCCCCAATTTTGTGATATCCAATTGCAATGCAATTTTGATCTTGTCTCATAGCTGTAACTCCCCAACAGTCTCGGGAGATGCGAAGGTTGAGTCATGCGTCATCTGAAACATAACCCACCAAACTACTCCTCTTAACACCCACCCGTTTAACCCGGAAGCTAGCCACACCAATGTGTCGGAGGAAAACCTGTACAACTGTATTGACGACCTGCAGGTGCCCGGCCAGCCACGATGAGTCACTAGAGCGTGTGCCTTAGACCCCGGCGCCACACGGGAGGCCCAGCAGTTAACGTTTATCTTGACAAAATTCGTCACTCTCTCATTGCCCCCCATACAAAAACTCATCACTTGGTCTGCTTAATGCTATAAACGACCGTCTCGTTTCGCCTCTTCCTCTCTGGTTTAATCAGTGTTGGCTCTGTTGCGGTTGGAGTGGGAAGGTGTATTGGAGAGGAAGCATGAGAAGTTGTAGGGGTGTTAGACTAGTCATGGTTAGATATGAAAGCCAAACACACTCCTACGAGGAGGAGGAATAGGAGGAGTGCAAGTGATTTTTGGAATCCGCATTTGAAATCCTGTCATTTTAACACCATAGCTTGGGATTTTTTCTCGACTTTTATATTGTGTTTAAAATGTTTCTCTTGACTGAATAGATGAAAGGCTGTTGTTGACAAATATCTGATACTCAAGAGTAACTAAAACATGAATGACACAGTGGTCAATTTTTTTCTACGTCATTCATTCATTTGACCACTAAATTCATTAGAGCACTTGAAAACAAATCATTTCTGTGCGTCTACCCATTGAATTTCTAATGCAGAAAATAATGAACCCTTTTTGCCTCAGACAACTGCAGTAATGTAACAAATAGTTGTAATGAGTACCGTCCTACTTGTTCAACCCATGTCACGTGACCCGGGTGCTTTAGGGCTTGTGCAATTCGACATCATCCACACAACTCCTGCTCACAACTCCTGCTTATCCATCTCTGTGACACTCAATCTCTTCAGAGCCCAGCTGCCTTAATCACAACTGTCTGTGTGAGTCAGTGGTGTGCTCATGAACCCACACACAAACATATAAAAACAAACAGTTATCTTCTCAAAAGGAATAAATAACAGTTAGAAGAATTTGCCTGAAGGCAAACCTTCCTTCCCCCTTTCCCTCTGTGGTACAGTAATAGTGTGGGCCAAGTTATGTGGTTGTCGTGTTCAATCGGTGATGTCACTTGCTCTGAGACCTTGAAGTGGTTGTATCCCTTGCTCTGCAAGGGCTGTGGATTTTGTGGAGTGATAGGTAATAAAGCTTTGTGGGTGACAGTTGTTGTGTTCAGAGGGTCCCTGGTTCAAAACCCAGGTTGGGGCAAGGAAAGGGAAAGAGGCATCACTGTTACATTTGCCTAGGCAAAGAGCTCTTATGTTCTTGATTGCGATATGCAAATTGGTGTGGGTCTAGGGTTTCTGGGATAATGGTTTTGATGTTACCCATGACCAGCCTTTCAAAGCACTTCATGGCTACAAACGTGAGTGCTACGGGTATTTAGTCATTTAGGCAGGTTACCTTGGTGTTCTTGGACACAGGGACTATGGTGGTCTGCTTGAAACATGTTGGTATTACAGACTCGGTCAGGGACAAGTTGATAATGTCAGTGAAGACACTTGCCAGTTGGTCAGCACATGCTTGACAACCCTGTGACACTCATCTTCTACTATTGACTGCAATGTATTGACATAAGCACCAAGCCTGTGACACTTATCTTTTCCTATTGACTGTAGTTTATTGAAATACTATTCAATTGGTTGATGCTTATCTTATCCCATTGACTGCAATTTATTGACAAAAACGTCAACCCTGTAACACAATTTTTTCCCCTTTGACTGCAATGTATTGAGGAAAACGTCCGTGACATTTGACCTTTTTGCAAAAACGTGCCAGTGTAACCAACTTCACATAGCCCCCCAGAAGAAAGACACCCGGACACCCACACTTCAGGTTGACTTGGTTTTTATCTGCAGTAAAAGATATCAAACAGTGATGACAGGCATTGACAAGATGGTCACAGCCACACTGTGTTCACTGGTTAGGTAGGACACAATATATATTTTAGACAGGAGCAACTGTAATGATACATTCCCTCAATGTGAAATTATATTAATCCATAAATACAGAGCACAAGTACAACCCTTTTCATATAAACCCTTTAAGGTAGTAAGAAAATAAACGTTCACTCAATATTTAGATAAATCATCTGCTAGCAAATCACCTGCTAGCAATAGCTAGCGTGACATTACATTGCATTGACTGACGGTGCTAGTCAGCTCGTCATTAACATGGCTGGCTAAGCCAGCAAAAACTTGGTTAACTTGCCGAAATAGGCCTTAAATACATTAACGGTAAGATATCTATATATATACATAGTCACATCCACTATTGAATATAAATCCGTTTTCCAAAGACACTAATGTGGTAAACAGTTTTAAACAGTTTTTTTATGTACAAAGGAAGGAGACACGAACCTGCTCTCAGAATATCTCTCTGACAGAAGAGCAGGCAGACCAACTTTCCAAATAGGGGAGAAGCACTCGAAACCCACTAGTTGTTCTTTCAAGGAGAATAATACAATGGACCTCTCGTATTGCCGATCTTCCTACAATGGCAGCAAATATTTTGATGAATTCGATAACACATAATGAAAGGAAAAATTATTTATATCACACCTTTTCCTGAAGTGAATGGTTTCACCCACTACTCTTCCCCCAAACTAAGGTGTTCTTTGATATCTACATTGCGGGTGAGGCTGATGGAAACTCTACATTTTCACTTTGTCACACCATGATGAAGTTTTCAGGATGACAATGGGATAAACATTCACCCCCCCTCGAACTGCCACATTTCTTTGTATTTAGCACAATTTAAATTCACCTGAGATACAGTTGAAGTCGGAAGTTTACATACACTTAGGTTGGAGTCATTAAAACTTGTTTTTCAACCACTCCACAAATTTCTTGTTAACAAACTATAGTTTTGGCAAGTCGGTTAGGACATCTACTTTGTGCATGACACAAGTAATTTTCCAACAATTGTTTACAGACAGATTGTTTCACTTATAATTCACTGTATCACAATTCCAGTGGGTCAGAAGTTCACATACACTAAGTTGACTGTGCCTTTAAACAGCTTGGAAAATTCCATAAAATGATGTCATGGCTTTAGAAGCTTCTGAAAGGCTAATTGACATAATTTGAGTCAATTGGAGGTGTGTACCTGTGGACGTATTTCAAGGCCTACCTTCAAACTCAGTGCATCTTTGCTTGACATCATGGGAAAATCAAAAGAAATCAGCCAAGACCTCAGGAAAAAATGGTAGACCTCAACAAGTCTGGATCATCCTTGGGAGCCATTTCCAAACGCCTGAAGGTACCACGTTCATCTGTACAAACAATTGTACACAAGTATAAACACCATGGGACCATGCAGCCGTCATACCGCTCAGGAAGGAGAGGCGTTCTAGAGCTCCTAGAGCTGAACGTACTTTGGTGCGAAAAAATTTAATCAATCTCAGAACAACAGCAAAGGACCTAATGAAGATGCTGGAGGGAACAGGTACAAAAGTATCTATATCCACAGTTAAACAAATCAAATCAAATGTATTTATATAGCCCTTCGTACATCAGCTGATATCTCAAAGTGCTGTACAGAAACCCAGCCTAAAACCCCAAACAGCAAGCAATGCAGGTGTAGAAGCACGGTGGCTAGGAAAAACTCCCTAGAAAGGCCAAAACCTAGGAAGAAACCTAGAGAGGAATCAGGCTATGTGGAGTGGCCAGTCCTCTTATGGCTGTGCCGGGTGGAGATTATAACAGAACATGGCCAAGATGTTCAAATGTTCATAAATGACCAGCATGGTCCAATAATAATAAGGCAGAACAGTTGAAACTGGAGCAGCAGCACGGCCAGGTGGACTGGGGACAGCAAGGAGTCATCATGTCAGGTAGGCGCCAACCCAGACAGGATGATCACATCAGTGACTCAACCCACTCAGGTGACGCACCCCTCCCAGGGACGGTATGAGAGAGCCCCAGTAAGCCAGTGACTCAGCCCCTGTAATAGGGTTAGAGGCAGAGAATCCCAGTGGAAAGAGGGGAACCGGCCAGGCAGAGACAGCAAGGGCGGTTCGTTGCTCCAGAGCTTTTCCGTTCACCTTCCCACTCCTGGGCCAGACTACACTCAATCATATGACCCACTGAAGAGACGAGTCTTCAGTAAAGACTTAAAGGTTGAGACCGCGTTTGCGTCTCTGACATGGGTAGGCAGACCGTTCCATAAAAATGGAGCTCTATAGGAGAAAGCCCTGCCTCCAGCTGTTTGCTTAGAAATTCTAGGGACAATTAGGAGGCCTGCGTCTTGTGACCGAAGCATACGTGTAGGTATGTACGGCAGGACCAAATCAGAGAGATAGGTAGGAGCAAGCCCATGTAATGCTTTGTAGGTTAGCAGTAAAACCTTGAAATCAGCCCTTGCTTTGACAGGAAGCCAGTGTAGGGAGGCTAGCACTGGAGTAATATGATCACATTTTTTGGTTCTAGTCAGGATTCTAGCAGCCGTATTTAGCACTAACTGAAGTTTATTTAGTGCTTTATTCGGGTAGCCGGAAAGTAGAGCATTGCAGTAGTCTAACCTAGAAGTTAGCATGGATTAATTTTTCTGCATCATTTTTGGACAGAAAGTTTCTGATTTTTGCAATGTTACGTAGATGGAAAAAAGCTGTCCTTGAAATGGTCTTGAGATCAGGGTCCAGAGTAATGCCGAGATCCTTCACAGTTTTATTTGAGACGACTGTACAACCATCATGTTTAATTGTCAGTTTCAACAGAAGATCTCTTTGTGTCTTGGGACCTAGAACAAGCATCTCTGTTTTGTCCGAGTTTAAAAGTAGAAAGTTTGCAGCCATCCACTTCCTTATGTCTGAAACACATGCTTCTAGCAAGGGCAATTTTGGGGCTTCACCATGTTTCATTGAAATGTACAGCTGTGTGTCATCCGCATAGCAGTGAAAGTTAACATTATGTTTTCGAATGACATCCCCAAGAGGTAAAATATATAGTGAAATCAATAGTGGTCCTAAAACGGAACCTTAAGGAACACCGAAATTTACAGTTTATTTGTCAGAGGACAAACCATTCACAGAGACAAACTGATATCTTTCCGACAAATAAGATCTAAACCAGGCCAGAACTTGTCCGTGTAGACCAATTTGGGTTTCCAATCTCTCCAAAAGAATGTGGTGATCGATGGCATCAAAAGCAGCACTAAGGTCTAGGAGCACGAGGACAGATGCAGAGCCTCAGTCTGATGCCATTAAAAGGTCATTTACCACCTTCACAAGTGCAGTCTCAGTGCTATGATGGGGTCTAAAACCAGACTGAAGCATTTCGTATACATTGTTTGTCTTCAGGAAGGCAGTGAGTTGTAGCGCAACAGCCTTTTCTAACATTTTTGAGAGGAATGGAAGATTCGATATAGGCCGATTAGTTTTTTATATTTTCTGGGTCAAGGTTTGGCTTTTTCAAGAGAGGCTTTATTACTGCCACTTTTAGTGAGTTTGGTACACATCCGGTGGATAGAGAGCCGTTTATTATGTTCAACATAGGAGGGCCAAGCACAGGAAGCAGCTCTTTCAGTAGTTTAGTTGGAATAGGGTCCAGTATGCAGCTTGAAGGTTTAGAGGCCATGATTATTTTCATCATTGTGTCAAGAGATATAGTACTAAAACACTTGAGCGTCTCTCTTGATCCTAGGTCCTGGCAGAGTTGTGCAGACTCAGGACAACTGAGCTTTGAAGGAATACGCAGATTTAAAGAGGAGTCCGTAATTTGCTTTCTAATAATCATGATCTTTTCCTCAAAGAAGTTCATGAATTTATCACTGCTAAAGTGAAAGCCATCCTCTCTTGGGAATGCTGCTTTTTAGTTAGCTTTGCGACAGTATCAAAAAGGAATTTCGGATTGTTCTTATTTTCCTCAGTTAAGTTAGAAAAATAGGATGATCGAGCAGCAGTAAGGGCTCTTCAGTACTGCACGGTACTGTCTTTCCAAGCTAGTCGGAAGACTTCCAGTTTGGTGTGGCGCCATTTCCGTTCCAATTTTCTATATCGAGTCCTTTATCGACATAACCTGAAAAGTCGCTCAGCAAGGAAGAAGCCACTGCCATAAAACCGCCATAAAGAAGCCAGACTATGATTTGCAACTGCACATGGGGACAAAGACCGTACTTTTTGGAGAAATGTCCTCTGGTCTGATGAAACAAAAATAAAACTGTTTGGCCATAATGACCATTCTTATGTTTGGAGGAAAAAGGGGGAGGCTTGCAAGCAGACAAGCACCATTCCAACTGTGAAGGGGAATGTTTTGGGGTTACATTGCTGCAGGGGGGACTCGTGCACTTCACAATATAGATGGCATCACGAGAAAGGAAAATTATGTGGGATATATTGAAGCAATATCTCAAGACATCAGTCAGGAAGTTGAAGCCGGGTAGCAAATGGGTCTTCCAAATGGACAATGACCCCAAGCATACTTCCAAAGTTGTGGCAAAATGGCTGAAGGACAACAAAGTCAAGGTATTGGAGTTGCCATCACAAAGCCCTGACCTCAATCCCATGTAACATTTGTGGACAGAGACCTACAAACCTGACTCAGTTACACCAGCTCTGTCAGGAGGAATGGGCCAAAATTCACATAACGTATTGTGGGAAGCTTGTGGAAGTCTACCTGAAACGTTTGACCCAAGTTAAACAATTTGAAGGCAATGCTACCAAATACTAATTGAGTGTATGTAATCTTCCGACCCACCTGGGATTGTGATGATAGAAATAAAAGCTGAAATATATACTTCTCGAAACTATTATTCTGACATTTGACATTCTTAAAATAAAGTGTTCATCCTAACTGACTTAGACAGGGAATCTATACTAGGATTAAATGTCAGGTATTGTGAAAAACTGAGTTTTTCTATATGTATTATATATTGAGAGAGGGAGAATAATGTGCTCCAAATAATTTCCCATTTATGTGTTGTTTTTCTCTGGTGGGATGCTAGCTGCCCTTAGGGGCCCTTGCTGGTGTGAGGGGAGGGCCCGGACATAATGAGGGGTCATGCTTCAGAGGCCCATTGTGAGAGGGCTCCTTTTCTCCAGATTAGACAATGGAATTAGCCTGAGACAAAAAGAGGTGTAAGGAAGCCTTCTCACTTGGTTCACAATGTCATCTACTTTCACCACAGGGGCATGTGGGGGCCCGTGGTGGGAGGAGGAGGTAGGGCCTGGTTTGAACACTGAAGGAGATCAATATTCCACAGTGGATGTCTCGAAGAGGACCCCCTTTGGACCGCAGGAATTAGTCACACATTATGGAGAAGGATATTTTCTCTGATAATTTGTATTCTTATTCTTTGAAGAGAGCTGTCTGACAATTCATATTGATACAGCAGCCTGAATTTGTACCCCCTCTTGAGGAAAATAGAATGTTCTTGAACTACTACGTTGAACTATGTTTTCACTTATTTGAAAATATTTGTTAACTGAATATCTTATTTGTACATCCAGTCCAATCTTTTCAGTGTTTTGGGGTGGCAGGAAGCCTAGTGGTTAGAGCATTGGACTAGTAACCGAAAGGTTGCAAGATCAAATCCTGAGCTGACAAGGTTCAATTCTGTCGTTCTACCCCTGAACAAGGCACTTAACCCACTGTTCCTAGGCTGTCATTGAAAATAAGAATTTGTTCTTAACTGACTTGCAAAGTTAAATGAAAGTCAAATTAAAAAAGTATTATTTTATTTTATTTAAATATACACTGCTAAACAATGAATACACCCTTTCATGTAATATGACCCAAGTTTAAAGGGCTAGTTCAGTGATTTTACAAAAAATATTTGTTTCCACTTCTTGGAAGAAGTCTATGGACAAAGAGTGATCTCATCCCAGACTGGTAAGGTAAGGTGAGATAAGGAATTACATTTACATTTGAGTCATTTAGCAGATGTTACTTAAAGGATTTGCATTCATGTTAAGATAGTTAGGAGAGACAACCAAATATCACAGGGTTACCAGGACAGTTAAACGCTTTGACTGGGCTGAGCGGGAAATGACCTCCTGTAGAAGTAGGATGGCCAAGAGACCAGAGGTGGCAGAATGGAGTGCTCGGGTTGAGATGTAGAATTTGAGCATAGCCTGAAGGTAGGGAGGGACAGTTCCCCTTGCTGCTCTGTAGACAAGCACTATAGTCTTGTAGCACAGGAGGTTGGTGGCACTTTAATTGGGGAGGATGGGCTCGTGGTAATGGCTGGAGTGGAATAGATGGAATGATATCAAATACAGTGCATTTGGAACATATTCAGACCCCTTGACTCTTTCCACGTTTAGTTACACTACAGCCTTATTTTTAAATGGATTAAATCTTTTTTTTCCCTCATCAATCTACATGGGGGGGACTATCTGTTGTTCCATGTAGTGAATTGGTTATTCAATGTATTTGTATGCGGTAAAAGCAGTAAGGCCAAATACAATTTTTTATCAACATCTTTTGGGGGAAACTTCAGGGGGTTTTTAAAATTCAAAATAAAGTAGCAAAGTAATCCTCGGTACACGACCTTAAAACAATTCCATATAGTTCAGTAGAACCCCTCCCCCAGCATAGACAGGGTTTAAACTGTAATGGATTAACCCTTGTATGGTGTTCGGGTCTTTGGGACCTATTTTTAATGTTTACTAAAATAAATAAAACATTAAACCTGAGACTCATTGGCCTTGACTAATTTTCTGTGAAATGTAAAATAAGAAATGTTCATTTAGTGCACACTGAACCCCCTTATATTACATATGTGGTGTTCGGGCCCACTGGATCCGAGGGTAATAAAAGTGTGGAAAAGTGTGATTGTGGGTGAAAACAAATAAAATTTAAACAAAAAGGTTTGCTGTTTGCCTTCACTCTGTCTTCTTCGTCCCTGGGTCTGCTGTTTCAACATAGCACCAAGAACCCTTCTGTCTCCCTACCTGTCTGTCTGTCTCCCACTTTTCTCGCAATCTTTACCCTTTGTAGTGTGTGAAACTACACAATGTCTTGCGGGAAACTGTTATTACAATACATTATTTCGATACATTGTAAAAAACAAAAATCCGTATTTTCCCACCCAGCCAGGTGCAAATTGGGAGAGGGACACAACAAATAAACAGCTTTGCTTGTGTGGCTCCTTACCACAATCAATCAGTATGGAAAAATTATCTCTGCTTAGAGGGCCTTAGAAATAATTTTTGCAGAGAGAGAATCTAGTGGGGAAGGAGCGTCTTCCACTTTGGAAGATTAAGAATTTTCCGAATATGAAGATCATGTCAGTGAGTTGGAAGAAAAGGATGAGATTGACCCTCAGCCAGACCCAGGACCAGCCCGTCAGCAACCAGCTCATCAGCAGCCTGCAGGAGGAGAAATATGGATGTCAAAAAATTGTGAAATTTAATTGTCTTCTTGCCAAAGGAATGAACCACCCCGCACGGCTGCCAATGTGATGAGGATGCATCCAGGTTCGACGCGGATGGTGGTTACTCATGTTCAGGACATAAAGTCTTCTTTTGAACTATTTATTCCAGACACCATCCAGAAAATAAATCTGCACTGCACTAATTTGGTGTGTTTTTGGAAAGAGATGGAAGGAGATGGACGAAACTCATTTACATGCATGCTTTGGGGTTCTTATCCTTGCTGGTGTTTTCAGATCCAAATGAGGAATCCACAGAATCCCTGTGGGATGCAGAAAATGGCAGAGAACTTCTCCGTGCAACAACGTCTCTGGAAAACTTCCACATTATTTCCAGGATTATTCACTTCGACAACCGAGACACCAGACCCACTCGGAGAGAAGCTAGTTGCAATCAGTGGGTCGACCACCCTCCCCTGTATTACAACCCAGGGTCCAATGTTACTGTCGATGAGCAGCTTATGCCATTTAGGAGCCGCTGCCCCATCAGGCAGTACATACCATAGAATATGTCATGTGCAAAGAAAAAAAATCAAGAATAAGTGAAAATGTTTTGGTAATCCCAACAACCCAACTAGCTGGGTAAAAATAGCCCAGCGTGTGTTCTGTCAAATATTTACAGAGTGCTGGGTTACCAATTAACCCAAATTGGGTTGTTTTAACCCAGCATTTTTTAGCGTGTCAGGGTTTCAGTTAACATGCATTAAATATCTATCAACTAAAATGTATGAAAACATGTTTTTTAACATGTTTCTTATTCTTGCCGTTACCAGAGCTCATCATTTGTGATATATGAACATAATTGGCTGTGCCAATTATTCTATGAATCATGTATTTGAAACCTAGCAAGTCAGCTGAAAGGAATGAGTAAACCTCCATTAAGATGTATTAAATCAATGGCTTGTCACTGTCAGGGCAAAACAAAACTCAGATCAAACGAGGCTGTGCCACCTACACAAGGCATAAAATACCATGTCCATTTCTGCCTTGTGCTGAGGTGACTTTTGATATTTTTAGCTATTAAATACCACTAGCACTCTATCAATGCTCTAAGTACTGAGAATGTGTGTGACTGACCAGGGTTCAAATCAGTGTTTCCTGCATGTCACAAGACTGTATTAGTACTCTGAGCTAAAGCCTAGGCATTAAGCCTAACTATGCAAGCCTCTAGGTTACTCATCAGACAAGGTTATTCATCAGGTGAGCATGGTTTCGATGTACCTCCATTACACATACTTAAAGGAAAGGGCATTTTGAAAGGTCATTGCAGTCAAGCAGAATGACTTTGATGAAGAAATGTCAATGCTGTCTATCAGTGGTTGGATGTGATTGGATCTGGCATCAGCCTGGCAATACAGTGTGGTTTTCTTTGCCTACTGTATAATGCCATTTACCAAAGAGAGACATGTAATATTTGTTGTATATACAGTGAGGGAAAAAAGTATTTGATCCCCTGCTGATTTTGTACGTTTGCCCACTGACAAAGAAATGATCAGTCTATAATTTTAATGGTAGGTTTATTTGAACAGTGAGATACAGAATAACAACAAAAAATCCAGAAAAACGCATGTCAAAAATGTTAGAAATTGATTTGCATTTTAATGAGGGAAATATGTGTTTGACCCCCTCTCAATCAGAAAGATTTATGGCTCCCAGGTGTCTTTTATACAGGTAACGAGGTGATATTAGGAGCACACTCTTAAAGGGAGTGCTCCTAATCTCAGTTTGTTACCAGTATAAAAGAGACCTGTCCACAGAAGCAATCTGTGTTCCAAACTCTCCACCAAGGCCAAGACCAAAGAGCTCTCCAAGGATGTCAGGGACAAGATTGTAGACCTACACAAGGCTGGAATGGGCTACAAGACCATCGCCAAGCAACTTGGTGAGAAGGTGAGAACAGATGGTGCGATTATTTCGCAAATGGAAGGAACACAAAAGAACTGTCAATCTCCCTCGGCCTGGGGCTCCATGCTCGATCTCACCTTGTGGAGTTGCAATGATCATGAGAACAGTGAGGAATCAGCCCAGAACTACACGGGAGGATCTTGTCAATGATCTCAAGGCAGCTGGGACCATAGTCACCAAGAAAACAATTGGGAACACACTACGCCGTAAAGGACTGAAATCCTGCAGCGCCCGCAAGGTCCCCCTGCTCAAGAAAGCACACATATCCATGCCCATCTGAAGTTTGCCAATGAACATCTGAATTATTCAAAGGACAACTGGGTGAAAGTTTTGTGGTCCGATGAGACCAAAATAGAGCCCTTTGGCATCAACTCAACTCGCCTTGTTTGGAGGAGGAGGAATGCTGCCTATGACACCAAGAACACCATCCCCACCGTCAAACTTGGAGGTGGATACATAGTGATTTGGGGGTGTTTTTCTGCTAAGGAGACAGGACAACTTCACTGCATCAAAGGGACGATGGACCGGGCCATGTACTGTCAAATCTTTCCCCAGCCAGGGCATTGAAAATTGGTCGTGGATGGGTATCCCAGCATGACAATGACCCAAAACACACGGCCAAGGCAACAAAGGAGTGGCTCAAGAAGAAGCACATTAAGGTCCTGGAGTGGCCTAGCCAGTCTCCAGACCTTAATCCCATAGAAAATCTGTGGAGGGAGCTGAAGTTTCGAGTTGCCAAACGTCAGCCTCAAAACCTTTATGACTTGGAGAAGATCTGCAAAGAGGAGTGGGACAAAATCCCCCCTGAGATGTGTGCAAACCTGGTGGCCAACTGCAAGAAACATCTGACCTCTGTGATTGCCAACAAGGGTTTTGCCACCAAGTACTAAGTCATGTTTTGTAGAGGGGTCAAATACTTATTTCCCGTTTTTCTGGATTTTTTTGTTGTTAGTCTGTCTCTCACTGTTCAAATAAACCTATAATTAAAATTATAGACTGATAATTTCTTTGTCAGTGGCAAACGTACAAAATCAGCAGGGGATCAAATACTTTTTGCCCTCACTGTATGCTACAACTATATACATTTGATCTAAACACCGTGCATAGACAACATTGTGTATGTGTGATCATTAAATGCAGGGATTTATACGTATCTTCATTTGAAATCCTGCACATATTTTGTGGTATCTATTCAGTAGCAAAAAAAGGAGAGCAATATCATGTTTTTTAATGCAAAATACTTATGCCAGGTCTGATTTGTGTTTTACTCTTCTCGCAAAAATGTGTTGACAGTATGAAAATCCTTGAGTCAAGGCAACTCATTATCACTGAGGGATTTCTCAATGTATTTTAACATGTTGCCATCTCCATCCCGCCTTAAAAAAAGAAGGAATATAATATTGATGTCTAATTGTATAAAATAAAAAAAAATTGCACAGGTGCTAACAGTTACTAGGCTAATCATACCTAAGGAGTACTACATGAGAGATCCAAAATAAACAAAAACACAAGCACTTTACAGTTGAATCTTTCAGTGTGCATACACTACATGATGTTTTTCAGCATAAATCTGTGGGGATAAATGACAAAGTCTAAAGTTGAAGAGTGGCTAGTTTGAGGCTGCATTGCCTCACGCTCGAGTGAGCATGTAGACCATACGCCATGGATGCGCGGTACACCCGAAGGGAGGAGAGCCGAGCTATACACACATCAAGCAGGCTTCACTGCATTCTTGTGACACTGCCTCTGCCTGGGAGAGTTCAATTCAGCCTGCAATGTACCCAACTGAATAAAAACAGCCCTCATATCGGCACGAATAGCTGCATTTATGAATCTGCTGGGAAGATGAGACGGAGAAGAAACAACACATTTGTGTGCATTAACTTTCTTTTTAGATTGAACATAATCTATGATAATGCATTGTATACACTTCTTGTCATTGTTTTTAGCTAATTATAGATTGCACTGGGTAGCAGAATAGTTACAATGTTCTATTTCTTAAATTTCAGATTACTCTGAAAAAAATAATGATTATCAGAGCAGAAGCTGTGTATGAAATGACATATTACCCTAACCCTTATTCTAAACCTAACCCTAAACATAACCTTAGCAAGCAGTTGCATATCAACAGATAATTTGTTAATAGTAGGACCATCTTTAGAGCATCTACAGATGGAAAATCTGGGCTATCCAAATTAAGTGTAGAAAAACAGCATATTTAGTGATGGGAAACTGAGGCTTTTTGAACGCTTCTGACCTTTCACCAAATTGTACACAAAAATTGTGCATTATTTGGAGATTAATTCATGGTTTACAATGCACATTAGTGACATATGTTGGTCAGCAATAAATAGCAGTGTGTGATTATCAGATAAACTTCAACAAAAATAAAAGATCCCCAAAATGTGCACAAAAAGGTTATTTCCCTAAAATGTTGTGCACAATTTTGTTTTCATCCCTGTTTGTGAGCATTTCTCTTTTGCCAAGATAGTCCATCCACCTGACAGGTGTGGAATATAAAGAAGCTGATTAAACAGCATGATAATTACACAGGTGCACCTTGTGCAGTGGAAAATAAAAGACCACTATAAATTGTGCAGTAATGTCCAACAGAGCTGTTGCCAGAGAATTGAATGTACATTCCTCTACCATAAGCTGCCTCCAACATAATTTTAGAGAATTTGGCAGTAAGTCTAACCGGCCTCCCAACAGCAGACCGCGTGTAACCATGCCAGCCCAGGACCTCCACATCTGGTTTCTTCACCTGCAGGATCGTCTGAGATCAGCCACTTGGACAGCTGATGAAACTGTGGATTTGCACAACCTAATTGTTTTTGCACAAACTGTCAGAAACCTTCTCAGGGAAGCTCATCTGCATCCTCACTAGGGTCATGACTTGATTACAGTTCGGTGTAGTAACCGCGTTCAGTGGGAAATTGTTCACCTTTGATGGCCACTGGCACACTGGAGAAGTGTGCTCTTTACGGATGAATCCTGGTTTCAACTGTACCGGACAGATGGCAGACAGCGTGTATGGCATTGTGTGGGCAAACGGTTTGCTGATGTCAACGTTGTGAACAGAGTGCCCCATGGTGGCCATGGGGTTATGGTATGGGCAGGCATAAGCTATGGACAATGAACACAAGTGCATTTTATCGATGGCAATTTGAATGCACAGAGATACCATGACGAGATTTCTTTGCACTTTTTTTGCAGACATTTACTGACACTGGCCATATCCAACGGGTGTTGTACACACGTCACGTAATGTTAGCTAACGAGCCAGCTAATGTCAGCTAGTTAAACAACAATGAACAAAGTGCCAACAATGCTCTGACTAGAAAAGCAAACAGCTCTGGGAAACGAAAATTAACGTCTGCTAGGGAGCTAGCCAGCTAAAGTTAGCTAGCTAGTTAACAGTAAACTTTAGCTTAAGACGACTACAGTTGAAGTCGGAAGTTTACATACACCTTAGCCAAATACATTTAAACTCAGTTTTTCACAACTCCTGACATTTAAACCAGTGGTCTTAGGTCTGTTAGGATCACCACTTTATTTTAAGAATGTGAAATGTCAGAATAATAGTAGAGAGAATTATTTATTTCAGCTTTTATTTCTATCATCACATTCCCAGTGGGTCAGAAGTTTACATACACTCAATTAGCATTTGGTAGCATTGCCTTCAAATTGTTTAACTTGTGTCAAACATTTCGGGTAGCCTTCTACAAGCTTCCCACAATAAGTTGGGTGAATTTGGCCCATTCCTCCTGACAGAGCTGGTGTAACTGAGTCAGGTTTGTCGGCCTTTTCAGTTCTGACCACACATTTTCTATGGGTTTGAGGTCTGGGCTTTGCGATGGCCACTCCAATACCTTGACTTTGTAGTCCTTAAGCCATTTTGCCACAACTTTGGAAGTATGCTTGAGGTCATTGTCCATTTGGAAGACCCATTTGCGACCAAGCTTTAACTTGCTTTAACTTGTCTTGAGATGTTGCTTCAATATATCCACATGATTGTCCTTCGTCATGTTGCAATCAATTTTGTGAAGTGCACCAGCACCCCCACAACATGATGCTGCCACCTCCGTGCTTCACAGTTGGGATGGTGTTCTTCAGCTTGCAAGCCTCCCCCTTTTTCCTCCTAAGATAACGATGGTCATTATGGCCAAACAGTTAAATTTCCCAAAAAACTACAATCTATGTCCCCATGTGCAGTTGCAAACTGTAGTCTGGCTTTTGTTATGGCTGTTTTGGAGCAATGGCTTCTTCCTTGCTGAGCGGCCTTTCAGGTTATGTCGATATAGGACTCGTTTAACTGTGGATATAGATACTTTTGTACCTGTTTCCTCCAGCATCTTCACAAGGTCCTTTGCTGTTGTTCTGGGATTGATTTGCACTATTCTCCCCAAAGTAGGTTAATCTCTAGGAGACAGAACGCGTCTCCTTCCTGAGCGGTATGACGGCTCCGTGGTCCAATGGTGTTTATACTTGCGTACTACTGTTTGTACAGATGAACATGGTACCTTCAGGTGTTTGGAAATGGCTCCCAATGATGAGCAAGACTTGGGGAGGTCTACCATTTTTTCTGAGGTCTTGGCTGATTTCTTTTGATTTTCCCATGATGTCAAGCAAGCATGATGTCTTTTGTCCACACGCGGAGACCTCATCTGGTTTAACTGGTGCCTCCAGAGACGCAACTGCTCTCATCGTCACTCAATGCCTAGGTTTACCTCCCCTGTACTCACATCCTACCATCCCCCTGTCTTTATATTATGCCCTGATTCTACCATGCCCAGAAATCTGCTCCTTTAATTCTCTGTTTCCAACGCACTAGATTACCTTTTCTTCTAGCCTTTAGCCGTACCCTTATCCTAATCCTCCTTTGTTCCTCGGGTGATGTAGAGGTTAACCCAGGCCCTGTCGTCCCCAGCACCACATCTATTCCCCAGGCGCTCTCATTGGTTGACTTCTGTAACCGTAAAAGCCTTGGTTTCATGCATGATAACATCACAAGACTCCTACTTAAGTTTGTTTTATTCACTGCGTCAACCCTGATGTCTTAGCCGTGTCTGACTCCTGGCTTAGGAAGGTCACCAAAAATTCTGAAATTTCCATCCCCAACTACAACATTTTCCAACAAGATAGAACTGCCAAAGGGGGCGGAGTTGCAATCTACTACAGATATAGCCTGCAGAGTTCTGTCATACTATCCAGATCTGTGCCAAAACAATTTGAGCTTCTACTTTTAAAAATCCAACTTTCCAGAAATAAGTCTCTCACCGTTGCCGCTTGTGCACTGGACACCATATGTGGATTAACTGCCCCCCATCTAAGATAGATGCCCTCAATCTCACACAAATGATCAAGGAACCTACCAGGTACAACCCTAAATCTGTAACCATGGGCACCCTCTTAGATATCACCCTGACCAACTTGCCCTCTAAATACACCTATGCTGTCTTCAACCAGGATCTCAGCGATCACTGCCTCATTGCCTGAGTCCACAATGGGTCCGTGGTCAAACGACCACCCCTCATCACTGTCAAATGCTCCCTAAAACACTTCAGCGAGCAGGCCTTTCTAATCGGCCTGGCCCGGGTATCCTGGAAGGAAATTGCCCTCATCCTGTCAGTAGAGGATGCCTGGTTGCTCTTTAAAAGTGCTTTCCTCACCACCTTCAATAAGCATGCCCCATTCAAAAAATTTAGAACTAAGAACAGATATAGCCTTGGTTCCCCCCAGACTTGACTGCCCTCGACCTGCACAAAAACATCCTGTGGCATACTGCATCGCATCGATTAGCCCCCGTGATATGCAACTTTTCAGGGAAGTCAGGAACCAATATACTCAGTCAGTTAGGAAAGCTAAGGCTAGGTTTTTCAAATAGAAATTTGCATCCTGTAGCACTAATTCCCAAAGGTTTTGGGACACTGTAAAGTCTGTGGAGAATAAGAGCACCTCCTCCCAGCTGCCCACTGCACTGAGGCTAGGAAACACTGTAACCACCGATAAATCTACAATAATAATTTCAATAAGCATTTTTCTACGACTGGCTAAGCTTTCCACCTGGCTACCCCTACCCCGGTCAACAGCTCTGTACCACCTGCAGAAACTTGCCCAAACCTCCCCCCACTTCTCCTTCACCCAAATCCAGACAGCTGATGCTCTGAAAGAGCTGCAAAATATGGATCCCTACAAATCTACTGGGCTTGACAATCTGGACCCTCTCTTTATAAAATTATCAGCCGAAAATGTTGCAAACCCTATTACTAACCTGTTCAAACTTTCTTTCGTACCTTCTGAGATCCCTAAAGATTGGAAAGCTGCCGCGGTAATCCCCCCTTTAAAAGGGGGAGACACGCTAGACCCAAACTGTTCTAGACATGTATCCATCCTGCACTGCCTTTCTAAAATCTTCGAAAGCCAAGTTAACAAACAGATCACCAACCATTTCAAATCCCACTGTTCCTTCTCCACTATGCAATCTGGTTTTCAAGCTGGTCATGGGTGCACCTCAGCCACCCTCAAGGTCCTAAACAATATAACCTCCATCGATAAAAGACAGTACTGTGCAGCAGTCTTCATCGACCTGGCCAAGGCTTTCGACTCTGTCAATCACTGCATTCTTATTGGCAGACTCAATAGCCTTGGGTTCTCAAATGATTGCCTCGCCTGGTTCACCAGCTACTTCTCAGAGTTCATTGTGTCAAATCGGAAGGCCTGTTGTCCGGACCTCTGGTAGTCTCTATGGGGGTGCCACAGTGTTCAGTTCTCGGGCTGTCATTTACAAAATAGCCTCCAGCACTCTACTCAGCAAATTGGATGTAGTCTATCACAGTGCCATCCGTTTTGTCACCAAAGCCCCATATACTACCCACCACTGCGACCTGTATGCTCTCGTTGGCAGGCCCTCGCTACATATTTGTCGCCAAACCCACTGGCTCCAGCTCATCTATAAGTCTTTGCTAGGTAATGCCTCTCCTTATCTCAGCTCACTGGTCACCATTGCAGGGTAGCCTAGTGGTTAGAGCGTTGGAAGGAAGGTTGCAAGTTCAAACCCCCGAGCTGACAAGGTACAAATCTGTCGTCCTGCCCCTGAACAGGCAGTTAACCCACTGTTCCTAGGCCGTCATTAAAAATAAGAATTTGTTCTTAACTGACTTGCCTAGTTAAATAAAGGTATAAAAAAATAATAATTACAACATCCATCTGTTGCACGCGCTCCAACAGGTATATGTCACTGGTCATCCACAAAGCCAACACCTACTTTGTTCACCTTTCCTTCCAGTTCTCTGCTGCCAATGACTGGAACAAATTGCAAAAATCACTGAAGCTGGAGACTTATATCTCCCCCTGTAACTTTAAGCATCAGCTGTCAGAGCAGCTTACCGATCACTATACCTGTACACAGTCCATCTTTAAATAGCACAATCAACAACCTCATCCCCACCCGTATCTCTACTTGCACATCATCATCTGCACATCTATCACTCCAGTGTTAATGCTAAATTGTAATTATTTTGCCTCTATGGCCTATTTATTGCCTTACCTCCCTAATCTTACTACATTTGCATTCAATGTACATAGACTTTTCTATTATGTTATTGACTGTACCCTTGTTTATCCGATGTGTAACTCTGTGATTGTCACATCCTGACCATAGTTTGCTTTGTATGTTTCTATGTTTTGGTTGGTCAGGATGTGATCTGAGTGGGCATTCTATGTTGGATGTCTTGTTTGTCTATTTCTATGTCTGGCCTGATATGGTTCTCAATCAGAGGCAGGTGTTAGTCATTGTCTCTGATTGGGAACCATATTTAGGTAGCCTGGGTTTCACTGTGTGTTTGTGGGTGATTGTTCCTGTCTCAGTGTTTGTTGTCACCAGATAGGCTGTTTAGGTTTTCTCGTTACATTTATTGTTTTTCTTAGTTTATTCATGTATAGTGTCTTTATAAATTAAAGAACCATGAATAGAAACCACGCTGCATTGTGGTCCGCCTCTCCTTCACCTAAAGAAAGCCGTTACAGAATCACCCACCACAACAGGACCAAGCGGCGTGGTAACGGGCAGGAGCAGCGTAATAAGGACTTCTGGACTTGGGAGGAAATCCTCGACGGGAGAGGACCCTGGGCAAATCCAGGGGAGTGTCGCCGGCCCAAGGTGCAGCAGGAGAAACGGCAGCAGGAGCAGCGAGAGGAATGGACATGGGAGGATGAATTGGACGGAAAAGGACCCTGGGCACAGCCTGGAGAATATATCGCCGCCCCAAAGAAGAACTGGAGGCGGCGAAAGCGGAGAGGCGCTGGTATAAGGAGGCAGCACGGCGACGCGGATGGAAGCCCGAGAGTCAGCCTCAAAAATGTATTGGGGGGGGCTCACAGGGAGTATGGCGAGGCCAGGTAGGAGACCTACGCCAACTTCCTGTGCTTACCGGGGGGCTAGAGAGACCGGGCAGGCACCGTGCTATGCTGTGGAGCGCACGGTGTCCCCAGTGCGGGTGCATAGCCCGGTGCGGTACATTCCAGCTCCGCGTATCAGGGCGACCGGGAGTATTCAACCAGGTAAGGTTGGGCAGGCTCGGTGCTCAAGAGCTCCAGTGCGCCTGCACGGTCCGGTCTATCCAGTACCACCTCCACGCATCAGCCCTCCGGTGGCAGCTCCCTGCACCAGGCTTCCTGTGCGTGTTCTCGGCCCAGTACCACCAGTGCCGGGCACCACGCATCAGGCCTACAGTGCGCCTCGCCTGTTCAGCGCAGTCAGAGCCTTCCTCCTCTACAGCGCTGCCGGAGTCTCCCGCCTGTTCAGCGCAGTCGGAGCCTTCCTCCTCTCCAGAGCTGTCAGAGTCTCCCGCCTGTTTAGCACTGCCAGAGCCTTCCGCCTCTACAGCGCTGCCGGAGTCTCCCGCTTGCAAGGAGCTGCCAGTCTGCAAGGAGCTGCCAGTCTGCAAGGAGCTGCCAGTCTGCAAGGAGCTGCCAGTCTGCAGGATGCCGCCAGAGCTGCCAGTCTGCAGGATGCCGCCAGAGCTGCCAGTCTGCAAGAAGCCGCAAGAGCTGCCAGTCTGAAAGAAGCCGCCAGAGCTGCCAGTCTGCAAGAAGCCGCCAGAGCTGCCAGTCTGCAGGATGCCGCCAGAGCTGCCAGTCTGCAAGAAGCCGCCAGAGCTGCCAGTCTGTAAGAAGCCGCCAGAGCTGCCAGTCTGCATGGAGCAGCCAGAGCCGCCAGTCAGCATGGAGCAGCCAGAGCCGCCAGTCAGCATGGAGCGGCCAGAACCGCCAGTCAGCATGGAGCGGCCAGAGCCGCCAGTCAGCATGGAGCGGCCAGAGCCGCCAGTCAGCATGGAGCGGCCAGAGCCGCCAGTCAGCATGGAACGGCCAGAGCCGCCAGTCAGCATGGAGCGGCCAGAGCCGCCAGTCAGCATGGAGCGGCCAGAGCCGCCAGTCAGCATGGAGCGGCCAGAGCCGCCAGTCAGCATGGAGCGGCCAGAGCCGCCAGTCAGCATGGAGCGGCCAGAGCCGCCAGTCAGCATGGAGCGGCCAGAGCCGCCAGTCAGCATGGAGCGGCCAGAGTCGCCAGTCAGCATGGAGCAGCCAGTCAGCATGGAGCAGCCAGAGCAGCCAGTCAGCATGGAGCAGCCAGAGCTGCCAGTCAGCCAGGATCTTCCAGATCCGCCATTCAGCCAGGATCCGCCAGTCAGCCAGGATCTGCCAGAACTGCCAGCCAGCCAGGATCTGCCAGAGCCAACTACCTGCCTGGGCTTCCTCTCAGTGCCGAGCTTCCTCTCAGTGCCGAGCTTCCTCTCAGTGCCGAGCTTCCTCTCAGTCCCGAGCTACCCCTCAGTCCCGAGCTACCCCTCAGTCCCGAGCTACCCCTCTGTCCCGAGCTACCTCTGTCCCGAGCTGCCCCTCTGTCCCGAGCTGTCCCTCAGTCCTGTGTCATTAAGTAGGGTCGCCGTGGCTAGGAGGCAAGGTGGGGGACTAAGACTACGGTGAAGTGGGGGCCACGTCCAGCACCAGAGCCGCCACCGCGGACAGATGCCCACCCAGACCCTCCCCAATAGGTTCAGGTTTTGCGGCCGGAGTCCGCTCCTTGGGGGGGGGGGGGGGGGGGTGGTGGTACTGTCACACCCTGACCATAGTTTGCTTTGTATGTTTCTATGTTTTGGTTGGTCAGGGTGTGATCTGAGTGGTCATTCTATGTTGGATGTCTTGTTTGTCTATTTCTATGTCTGGCCTGATATGGTTCTCAATCAGAGGCAGGTGTTAGTCATTGTCTCTGATTGGGAACCATATTTAGGTAGCCTGTCACTGTCACTGTGTGTTTGTGGGTGATTGTTCAAGTCAGTGTTTGTTGTCACCAGATAGGCTGTTTAGGTTTTCTCATTACGTTTATTGTTTTTGTTAGTTTATTCATGTATAGTGTCTTTATAAATGAAAGAACCATGAATAGAAACCACGCTGCATTTTGGTCCGCCTCTCCTTCACCTAAAGAAAGCCGTTACAGTGATGATGTTTTTGTCACACTGCTTTGCTTTATCTTGGCCAGGTCGCAGTTGTAAATGAGAACTTGTTCTCAACTGGCCTACCTGGTTAAATAAAGGTGAATATATATATATACACAGTGCCTTGCGAAAGTATTCGGCCCCCTTGAACTTTGCGACCTTTTGCCACATTTCAGGCTTCAAACATAAAGATATAAAACTGTATTTTTTTGTGAAGAATCAACAACAAGTGGGACACAATCATGAAGTGGAACGACATTTATTGGATATTTCAAACTTTTTTAACAAATCAAAAACTGAAAAATTGGGCGTGCAAAATTATTCAGCCCCTTTACTTTCAGTGCAGCAAACTCTCTCCAGATGTTCAGTGAGGATCTCTGAATGATCCAATGTTGACCTAAATGACTAATGATGATAAATACAATCCACCTGTGTGTAATCAAGTCTCCGTATAAATGCACCTGCACTGTGATAGTCTCAGAGGTCCGTTAAAAGCGCAGAGAGCATCATGAAGAACAAGGAACACACCAGGCAGGTCCGAGATACTGTTGTGAAGAAGTTTAAAGCCGGATTTGGATACAAAAAGATTTCCCAAGCTTTAAACATCCCAAGGAGCACTGTGCAAGCGATAATATTGAAATGGAAGGAGTACTGAACTGCAGAGATCTACAGCTGAGGTGGGAGAATCTGTCCATAGGACAACAATCAGTCGTATATTGCACAAATCTGGCCTTTATGGAAGAGTGGCAAGAAGAAAGCCATTTCTTAAAGATATCCATAAAAAGTGTTGTTTAAAGTTTGCCACAAGCCACCTGGGAGACACACCAAACATGTGGAAGAAGGTGCTCTGGTCAGATGAAACCAAAATTGAACTTTTTGGCAACAATGCAAAACGTTATGTTTGGCGTAAAAGCAACACAGCTGAACACACCATCCCCACTGTCAAGCATGGTGGTGGCAGCATCATGGTTTGGGCCTGCTTTTCTTCAGCAGGGACAGGGAAGATGGTAAAAATTGATGGGAAGATGGATGGAGCCAAATACAGGACCATTCTGGAAGATAACCTGATGGAGTCTGCAAAAGACCTGAGACTGGGATGCAGATTTGTCTTCCAACAAGACAATGATCCAAAACATAAAGCAAAATCTACAATGGAATGGTTCAAAAATAAACATATCCAGGTGTTAGAATGGCCAAGTCAAAGTCCAGACCTGAATCCAATCGAGAATCTGTGGAAAGAACTGAAAACTGCTGTTCACAAATGCTCTCCATCCAACCTCACTGAGCTCGAGCTGTTTTGCAAGGAGGAATGGGAAAAAATGTTAGTCTCTCGATGTGCAAAACTGATAGAGACATACCCCAAGCGACTTACAGCTGTAATCGCAGCAAAAGGTGGCGCTACAAAGTATTAACTTAAGGGTGCTGAATAATTTTGCACGCCCAATTTTTCAGTTTTTGATTTGTGATTGTGTCCCACTTGTTGTTGATTCTTCACAAAAAATACAGTTTTTTATCTTTATGTTTGAAGCCTGAAATGTGGCAAAAGGTCGCAAAGTTCAAGGGGGCCGAATACTTTCGCAAGGCACTGTATATATATATATATTTTTTTTACTCAACCCAATTGATATGGTTTGGGATGAGTTGGACCGCAGTGGGAATTCCTTCAAGAAAGCTGGTTTAGAGAATGCCAAGAGTGTGCAAAACTGTTATCAATGCTATAGGGGGCTACTTTGAAGAATCTCATATAAAATATATTTGTCTTCTTTGGTTACTACATGATTCCATGTGTGTTATTTCATAGTTTTGATGTCTTCACTAATATTCTACAATGTAGAAAATAGTACAAATAAAGAAAAACCCTTGAATGAATAGGTGTGTTCAAACTTTTTACTGGTACTGTATTTGCTGCTACTTCACCCAATTCCATTTTAAAAGTCTCCCTGCATAACTGTGGTACATTCTCTGAGACCATCCAGAAATGTTTTCTTGGACAAATATTTCCAGAATGTAATGTAACATTCACACATGTAGTCTCTCATTCTGCATCAACACATTTTGCACAAGGCAAAAGAGTAGGCAAGGTATGATTCAATTAGCTCATTAGGTGCAGCGGGATCAGAGGTGTAGTGGTGCACTCAGCCACTTCTCACAATGGTGACAATGATGACAATGGTGACAATGATCACATAGTGATTCATTTGTATTCTACATAACATAAACAAATATAATAACATAGTATAACGATACTGTTACAGCAAAACACCACCTAATCTTTTATGAGATTTTAGGATGGTCACACTTTTTTTTTTTTTCGCCCAAATCAAAACCGTGAGCGCCAATAGGCAGAATGTGCTTGGATTGAAACAAAATACATAGGCTATAGTTTGTTCACACCATCTGCTCTAATTTGTTCACAAAACAGTAATTCAGTATGATCTAAATTTAATATTCCCTTGAATCTGATTGAGATCAAATGATTGGCATGCAGATGCAGTTTACATTTCACATTGAAATGTAAATAATTCTCATTCACATTGACAGTGATGATGGACTAATTTGAAATGATGTATGCATAACTTGGTGTTTGAGGTTGTTAAAATTTAAAATGTTATTGAGACAATATGTGTGATCATAGGCATGCGTGAGATTCAATAGGCTAAATTTGTCAGTGCTGCCAAAAACGTTTTGCATGTAGTTGATGTTTTTCACTGTCCCACTAAATCGTCCTGTTGTCCCGAATTTGGGCATTTCAAATATGGTCACCTTACAAACAGGGGGCACAAATGTAGCCTCTTACAAGTCTTGGCCAAAATATGTTAATGAGCCAGAAACAACTCTGCCATGCAGCCATGGCGCTCCAAAAATATGGTAAGGTACTGTATTCTGTGGGGTAAAATTACAGTACTTTTCGAAATACAGCAATTCTTTCCCTGCCCACAACATTTTCCCACAATGCACCACCATTTACAGTATGTTGCAGTATAACGCTTCACATTCTTTTACTGATAAATGTAAAAATGTACAGTATAAATCACAGCTTTTCATTACAGAGAGTGATATTCAGTGTAATTAATTTACACTTTGTACACACATTGTTTGGTTGATTTACTCAAATTATTTGAAAAAGTCGCAAGTTGCCAATCACACAATGATGTGTGGTTACAGTAATGTACTGTTAAACCAAAGTTTTTTTGGAGTGTATGGTATAATTTACTGTTTACGTGCATTGTCATTTAATAGGGATGAAACGATTCCTCGATACTCATCGGTCCCGATTCAAATATTTAAGATAGGAATACATCAATCTGCGGACCCCAAACCGATCCAAATGTAGCATGCATTGGTCAGAAAATCGATTAGAATGTTACGAATTGCCGGTTCATTAAAATGTTTTGCTCATGTTACATTCTTTCTACCTTCCAAAAGTATTCAGACCCCTTGACTTTTTCAACATTTTGTGACGTTACAGCCTTATTCTAAAATGTATTAAATCGTTTTTTTCCTCATCAATCTACACACAATAACCCACAGGTTTTTAGAAATGTTTGCTAATTTATAAGAATAAAGGGGAAAAAAACGGAATTATTACATTTACATAAGAATTCAGACCCTTTACTCAGTACTTTGTTGAAGAACCTTTGACAGCGATTACAGGCTCGAGTCTTCTTGGGTATGATGTAATGTATCACTAGCCACTTTAAACAATGCCACTTTATATAATGTTTTCATACCCTACATTACTCATCTCACATGTATGTACTGTACCCTATACCATCTACTGCATCTTGCCATCTTGTTGTAATGTATCACTAGGCACTTTAAACAATGCCGCTTTGTGTTTTCATACCCTACATTACTCATCTCATATGTATATACTGTACTCTATACCATCTACTGCATCTTGCCTACGCCGTTCGACCATCACTCGTTTATATATTTTTATGTACATATTCGTATTAATTCCTTTACACTTGTGTGTATAAGGTAGTTGTTGTGAAATTGTTAGGTTATTAAATTACTTGTTAGATATTACTGCATGGTCGGAACTAGATGCAAAAGCATTTCGCTACACTTGCATTAACATCTGCTAACCATGTGTATGTGACAAATACATTTGATTTGATTTGATGCTACAAGCTTGGCACATGTGTATTTGGGGAGTTTCTCCCATGCTTCTCTGCAGATCCTCTCAGGCTCTGTCAGGTTGGATGGGGAGCGTAGCTGCACAGCTATTTTCAGGTATTTTCAGAGATGTTCGATCGGGTTCAAGTCCAGGTTCTGGCTGGGCAACATAAGGACATTCAGAGACTTGTCCCAAAGCCACTCCGGCATTGTCTTGGCTGTGTGCTTAGAGTCGTTGTCCTGTTGAAGGTTCATCTACCTTCGCCCCAGTTTGAGGTACTGAGCAGGTTTTCATCAAAGATCTCATCTCATCTCAAGATCTCCCATTCATCTTTCCCTCGATTCTGACTAGTCTCCCAATCGCTGAAAAACACCCCAACAGCATGATGCTGCCACCACCATGCTTCACCATAGGGATGGTGCTAGGTTTCCTCTAGATGTGATGTTTGGCATTCAGGCCAAAGAGTTCAGTCTTGGTTTCATCAGACCAGATAATGTTGTTTCTCATGGTCGAAGAGTCTTTAGGTGCCTTTTGGCAAACTCCAAGATGGCTGTCATGTGCCTTTTACTGAGGAGTGGCTTCCGTCTGGCCACTACCATAAAGGCCTGATTGGTGGAGTGTTGCAGAGATGGTTGTCCTCTGTCAGAGTGACCATCGGGTTCTTGGTCACCTCTCTGACCAAGGCCCTTCACTGACCAAGGCCCTTTGATGGAGGCCACTGTGTTTTCTGGGGACCTTCAATGCTGCAAACATTTTTTGGTACCCTTCCCCAGATCTGTGCCTCAACACAAGCCTGTCTGTCTTGGAGCTCTGACATGCACTGTCAACTGTGGGCAGGTGTGTGCCTTTCCAAATCATGTCCAATCAATTGAATTTACCACAGGTGGACTCTAATCAAGTTGTAGAAACATCTGAAGGATGATCAATGGAAACAGGATGCACCTGAGGTCAATTTTGAGTCTCATAGCAAAGGGTCTGATAAACAAGATCTGTTTTTTATTTCTAATAATTGTGAGAAGAAAAATCTAAAAACCATTACGGGGTATTGTGTCTAAATTGTTTGGAAACAGAAGTGGGCCTTCCAAGATGGCCATCGTATTTTAGAGAAAGAAGGAGCTGAGTTAACTGTGCTGCTTTCATGAACGATCGGCGATGGCACTGATTTACTCCACAGCACTTTAAAGGTGTGGCGTGAGAAGGTGGGTGACACAAAGTTCACTGATAGAGTAGATTAGCTGGTTTGTGCGTCAGAGGGCAACATTTTGATATTTAGATAAGGCATTTCGTTTATTTGGATTAATTGGGACAATAACAGAGATGTCAGATTTATAAGCCAATCCTTGTGATCACTATGACTGAATATTGTCATCGAGAAGCATTTTCGCGAGGTTTCGCGCAAACACTGGATCTGAAAGAAAGGGTTCCCCTTCTTTTCATCTAAAGTGTGTATCATCATGGTGTGGCAAAAGCTGTGGTGAAAATATTCATTTTAGCAGTCTTTCAAAAAGTCTGCAATTGTGCAGACAGTGAAGTTTTTCTAACCAAACTCGATCTCTTCTCTCCTTAGTGAAAATTACTTGACTCACTTCCAGTTTCGCTCAGCCTCAAAAGGCCATGACTTACAAAGCTATAAATTGCAAGCTATCAATCCTGTACCGAAGTGCCACAGGAGACTGAGCTAGTGGTGCTTTGACTTCATAAGTGGATATCACTTGGGGGAGGGGACTGGAGAGTTCTTGGAGAGTTCCCATGCCTTGTACACACCTGGTGCTTCAGCCACGAGACACACGTTTGGCTCCAGACCCCTCTCCCTACCTCCTTCCACTCCTCCCTCCCTTCCACGCTAAAAAGTGGCAGTGTGTTTTTCGTTTGTGATGCTATCGGTTCTGCCTGTTGGCTTGGCACCTGCAAGTTGCAGGCATGTAGCCCCTATCCAACCAGGCAGCAAGGCTGAGCGTAGAGCTGAGGAGGAGGAGGAGGTGGAAGCGGTTAGAAACCGTTAAAACTGTGGTCGAGAAGGTGTAGGCCTTTGTGGTGGATGGTGGGAAACAGTCGTTAGGGAGGGGGGCGGGTGGGAGTTTCTTCACCCAGCACAGATAGAAGATAGGAGTGAGAAGCAGGAAGAGAGAGAGAGAGGTACATAGACACTGTAGATACAGTAAGAGAAAAAAAGAAAAAGAGAGAGCGAGAGTATACTTTTATTTGAACACACTCTCTTTTCTGTCAACAGTTTGAATGCCCCTGACACACAGCGTTTCAATCAAACAAATGTAGTTTACGAATATTCAATCAGGAAGGCTGGTCTGAGTGATCATTTAACTTCATGCAGTAAGCATAAAATAATTTATTTTGTTTCCCATTGTACTGGCATAATGGGAATGAATTCAAAGGTTTCATCATCAGCATAGGGTCTTGTTTCTTCTCATTGGCTGAATGTCATTCACCTATTTACCTTTTAACCTGCAGATGTAGGATCTTAATTTCATCACCCTGTTGCATGAGAACTTGTAGGACATGTTTTACTTGGAGTGTATTTGAGGTTTATAAAGGCTTCAGAAATGTCCATTAATTATAATCATAATCACAATAAAAATGTCCTTTTGCTGCAGGATTATTTTCCTGTTGTAGCAAACTGGCTCAAATGAAGCCTAGATCTGTATAAGCATGGCACAATAATGCACATTCCTCAGGCTTGCCGTTTAACCTATGGACTCACCCTTGCAAATATCACCTTCCTCTCTCTCAACCAATGGGCGTAAATCTTGGGACGTATTTATATGTCAATTTACCCTCGTTCTCTCACCAACTGTTTTTCAGCAACAGTTTTTTAATGATGGTCATTGCCTTTGCTTTTGGTTAGTCATGTCAGACGGCATAATCTCCACCTGAGGGAGAGGATACTGTAGCGACCAGCAAAGACAGCTGTGTGTTAAGAGTTATGCTTTTAGTTTGTTTTGTTGTACTTACCAGTACCCAGTGTTCGTGGGGTCTGACATGCCTGTCAACCTGCTATCTGCCAACCATGGGAATGCCTGGAATGTTCCGGTGCCGGGTATCCTTGTGGTTGGTGGAGCGGCGGGGGGGTTGGAAGGGGGGTGGAGCACTGCACGTTTAAGACCATGCTTAGCCAGTGTTCTCGCTCTTTACGTCTGTTAACAAGAGATGGGTCACCGGTGTTTGATACTGTTTTCCTTGGTTTATTTGGCGTGTGCTACGGCCAAACAGTAGCATGTGTTGAGTTTGGGGCTCCCCTCGGGGAACGCCACCCCCCCCCCCCCCCCCCCCCCCCGTTCAGCTCAAACCGTGGCGCATGGAACGCAAAAATATTCTTAGAAATATTTAACCTCCACACATTAACAAGTCCAATAGCTCAAATGAAAGATCATCTACCCAGCATGTCAGATTTTTTAAATGTTTTACGGCAAAAACACACCACATATTTATATTAGACCACCACCGAAACCAAGACAAGAGGCAGCCATTTTGTCTCAGAAAATATAAAATTATAAAAGCAGGATTAAAAAATAAATCATTCACTAAACTTTTGAAAATCTTCATCAGATGACAGTAATAGGACATGTTACACAGTACATTTTTTTTCTTCAATAATATGCCATTTATATCCATAAATGTCCATTTACATTGAATTCATGTTCAGAAAATACAAAAAAATGTCCGCAGAAAATGTAGGTAGCGCCGCAAGATAACGTAAATAGACATCATAAACTTTGACTAAATATACATGTTCTACATATAGTTAGAAAGATACACTGCTTCTTTATGCAATCGCTTTGTTACATTTATTTTTAACGTTACAGAAATCGCACACTATTCAATATTCTGAGACGGCGCTCAGATATAAGCTACATTTCTCCGTAATGTTGGAGTCAACAGAAACACAGATTACAGCATAAATATTCCCTTACCTTCGATGGTCTTCGTTCAGAATGTTCTGGAAAGGTTCATACTTACCCAATACATCGTTTGGTTTCAAGTCTTGCGTCTTTGTATTAGCTACTGCTAATAACATCAGCTGAAATGCACCCAAAATGTCCTCTGGTCCGGAAAAGTTGCGCATCAAAACTTCAAAATTACATATTATATGTCGACTAAACAGGTCAAACTAAGTGCAAAACCAAGCTTTAGGATGTTATAGACATACAAAACAATTTTCAATTCAACCGGTCATTGTCTGTCCTTCTTCTGAGTACTGGAACAAAGGAATGGCTGGGACCAATTCGCGCCCTAACGCACAGGTTTTTTCTCGCGGCACTTACTCAAATCACTCCCATAGGGCCAATTCTCGCGGGATTTGAACGATTAAACGCTCTACAGAATGAGGACATCTAGTGAAAGACATAGAAAGGATCCCCAGATCCATAGCTGGTTGGGAAGGGTGGGGGCGATGACGTCAAAGTTGCCCCAACTTTCATGACCACAAAACTAGTTTGGAAGAATGCCTGCCCTGTGAGTTCTGCTATACTTACAGACATAATTCCAATGGTTTTAGAAGCTTTAGAGTATTTTCTATCCAATAATAATTATATATGCATATATTAGCAATTTTTGACAATTTTTTTTTCAGTTTACTATGGGCACGCAATTGCTCCAAAGGGGGCAGTAGTCAGCCATATCTTTAACAGGTTTTAACCTCTAGCACTTAGCCATCCCGAATCCGGGATCGTGAATACAGCCTCAAGCTCATTACCAAAACGCAACGTTAACTATTCATGAAAATCGCAAATGAAATGAAATAAATATGATAGGTCTCAAGCTTAGCCTTTTGTTAACAACACTGTCATCTCAGATTTTCAAAATATGCTTCTCAACCATAGGAAAACAATCATTTGTGTAACAGTAGCTAGCTAGCGTAGCATTTATCATTAGCATTCAGCAGGCAACATTTTCACAAAAACCAGAAAAGCATTCAAATAAAATAATTTACCTTTGAAGTACTTCAGATGTTTTCAATGAGGAGACTCTGTTAGATAGCAAATGTTAAGTTTTTCCTGAAAGAGTATTTGTTTAGGAGAAATCGCTTCGTTTGGCTACCAAAAAAAAACCGAAAATCCAGTCATCAAAACGCCGAACTTTTTTCCAAATTAACTCCATAATATCGACTGAAACATGGCAAACGTTGTTTAGAACCAATCCTCAAGGTGTTTTTCACATATTTCTTCGATGATATATCGTTCGTGGAAGTGTGCTTTCTCTCCTGAATCCCAGGAGAAAATGCCCGCACCTGAAGATTACGCACCAATTTAGACAAAGGACACCGGAAAATGTAGTCTCTTCTGGCCAATCTTCCAATGATGTGCCAACAAATACGTCACAATGCTGCAGACATCTTGAAGAAACGACAGAAAAGACAGGCTCGTTCGTGGTGCATTCACAGCCATATAAGGAGACAATGGAAAACAGAGCTTCAGAAATTCTGCTCATTTCCTGTTTGAAGTTTCATCTTGGTTTCGCCTGTAGCATGAGTTCTGTGGCACTGTTTTGGAAACGTCAGACTGTTTTCTTTCCAAAGCTGTCAATTATATGTACAGTCGAGCATCTTTTCGTGACAAAATATTGCGCTTAAAACGTGCACGTTTTTTTATCCAATAATGAAATAGCGCCCCCATAGACTCAACTGGTTTTAATAAACCTCTGTCTGGACGTTTATTAATTTATGATCTAGTCATTGGTGTCAGAAGTAAAAACTTAGGTAAAAGTGAGCTAGCTAGCTGACTACCGTGGCTAGCAAATGTTACATGGAGAACGGGGGTTGTAAATGCTTTGAGGGAATCCGAAATTGAAGGAGGAGGCAGGGGACGATTATGGCCCAGGAGTTGCATGTGCATGGCTAAGGGGATCGCCAGGGCATCGGAGCACTGAGGCCACATGAGGGTGACCGTTAGAAGGATGGATTCTGGGGGTTGGACCGAAGGGGTGACATCGACGCTAGGTGACGAGGAGGCTGGAGCTCAGGATGTAAACAAACATGGCGGTGCCCAGTCCCCGATGGCATCCGTATCTGTGAAGACCACGAAGTACTCCAGTAAGGCGGATTGGGAAGCTTTTCATCCTTAGTTTGAACTGTAAGCTCATGCTGGGGGGTGGTCAAATGAAGATAGGGCACTGCAGCTGGCTTTGTGCATCACAGATGATGCTCTGTCCTGTTTGATATTGATTAGCCCCGAGGACATTAATAGATGAAAGCAGCCTGGAGAGCAACTACGGGTGCTAGCTAATAACATTGAGAGCCTCTATCAGCGGGCATATGCTCACATGCCCCACCTCCATGCAGAGCGAGCTAGCACGAGACCAGTTCATACAGGCGCTCTCTCCTATGGAGCTGCGCATACAGACCCAGCTGGCATCCATGAAAGGGAATGGGAATAATGATCCAGACAGTAGTGGTAGGACTGTGCGTCATCCTGCATGGAGACACACCCACTGTGCGGGCTGTGGTGCAGAGCAGCCCAGAGCCAGAAAATCCTGCATGGGTGGCTGAAATGACTGAACTAATTTGTGCTGTGTCGCTACAGGTGGCACGGAACACCCGCCCTGGTCCCATGGTCTGCTGGGGGTGTGGCCAGCCAGGCCATCTGTGCCGCAATTGCCCCATGTCCCCCAGAGCTCAGGGAAAGGCTTGGGATCCGCATAGATGGGGCAGTGCGGACCCCTGGTTTTCTTTCCCAACCACCACCATCGCCAGGAGGAGCACCCCGACACAGACAAAGGAGCAGATGGAGCCTGTTGTTGTGGTGGGCCAGACCTGTGTTGGGGACTTTTGTCATGTCACTGTGAAGGGGGTGGCCTGCTCTGCCCTGGTGGACACTGGGTCCACAGTAACCCAGGTGAGGTTGAATATTGTGCCAGGATGGACTCAGTTTGCACAGCTCTGCACAGTCACAGGTGAGCTGGTACCCATGAAAGGGAATGGGAATAATGACTCTGACACTAGGGGGCAGGACTCTGTGTTGTCCTGTGTGGGTGGCAGCTGTTCAAGACCCTTGTATCCTGGGGTTGGACTTTCTTAGGAGCACAGGCTGCCAGTTAGACCTAAACGGGGGTACACTGAGCTTCCAGGGAGGGCCGGCAGTCACCATAGCCCCCCCTAATGTCACATTCGCACAACCCCCTTGCTCCAACAGTTAAAGCAGCAGAGGATCATGGCTGCCCCCCCTCCCCCACATATGTGTGTGACCTTTCCCCATCCCCTCTGTCACCTACGGCTGTGTGTTACATTCCCCCAGCTACTACCATGGCATATCCCTCCGTGAGCACTGGCCACAACCCCCCAGCACAGCTACCCCAGATGGGAAAGGAGAGGACACTGTCTGCAGTGAGGGAGATATGGGGGAGGAACTGTGTTCGTCTTGACCTCAAGCTGCAGGAACGATTGTGGCAGTTGCTGTTTGAGTTCATAGACAGCTTTGCTCTGAGTGAAGAAGAGGTGGGTCAGACTCATCTGGTGCAGCATGAGATCGACATAGGTGATGCTCGGCCCATCAAGATGTGTCCCCGCCGTATCCAGCTGGCGCGCCAGGAGGCGGCAGACAGGGCTGTGTTGGAGTTGCAGCGGGCAAACTTCATTGAGCCCTCAGACAGCCCCTGGGAGGCACCAGTCGTCATGGAAGGGGGGCAAGATGTGGTTCTGTGTGGACTTCAGGTGGCTGAATGAGGTAACCAGGAAGGACGCATACCCCATACCACACATCGATGAGTTGCTGGACTTGGTTAGGGGGTCCTCCTGGTTCTCCTCACAAGACCTCCGCAATGGCTACTGGCAGATGCCCCTCTGTGCCTCAGGCCTGAAGCTCTACCCCGAGGCGCAGCTGAAACCACAGTGGGAAGAGATGGCAGGGCTCTCACTCGCAACCAAAGGGTTGTGGTCAAAGTTTGAGAGATTGCAGCTGGCTGATGGTGTGCTACAGCGGGCATAGAAGGAGACAGCTACAGGAAAGGAGAGGTGGCAGGTGGTGGTCCTATAGAAGGGTGGGGACTGGACACCTTGTGGTCACAAAACCCCCCCAACGCCTCTGGAGGACTTTGCTGCGTCTGTGACAACTGCACAGCGAGAAAGGGCCCTCCAGGCCTTTCTCATGCTCAGCTCCAACAGTTCCCAGTTGGGGTTCCAATGGAGAGGGTGGGGGTGGATGTGGTTGGGCCGTTCCCCACCACAGACAGTGAAAACCGGTGGGTGCTCATGGCCATGGACTATTTCACAAAATGGCCCGAGGCCTATGCTCTGCCTGACCAGGGTGCAGAGACCATCGTCGATGCCCTGACAGCGGGGATGTTCAGCAGGTTTGTAGCTGCGGAGTCCATCCATAGTGACCAAGGCAGAAACTTTGAGTCCCGTGTTCTTGTCACCATGTGTGAGAGGCTGGGTATGCACAAGACCCGCACTACTCTTCTCCATCCTCAAAGTGATGACCTTATGGAGCACTTCAACAAAACGCTTGGACAGCAGCTGGTCATTGTCTCTGCCAAACATCAGCACCTGCCCAATGGTCCTTATGGCATGCCACTCCGCTGTCCAAGACTCCAACTCCTGCACACCTGCCCTACTCATGCTAGGGAGAGAGATCCGCAACCCTGCAGAGATGGCCTTTGGTCGGCCCCTGGATAGCCCTCCTGTTCCCCCGGGGCCGGAGTATGCCCGGAGACTCCAGGACCACCTGTAGACAGCCCACACCTTCGCCAGAGAGCAGCTGATAAATGCAGGTGTGAGGCAGAAGAGGAACTATGACGTGCACACCTGGGGAAGTCACTTTGTTGCTGGGGAGCTGGTCTGGTTCTACAGCCATCTGAGAAAGAAAGGCAGATGCCCCAAGTTGGATAGCTTCTGCAGCGTTCTGGAGAGGGTAGGGGTGGTTGTTTATTGGGTGCAGCTTCCTCCCAGGGAGAGAAAGGTGGAACTGCACCGGGACAGGTTAGTCCCATACAGAGGGGCCACTTCTCCCCAAACCCCAGGGACTCCCACAATCCCCCCCTCTGACAATGAAATTCCCCAAGTACCCACACCAGGCACCGCAGACAAGGCTACAGACAGCCCACTCACCCAGTCTTCCTCCCTTGAGTCACGTACTGTATCCCCTGTTCCCTCATCCTTGTCCCCCATGTCCTTGCCTTCATCCGCTGGGCCCCAGAGGGACAGCCCTCTATCACAGACTGAGCCACCTGTTCCACATGTGGACACTCTGCTCCCATCACAGCCACACAGGCAAAGGAGACATCCGAGTCGCTTCAGAGACTTTGTTTGTTACCTCGGGGATGAGGGACTTTGTGGTGGGAGGGGGGGCTGTGTAGCGATATTTACAGACAGCTGTGTGTTATGAGTTACGCTGTTCGTTCGTTGTGTTGTACTTACCAGTACCCAGTTTTTGCGTGGTCCGACATGCCAGTCAATCTGCCAACCACGGGAATGCCAGGAATGTTTCGGTGCCGGGCATCCTTGTTGTTGGTTTGGAAGATGGTACAGGAGAAGAAGGCAGACGTTTTACGTGCCCCCCAGCCGATTGTGTTTTTTTGTTCTTTTAAATGCGTTGTTTGTAACATATTTTTGTACTTATTTTGCACATAATGTTACCGCTACCATCTCTTATGACCGAAAATAACTTCCAGACATAAGGATTACTCACCACGGACTAGCAGAATCCTTTTTTTCCTTTCATGATTCTGAGGAGCCCGACGCAAAGGATATACTGCTTCCTTGGGAACAGACCCTGATCCCCGCGATCTGGTTGAAGAGTCGGAGAAAGAGGGGCCGGACTGCCTACCTGAGAATTCGTAGGAGATCGAATAAACCCCCACTTCCCTCCATTCTTCTAGCAAACGTGCAATCTAATGACACTCACCTGGACTCCATCACCTCCTTGATTATCTTCCCTATATCTGTCATTGACTCCGTTTCATTTCGGTGCGTTATTTGTGTTCATTGTGTCTTTTATTTATTAAATCACTCACTCCCTGAACTTGCTTCCCGACTCTCAGCACACTCGTTACACTGGCTGGTTATACGATGTACCGGCAGGGTAGAATGGCGGTCTATGGGGCTGAGGAAACGCGAGAACAAAACTGAGGAATTTGGATATAAACAGGGACTTTATCGAACAAAACAAATATTTATTGAGTAAATAGAAGTCTTGTGAGTGCAACCATATGAAGATCATCAAAGGTAAGTGATTAATTTTATCTCTATTAATTTTAACCAATGTATAACACTTGTATGTTTTATTAATTTTTATAATGAGTATTTCTGTTTTTGAATGTGTTGCTCTGCAATTTCACTGGATGTTGGCCAGGTGGGTCCCACGTACCCTAGTGAGGTTAAGGCCATTTTTCTGGGGTCAAAAACGAGTGCTAATTTAACCGCTTCCCTTCAAAGTACATGAACCTGCGATGTCAGGAAAAAAGGAACCAGCCATTTATCTATCGTAATTTACGAGAAATCGTACAATGTACAATTGGTGATGGTCAAAGAAATGTGGGGGTCTTTTCCCAAAAAAGTTCAGTTGATCCAGTTGCGGCGTGTTCAGACAAATCCGTTAAGGCAGGTTTCGGAGCTCTACGTGATTCCTGTGATTTTCTGAAATCATACACACACAGGCAATGGGGAGTAACACAGTGAGGGGCTGAAAGACACACAGAGCCTTTAACTCTTGCGACGAGCAATCCCGTATCCGGGAGCGTAATCATAGCCTCAAATGCATTAGCATAACGCAGCGGACATAAATAACCCTAGAAACTTTTCCTGTTCATGAAAATCGCAAATGAAATGAAATAAATATATTCAAACACAAGCTTAGCCTTTTGTTAACAACACTGTCATCTCAGTTTTTCTAAATATGCGTTACAGCCAACGCTAGACAAGCATTTGTGTAAGTTTATCATGGCATAATGCTATGCTAGGCTCTGCTGGCAGCAGGAAACATTTTCACGAAAATAAGAAAAGCAACCAAATTAAATGTGACCACATGCTATATATGGTCCCTTACAGCCATTCTTCAATGGAAATGCCTTAAAAGACGTCACAATGCTGTAGACACCTTGGGGACTACGTGGAAAACGTAAGCTCATTCGTAGCTCATTCACATCCACATAAGGAGTCATTGGCATGAGGCGGTTTCAAAAAATGCGGCACTTCCTGGTTCGATTTTTATCTGGGTTTCGCCTGTAACATCAGTTCTGTGGCACTCACAGACAATATCTTTGCAGTTTTGGAAACATCAGCGTGTTTTCTTTCCAAAGCTATATGCATAGTCGAGCATCTTTTCATGACAAAATATCTTGTTTAAAACGGGAACGTTTTTCATCCAAAATTTTTAATACACCTAGTCGCAAGAAGTTAATAGTTACCTGCAGTCGAACTATCAAAGAACTGTCAGACCTTGAGCTCTGAAACGTATATACATGTGGCTCTAGAAGGTTCTCAGGCCGAGAAACAGCCTCATACATTTGCAATAAATTAAATTCATTTTGACCATTGCGAAAATGACAACATAGAAAAGTAACAGAGTCACAAGTCTAGGTGCATTGAAACCGCCTCGGCCCAAGGAGACGGACCCTAAAGTGTCTGTCCGATAGCTCTTTCAGGGACCCCATAGCAACGCCTGGAAAAAGTGAATTTATAACACTAATTAAGGTCACTGCTCGGGCTCCAAATGACCTATCGAGCCAAAACTCGGGATTCGGGTTCTCCTCAGCTAGGCCTAAACATAACGTCGGAACTGGACCCACAGCTAGAACGTAACTACGTGTTTTAAGTTTTTATTGTTGCTTAAACAGAAGGCGCTGTGAATTTTGGGCCTGCTCTGAAATATGTGATAGTTGGCTTCTAAACAAGTTGGAAAAAGTGGGTTTGGTGTCAGAATGATATCTTATTGATTAATGGACTGACTTGCTGGCTGACTTTTGTACATTTGCAATAAGTTTAAACAGTGAAAAACCATCACCAAATGGACATGATGAAATCACCATAACGAGTGATGGAGAGAAACCACTATCACTGCCTGGCATTCCCGAGTTCATCGGGCCAATTAATTTCGCATTTCTGCAATATTTTTGAGCATGTCAAATTTGTGATGGTAAATGCCCATTGAAACATTTTGCAAATGGACAGCCGTGCACCTGGTGATCGGAACAGGTTACCAGGAGCCCATTTTAACCTGTTGAGTGTAGGGGGCAGTATTTTGATGTTTGGATGAAAAACGTACCAAATTAAACTGCCTATTTCTCAGGCCCAGAAGCTAGAATATGCATATAATTGTCAGATTAGGATAGAAAACACTCTAAAGTTTCCAAAACGGTCAAAATTTTGTCTGTGAGTATAACAGAACTGATATTGCAGGCGAAAACCTGAGGAAAATCCACCAGGAAGTGCCTCTCATTTTGAAACCTCCCTGTTCCATTGCATGCCTTCCCTCCATTTAAAGGGATATCAACCATATTCCTTTCCCTATGGCTTCCACATGGTGTGAACAGTCTCTAGACATAGTTTCAGCCTTTTATTCTGAATAATGAGCGAGAAAAATCACAGCGCGTCAGTGGATGACTGGGTGCCAGCAGAGTTTTGCATGCGCCAACAGCTTGGAGCAGACATTTTCTCTCTCTCTCTTATTGAAAAAGCTACGGTCCGGTTGCAATATTATCGATTATTTAGTGTAAAAACAATCTGAGGATTGATTATAAAAAACTTTGACATGTTTCTACAAACTTTACGGATACTATTTGGAATTTTAGTCTGCCCCGTCGTGACCGCTCGAGCCTGTGGATTACTGAACAAAACGCAAGGTTTTTGGATATAAAAATAATCTTTATCAAACAAAAGGAACATTTATTGTGTAACTGGGAGTCTCGTTAGTGCAAACATCCAAAGATCATCAAAGGTAAGCGATTAATTTTATTGCTTTTCTGACTTTCGTGACCAATCTACTTTGCTGCTTGTAATGTTTTGTCTGCTGAGAGAGATGTCGTTACATCAACGCTTGGTTTGCTTTCGCTGTAAAGCTTTTTTGAAATTTGACACGCCAGGTGGATTAATTAACAACAAGCTAAGCTGTGTTTTCCTATATTGCACTTGTGATTTAGTGAAAATTAAATATTTTTAGTAATTTAATTTGAATTTGGCACCCTGCAATTCAGCGGATGTTGACACAAATGATACCGCTAACGGGATGGGTGCGCCAAGAAGTCAAAAATGTTTTTTTTATGCCTTTAGGGCGGTGCAATGAGTCCATGGACATGGTTCACTGAATTTTTGGTTCGGAAGCCGACTTCCTATGATCATATATGGCAAATCGACATAACATCCTGATTTGGCACTTTCAATACTTATATATTGCATTTGGACATTTCTTATTGCATTTGGCAATGGTTCACTGACTTTTGACTTTAACTTCCTATGATAACATATTGCTATTGGACATAACAACCTGATTTGGCACTTTCAATACTTATATATTGCATTTGGACATTTCTTATTGCATTTGGCAATGGTTCACTGACTTTTGACATCGACATTTGACTTCCTATAATAGCATATTGCAAATGGACAAAAACATATGCCTCATGGACAACTCAATAAAATATTACAAAGGTACGTTCATACAGTTTTTATACATGTACAATTGACAAAACATTCAAAAGAATTTCAAAAACCGGTCCAGAAAGCACTTTTTTAGAGGGTGATATACATACATTTTTTTTACTTTCAAATGTTCAAAATTTGACACTTGGGTCTTGACATCATGTCTATTTACAATATTTTTGGGATTTTTGCTGTGTGACACTTGGCATTTGCCATATGCCAGTTGCCATAAGCTTTGCATGAATTGCCGTCCAATTGAGTGGTATTTGTCATTGTGTATATGTTTTGCCCAATGACAATATGTTCCCATTAATTTTTGTCCAATTCAGGGGGGTATTCCCTTACTACAATAACTTGGGTGAATTTTGGCTCTGGTGTAACTGAGCCAGGTTTGTAGGCCTCCTTGCTCACAGAAGCCTTTTCATGTCATGTATTGTCATGTTGTGTCCTGTTCCTGTTCTTTCTCCTCACCCTGTCTCCCTCTGCTGGTCGTATTAGGTTACCTTTCTTCCCCTCTTTCCCCCAGCTGTTCCTTGTCTTCTCTAACTACCTCGTTCACCCCTTTTCCCACCTGTTCCCTTTTTCCCTCTGATTAGGTCTCTATATCTCTCTCTGTTTCTGCTTCTGTCTTTGTCGGATTCTCGTTTGTGTTTCTCATGCCTGAACCAGACTATCGTCGTGTTTGCTGCAACCTTGTCCTGTCCTGTCGGAATCTGCCTGTTCATCTAACCTTGTCCTGTCCTGTCGGAATCTGCCTGTCCATCTGAGCCTACGTGTGTTTCGTCATTAAAGAAACTCTGTTTTGTTAATTCGCTTTTGGGTCCTCATTCACGCACCTGACATTTCAGTTCTGCCCACAAATGTTCGACAGGAATGAGGTCAGGGCTTTGTAATGACCACTCCAATACCTTGACTTTGTTGTCCTTAAGCCATTTTGCCACAACTTTGGAAGTATGCTAGGAGGCAATGTCCATTTGGAAGACCCATTTCCGACCAAGCTTTAAACTTCCTGACTGATGTCTTGAGATGTTGCTTCAATATATCCACATAATTTTCCTCCCTCATGAAGCCATTTATTTTGTTAAGTGCACCAGTCCCTCCTGCAGTAAAGCCCCCCCACAACATGATGCTGCCACCCCCGTGCTTCACGGTTGGGATGGTGTTCTTCGACTTACGAGCCTCCCGCTTTTCCTCAAAACAAAACGATGGTCATTATGGCCAAACAGTTCTATTTTTGTTTCATCAGACCAGAGGACATTTCTCCAAACAGTTCGATCTTTGTCCCCATGTACAGTTGCAAATCGTAGCCTGGCTTTTTTTATGGCGGTTTTGGAGCAGTGGCTTCTTCGTTTTACTGTGGAGATAGATACTTTTGTACCTGTTTCCTCCAGAATCTTCACAAGGTCCTTTGCTGTTGTTCTGGGATTGATTTGCACTTTTTGCACCAACGTACGTTCATCTCTAGGAGACAGAACCCGTCTCCTTACTGAGCGATATGATGGCTCCATGGTCCCATGGTGTTTATACTTGCGTACTACTGTTTGTACAGATGCATGTGGTGTTTGGAAATTCAGGTGTTTGGAAATTGCTCCCAAGGATGAACCAGACTTGTGGAGGTCTTATCTGATTTCTTTTGATTTTCCCATGATGTCAAGCAAAGAGGCACTGAGTTTGAAGGTAGACCTTGAAATACATCCACAGGTACACCTCCACTTGACTCAAATTATGTCAATTAGCCTATCAGAAGCTTCTAAGGCCATGCCATCATTTTATGGAATTTTCCAAGCTGTTTAAAGGCACAGTCAACTTAGTGTATGTAAACTTCTGACCCACTGGAATACAGTGAATTATAAGTGAAATTAATTGTAAACAATTGTTGGAAAGATTACTTGTGTCATGCACAAGGTAGATGTCCTAACCGACTTCCCAAAACTATAGTATGTAACAAGAAATTTGTGGAGTGGTTGAGAAACAAATTTTATTGACTCCAACCTAAGTGTATGTAATCTTCCGACTTCAACTGTATATTCAACAAGCTTTGGACGCACAACCTTTCACAGGGCCGCCACCTCAAGTTCACTAAAAAAGTAAATCGTTCTGAACTGGGTTTGATTTAGTTTTAGTTTTAATTATTAACATTTTGTTAATTGTTGTTTAAACTTCCATTCGTTAATCTATTGCTCAGTTATGTAATTGTCCCTTTAAACATCCTATGGTCAACATGCCCATAATGTTCACATTTCTCTCATGTAAATATTGTAGCTACATAAAATGATTAAACAATTAAACAAGCAAATATCCAGTTTTTGCTCTTTTCTTCATTACCATACTGGAGATTCCAAGTTGTATTGGATTTATTTTTATTTGTTTGACATTGAATACATGTTGTTTAGCATATTTAATATGTTTTTTTCTCTCTGTGAAGTAAGTTAATATGGGTTATGTAGATACAGTACAATGTTTAAGCACACAGTAACCAAAATCCTGATCTAATTTTAATATTCATATTGAGTTTGTAGCAAACAGAATGTTCGCCACAAGTTTCCCAGAATTGTTTGCCAGAAGTTCACAAGTTGCCCAAAATTACTGCAACAGTTTGCCACGAAACGAATTTGCATGTGAAAATATAAGCGCGCTGCAAATTGGCCAAAGGTTTGCCACAACTGTTTGCCAGAAGCCTGTTTTTGTCAGTAAAGCCAGGCCTGCCAGTCTGGGAACCCTGCTATGCAGTGTTTCAACAACACCCCAAAATAAGTTACTGTAACACAGGTGTTAATTCCCAAACCCTGAGAAAGTGTAACGGCATCAGCTATAATGATGTTAATTTAAGTCAGTATTTGCAATACCTATGGTGTTAGGGACCCAACACTCTTGAAATGTTATTTAGTTTATTAAGGCCTGATTCACACAGTCTCCTCTGAACAGCTGATGTTGAGACGTGTCTGTTACTTGAACTCTGTGAAGCATTTATTTGGGCTGCAATTTCTGAGGCTGGTAACATTTATTAACTTATCCTCTGCAGCATAGGTAACTCTGAATCTTCCTTTCCTGTGGCGGTCCTCATGAGAGCCAGTTTCATCATAGTGCTTGCTTCAATATTGAATTCTGATCTCCACCGTCCAATATAAAGTGAATGTGTCCGAACGACACTGACTGCAAATTGAGCTGGTTGTCGTAGCAACGTCACCACTTTTTTCAGTTGACTGGCAAAATCGATACTTTGTTGCAAAAACTAAAATGGATGAGTGGAACATTTCTTTTCATGACTTTGGAAAATGGGAAAAAGAGATGGCAATACTACCCAGGCATGCAGATTTGGAGGATACTGCATTGAATGTTCTAGAGAAAAGCAGCAACGAAAAAAACGAAGTTAAGAACACAAACGGGGCTGTGTGTTGCTTCAAGGGCTGGCTAGCAGAGAACAAAAAAGTTGTTGACTTCAAAACTGTCACTAAGGAAGAGTGTAACATCCTTCTCCAACAGTTTTATGGAATGTACGAAATGGGTAGGGGGGGCAGCACTGTATAAATAGTTACCTGGCACTCCGGCGTGAGCTCAACTGGTTTCTAAATGACCCAACCACCCAACAGCTAAATAGGCAAGGAAAAGATATCACAAACAGCCACCCTCCCATCACCGAGAAGGACATGGCCCAGCTCCAAAATTCCCAGGCTCTGAATCCCGGAACACCAAGGGGTCTGGTCCAGAAAGTGTGGTTCGACCTCCAGTTACATCTGGGTCGAAGAGGAAAAGAGGGGAACAGACAACTAAATCCCAACTTATTCCTTGTAAAACAGACTAGAACTGTCTGTGTTAAGTTGCACTATTATAATAACGCACTCTCTCAGATACGTCACTATCACAAATAATAATCTGGACTCAAGGGAGAGGGGCAGGGAGTCCAAAAGGGGACTCATGTTTGAGCAGCCAGGGAACCCACTATGCCCGGTGGATCACTGGAGAAATATCTATCGATATGCCGGGAGAACACTCTTGCATTTTATCTCCCCCAAGGAGTGGAGTGTGTATCGGGGACTTGATCTGGTACACGTCAGAGCCGATGGGCGTGAAATATCTGGCTGCACTTCTACCCAAGATCTTCAGGGCAGCGGGAACAACTACATACACAAATCACAGCATCAGGACCACGACAGTCCAGAAACTGGCCAATGCTGATTTAGAAGCGAAGGAGATTATGTCAGTGGGTGGGCATCTGTGTGAAGCTTCGCTCCATAACTACTGGTGTCCGTCACTGGCAGACAGAAAACACTGGAGCAACATCCTGGCGGAAAACAAAGAGAACACTGCAGCACCATCAACACCCAAAAGGCTGAAGCAAGGCAGCAGAAGTAGTAGCACAGACTCTGACAGATATTTCAACCAATGCACAATCCAGGGGAATGTACAGATAAATGTGACATACAATAAGTAGCTATAGCTATTTAGCTATAGTTTCTTTTATTAAAATCAGCTCAGATTTATGTCATGAATTGTTCTTTTATTATCTGAACAGTGTCTTGATGAGAGCAATTTGTTTCTGCCCGGCAAAGTCTCACATCATATGGATGTATCCAAATAAATCTTAAATAGAAAACAGCTTAAACAAATGCAAAATACTTTGTTATTTTTCTGGCTGCACTTTTTGACGTGACTGTAAATTAGCCATAGTTGGCTAGCTAGCAAGCAAGGGATAAAAACGTTGCCAGGTCAGTATGGTAATGGAACCTTTAGAACAAACGACTGTGTTGCATCTATAGATACAGATCAAAAAGAACAAAAACAAGTATTGTGGCATGATGAAATAGTATGAATAAATTAATAAAAATGAAGTTTTTAATGAAAAATGTTGATTATTATTTGAATATGTTGGTAACCCATTGTATAATAGTGATAATGCTTGAGAAGCCGATGTTTGTTGTATATAACCACGCCAATATATCCAACAAACACCGGCTTCTCGGGCATTATCACTTAAGTATGTGGCTTGTCATAAGTGCAACGTAACTCCAAGAGACAGGTTGGAATGTCTGCCTCAAATACAGGACAAAACAACCTTTAGTGGTGTTTTTATTTTTTTAATCCAAATTGTTTGATTGTGGGACGTGTGACAAAGGGACAAATTCCGGACAAAATCCGTAACTTTATCCGTTAGTGAAAGTGCTACACCAATTTCACTGACATGTGGTAGTAGTGACCCAACAAACCTTTAATGGTTGAGAATTTGCCATGTCTATTGATTTGTTTTGCCCTGTAGTCACTGGAAGCCTTTGCTCTAGACTTGCAAGTGATGTAAAACACATAATTTTGTATTATATATCACTTGCAATTCTAGAGGCCTTAACAAAGGCTTCCAAACTTGCATTCATTGATATGCTGTAATATGTAGACACATTAATTAGTATCCAACCTGCTTGCACCAACCGATTGCAATTATGGTAAAATACAAACCCATCTCCCCTCAATAAATGTCACTAATTAATTCAGGCATTCATTAATTTGTTACAATTACCGTAATATGATTGACCTAGGGTCATAACATGTCATAACAGCTGACATAATATGGTCATAACACTGTCATGACACATATATTTAGACCTGTGACATATATTGCCTTTTTGTAAGGACCGACGCTGGAGTCAAGAAGCAGGTACCGGGGAGTCAAACATTTGATGAGGAACAGACAAGGAACAAGACAGGAAGAGCGTCAGCACACGGGTAACAAAACGAGATATGAACGTAAATGCAGAAGTGGGGAACAGAGCTGCAGAAGCGGGGAACAGAGCTGGGGGACAGACAGACATAGGGAAGGAAATAACACAGGTGATTGAGTCCAGGTGAGTCCAAAAGATCGCTGATGCACGTGACGAGGGAAGCAGGTGTGCATAATGATGTTGGCAGGAGTGCGTAATGCTGGGGAGCCCGGTGCCCTCGAGCGCCAGGGGGAAAGAGCGTGAGCAGGAGTGACAATTTTAGTCACTCAGCAGGTAAGGGTGCTCTCAAGCAGCTAGATCGGCAGGTAAGGGTGCTCTCGAGCAGCTAGATGTTCTTTACCATTCGGCCATCAGATTTGCCACCAATGATCCTTATAGGACACATCACTGCACTCTATACTCCTCTGTAAACTGGTCATCTCTGTATACCCGTTGCAAGACCCAATGATTAATGCTTATTTATAAAACACTCTTAGGCCTCACTCCCCCCTATCTGAGTTATCTACTGCAGCCCTCATCCGCCACATACAACATCAGTCCTGCCAGTCACATTCTGTTAAAGGTCCCTAAAGCACACACATCCCTGGGTCGCTCCTCTTTTCAGTTCGCTGCAGCTAGCGACTGGAACGAGCTGCAACAAACACTCAAACAGGACATTTTGATCTCAATCTCTTCATTCAAATACTCAATCATGTACACTTTTACCCACAGTTGTGGCTGCTTTGCGTGATGTTGTGTTGCTACCGTGCTGTGTTGTCATGTGTTGCCGCCTTGCTATGTTATTGTCTTTACGTCTCTCTTTATGTAGCATTGTGTTGTCTCTCGTCGTGATGTGTGTGTTGTCCTATATTTATATTTATTTATTTTTAATCCAGGTCCCTGCAGGAGGCCTTTTGCCTTTTGGTAGACCATCATTGTAAATACGAATTTGTTCTTAACTGACTTGCCTAGTTAAATAAAGGTTAAATAAAATAAATGATGTACTACTCAAATTGATTTAATTATTTATTTATTAACTAACTAAATAATAACACAGAATACCCATACTCACTTACATGAGATAAAAGTCCCTATAGTGGACTGACACGACATGATGGCTTGTTACATATGTTACATAATGGAAAGGGGACGGGAAGGATAAGGAGAGGGAGAGACAAAGAGAGTCAACTTATTGTACATACATTTGGAAACTACGTTCACAGTAACCAGAATACTTAAAACCTTAACCATCGCTCGTTTGGATTAGAAATGCAATACATATTTACGTGTAGCTGCCTTTCTGTCGTCTCTCTGTTGAAACCAATCGATCCGTCGATGGGGAGTGGCTCGATGTAAGTCTCTGGTTGTCCAGGTCACACTGTCCTTCTTAGTTGTAGAGCTTCTCTGGTCTTTGAGTGTTCGTTAGAATAGATGCTTCAGACGTACCAACAGTTGTCTGAGGGATTCTTCCTTTCCACCTCGTTTATTTTAGTCAAAGTTCTAGGACCACTTTTTACATGCACAGCTGCTGACTGCGAATGTTCTGGTCTTGTCTTTACCTTCTTCATTCATGTTGAGAGTATCTAACTATAGAGTTTAAACCATTTTCAGCCGTGTAGCCACCACTCCACGCTGTCTGGTCTCAGTACAAAGTTTCTAATTATTTCAATGTATGGACCACGGCCTCATGTCTTTTTGGTCTTGTAGTTTTAACCATTCGTGACGTCTGGTTTACACCGTCCATCTGCTTGGTCCGCATGTTAATTCTTAGCGAGTCTTTTTAAGCACTCTGGCCAAAGCCACTCTGAGCTCACTTGTGCGTGGCTACTGACTGGGCACAAGTTTATATGAAAAAGAATTATACTACCGTTCAAAAGTTTGGGGTCACTTAGAAATGTCCTTGTTTTTGTCCATTAAAATAACATCAAATTGATCAGAAATACAGTGTAGACATTGTTAATGTTGAAAATGACTATTGTAGCTGGAAACTGATTATTTTTTATGGAATATATAAAGGGCACAAGGCGAGACCAAAATTCAGACACAGGAGGTGGATGGTTGAGTGCCGATATTTATTGTAAGGTAGGAAAAGGCAGACCGGGGATAGGCAAGAGTTCATAAACCAGGTCAGAGTCTAAACAGTACCAGGCAATAGGCATGCTCGAGGTCAGGCAGGCGGGTTCGGCGTAAGGACAGGCAAGAATCAAAACCAGGAGGGCTAGAAAAAAACAGAGACCGGGAAAAAAGAGCTAGGAAAAACCACTGGTTGGCAAAACAAAACGAACTGGCACAGAGAGACAAGAAACATAGGGATAGATACACCGGGGATAATAAGCGACCCCTGGAGGGGGGTGGAGACAACCACATGAACAGGTGAAACAGATCAGGGCATGACAGAATATCTAAATAGGCATACAGAGGCCCATTATCAGCAACCATCAAACCTGTGTTCCAATGGCACGCTGTGTTAACTAATCCAAGTTTGTCATTTTAAAAGGCAAATTTATCATCAGAAAATCCTTTTGCAATTATGTTAGCACAGCTGAAAACTGTTGTCCTGATTAAAGAAGCAATACAACTGGCCTTCTTTAGACTAGTTGATTATCTGGAGCATCAGCATTTGTGGGTTCGATTACAGGCTCAAAATGGCCAGAAACAAAAAAACTTTCTTCTGAAACTTGTCAGTATATTCTTGTTCTGAGAAATGAAGGCTATTCCATGCGAGAAATTGCCAAGAAACTGAAGATCTCGTACAGCGCTGTTTACTACTCACTTCATAGAACAGCGCAAACTGGCTCTAACCAGAATATAAAGAGGAGTGGGAGGCCCCGGTGAACAACTGAGCAAGAGGACAAGTACATAAGAGTGTCTAGTTTGAGAAACAGATGCCTCACAAGTCCTCAACTGGTAGCTTCATTAAATAGTATGCGCAAAACACCAGTCTCAACGTCAACATTGAATAGGCAACTCCGGGATACTGGCCTTCTAGACAGAGTTGCAAAGAAAAAGCCAAATCTCAGACTGGCCAACAGAAAGAAAAGATTTAGATGGGCAAAGCCACTGGACTGAGGAAGATTTGAAAATAATGTTAGGGACAGACGAATCTAAGTTTGAGGTGTTCGGATCACAAAGAAGAACATTTGTGAGAAGCACAAAAAATGAAAAGATGCTGGAGGAGTGCTTGACGCCATCTGTCAAGCATGGTGGATTTATTTTTATTTTTATTTCACCTTTATTTAACCAGGTAGGCAAGTTGAGAACAAGTTCTCATTTACAATTGCGACCTGGCCAAGATAAAGCAAAGCAGTTCGACACATACAACGACACAGACTTACACATGGAGTAAAACAAACATACAGTCAATAGTACAGTATAAACAAGTCTATATACGATGTGAGCAAATGAGGTGAGAAAAGGGAGGTAAAGGCAAAAAAAGGCCTTGGTGGCCAAGTAAATACAATATAGCAAGTAAAACACTGAAATGGTAGATTTGCAATGGAAGAATGTGCAAAGTAGAAATAAAAATAATGGGGTGCAAAGGAGCAAAATAAATTAATTAATTAAATACAGTAGGGAAAGAGGTAGTTAAATTAGGGCTAAATTATAGGTGGGCTATGTACAGGTGCAGTAATCTGTGAGCTGCTCTGACAGTTGGTGCTTAAAGCTAGTGAGGGAGATAAGTGTTTCCAGTTTCAGAGATTTTTGTAGTTCGTTCCAGTCATTGGCAGCAGAGAACTGGAAGGAGAGGCGGCCAAAGAAAGAATTGGTTTTGGGGGTGACTAGAGAGATATACCTGCTGGAGCGTGTGCTACAGGTGGGAGATGCTATGGTGACCAGCGAGCTGAGATAAGGGGGGACTTTACCTAGCAGGGTCTTGTAGATGACATGGAGCCAGTGGGTTTGGCGACGAGTATGAAGCGAGGGCCAGCCAACGAGAGCGTACAGGTTGCAATGGTGGGTAGTATAAGGGGCTTTGGTGACAAAACGGATTGCACTGTGATAGACTGCATCCAATTTGTTGAGTAGGGTATTGGAGGCTATTTTGTAAATGACATCGCCAAAGTCGAGGATTGGTAGGATGGTCAGTTTTACAAGGGTATGTTTGGCAGCATGAGTGAAGGATGCTTTGTTGCGAAATAGGAAGCCAATTCTAGATTTAACTTTGGATTGGAGATGTTTGATATGGGTCTGGAAGGAGAGTTTACAGTCTAACCAGACACCTAAGTATTTGTAGTTGTCCACATATTCTAAGTCAGAGCCGTCCAGAGTAGTGATGTTGGACAGGCGGGTAGGTGCAGGTAGCGATCGGTTGAAGAGCATGCATTTAGTTTTACTTGTATTTAAGAGCAATTGGAGGCCACGGAAGGAGAGTTGTATGACATTGAAGCTTGCCTGGAGGGTTGTTAACACAGTGTCCAAAGAAGGGCCAGAAGTATACAGAATGGTGTCGTCTGCGTAGAGGTGGATCAGAGACTCACCAGCATCAAGAGCGACCTCATTGATGTATACAGAGAAGAGAGTCGGTCCAAGAATTGAACCCTGTGCCACCCCCATAGAGACTGCCAGAGGTCCGGACAGCAGACCCTCCGATTTGACACACTGAACTCTATCAGAGAAGTAGTTGGTGAACCAGGCGAGGCAATCATTTGAGAAATCAAGGCTGTCGAGTCTGCCGATGAGGATGTGGTGATTGACAGAGTCGAAAGCCTTGGCCAGATCAATGAATACGGCTGCACAGTAATGTTTCTTATCGATGGCGGTTAAGATATCGTTCAGGACCTTGAGCGTGGCTGAGGTGCACCCATGACCAGCTCTGAAACCAGATTGCATAGCAGAGAAGGTATGGTGAGATTCGAAATGGTCGGTAATCTGTTTGTTGACTTGTCCCCCCCTTTGAAGAGGGGGATGACCGCAGCTGCTTTCCAATCTTTGGGAATCTCAGACGACACGAAAGAGGGGTTGAACAGGCTAGTAATAGGGGTGGCAACAATTTCGGCAGATAATTTTAGAAAGAAAGGGTCCAGATTGTCTAGCCCGGCTGATTTGTAGGGGTCCAGATTTTGCAGCTCATTCAGAACATCAGCTGAACGGATTTGGGAGAAGGAGAAATGGGGAAGGCTTGGGCGAGTTGCTGTGGGGGGTGCAGTGCTGTTGACCGGGGTAGGAGTAGCCAGTTGAAAAGCATGGCCAGCCGTAGAAAAATGCTTATTGAAATTCTCAATTATGGTGGATTTATCAGTGGTGACAGTGTTTCCTATCTTCAGTGCAGTGGGCAGCTGGGAGGAGGTGTTCTTATTCTCCATGGACTTTACAGTGTCCCAGAACTTTTTTGAGTTAGTGTTGCAGGAAGCAAATTTCTGCTTGAAAAAGCTAGCCTTCGCTTTTCTAACTGCCTGTGTATAATGGTTTCTAGCTTCCCTGAACAGCTGCATATCACGGGGGCTGTTCGATGCTAATGCAGAACGCCATAGGATATTTTTGTGTTGGTTAAGGGCAGTCAGGTCTGGGGAGAACCAAGGGCTATATCTGTTCCTGGTTCTAAATTTCTTGAATGGGGCATGTTTATTGAAGATAGTTAGGAAGGCATTTAAAAAAATATCCAGGCATCCTCTACTGATGGGATGAGATCAATATCCTTCCAGGATACCCCGGCCAGTTCGATTAGAAAGGCCTGCTCGCTGAAGTGTTTCAGGGAGCGTTTTACAGTGATGAGTGGAGGTCGTTTGACCGCTGACCCATTACGGATGCAGGCAATGAGGCAGTGATCGCTGAGATCTTGGTTGAAGACAGCAGAGGTGTATTTAGAGGGCAAAATGGTTAGGATGATATCTATGAGGTACCTGGTAGGTTCATTGATAATTTGTGTGAGATTGAGGGCATCAAGTTTAGATTGTAGGATGGCTGGGGTGTTAAGCATGTTCCAGTTTAGGTCGCCTAGCAGCACGAGCTCTGAAGATAGATGGGGGGCAATCAGTTCACATATGGTGTCCAGAGCACAGCTGGGGGCAGAGGGTGGTCTATAGCAGGCGGCAACGGTGAGAGACTTGTTTTTAGAGAGGTGGATTTTTAAAAGTAGAAGTTCAAATTGTTTTGGTACAGACCTGGATAGTAGGACAGAACTCTGCAGGCTATCTTTGCAGTAGATTGCAACACCGCCCCCTTTGGCAGTTCTACCTTGTCTGAAAATGTTGTAGTTTGGAATTCAAATTTCAGAATGGTCTTCCTAAGCCAGGATTCAGACACAGCTAGAACATCCGGGTTGGCAGAGTGTGCTAAAGCAGTGAATAGAACAAACTTAGGGAGGAGGCTTCTAATGTTAACATGCATGAAACCAAGGCTATTACGGTTACAGAAGTCGTCAAAAGAGAGCGCCTGGGGAATAGGAGTGGAGCTAGGCACTGCAGGGCCTGGATTCACCTCTACATCACCAGAGGAACAGAGGAGGAGTAGAATAAGGGTGCGGCTAAAAGCAATAAGAATTGGTCGTCTAGAACGTCTGGAACAGAGAGTAAAAGGAGGTTTCTGGGGGCGATAAAATAGCATCAAGGTATAATGTACAGACAAAGGTATGGTAGGATGTGAATACAGTGGAGGTAAACCTAGGTACTGAGTGATGAAGAGAGAGATATTGTCTCTAGAAACATCATTGAAACCAGGAGATGTCATTGCATGTGTGGGTGGTGGAACGAATAGGTTGGATAAGGTATAGTGAGCAGGACTATAGGCTCTACAGTGAAATAAGCCAATAAACACTAACCAGAACAGCAATGGACAAGGCATATTGACATTAATGAGAGGCATGTTTAGTTGAGTGATCAAAAGGGTCCGGTGAGTGGAGAGGTTGGTTGGGGGTCACGGCGATTTAGACAGCTAGCCAGGCCATCGGTAGCAAGCTAGCATAGGATGGAGGTCTGTTATTAGCCACCTCTTGCGTTCCGTCAGTAGATTAGTGGGGTTCCTTGTGGTAGAGGGGATTAATCCAAATCACACAACAACAACAAAAATAAAAAATAAAAACAATAGATATAGTTATAGAGGCCCAAGAAAAAAAAAAAATAAAGAAAAAAAAAATAATAATAAAAAAAAAAATAATAATAATAAATAAATAAATAATAATAATAATAATAATAATAATTAAAAAATAAATTGTCCGATTGTCTATTCAGATAGCAGCTGATAAGACAGCCAACAGCTAGCAGGCCGCAGATGGGCGCCCAGGCAACGTCGCAACGGAGGAGCCAGCCGGACAACTCCCTCGGGTAGACAACGTCGGCAGTCCTGTGAAGGCCCGGTGGGGCTCCGCCCCAGGCAGCAAAACGGGTCCGGATAGGTGACTGCAGCCCAGGAGTGATTGATGGAACTCTTCAGCTGGCTAGCTCCGGAACAATTGATGTTTGCTCCGGAATCGACGAAAGCCGATAGTCACACGGATAGCAGCTAGCTAGCTGTGAGATCCAGGTATGAATGTCCAGAGCCAGCAGTCGAAATCCAGGGACATGGAGAGAAAAATTGGTCCGGTATGTTCCGTTCCGAGCCGCGCTGCGCCGTACAAAACTGGCGATAGATTCTCGAGCCAAAGGACAGCCGATGACCACAAACCGTGGTTAGCTGAATACTAACGATTTGCCAGTAAAGAAGCTAACTAGCTTCTGAACTAGCTTCTGAACCAGCTTCTGAACCAGCTTCTGATTAGCTTCTGGCTAGCTCCCGGCTAGTTTCTGGCTAGCTTCTTGGAGGATTACAGATCTGAGGTAAATAATACTTTTTTATAAATATAAATTGGTGAGGCGGGTTGCAGGAGAGTGTTTTGAAGATGCGTTTATGGAAAAAGTAAAAAATGAATGTGAAAAAAGTTATATATATATATATATACGGGACACGACAAGACGAGGACAAAAGACGTGTGATGGTCTGGGGGTGCTTTGGTGGTCATTAAGTGTGAGATTTGTACAGGGTAAAAGGGATCTTGAAGAGGGAAGGCTATCACTCAATTTTGCAATACCATGCCATACTCTGTGGACAGCGCTTAATTGGAGCCAATTTCCTCCTACAACAGGACAATGACCCAAACCATAGTTCCAAACTATGCAATAACTATTTAGGGAAGAAGCAGTCAGCTGGTATTCTGTCTATGATGGAGTGGCCAGCACAGTCACCGGATCTCAACCCTATTGAGCAGCTTGACTATATGATATGTAAGAAGTGCCCATCAAGCCAATCCAACTTGTGGGAGGTGCTTCAGAAAGCATGGGGTGAAATCTCTTCAGATTACCTCAAGAAATTAACAACTAGAATGCTAAAGGTCTGCAAGGCTGTAATTACTGCAAATTGAGAATTATTTGACGAAAGCAAAGTTTGAAGGACACAATTTTTTTCAATTAAAAATCATTCATTATAACCTTGCCAAAGTCTTGACTATATTTCCTATTCAGTTTGCAACTCATGTCATGTGTGTTTTCATGGAAAAGAAGGACATTTCTGAATGACCCCAAACTTTTGAAAGGTGTTGTATCTCATTTAGTAGGCTAAAATCAAATTGCAATCTTATTTAATAATACACTGCTCAAAAAAATAAAGGGAACACTTAAACAACACAATGTAACTCCAAGTCAATCACACTTCTGTGAAATCAAACTGTCCACTTAGGAAGCAACACTGATGATTGACAATAAATGTCACATGCTGTTGTGCAAATGGAATAGACAACAGGTGGAAATTATAGGCAATTAGCAAGACACCCCCAATAAAGGAGTGGTTCTGCAGGTGGTGACCAAAGACCACTTCTCAGTTCCTATGCTTCCTGGCTGATGTTTTCGTCACTTTTGAATGCTGGTGGTGCTTTCACTCTAGTGGTGGCACGAGACGGAGTCTACAACCCACACAAGTGGCTCAGGTAGTGCAGCTCATCCAGGATGAGACATCAATGCGAGCTGTGGCAAGAAGGTTTACTGTGTCTGTCAGCGTACATCAGGAGACGTGGAGGAGGCCGTAGGAGGGCAACAACCCAGCAGCAGGACCGCTACCTCCGCCTTTGTGCAAGGAGGAGCAGGAGGAGCACTGCCAGAGGCCTCTAAAATGACCTCCAGCAGGCCACAAATGTGCATGTGTCTGCTCAAACGGTCAGAAACAGACTCCATGAGGGTGGTATGAGGGCTCGACGTCCACAGGTGGGGGTTGTGCTTACAGCCCAACACCGTGCAGGATGTTTGGCATTTGCCAGAGAACCAAGATTGGCAAATTCGCCACTGGCGCCCTGTGCTCTTCACAGATGAAAGCAGGTTCACACTGAGCACGTGACAGACGTGACAGAGTCTGGAGACGCCGTAGAAAACGTTCTGCTGCCTGCAACATCCTCCAGCATGACCGGTGTGGCGGTGGGTCAGTCATGGTGTGTGGTGACATTTCTTTGCGGGGGCCGCACAGCCCTCCATGTGCTCGCCAGAGTTAGCCTGACTGCCATTAGGTACCGAGATGAGATCCTCAGACCCCTTGTGAGACCATATGCTGGTGCGGTTGGCCCTGGGTTCCTCCTAATGCAAGACAATGCTAGACCTCATGTGGCTGGAGTGTGTCAGCAGTTCCTGCAAGAGGAAGGCATTGATGCTATGGACTGGCCCGCCCGTTCCCCAGACCTGAATCCAATTGAGCACATCTGGGACATCATGTCTCGCTCCATCCACCAACGCCACGTTGCACCACAGACTGTCCAGGAGTTGGCGGATGCTTTAGTCCAGGTCTGGAAGGAGATCCCTCAGGAGACCATCCGCCACCTCATCAGGAGCATGCCCGGGCATTGTAGGGAGGCCACACACACTACTGAGCCTCATTTTGACTTGTTTTAAGGACATTACGTCAAAGTTGGATCAGCCTGTAGTGTGGTTTTCCACTTTAATTTTGAGTGTGACTCCAAATCCAGACCTCCATGGGTTGATAAATTTGATTTCCATAGATAATTTGTGTGATTTTGTTGTCAGAACATTCAACTATGTAAAGAAAAAAGTATTTAATAAGAATATGTAATTCATTCAGATCTAGGATGTGTTATTTTAGTGTTCCCTTTATTTTTTTGAGCAGTGTATATTGTTAGGACAGCTGATGGAGACAAGAAGCAAGTACAGGGAGTAAACATTTAATGAAACACAGACAGGAACAGAATACGGACAGAGTCTGGACAGGGGAAAACAAAACAACAATAATGCTGACACCGGGAACAAACTGAGGAGCAGACGGATATAGAGGGGCAATCAACAAAGTAAAGGAGTCCAGGTGATTCCAACGAACGCTGATGCACATAATGATGGTGACAGGTGTGCATAATGAAGGGCAGCCTGGCGCCTTCGAGCGACCAGAGAGGGGAAGCGGAAGCAGGCGTGACATATAAAACATATTGTACCACACTTTGATGTAAACTTGATACTGTAAATAGGATGTATACACTTTCAGCGTTACAGTTACTTTGTCATACCATCCATGACATCATAAAATAATAAACCATATGACAGGATTATTCTTTAGATCCCCAGGGACCATTAATAACGTTCCTATCTTATGAATTTTGTTCCAAAGTTCATTCTTTGGCCGTTAAAGTTTTAGGCGGCAAAAGTTTCTCTGTAACAAAGGAGTTTCTGTCTTCCAATACTGCAGGGCAAGAAAGAGAAAGTTTCTGCAAACTATTTATGACCGGCTGTCAAGTCATAAAACCGTCTCAACTCCCTCCGCCCCCCCTGTGTGGGAGAGAGGGTTGGGGTCTGGCTATCTGTCAGCCATGTGCCAAGCTGACCTGGCACCTTTGATCCTCACCAAGGAGAGAGAGTCATGACAATGTCAAGTGTTACCAAAAGCGTACAGTAACAGTATTGGATACAGTATGGTAACACTGTACCTTTTCTTACAGGAATCCATTTGCCTGTAAATTACTGTAAGTTGACGTAAAACAACAGGAAAGGTTTTACAGTGCAGTTACAGCTATGATGGGTTAGAGATTAATACAGTATTCTACATTTACTGAAAGAATGGAGGCCTTTCTTCACTGTATACCCCAAAGCCTTGACTTCTAGAGAATCTTCAAGATAACCAAGTGATGTCCCCAAAAGGCCACAGCTTCTATTTTTTACCACTTGTTTACTTTAATGTATTTCAAATGTACAGTCCCTGTCTAACCTCAGTCCCCCGAACTCCACCGATGTCCCCCCCTTCGTACCTCCCTGTGCCCCCACCCCTGTAAACCCCCGTCCTGCCCTCATGTCTGCTACTGGCTGCCTTGCTGCACACTAGCTCCATTCTTCCAGCCCACGGACTGAGAGGGGCTGGTGTGTGTATGTGTGAGAGAGAGAGTGAGTGAGTGAGTTCAAGTGTGTGTGTGCGTGTGCATATGTGTGTGTGCCTCTGTAATAAATGTGCCTGCTGTATTCTAGTGTGTGTGAGGGGCCAGTGATTCAAATACAATTGTATTTGTTGCAAGCTTCGTAAACAACAGGTAGACTAACATTGAAATGCTTACTTATGGGCCCTTCCCAACAATGCAGAGAAAAATATAGAACAAATTATAACACAAGGAATAAATACACCATGAGTAACAATAACTTGCCTATATACATAGGGTAACAGTACCGATTCGATGTGCAGGGGTACGAGGTAATTGAGGTAGATATGTACATATGGGTGGGGTAAAGTGAAAAGGCAATAGATACTAAACAGTAGCAGCAGCATATGTGATGAGGTAAAAGAGTTAGTGCAAAGGGCCCGGGTAGCTATTTGATTAATTATTTAGTAGTCTTATGGTTTGGGGGTAGAAGAGTGCACCAGTGTATGTGAGAGAGTGTGCAAGAGCATCCAGCCACCGCCCCCTACCCAGCCCGGTACACCATTCTCTTGTGAGAAACTGGGCTGTCATTTCCTGGCACGGGATATTGTTAGGTGGATTTGATTGGTATTTGCTTCTGTTTTGACATCTGAAAATGAATAAATAGTAATGTGCCCCAACAGGGCCTTCGTATTGGGATTTTTTTTTTTTTTTAGGACCACGTGAATAATAATGGTTTATGGATTATTAATGTATCTGACATAGCATTTGTCCTGAAGTAGCCTAAGCAATGTTTGGTGAGGGATGCCTTTGCTGCTATGATGTCCTATTATCATCCAACCCTGGTCGAGTTCATTAGGGACTAATTGGAAGAAAATGTACAGAAACAGGGAGTGACTATCTGGACCAATAAGAAGCACTAAGTTTCATTGCAAAACATTCATATGTTGCAAACCATTTTCGATTGTGTGCAGGATGTCGCATGATGTGTTCCCTCACTGCTTACAGAACTGATAGTGATAACAGAAGATAGTGTCAATCACAGAAGTCTATATTTATTTTGTGAAGACTGTTTGCATATGAGGGGCTAAATGACCGTGACACAAACAGAATGGTAGCTTCCCTTGTCTGCAGTCTGTCTGTACGTCATCACTTTGTTCAATTTGTCTTCTTATGTTGGCCCAGCTATGATGCCACCAGACGCACAGTCTCTCTCTCTTTTGCTCTCTCTCTCATATCCACCATCTGTTTTAGCAGGGCACAGAGAGGTAAGTGTCTATAGCCCCTCCTTCCACCCTCTTTCCAAATCCTTCATCCTCTCTCCCCCAAAAAAGATAATTTACAGAGAATGAATAGTCCCTCTGCAGCCTAATTTATGAACTCCAACTGTAGTCATGGCAACGACTGGCAACTTTGTATTTGAGCAGGGGGGAGAAAAGGGGGAGGGGGAAAACTGTGCAGAGGAAGAACATATGCATTGTAGTATTGGTATTCATGGTGTTATCAAACCAGAAAAGTAAATTGCAGTAAATTGTAAATTTCTGGGGGAAAGAGGTAAATGCTTGCTTGTTCTGCAATTGTAGACTGCACTCAACACAAAAACAACACACACACGGTTTATTACTCAAACCAGTAGTTTTTTGTCACTGAGATAGGGGGTCAATCCAATTTGTAAGGGAAAGAAATTAACCTAGAATCTGGTTAAAGCAGCAAAAAAGTATTTGCACTTCTAAAATGGAGCTGTTAGCTTTGTATAGCATAGCTACCGCTAACGATACAGAATTCTGCATTATGATTTAAATTTACCTACCTAACATGCTAATGAATTCCAGTTGCTGTCACTTACACCTGTGACGTGCAAATCCTATAAGGTTAATGCATGTGATGTGTTTACTTGTCTCTGTCTGTCTGCAGTTCACTCTAGTGTGTATATATCTGCTTTCAGGCTCTTATCAGTGTCTCACAGTGTTCCCTTTTTAAGGATACACACAAACACACACAGACAGGCTCACCCGCTATACTCAACTCCCTCGGTGGAGAGAAAAAGCCCTGACACCATCAGACTTCACTTCACAGCCTCCTGCAGAAAAAAGCAGCGAGTGCTAAGCCTTCCTCCGGCTGCCGCCTGCAAGGTGGAGATATTACAATTCCCATTTTGGAAAGATGTGAGGATTTCGCCACGGCTAATGCACAACACTAACTGTGCTAGCCTTGTTAGTGTGTAGGTTCTACTGTTTGCAATTTTTGAAATACATTGAGTCAGGCCTATTTGATTTAGGAAAGGACAGAAAGGCGTTTTTGCGGTTTTTAAAATGTGATATTTTCATAATTGTGTCTGAGAATTGTGATTGTGGCCCTCGCTGCATCTTTTGGAAGTGTTTAGGCTCAACATGGTTGTTGAGGTGACATTGAGGTAACGTTCTACCCAGGGAGAGCTGGTTGAAATTTTGTGCTGAACAATGGCCGGATACAGGGTTTTTATGGATCCCAAATGGTCAATTTAAACCGGCTGTTAAAGGTTTTGTTATGGTCATATTTCAAGATGCACAGCAGTGTGCTTCTTGAGTTTATATTTCGAGCGGCAGAATTATCTGACCACTGTACAAGCCAAGCTTTACATTATGCTGCAAAACAGTATAGTGTTTTCATAAAACAAAAAAAATACTATAAAAAGCCAATGAAATTAATTGTATCACAACAATAGCATGCCATTATATAACTGACTAAAACATCCTTTCCCTAAAAGTTCAATATTTACTATGTTTAATAAACACATTGGTTAGAGCGTTGGGAAAGTAACTGAACGGTTGCTGGATGGCATCCCCGAGCTGACAAGGTAAAAATCTGTCGTTCTGACCCTGAACAAGGCAGTTAACCCACTGTTCCCGGGTAGGCCGTCATTGTAAATAAGAATTTGTTCTTAACTGACTTGCCTGGTTAAATACATTTTAAAAAATCATACTACTGATATAATATGCGGAGCAATAACTCTATTTACCCCACATCTGACTTGTTAAATCTAAAACAAAAAATACCCATGAAAAATAAATGTGTATTGTGTAGGCCTACCCACATGAAAATTTACTTACTTACTATATATAGAATGTTATAGTAAACTGTAGAATGTAGTGTCCCTCAATCACGTGTGGTACTTATTGTAGAACAGGGGTGTCAAACTCAAATACCCAGTGGGCCAAAATGTAAAACCTGAACAAAGTCACGGGCCAACATTGAACAAATTAACCTTTTAATATGGACCCAAACAAGTTTTGCTTTAACATTGAATATGGAACAAGCATCGCTTATTACCATACAATATATAATTTAATAGTGGAGACATGCAAAATCGAATTTCAAATGAAAAAACACATCAATGGCATTCATTTATTAAATAAATAAAATGTAAATAAAAATTGTATGCCTCTTTTCTATTTGCAGCCTTCTGATTTAAATACCAAAATAAACTTTTTCCACTGGCTAATAATTTTACAAATAAAATTATAATAAATCAATCAACCATTCAAGCCCATGCCTTGTAGCAAGAAAAAGTGCATAAAGAAAACGTTAATTATTGTACACTGGTCTAATCTGATGTGCCCAAGCCAGATACCTGGCATCTCTTCTTGGATGCTAGTTCATCAATGTCTGGGCTCAAGCTCTGAGCTGAAGAAATCCTCAGTATCGAGCAAAGATGTTCATCAGTCAGACGTCTCCTGTGAGTTGTTTTGATCATCTTCATCGAGGAGAAAAGTTGCTCGCATAGATAAGTGCTGCCGAACATGGAGAGCATCTGAGCAGCTTGGGTGCGGAGCTGAGGCATTGTGTCAGGGATGAACCGTGGAAACTGTGCGGCGCCCACAGCATCATACTTTGACTTCAGCGTGTCATTGCACTGGAGCTCCATTTGAGCTCCATTTGAGCTCCATCAGCTCCATTTGGATGTTGGTTGGTGCATTTTCCACATCAACTGCGAAGGGATTACTAAGCAGTTCAAACTTGCATTTCTGGGCATCGAAGTCGGCAAATCGCCGGCTAAACTCAGCGGCGAGAACACTGAGTTTTTCAGCAAACTGTGCGCATGGGAACACGGCGGTAGAGATCTGCGCTTTTATGGATTGGCAGCAGGGAAAATGGCAAGGGTTTCCTTGCAGCATCTGATTCTCCCACAGGCACAGTTTAGTTTTGAAGGCCCTCACTGCAGCTTACATGTCTGTGATGATGCGCCCCCGCCCCTGAAGCTGCAGGTTCAGCGCATCGAGATGGCTCGAGATGTCACAGAGAAAGGCCAGCTCACACAGGAACTTTTGCTCCCGGAGCTCTGCTGTATCCTTCCCTTTGGTTTCCAGGAATTGACATATTTCCTCACGCAGCTCGAAACATCTGTTCAGTACTTTTCCTCTGCTTAGCCATCTCACCTCTGTGTGATACGGCACGTCTGCGTATTCCGAACCACACTCCTCCAGAAAAGATTTAAACTGGCGGTGATTTAGACCTTTGGCTCTTATAAAGTTAACTACCTGTGTTACTGTGGTCATAACATGTTCCATCTTTAGGGCTTTGGCACACAGTGCTTCCTGATGTATGATGCAGTGGTAAACAGTTGGCTCACCTGCACAGTTCTCTTTCCGCATCTTCTCCCGAACCATGCCCACCAGTCCACTCTTTTTACCGCACATCGCTGGCGCACCATCTGTCGTTAATCCAACGAGTTTATCCCACGGCAGCTTTATTTCAGTTACACATTTGGAAACCTCCTCAAAGATTTCCTTTCCTGTGGTTGTGCCATGCATTGATTTGAATCCTAATAGCTCCTCCGTAACACACAGATTTGAGTCCACTCCACGGATGAAGACTGACAGCTGAGCAGTATCAGATGCGTCGCAGCTCTCATCCACAGCGAGGGAGAACGCAACAAAATCTTTTCCCTTTTCCATCAGCTGGTCATACAGATTGATGGCAAGATCACATGTGTGATCAGCTACTGTGTTCCTGCTCAGGCTCACGTTTGAAAATGCTTGTTTTTTCTCTGGGCATACGAGGTCACAAACCTTCATCATGCACTTTTTCATGAACTCTCCCTCATTAAAGGGCCGGGCTGATTTTGCGATCTCTGCTGCCACTATATAACTAGCCTTTACAGCAGCCTCGCTTTGTGATGTGGCTTTTTTAAACATATTCTGTTGTGAAACCAAACTTCTTTTCATCTCCTCTACTTTCTGGCTCCTTTGAGTCATGTCCAGGTCCTTGTATTTGTCATGGTGTTTCGTTTCATAGTGTCATCTAATGTTGTACTCCTTACTTACAGCCACGTTGACTCCACAAACAAGACAAACAGGTTTGTCTTTTACATATGTAAACAGATATTCTGCCTCCCACTTGTCCAGAAAGCTCCTGTTTTCTGCCTTTCTTTTCGCCATTTTTGGGAAGGGTTAGCTCGCTGACAGTTGTAGCGTCTATGTTGCTATGACTACTGTCACAGAGGAGAGAGCGTTTCTGGGTCCTGTGCTGATTGGCGAGCGAAAACAGCAGAGCATTATGGGATTCGTAGTATTAGTGGTGAATGCGCTGTATAATACCGGCGGGCCAGCTCTAGTAGTAATTTGGTATTGTCTCGCGGGCCAAATATAATTACCCCGCGGGCCAAATTTGGCCCACGGGCCAGAGTTTGACACCCATGTTGTAGAATGTGGTAGTATACTATAGAATACTACAGTATTATCCCCCAAAAAATACTGTAGTAAAATCAACACTACAATCGGCAAAAACACTACAATCCACAAAAACGCTACACTTAAAAAACAGTAAATACTACATTATTTAATTTGCATATAACCTGCCCATTCCCCTTCCCCGTGTTGCAATTTGTGCCACGCATAATTGAGAAACCTACAGTTGAAGTCGGAAGTTTACATACACTTAGGTTGGAGTCATTAAAACTTGTTTTTTAACCACTCCACAAATTTCTTGTTGACAAACTATAATTTTGGCAAGTCGGTTAGGACTTGTTCATGACACAAGTAATTTTTCCAACAATTGTTTACAAACAGATTATTTCACTTATAATTTACTGTATCACAATTCCAGTGGGTCAGAATATTACAGAAGGCCAGCATCCCGGAGTCACCTCTTCACTGTTGACGTTGAGACTGGTGTTTTGCAGGTACTATTTAATGAAGCTGCTAGACAATTTTTAGGGCCTTCCTCTGAAACCGCCTGGTATAGAGGTCCTGGATGGCAGGAAGCTTGGCCCCAGTGATGTACTGGGCCGTACGCACTACCCTCTGTAGTGCCTTGCAGTCAGAGGCCGAGCAGTTGCCATTACCAGGCAGTGTTGCAACCCGACAGGATGCTCTCGATGGTGCACCTATAAAACCTTTTGAGGATCCAAGGACCCATACCAAATCTTTTCAGTCTCCTGAGGGGAAAAGGTTTTGTTGTGCCCTCTTCCCAACTGTCTGGGTGTGCTTGGTACATGTTAGTTTGTTGCTGATGTGGACACCAAGGAACTTGAAACTCTCAACCTGCTCCACCACACCCCCATCGATTAGAATGGGGGCATGCTCGGTCCTCCATTTACTGTAGACCACTGTTTTGTCTTGATCGCCTTGAGGGAGAGGTTGTTGTCCTGGTGGCATCACACGGCCAGGTCTCTTACCTCCTCTCTATGTGCTGTTTCGTCATTGTTGGTGATCAGGCAAACTTAATGATGGTGTTGGAGTTGTGCATGGCCGTGCAGTCATGAGTGAACAGGGAGTACAGGAGCACGCACTGCTGAGGGGAATCCATGTTGAGGATCAGCGTGGCAGATGTGTTGTTACATATGCCCTTACCACATGGGGGAGGCCCATCAGGAAGTCCAGTATCCAGTTGCAGAGGGAGGTGTTTAGTCCCAGGGTCCTTAGCTTAATGATGATCTTTGAGGGCACTATGGTGTTGAACGCTGAGCTGTAGTCAATGAATAGCATTCTCACATAGGCGTTCCTTTTGTCCAGGTGTGAAATGGCAGTGTGGAGTGCAATAGAGATGGCATCATCTGTTGGGGCGGTGTGTAAACTTGAGTGGGTCTAGGGTTTCTGTGATCATGGTTTTGATGTGAGCCATGACCAGACTTTCAAAGCACATCCTGGCTACAGACGTGAGTGCTACAGGTCGGTAGTCATTTAGGCAGGTTACCTTAGTGTTCTTGGGCACAGGGACTATTGTAGTCTGCTTAAAACATGTTGGTATTACAGACTCAGACAGGGAGAGGTTGAAAATGTCAATGAAGACACTTGCCTGTTTGTCAGCGCATTTTTGGAGTACACGTCCTGGTAATCCGTCGGGATCTCCGGCCTTGTGAATGTTGACCTGTTTAAAGGTCTTACTCACATCGGCTGCGAAGAGCGTGATCACACAGTCAACTGGAACAGCTGATTCCCTCATGCATGTTTCAGTGTTACTTGCCTTGAAGCGAGCATAGAAGTAATTTAGCTCATCCGGTAGGCTCGTGTCACTGGGCAGCTCTCGGCTGTGCTTAACTTTGTAGTCTGTAATAGTTTGCAAGCACTGCCACATCCGACGAGCGTCGGAGCCGTTGTAGTATGATTTGATCTTAGTCCTGTATTGATGCTTTGCCTGTTTGATGGTTCATCAGAAGGCATAGCGGAGTTTCTTATAAGCTTCTAGGTTAGAGTCCGTTCCTTGGAAGCGGCAGCTCTACCCTTTAGCTCAGTGTGGATGTTGCCTGTAATCCTTGGCTTCTGGTTGGGGTATGTACGTACAGTCACTGTGGGGACGACGTTATCGATGCACTTATTGATGAAGCCAGTGACTGATGTGGTGTACTCCTCACTGCCATCGGAAGAATCCCTGAACATATTCCAGTTAGTGCTTGCAAAACAGGCCTGTAGCTTAGCATCTGCTTCATCTGAGAAGACACTGTCAGTGAGAAGTTGAGGTTGTCAGGATCAGACTAGTGCAGAAGATGTCATATGCTGAGGCAGTGGAGAGAGTAGTAGAGGAAGATGGGTCCAGGGTGAGGGATCCTGAGAGGATCTCTGGGATTAGGCCAAGGACAATAGAGAGTGATAGGAATAACATGTGCTTAAAACTTCTTGATACTACCCATCCCGCATGCGGGAGCGTAATCATAGCCTCAAACTAATTAGCATAACGCAGCGGACATAAATCTTCCTAGAACATTTTCCTATTCATGAAAATCACAAATGAAATATATTGAGACACAGCTTAGCCTTTTGCTAATCACACTGTCATCTCAGATTTTCAAAATATGCTTTACAGCCAACGCTAGACAAGCATTTGTGCAAGTTTATCATGGTATAATGCTATGCTAGGCTCTACTACCAGCAGGCAACATTTTCACAAAAATAAGAAAAGCAATCAAATTAAATCCTTTACCTTTGAAGAACTTCGGATGTTTCCACTCAGGAGACTCTCAGTTAGATAGCAAATGTTCCTTTTTTCCAAAAATATTATTTTTGTAGGCGAAATAGCTCCGTTTGTTCTTCACGTTTGGCTGAGAAATCGACCGGAAAATGCAGTCACTACAACTCCAAACTTTTTTCCAAATTAGCACCATAATATCGACAGAAACATGGCAAACGTTGTTTAGAATCAATTCTCAAGGTGTTTTTCATATATCTATTCGATAATATATCCGTCGGGACAATTGGTTTCTCATAAGAAGCGATTGGAAAAATGGCTACTTGTGTAATTTACGCAAGATTTCCTGTGGGAGCCATCATGTGACTACTTGCTAAATGTGGTCCCTTACGGCTATTCTTCAACATAAATGCGTAAAAAGACGTCACAATGCTGTAGACACCTTGGGGAATACGTAGAAAACGTAAGCTCATTCGTAGCTCATTCACAGCCATATAAGGAGTCATTGGCATGAGGCGGTTTCAAAAAAATGTGCCACTTCCTGATTGGATTTTTATCTGGATTTCGCCTGTAACATCAGTTCTGTTGCACTCACAGACAATATCTTTGTAGTTCTGGAAACGTCAGAGTGTTTTCTATCCAAAGCTGTCAATTATATGCATAGTTGAGCATCTTGTCGTGACAAAATATCCCGTTTAAAACGGGAACGTTTTTTATCCAAAAATGAAAATACTGCCCCCTAGTTATAAAAGGTTAATTTCAGTAAGTTTTTGGGGGGGCATTTATGGCCATGGTTGTTGATTGTACTACAGGAATTGAAGGTTAATCACAAAGGATATACGTTGTGGTTGCAGCTGCAGAAAAGTATTTGGGTGTACGAGATTTTACAGCAGAAGAGTTACAAGATGTTTTGAACGATATTGTCCCTTCCTCCCAGTCTGCTGGCCTGGAGTAGATAGGGCCACAGTAGTGGAATGGTGGTGAGGTTTTAATGGGTGCAGGGTTAGATGGTAGGGCAATTTTTTTCACAAAGTGTAATGAATTCATAGAACAGAATATGTGTGTGTGTGTCCACAGCTGATGAACGTGATGATTTTTACCGGTGTGTGTGCCTTGCATCCCATCCAGGAAGTGAGTGGCCTCCTTTGGGAGAGCCATTGTTTACGCTCTGTTTCTCAACCTTTCTGGGCCAGGGCCTAATGGTAGGGTTTCCATCAACAAGCCAAGGCTACACATTCCTACTGCAACCAACTCATTTTAATTTTCACCCTCACCACCGGATTCGCTCATTCCTGTTGGACTACTGTTCAGAGGGATGGGGTGACTAAGGCCGGAGAGAGGGAGAGAAAGCCAGGTAAGAATGAGGGAGAAACAAAGAGAGAGAATGAGGGAATTGGGTAGAGAGATAATGTAGATAAACAAAGGAGAGGAAGAGACAACAGACAGAGATACAGAGAGACCAGTGGAAGAGAGCATGAGGAGAGAATGATAAAGAGATGGAGGGAGGGAAAGAAAAAAGTGAGAGGGCAGACAGAGAGAGAGGGAAGAGACACAGCAATGTGGGAGGTTAATAACAGACAGAGAGAGAGAGAGAGAGAGAGGTAGAGAAAAAGATAGATGGATGTAACGATAGCTCCCGGAGTGAATTCCCAGAGTAGGACACGCATGGCTGAGCTGGACTGGCTGGCGCAGCCTGGATCTATCTGAGGTGAGGGGTTCCTGCACATCCAGCTAGAAAGAGCGGGATGTACAGTGCCTTGCGAAAGTATTCGGCCCCCTTGAACTTTGCGACCTTTTGCCACATTTCAGGCTTCAAACATAAAGATATAAAACTGTATTTTTTTGTGAAGAATCAACAACAAGTGGGACACAATCATGAAGTGGAAAAACATTTATTGGATATTTCAAACTTTTTTAACAAATCAAAAACTGAAAAATTGGGCGTGCAAAATTATTCAGCTCCTTTACTTTCAGTGCAGCAAACTCTCTCCAGAAGTTCAGTGAGGATCTCTGAATGATCCAATGTTGACCTAAATGACTAATGATGATAAATACAATCCACCTGTGTGTAATCAAGTCTCCGTATAAATGCACCTGCACTGTGATAGTCTCAGAGGTCCGTTAAAAGCGCAGAGAGCATCATGAAAAACAAGGAACACACCAGGCAGGTCCGAGATACTGTTGTGAAGAAGTTTAAAGCCGGATTTGGATACAAAAAGATTTCCCAAGCTTTAAACATCCCAAGGAGCACTGTGCAAGCGATAATATTGAAATGGAAGGAGTATCAGACCACTGCAAATCTACCAAGATCTGGCCGTCCCTCTAAACTTTCAGCTCATACAAGGAGAAGACTGATCAGAGATGCAGCCAAGAGGCCCATGATCACTCTGGATGAACTGCAGAGATCTACAGCTGAGGTGGGAGACTCTGTCCATAGGACAACAATCAGTCGTATATTGCACAAATCTGGCCTTTATGGAAGAGTGGCAAGAAGAAAGCCATTTCTTAAAGATATCCATAAAAAGTGTTGTTTAAAGTTTGCCACAAGCCACCTGGGAGACACACCAAACATGTGGAAGAAGGTGCTCTGGTCAGATGAAACCAAAATTGAACTTTTTGGCAACAATGCAAAACGTTATGTTTGGCGTAAAAGCAACACAGCTGAACACACCATCCCCACTGTCAAACATGGTGGTGGCAGAATCATGGTTTGGGCCTGCTTTTCTTCAGCAGGGACAGGGAAGATGGTTAAAATTGATGGGAAGATGGATGGAGCCAAATACAGGACCATTCTGGAAGAGAACCTGATGGAGTCTGCAAAAGACCTGAGACTGGGACGGAGATTTGTCTTCCAACAAGACAATGATCCAAAATATAAAGCAAAATCTACAATGGAATGGTTCAAAAATAAACATATCCAGGTGTTAGAATGGCCAAGTCAAAGTCCAGACCTGAATCCAATCGAGAATCTGTGGAAAGAACTGAAAACTGCTGTTCACAAATGCTCTCCATCCAACCTCACTGAGCTCGAGCTGTTTTGCAAGGAGGAATGGGAAAAAATGTCAGTCTCTCGATGTGCAAAACTGATAGAGACATACCCCAAGCAACTTACAGCTGTAATCGCAGCAAAAGGTGGCGCTACAAAGTATTAACTTAAGGGGGCTGAATAATTTTGCACGCCCAATTTTTCAGTTTTTGATTTGTTAAAAAAAGTTTGAAATATCCAATAAATGTCGTTCCACTTCATGATTGTCTCCCACTTGTTGTTGATTCTTCACAAAAAAATACAGTTGTATATCTTTATGTTTGAAGCCTGAAATGTGGCAAAAGGTCGCAAAGTTCAAGGGGGCCGAATACTTTCGCAAGGCACTGTATGTATGGAGGGAGGGAGACAGACAGAGATAGAGAAAAAAAAAGAAAGAGGCCCATGGGCACTGACAGGTGTAGCTTCCTCTATTCCAGCTGAGGCCTCACAGCTGACATGCATACAGTACATCATTGGTAAACTGACATTGAGCAAAGCGCTTGACTGTGTACGTCGTACGGTTAGTATTTTCACAGTTTTTATATTATGTCACAGCTATTGTGTTATTCAATGGAATGTTACACTAAGCAACATTATTTACCTCATTTACTTTTTCAAATTACACATAAGCTATCATTTGATGTATAAATCCCCTGTATAACTTACTAACTGTAAGATATTCATCCAGTTATTTGCCATATAAATTGAAGAGTCAGTACAGCATATCATATTTTATTCATTAGAATACACTGTACCCTGAACTATCCATGAGCCCAGAATTTATTTGATTCACCTCACTGGTTCATGTAATAAAGTGACCCTTAACTCCTTTGATTGTTAAATTAAAATGTTGATTATACAAGTTGATTATACTCCTGGCTGGCATTTAAGGAAAGAAAAGCAAAGCGCTTGTTCGCTGAGACAGTAAACTGGCTTGATTAAAATCCTATTAAATAAACACTACATTATTATATCCAATATTAAATTCAATGAACGAGAATAGCTTGATTTGTTTACAGCAAACCAATTAGCGTTAGTAGAAAACTTAGCAGAAGTGTACTCATGAAGGCTAGTGCATTCACCGTATAACATTTTCTCAGTGTAAAAACAGTAATGATATACAGTAGTAGAAGTAGTAGCAGTGCAATGGAGGATGGATTATGGCTTCCTTAATGCGTTATAGTCCTGAGCATTGAGCACAGACTAATTTTAATCTTGTTTTTTCTCCTGCAGGTCTTTCCTTACCCCAATGGGGTATTCTGATTAAGGCTTCTCACACCCATGTGGATTATTATCAGCAGTCTTCAGCTGAACCCAAAGGCCTGTCCACCATGCCCCCCAGTTTCCTACTGCCATGGTCAGGGGAGGCTGTCTTTATCTGGGCTACAGGACCTGGTCCTCCCCCTCCCTCACCCCAGCGGTTGGCTCATGGTTTGGGGACAGATGCCATGCCAGTCCCCAATGTGACTTTGGGGCCAAACCTATAAGTCTTTAAAGCTTAAGAGAGATGCAGTTAGACTTGGTCCACAGTGACCCTCGGTGTGTGGACTACACACAACAGATGTGTGTGTGTGTGTGTCCAGGTCCCTCGGGGCCCTCGTCTGAAGCACAGCATTTGGTGGACTCCTGGCTGGCATTTAGGAAACACAACAATCTGTTTTTAAGATAGGGACAAATCTCATTCTGCTTTAGTCACGTTGTTCATTTTGACCGTTGCAATGTACTGTCAAAAGATGCTCTCTGCCGAGGAATATCTAACTGATTAAAACATTCATATCAAAATCGTTTTACTGTGGATTTTCCAAGGTGATTCATACATTAAACAATCCAGTTTCTAGTGTGTTGACAAAATAACCTGTCAATACAATGTTTTCACAGAGATTCTCTATATAACTTTAAATAGCAGCAGTGCTTGAAGTGGAATGAAATAAATATGGGTGCTTATTTTAGCTGCAGATACCCATTTTACAGTACGGGTGTTCATATTTTAGAGCCAGTATTCTTTAACAGATGAGTACTGGCTCAACTCATGCACTAAATAGCAGCAGTTTGAATTTAAATTGCTCTCAGGCCTACACAAATATTGGGAAAAGAACAGATACACTACTAAGTAGAACCATATAGGGTTTTTTGGTTTGTCCCCATAGGGGAACTTTTTGGGGGGCTAGGTCTTTGTATATGTAAGGTTCTTCATAGAACCTCCTGTACATGGTTCTACCTACAACCATTGTTCTCACTAAAGTGTGCGTGGTCGCGCAGTAAGAGACTGCCTTGCAGCTCCCCAGGACTACAGTGCAGAATACATATCAGCCCACAGAGAGAAGCACAATATTGAACTTCACTCAACTTTCAGCAGTGGTTTCAGCAACTGGTTCGATCACATTCCTAGTCGATCGCCAAACATTTCTGTAAAAAACCCAATGATAAAGCCTTTTTTTCTGTTATTCGTCTTGGTGGTACAGTAGGTGCACCCGATTCAGCTGCCATTTTGAACCATTTCATGTGATTGAAGGTACAAACTCTGCCTCTGGAGAGTGCATAATAGGCTTACAACTGGCCAAGCTACGGCAAAATGTTTACTTTTTGTAACATGTGCGCTGGGAAGCATGTTCAGGGAGTGAATCATATAACAAATAAATGAAACCATAATACAAAACAAGAACTACGCACAGGCAACAAACAGAAACAATAACGCCTGGGGAATAAACCAAAGAGAGTAACATAAATAAGCCAGGTAATCAAGGAGGTGATGGTGTCCAGGTGAGTGTCATTATGCGCTGATGCATGTAACGATGGTGGCAGGTGTGCGCCATAACGAGCAGCCTGCTGACCTAGAGGCCGGAAAGGGAGCACAAGTGACACTTTTTAATGACTAGAGAGAAACTGTCAACGAGTGAGTTCATGTTTAAGTTCTTACGCAGCACTGTCAACACTTTGTATTCAATGCTTTTATAAGCCATGAAATGCACGTTCTTCCTATTTCCACTCAAAGCTACAACAAGCACTGCAGCAGTAATGAATGAGTAGGAAAGTATATCGATAGGCTTGCGATGTTATTAATAGCGGCATACGTCTTTTTTAATATCGAGGAATATTTACATTCTCTGTTCATAAGAGTAACAACATGAATTTGTGCATGAGGCAGAAATAATGCCGTGTGACTTGAGTTTCACCATCAACTGGAAGACGGTGTCCCTTTGGTCAGTTTCAGTGAAGGAAAGGGAGAACAGAGGGATAGGCGGACCCTCAGTTTGCTGCTCTCTCCCTCCGCTGAAACTGACCATCAGACACAGCCACCATCATCTCAGGGAAATAAAAAGCAAATTATTTAAATGTATGCTCACTCAGCTGTGACTCATAAGTAATACAACAACGGATCTATTACTGGTGTGAGGTGGTGCTAGTTTTTAGGCTAATATCCTATTTTATACCCTATCAAATACATCCACAATTGGCTGATTTCATTAGCAATTTGCACGAGGTGATCGATGTATGCAACAATGGTCATTCAATGTTTGAGGAAATATCTTGCCGTTTACATAAATTAGTAATGCTTTCACATATTAGTATAGGATATGTAGACTACCGGTGGTATTAGGGATTATCCCTGACCAATGATGTATCTGTTACAATCAAATAAGTGTGTATTTTCGGTGTTTGGACATGTTTTTAGTGTTGCGTGCCACTGTTTAGCGGAAGGAAATTGGAGCCCAGTGTCATCTAGCTACTGTGAGCGGACCAACTAATTGGGCGTCACTCTAAAGAGGGAAGGTGGAATAAACGAGTCAGGAGTAGATTTTCTTGATTGAACACAGTTCTCTATTGAGGGCATTTGGTCTACACAAACACTCCAACATAATCAATGAAAATCTCCCAAGGAAAAACATACAACTTCTCCAGATGAAACAGGAACACAATAGGATTATCTTTAAACTACAACAAAAGTCACGGGATTGTCACCGTCTTAGTGGTTCTTCATGGATAGCTCATCTGTCTCGGTGGCCATCTTCCACATCTTCTGCTGGTTCCATACTCTTATAAGGGAAGGAGAATGTCATTAGTACCTTCAGCTGTGCTTAATTGCCTCTGGTTACCTTGTCTCCCATGCCTTGTTGGGCTACTATCCGTGTGCCCAGCCTGCCCTCTGGTGGTCCTTCCACATACCTTCCCCCTCAGGACCGAACCGGAGGGTCGGGCGCCAGACACCGTCTTGGTCGCGTCGGGACAGCGCGTCTGCATTCCTGTTCCTCGATCCGGCCCTGTGGATGACATGGAAAGAGAACGGTTGTAAAGACAAAAACCATCTGGTAATTCTGTTATTGTTTCTCTTACCAGCCATCCACGTGAGGGGCGCATGGTCAGTAACTAATGCAAACCTCCGACCCAGTAGGTAGTACCGGAGATAATCGAGGGCCCACTTAATGGCTAAGGCCTCTTTCTCTACGGTAGCATACCTCTGTTCCCGATCGCTGAGCTTCCTACTTAAGAGAATCGGCTTCTCTGCTTCGCCTTTACCCTGAGCTAGTACGGCCCCGAGCCCTGTATCCGAGGCGTCGACCTGCACAATGAACTCTTGTGAGAAGTCCGGAGCCTGTAGAACGGGATCAAAACACAGGCCATCTTTTAGCAATTGAAAGGCCTCTCCCGTCTCGTCTTTCCACTCTACCTGGTTTGGCAGGTTTTTCTTGATGAGGTTTGTGAGGGGGTTGGCAATGGTTGCATATCCCGAGACTAAACGGCGATAATATCCCGTTATCCCTAAGAAGGCCCGACCGTCTCGCTTGGTCCGGGGTCGAGGCCAGTCACGAATTGCCCTGGTCTTCTCTGCTTGTGGGCGTATTTTCCCATTCCCCATGGTGTACCCCAGGTATTCCGCTTTGGACAGGCCCAGGCAGCATTTTATTTGAATTGGCTGTCAACCCTGTGGCTTCCAAACTCACAAGCACCTCCCGTAATCGCAGGTGGTGACTATCCCAGTCCTCGCTGTGGATGACCACATCGTCTATGTACGCCGCTGCATACTCTTGATGGGGCCGTAGAATGGCATCCATGAGGCATTGGAAAGTTGCAGCGGCACCATGCAGTCCGAAGGGCATCCTCACATACTGGAAAAGCCCCTCTGGGGTGGGGAAGGCCGTCTTTGGGCGATCCTCCGGAGCCACCGGCACTTGCCAATATCCCTTCGTCAAATCCAGGGTGGTGATGAACTTGGCCTTTCCTAAGCTCTCCAAGAGTTCATCCACGTGGGGCATGGGATACGCATCGAATGTAGAGATGGCATTCACGCCCCTAAAGTCGTTGCAGAGTCTCATACTACCATCGAATTTGGGGACCAGGACTATGGGACTGGACCACTCACTCGTTGATGGCTCAATCACGCCCATCCTCAACATCTCCCTTACCTCGTTCTTAGCGATGACTCGGCGAGCCTCAGGAATCCTGTAAGGGCGGATATGCACCTTCTTGCCGGGTTCAGTGTGGATATGGTGGAACAGGACATCTGTTTGTCCTGGGAATGGAGAGAATATTCGACCGAAGTTCATAGTCAGCTGTCTTGACTGCTCCGGCAGGAGAGTTTGGCCACGGCGCACCTGTGGTAGAGCCTCCTCTTTTCCTTTGCCCTCCAGGGCCATCAAAGCCACCTCCTCCTCTCGTCCATGGTACGTCTTCAACAGGTTTATGTGATAGTTGGACCTTCTTCCTTCTGTCAGGTTGCTTGATGAGGTAATTGACCGGTGAGACCCTTTTCATTACCTCGTAGGGCCCCCTCCACTGCGCCAGCAAGCGATGTTCCCCACCTCCGAAGGGGGTTTGTACGTTTCGGTGGCGGACGCGCCGGGGTGAGTCGTGGTACGGGATTGGAAGAATCCTTCCGTTCCTCCTTGTCACTTTTTAACAACTCCCCTGTAGACCGATGTGTTTCGACCGCCTGGGTTGTGTTGTCGGCTGACAACGGGTTGGCTTGCCCCACAACCTTTAAGTCACTGGGTAATTCCCTCTCTCTTGTCCACTACGAGGGTCTCTATCACATGTCCTACTCCCTTTCCAGGTTCTAGCCACTGTTTCATCAGTCGTATTAATGCGAAGATCTGGGCACGGACGGGTTGATCAGCTGTATAGGTCCAGTGATGGAACTTTAAGGCCCTACAGTGCCTTGCGAAAGTATTCGGCCCCCTTAAGTTAATACTTTGTAGCGCCACCTTTTGCTGCGATTACAGCTGTAAGTCGCTTGGGGTATGTCTCTATCAGTTTTGCACATCGAGAGACTGACATTTTTTCCCATTCCTACTTGCAAAACAGCTCGAGCTCAGTGAGGTTGGATGGAGAGCATTTGTGAACAGCAGTTTTCAGTTCTTTCCACAGATTCTCGATTGGATTCAGGTCTGGACTTTGACTTGGCCATTCTAACACCTGGATATGTTTATTTTTGAACCATTCCATTGTAGATTTTGCTTTATATTTTGGATCATTGTCTTGTTGGAAGACAAATCTCCGTCCCAGTCTCAGGTCTTTTGCAGACTCCATCAGGTTCTCTTCCAGAATGGTCCTGTATTTGGCTCCATCCATCTTCCCATCAATTTTAACCATCTTCCCTGTCCCTGCTGAAGAAAAGCAGGCCCAAACCATGATGCTGCCACCACCATGTTTGACAGTGGGGATGGTGTGTTCAGCTGTGTTGCTTTTACGCCAAACATAACGTTTTGCATTGTTGCCAAAAAGTTCAATTTTGGTTCCATCTGACCAGAGCACCTTCTTCCACATGTTTGGTGTGTCTCCCAGGTGGCTTGTGGCAAACTTTAAACATCATTTTTTATGGATATCTTTAAGAAATGGCTTTCTTGCCACTCTTCCATAAAGGCCAGATTTGTGCAATATACGACTGATTGTTGTCCTATGGACAGAGTCTCCCACCTCAGCTGTAGATCTCTGCAGTTCATCCAGAGTGATCATGGGCCTCTTGGCTGCATCTCTGATCAGTCTTCTCCTTGTTTGAGCTGAAAGTTTAGAGGGACGGCCAGGTCTTGGTAGATTTGCAGTGGTCTGATACTCCTTCCATTTCAATATTATCGCTTGCACAGTGCTCCTTGGGATGTTTAAAGCTTGGGAAATCTTTTTGTATCCAAATCCGGCTTTAAACTTCTTCACAACAGTATCTCGGACCTGCCTGGTGTGTTCCTTGTTCTTCATGATGCTCTCTGCGCTTTTAACGGACCTCTGAGACTATCACAGTGCAGGTGCATTTATACGGAGACTTGACACACAGGTGGATTGTATTTATCATCATTAGTCATTTAGGTCAACATTGGATCATTCAGAGATCCTCACTGAACTTCTGGAGAGAGTTTGCTGCACTGAAAGTAAAGGGGCTGAATAATTTTGCACGCCCAATTTTTCAGATTTTGATTTGTTAAAAAAGTTTGAAATATCCAATAAATGTCATTCCACTTCATGATTGTGTCCCACTTGTTGATTCTTCACAAAAAAAATAGTTTTATATCTTTATGTTTGAAGCCTGAAATGTGGCAAAAGGTCGCAAAGTTCAAGGGGGCCGAATACTTTCGCAAGGCACTGTATATCCAAAAACCTCAGTTAACATTTGGCTTTGCCTCCAAAACATCCCGTGAATTTGCACAGAGCCACATCAATTTACAGAAAGTTTTATAATAAACATTGATAAAAGATACAAGTGTTATTCACAGAATTAAAGATATACTTCTCCTTAATGCAACCGCTGTGTCAGATAAAATAAAAAAAAAACTTGCAATAATCTGAGTACGGCGCTCAGACCAACACAACCCAAAAAGATAACCGCCATGTTGGAGTCAACAGAAGTCAGAAAGAGCATTAGAAATATTCACTTACCTTTGATGATCTTCATCAGAATGCACTCACAGGAATCACAGTGCCACAATAAATGTTTGATTTGTTCCATAAAGTCCATCATTTATGTTCAAATAACTCCTTTTGGTTTGCGCGTTCAGTACACAATCTAAACTCACAACGCCCAAGGAGGTCCAGGCAAAAGTTCAAACAAAGTCATATTACAGTTCGTAGAAACTTGTCAAACGATGTATAGAATCAATCTTTAGGATGTTTTTATGATAAATCTTCAATAATGTTCCAACCGAAGAATTCCTTTGTCTATAGAAAAGCAATGGAACGCGAGGTCACTTTCACATGAACGTGCGTCACGAGCTCATGGCACTCTGCCAGACCTCCGACTCATTCGGCCCCACTTCAGTAGAAGCCTCAAACAAGGTTCTAAAGACTGAACCCACAGACACTGTGTATTCGATAGGCCAAGAGTTGAAAAACTACAAACCTCAGATTTCCCACTTCCTGGTTGGATTTCTCTCAGGTTTTCACCTGCCATCTGAAATCTGTTATACTCAGACATCATTCAGTTTTAGAAACGTCAGTGTTTTCTATTCAAATAATAGGCATATATTAGCAACTGGGACTGAGTGGCAGGCAGTTTACTCTGGGCATGCTTTTCATCCAAATGTGAAAATGCTGCCCCCTAGCCCAAACAGCCCCACCCATCTCTTTAAGGATTCACATGTGAGTTCATGTGCTAAACAGTGAGCAGTGTACTAAAGATTAAGGCTAAAAGTGGTAAAAGTAGTAGCCTACAAGAAGGAACAATTCCAGGTTAACAAAAAGTGTCCAGATAAAAATATTAGATGACACTTACCCAGACACACTTGTCTAAATTGATGGGTCATGTCAAAGAAATGCTATACCACCCAGCCACATCTTGCCAAGTGGAATGGTCTCTACAGAAGGTTTAAACGGTACAGCCAAATGGTTATTTGCATAGTAGCAATATCAGAAATAGTGTAAATATAAATAAAATATACAGTATGTACAAGAACAATATCAGTGATAGATAAGGTAGTTAAATGCATACAATCAGGGGTAAAGTGCCTGAGCAGCAGGATAAAATAAAAATAGCAGCAGCAACGTATGGAGTGTGTGTTAGGAGAGCGTTATTTGAATAGAGGCATTGCAGATAGTGTTGATGACGTGTCTGGCCGAACCACGCATGAACAAGGGTATCTATATTCGGAGAGCCTGTTTCTGTCCTGCCATTGACTTTGGTGCATGGCATGTGATGTCCATAGCCTCTTCATCACAAAACTCCCTGATCTTCTTAAAAACATCAGTTTGTCTAGCTGTGTCCAGTCTAGGTGATGTTGGTACCTTGGGAGGAAGGATGTCAGCGTTGCGCAGCAGCTGAAACCTGTTCCCGGCGGAGTCCAAGCGCTCCTTGGCGACAACAACACCAGGCTCCAGAGCATTGAAGCTGTAAAACAGGAAATTAAATAAAAAATGTAAGACATTACAACTTGCATAACATCAATTCACCTCCAAGTTTAGATGAGAAGAACAACCTCATACAATACAATGAAAATGATATTCATCTGAAGTGCTGGTACTGCTTGAACTGTCAGTGGCCTGAAGTACGGAGTTGGATGTTGTTGCTAGCCATAGCTTTCCACCAGGGCTATACCATCCTCCAGTCCAATCAGCTGTGGGATGTTGACCCCCGTCACAGTGCTGTCCTTCACAACACCAGCAATCTCAGACAAAGTGTTCACTCTGGTCTTTCTGAAGCGCTGCTTGATGAGGCCAAAGCACCAGTCGGGGGGAAAACTTGGTGTGGCCTGTGATCAGAAAGTGAAGGTCAAGACTGGTGGAGCTTGTGCATGGTCCGCTAGGCACAGTACCAGAGCACAAACTTGTTCTTGTTTTGGCCACTGCAGTTGCGAGGAGTTAAAAAGTAGATGGGACCTGGCTGCATAGAGTCAGAAGGATAGTGCACCTGCAAACAACAAAAGAACATTAAGATAAATTAATGAAAATAAAATGTAATGTAAAACGTAATATCATTTTTTTATGGATCTTCATCAGGTAAGTTTCACTTACCTACAAATGTGCAGAGCAGCAGCACTGCATACAGAAACATAATCTTGGAAACTGGAAGTTAAAATGATAACACAAAGCCCGACTACACGTACCTCTGGATGTAAGGGTTTTACTGTGGTGAAGGAGAAGCGGACCAAAATGCAGCGTGGTGGTTATTCATGTTCTTTAATAAAGGAACTAGACATGAAATAACTAACAAAACAATAAATGTGCAAACACAGAGACAGGAACAATCACCCACAAACACACAGTGAAACCCAGGCTACCTAAGTATGATTCTCAATCAGAGACAACTAATGACACCTGTCTCTGATTGAGAACCATACTAGGCCGAAACATAGAAATACCCAAATCATAGAAAAACAAACATAGACTGCCCACCCCAACTCACGCCCTGACCATACTAAATAATGACAAAACAAAGGAAAAAAGGTCAGAACGTGAAACTGGAAAATACAGAAAAAATGTGAGATCAATAAAAGTATTACCAATCATATTGGTGGTCAATGAAATAAACAAAATATGTTGTTTATGCTTTACATACCAAGTTTTGTCATCGAATCCTTGTAGGAATGCCACACTGCTGCTTTTGTCACATGGCATGACAGCAGCTTTCCACCAAAGTGTTTGTGTCCTGGTAATACTATTGCATTTTCTTCTGCGTAGTTGTTGATGAAGTTCACCACTCGCTGCAAGTCCTCATGCTTCAGGTGTAACCTGTGCTTGCTTGGGCCAGATCTCTTTTTGATGGGTGGCATTAGACCATTCTCCTCATATGACTGGTGGAGGAGAGTCAGGCATGTTCTACTGATGCTGAAAGACAAATTCCAGATGCAAATATTTTGGCTTTATTATACAATAGATAGCCATAATCCCCATCAGACACACCTGGCTAAGTTGATGTGTCATGTAATCATCTGGCGAAGTGAAGTCTTTTGTTTATACATGCTAGCTAAACAATTAACCATAATCCTAATTCATAGAGTACTAGCAATACAAACTGATTGTCATAGCTAGCTAAAGTTAAGCAAATAGGTTCAATGTTAGCTAGTTAACTAGCTAACATTAGGCTATAACTAGATCATAAACGTAATGTTAGCTAGCGAGCCAGCCATCTAACATCAGCTAGCTAGCTAAAAGTAAGCTTCAAGGGTATTTTGTTTATACATGGAGCTAGCTAGCTAAACAAGGAACGATAATCCCAATCCATAGAGTACTAGCAATACAAACCGATTGTCATAGCTAGCTAAAGTTTACTAAATAGGTTCAATGTTAGCTAGTTAGCTAATAGTAAGCTTGCAATGAAAACAACTTTCTGACAAAATTAGAAACGTATAATATCTGAATCTGTAGCTAGAATCTAACCCGTATACATGGACGAATGCTTCACGGCAGACTGCATCCCCTTTCATTAAATAAGACGTCCTGTGTCGTTTCCGTTTTGTATGTACAGCTTGCTTGGCCCATTGTTGTGTCAAGTCACTCTGGTTCACACTCACCCTTGTGCAATTCCATAAGAATCATCTTAAAAACCTCTTGAAGCTAGGGGGCACTATTTTTATGTTTGGAAAAATAACGTTCCCAAAGTATACGGCCTATTTCTCAGGACCAGATGCTAGAATATGCATATAATTGACAGATTGGGATAGAAAACACTCCAACGTTTCCAAAACTATCAAAATTGAACTGATATTGCAGGCTAAAACCTGAGGAAAATCCAATCAGGAAGTGCCCCTGTTTTTGAAACCTCTCTGTTCTTAAGCATCCCTATTGCCCATTTAAAGGGATATCAACCAGATTCCTTTTTCTATGGCTTTCCTAAGCTGTCAACAGCCTTTAGACGTAGTTTCAGGCTTTTATTTTGAAGAATGAGCGTGAACGACCACATTGCGTAAGTGGATAGGTGGGGGCTCTCAGAGTGATTTGTGCGCAAAAGAGAAAGGCGGCCATTGTTACTCCCAGTCCTAGTGAAAAGCCAACTGTCCCGGATGATATATTATCGAATAGATATTTGAAAAACACCCTGGGGAGTGATTATAAAAAACATTTGACAATTTTCTGTGGACATTATGGATTAAATTTGGAATTTTTGTCTGCGTTATCGTGACCGATTCCTGTGGATTCCTGGGCATAACGCACCAAACTAACGGAGTTATTTGGATATAAAAATATCTTTATGGAACAAAAGGAACATTTGTTGTCTAACTGGAAGTCTCGTGAGTGAAAACATCCGAAGATCATCAAAGGTAAACGATTAATTTGATTGCTTTTCTGATTTTCGTGACCAAGTTACCTGATGCTAAGTGTACTTATTATTTTGTCGCGCGATCGATTAACTTACACAAACGCTTGTATTGCTTTCGCTGTAAAGCATCATTTTAAAACCTGAGACGACAGGTGGATTAACAAAAGGCTAAGCTGTGTTTTGCAATATTGCACTTGTGATTTCATGAATATGAATATTTTCTAGTAATATTATTTGACTGTGGCGCTATGCTATTTAGCGTTGCTGATGACAATTATACCTGATCCGGGATGGGTGGTTCAGAGAGGTTAAGCTTTAGCCCAGAAATCTGACCATTTTACTCACCCTATCAGAGCTGGTTAGGCTGTTTTCATGTTATTCAGAGCGTTGGTGACTGTAACAATGTAACTACACCAGTGGTTCCTTGTTGGAGGTACTGAACCCCACCAGTTTCATATGCGCATTCACCGAACCCTTCTTAATTGGAAAAATAAGTTGTCTCAACACTAAACGTGAACGGCTGTCTCACCCATGCTGGATATGACTCTCTTGTAGGGAAGTATCCGTCGAGAGACTTTGCAAGCTCATCTAAGTGCGTGGCAATTGCTTGCTTCAGTTCCGCGGGTACAGAAATGTCTCCGATTCCAGATACATCTTCGATCTTACTTACACAGTCGTCCAGCAGGGAAAGTTTGCGAAGTTATCATTCTCTGTTCGTCGTTTCCATAACGGTAGCTTTTTTTGAAAAGCCTTCCGGTTTTCCTCCGCTTCGATGATGTTGACTCCACTGCCCTGCATCTTTTGATTGAGATGATTGAGAGCTGCGAAAATATCAGCCATGTACGCTAAAATGAGAATGAACTCAGAATTTTTGAAGCAATCTGCATGACAATGTTGGTGCTCTTGCAAAAACAGGGCTAATTCCACACGCACGGCAAAAACACGATTCAGCACCGGTCCCCGGGTTAACTACCGAACGTTAGAATGGTACAGAAGTACCTCAAATTCAGAGCCCATTTCTTTACACAGCTCACTGAAGATGCGGTGTCTCAGAGCACTAGTTCGCACATAGTTCACGCATTCCACTACAATTTGTAATACTTCTACCAGTTTTGGAGGCAAGGTTTTTGTTGCCAACGCATGTCTGTGCAGAATACAATGCGTAACCATGATGTGTGGTGCATCGGCTTTCACTAGCGCACCAAAACCAGACTTTCTTCCCAGCATGACTGGAGCTCCATCCGAACAAACTGCAGAAACCATATCCCATTGTTGTCTTTGAAGAAGTCATCCACAAGTTTTTTCACATCGGCTGCCTTAGTTGTTGTTGTAAGAAGCTTACAAAATAAAAAATCTTCCTTTATCACGTCGTCTTTCACATAGCGCACGAATACAGCAAACTGGCTTAGATTGGAAACGTCTGTGTTCTCGTCGAGTTGAAGGCTGAAATTTGCCAGGCTTGAAATCAGATCTACAACTACTTGAGCCAAGATGTCTTTGCTCACGTCCTCTATTCCGTCGCTGATGGTGTCATTTGAAAGAGGAATTTGGGATAATTTAACTTCAGCCTCTTTTCCCAGCATGATATTCGCCATCTTCAACACAGCTGGTTTTATGAGTGTTTCATCAATGGTGTGTGGTTTGCCCTGCTTTGCGATCAGGTAAGCAACTTCGTACGATGCTGTGAGGATCGGTTTGTTGATGGGTACAAAGCCGAGAACAGGCAGAGTAGCCTTTTCATCGAATCTGTCTCTCTTCACCTTGAATTCAGCGAGCGTTGTGTTCTTGTATTTTTCATCTCCATGCAGCTTAAGGAAGTGTTCTCTTAGTTTTGCCGGTGCTATACTAGAATTGCTCAACTTGGCATTGCAAATCATGCAGTTAGGACGCTGACTCCCATCACGTTCCGTTATACATGTGAATCCATATTGTACATATTCGTCCGACCACTTTCTTTTTTTACTCGACATAGTAAGTATGAAGGGATTCAAATATTAAGAAAGAAATCACAAGACGTACCATCACGACAGTCACAAGTCGACTACTGTGCGCACCAAATTCCCTGCAGCACAGATAGGCCAAGCGATGTAGCGTGATCACCTGCAGCCAATGATGGCCAAGCGGGGCGTGTCATCACGAATCATATGAGTCGGATGTGTGTCTTGACCTCCGCCGAACCCCTGAGACTGACTCACCGAACCCCTGGGGTTCGATCGAACCCAGGTTAAGAACCACTGAATTACACGTTTTTGCTGACATTTATTGAACCTGGCCATATTCAACCGGTGTTAAGCATTCGTACATTCATCTGTTATTTTGCACTCTGGTACACAGACGAGAGTGCTCTGAAACAGTTGTTGCAGTGACATTCTATTGAAATGGATACTTGCATACTGCAGTCTTTTTAATACGCAATACATTTATTTTTAAAAGCAGCATTAGACAGGATTACCCTACACATGCTAGCCAGCGCTAATAGAGAGAAGTGTGCTATATGGCAGATCAATCCAAACCCATCTCTCGGGATGTCCACCCCACTCATTATCTCAGCCAATCCTGGCTAGCTGGAAGGTTGCTGCCTTTTTCTGTGGTTTAACAAACTAGGCTCATAATTTAACCGTTTTATTTTATTCGTATTTACAAATGGCATGCAACTTTGTTATTAAAGCACATGAAAGTTCACATGTTTGAGAAGGCAATTCTGCCCCCCAAAAAAAGTTTATGTTCAAACAGCTCTCCTGTGAAGTAGTGACCGCGACATACGCCAGCTTAGTTAGCAAATTTAATTTCCTTATGGTACAAAATACATTTCACCCAAAAAATAAGAACCTTCAGTTTCTGAGGTACTCAGCGCAGTATTTCTCTAACAAATCATCAACATTAGGTCTATATACAAAATTGGATTTTGTGATGTAATTCATCCTACAACAAAGCACCAAACATTTTGACAGTGGTGCCACTTCCTCTCATCCACTTTTGGAGATGTTATGTTGCAGTGGACCTCTTTCAATTTATTTTGCAGGTCACAAAAAGTACAATAAAATGTACTACCAAATCAAATCAAGTTTTATTTTCACATACACATTGTTAGCAGATGTTAATGCAAGTGTAGCGAAATGCTTGTGCTTCTAGTTCCGACAATGCAGTAATAACCAACGAGTAATCTAACCTAACAATTTCACAACAACTACCTTATACACACAGTATAAAGGAATGAAAGAATATGTACATAAAAATATATGAATGAGTACAGAATGGCATAGGCAAGATGCAGTAGATGGTATCGAGTACAGTATTTACATATGAGATGAGTAATGTAGGGTATGTAAACATTATATGAAGTGGCATTGTTTAACCTGTCTACGATACTGGTTCCCAATTGGGAATCAACCCTCCCACGTTCAGCTGAAACGGTGGCGCATGGAACGCAAAAATATTCTTAAAAATATTTAACCTCCACACATTAACAAGTCCAATAGCTCAAATGAAAGATAAACACCTTGTTCATCTAGCCAGCAAGTCAGATTTCTAAAATGTTTTACGGCGAAAACATAGCACATATATATGTAAAACCACCACCAGACACAGCTCATTTCAATAGCCAAAACATGCAATCAACAAACGCAGGATTAAAAAATAAATCGCTCACTAACCTTTTGAAAATCTTCATCAGATGACAGTAATATGACATATTACACAGTACATATTTTTTTTTTCAATAATATGCCATTTATATCCATAAATGTCCATTTACAGTGAGTTCACCTTCAGAAATTACTCAAAAATGCCCGCAGGAAATCAATGTAGCGCGGCAAGATAACGTAAATAGACATCATAAACTTTGACTAAATATACATGTTCTACATATAGTTAGAAAGATACACTGCTTCTTTATGCAACTGCTGTGTTAGATTTATTTTTAACGTTACAGAAATCGCACACTATTCCATATGCTGAGACAGCGCTCAGTTCCAAGCTACATTTCCACGTAATGTTGGAGTCAACAGAAACACAGATTTAAGCATAAATATTCCCTTACCTTCGATGGTCTTCGTTCAGAATGTTCTGGAAGGCTTCATACTTACCCAATACATCGTTTGGTTTCAAGTCTTGCGTCTTTGTATTAGCTACTGCTAATAACATCAGCTGAAATGCACCCAAAACGTCCTCTGGTCCGGAAAAGTTGCGCATCAAAACTTCAAAATTACATATTATATGTCGACTAAACAGGTCAAACTAAGTGCAGAAGCAAGCTTTATGATGTTTTAGACACGCAAAACAAACTTCAATTCAATCGGCCATCGTCTGCTCTTCTCTTGAGTGCTGGAACAAAGGAATGGCTGGGACCAATTCGCGCCCATACGCACAGCCTATTCTCTCGTGGCACGCACTAATTTCACTCCCATAGGGTCAATTCTCGCGGGATTTGAACGATTCAAAGCTCTAATGAAAGAGGACATCTAGCGGAAGAGATAGAAAGTGTCCCCAGAATCATAACTGGTTGGGAAGGGTGGGGGCCATGACGTCAAAGTTGCTCCAACTTTCATGGCCACAAAAACTAGTTTGGAAGAATGCCTGCCCTGTGAGTTCTGCTATACTTACAGACATAATTCCAACGGTTTTAGAATCTTTAGAGTGTTTTCTATCCAATAATAATTTTTATTTGCATATATTAGCAATTTTTGACAGATTTTTTTTCCAGTTTACTAGGGGTACCCAATCTCTCCAAAGAGAGATTGTCTGCCATATCCTTATTAAAGTGGCTAGTGATATATTTTTACATACATTTTTACATTATTAAAGTGGCTGGAGTTGTTATGTTGGCAGCAGCCACTGAATGTTAGTGGTGGCTGTTTAACAGTCTGATGGCCTTGTTCAGTTTCTTGGTCCCTGCTTTGATGCACCTGTACTGACCTCGCCTTCTGTTTGATAGTGGGGTGAACAGGCAGTGGCTCGGGTGGTTGTTGTCCTTGATGATCTTAATGGCCTTCCTGTGACATCGGGTGGTGTAGGTGTCCTGGAGGGCAGGTAGTTTGCCCCCGGTGATGCGTTGTGCAGACCTCACTACCCTCTGGAGAGCCTTACGGTTGTGGGCGGAGCAGTTGCCATACCAGGCGGTGATACAGCCCGAAAGGATGCTCTCGATTGTGCATCTGTAAAAGTTTGTGAGTGTTTTTGGTGAAAAGCAGAATTTCTTCAGCCTCCTGAGTTTGAAGAGGCGCTGCTGCACCTTCTTCACCATGCTGTCTGTGTGGGTGAACCAATTCAGTTTGTCTGTGATGTGTACGCCGAGGAACTTAAAACTTACTACCCTCTCCACTACTGTCCCGTCAATGTGGATAGGGGGGTGCTCCCTCTGCTGTTTCCTGAAGTCCACGATCATCTCCTTTGTTTTGTTGACGTTGAGTGTGAGGTTATTTTCCTGACACCACACTCCGAGGGCCCTAACCTCCTCCCTGTAGGCCGTCTCGTCGTTGTTGGTAATCAAGCCTACCACTGTTGTGTCATCTGCAAACTTGATGATTGAGTTGGAGGCGTGCATGAACAAGCAGTCATGGGTGAACAGGGAGTATAGGAGAGGGCTCAGAGACGCACCCTTGTGGGGCCCCAGTGTTGAGGATCAGCGGGGTGGAGATGTTGTTACCTACCCTCACCACCTGGGGGCGGCCCGTCAGGAAGTCCGGTACCCAGTTGTACAGAGCGGGCTTGAGATCGCGTCGTCTGTGGACCTATTGGGGACGGTAAGCAAATTGGTGTGGGTCTAGGGTGTCAGGTAGGGTGGAGGTGATATGATCCTTGGCTAGTCTCTCAAAGCACTTCATGATGACGGAAGTGAGTGCTACGGTGCGGTAGTCGTTTAGCTCAGTTACCTTGGCTTTCTTGGGAACAGGAACAATGGTGGCCCTCTTGAAGCATGTGGGAACAGCAGACTAGGATAAGGATTGATTGAATATGTCCATAAACACACCAGCCAGCTGGTCTGCGCATGCTCTGAGGACATGGCTGGGGATGCCGTCTGGGCCTGCAGCTTTGCGAGGGTTAACCCGTTTAAATGTTTTACTCACGTCAGCTGCAGCGAAGGAGAGTCCGCAGGTTTTGATAGCGGGCAGTGTCAGTGGCACTGTATTGTCCTCAAAACGAGCAAAGAAGTTATTTAGTCTGTCTGCGAGCAAGGTCCGCGACGGGGCTGGTTTTCTTTTTGTAATCCGTGATTGACTGTAGACCCTACCACATACCTCTCGTGTCTGAGCCGTTGAATTGCGACTCTACTTTGTCTCTGTACTGACGCTTAGCTTGTTTGATTGCCTTGCGGAGGGAATAGCTACACTGTTTGTATTCGGTCATGTTTCCGGTCACCTTGCCCTGATTAAAAGCAGTGGTTCGCGCTTTCAGTTTCACGCGAATGCTGCCATCAATCCATGGTTTCTGGTTGTTTTAATAAATGCTGTGGGTACAACATCACCAATGCACTTGCTAATAAACTTTCTCACCGAATCAGCGTAACAAATGAAGTTCGTTCAGGGCCATCGATGTGTCTGCTTGGTGGGGAATATATGTGGCTGTGATTGTAATCGAAGAGAATTCTCTTGGTTGATAATGCGGTCGGCATTTGATTGTGAGGAATTCTAAGTCAGGTGAACAGAAGGACTTGAGTTCCTATATGTTGTTATGATCACACCACGTCTCGTTAATCATAAGGCATACCCCCCCTAATTCAAAGAATGAAAAAATATATAAAATAATATAGGCTTAAATGCTCAAGCGCACACATTCGTTCTGACTGTCTGCTCAGACTAACAGCCTCGTCTGTTGTTCCTGTCAATCAGAAACGCAGTGTCAACCAAGAACCAAAGATGCGTGAGGGAGGGCCGTGCCAACTCACTCACAGTCACACACTTAGCAGCCGAGGAGAGAGAGGGAGGGCAGCTGTGAAAACAACAGCTGGAAAATTAGTCGGAAGCACAGTAGGTTTTGGATGCATTTTAATAATGTAGACAATGTTAGAGCACAGTGTAGAATTTGCCAAAACAAAATCTCATATAAAGCCGGTTCTACGCACAACCTACACCAGCATATGCGAACTGTGCACCCAACTGGGAAGCTAGCTGTAGAGGAGCTTCAAGCGGGCCTTATAGTGATAGTGGTGGAGCCAGCACCTCCACATGTGGAGATGTATCCACTCAGTCAGGTAGGCCTACTCTGCGACCCACAGCAAAGCAGTCTTCTATGGACCAATTTATGCCAAAGTCTATGTCTGTACCAAAACAAGGCCAAATTGATATTGCATTGGCTAAAATGATTGCCACCGATTTCCAGATATTTTCGATCGTGGAGGACAGAGGTTTTTAGAAATCATAACAATAGTATAAGGGTTGTCGTCGGTGGAAGGATCGGACCAAAGCGCAGCGTGGTAAGTGTTCATGTAAGGGCGTTCGTCTGTAGGAGGAAGAGAAGCGGACCAAAGCGCAGCGTGGTGGTTATTCATGTTTTAATAAATCACTACACATGAACAAACTAACAAAAACAAGAAATGTGAAAACGCAAAACAGTCCTATCCTGTGACAACAAACACAGTGACAGGAACAATCACCCACAAACACACAGTGAAACCCAGGCTACCTAAGTATGATTCTCAATCAGAGACAACTAATGACACCTGCCTCTGATTGAGAACCATACTAGGCCGAAAACATAGAAATGCCCCAAAACATAGAAAAACAAACATAGACTGCCCACCCAACTCACGCCCTGACCATACTAAATAAATACAAAACAACAGAAATAGAGGTCAGAACGTGACAGTTCATGATGATATTTAATTGAAACGAACTGAACACTGAAATACAAAACAGTAAACGATGTGAACAAAACGAAAACCGAAACAGTACCGTGTGGCCCAAACACTCACACGGAAACAAACACCCACAAACCAAAAGTGAAACCCAGGCTACCTAAGTATGATTCTCAATAAGAGACAACTAACGACACCTGCCTCTGATTGAGAACCATACTAGGCCGAACACAAAATCCAACATAGAAAAACAAACACAGACTGCCCACCCCAACTCACGCCCTGACCATACTAAAACAAAGAATAATATAACAGAACTGCTGTTTGCCTTACCACTGACTAATGGACATCAAGGGTAACCAACCACTTCTTACATGTCGGTTACATGTCACTTAATTTAAGATTTTTCGATGTCTAGCTGTCTCCTGGACTGCTTTGAGTTCAGCGACAGACACACCTCAGACAACTTGGCAGAGTAACTGTTGAGAGTGGCCAGAGAATGGCAAGTAGATGGAAAAGTGGTCTGTTGTGTTAGCGACAATACAGCATGAAAATGTTAAAATGGACCCATCATCAATGTCTTGCCCACACAATCAACCTGATTGTAAGCGATGCTCTGAAGGTCAAAGTGACAAAAGTGAAAGCAGCTGTGGAATACTTCCACAGGAGCACAATAGGTGCTGAAAAACTAAAGTCTCCACAATGCCAGATGGGGATGCCTGAGCTGAGGCCTAAACAAGACTGCACTACAAGGTGGAATTCAACATTTTATATGTTGAAGCGGTTTCTTGTTAATGCACCTGTTGATGCTCTGACCCAAGAGGAATGGGAGGTGGTGGAAGAGGTGTGCAGAGTCCTGGAACCCTTTGAGCAGGTCACTGTGGAGATCAGTGGAGAGAGGTAGAGCAAGCAGTTATTACTACATCATTATTTAATCCAGTATTGTATATGTATATGAGCAGCAGATGAGAATGTAGTATCAGTAGACAAAACATGAACCTGAACTAATAAGTTACTGTTCTCTCTTTTCAGCTATGTGACAGCCTCAAAAATGATACTCCTGTGCAAGAGTCTGCAGCGAATCACAGCCAGCTAGCTTCCAGAGAAAAGCAAATGTAACCAGAGGACATGTGACAGAGTTGATGGACACCCTATGTTCATCAATGGACAGAAAGTTCCACAGAATGGAATATAATCACGTGCAATCAGAAACCGCTTCACTTGACCCCAGGTTTAAGAAGTTAGCCTTCAGTGATGCCAGAGCGATTGATGAGGCTCTTCAAAGAATAACCTCAGCAGCAGGGAGAGACAGCCCCAGCAGTCAGCTGGCTCAGGCACCAGTGCAACAGAAAGAATAGGGATCAGATGGAACAGAAGCACCAGCAGTACTGCCACAAAAGTCTGCTGTTTGGATGCTGTTTGATGAGAGAGCAACTGGGGATGCAGCACGAAGGAATACCTCAGCAGATGTCATAACGGAGGTCCGATCCTATTTTGCAGAGTCCCTCTGCAGATCCTCTGAGCTGGTGGAAGAATAAGGCCTCTGTCTACCCACGGCTTACTAAAGTCATGACAAGGAGACTCTGCATAGTGGCCACATCCGTACCCACTGAGAGGGTCTTCTCGAAAACGGGACAAATAATTACTGAGAGAAGAAACCGCATCAGCCCCTCGAAAGTGAGGCAGCTTGCATTTCTGAATGCAAATCTCTCATAAAAGCAAAATATGGTTAGCATTGCTGTGCGCTGCTGGTTATAACATGGCAATAAAGAAGAGAGAGAAAATAGGGACCAGTTTAATGTTTTAAGTGGGATGCTGCAGTTTTGCAATTTGTTATTTATTTTTCTTTGATATGGTGCAATATTCTATTATGCTGTTCAGATTGTATTCGATCTGAATGGTTAAATTTATATGCACCTTGTTAATATACATTAAAAAGTTATACTTTAAATGCAAATGTTTAATAGCATTATTTTTCATATCAAACCAATGTATTTTTGAAATACATTGTGGTTAAGGTAGGGTATGATTTTATTTAATAATTTAATTATAATTGTTTTAACACCAATCATCCTTATCGCAAACTGTTTGACTTGAAAAAATACAAAATATATTTTTTAAAGGGCTGTTTTGGAGCCAAAAGAGCCGGCTCACTGAAAAGATCCGGAATGCCCATCACTAACTTATGCAAGTATCATTAGAGATTCAGTTTGTGTAGTATACAAGTAAGAGTCTGTGAAAAAAATACCACAGAACAGATTCATTTGAATGACATTCCCTCTGATGGGTGACTAAAAATAACAACCTTAAAGGCACAGCCCAAATAAGCCACACCTCCTTTTCGGATAGGCTGCCTCTGCAGTGCGCATTTACTGTGTTAAAAGCAATTTAGAAACTTAAATTCAGTTAAAAAAACACATTGATCTATCAACTCTGTTATTTGATTTCAGATAAAATGAATAGAATAGGTTGAACAAACCAAAGCCTCTACAAGTCAGTAAAAACACTTCAGATGAAGAACAGTGCCAATGCACATTTACACTTTGTCACATGTATTTATGCAAGTATTGAGCAAGTGCAGATACTGGCGGTGTATAAGGTTACGTTTAAATGTTGACAACAATAGACCAAATTAACTAGAATGACGTTCAGTCTGTCGAGTGGGCAAAAAAAACTACCTGGAAGACACGTCCCCAATAAGCCACGCCTCCAACTCTTATGATAGGCTGCCGCTGCTACATCGCACCCACCGATATTGCGTATGTGTATGAGGTGTCTAAAGCAATTTAGAAGTTTTAATTAAATTTGAAAACTCACATTGATCTGTCTAATTTGGCATTTGATTTCAGACAAATTAACTAGAAAAGGTTTAACGGACCAAAGCGTACTTTTCAATCATTCCAGTCAGTAAAAGCACTTTAGATGAACAACAGCGTCATCCCACTTTTTACAGTGTAATATAGGTCCTCTTTCCAATAATCCTTATTTTTCAATAACAGTGTCACGATAGGTTCCCCTTTCCTGCACTTTTGGATCAGCAGAAGAAGCCCCTGGCCACCGTCATGCTGGTCTTTCTAATGGTTTGTGAAGTGAGCATGCGACAGTAGTATTTACCAGAAACCAGCATAGCACTTCCTTTCAAGATTTAAGCCATGTCGCACTGCATCATCTAAATATATGATACTGCTAAGCACAGCCTGCGCACACACACAAACGCAAAAGCATCATTATGAAAGCAAAATTCTGTCTCTGCAAAAATTGGTCATACATCACTGTATCTCAAAGAATGTACCTCTGTATGTATAGTCATAATGACACTGTTTGTGTGTGCTTGCGCGTGTGTTACCCCTAAATTCTGATGTCACGCCAGTTTAGCTTTTTACCTAGAGTAAAGGTCAATTTAGGGGCCAGGGCGAACCCCCACATCCAACTTAATATATTTAATTAAGTAACATCTCACTTTGGATAACACACCCACATAAGCAAACCACTGCCCGACGTTGTGGAGACAAAACCAATGCCTTTCACAGAGCAAGATGAGAGAAAAACAGTCTTACCGGCAGATCACAGAATAAACTAATCTGCTTTTTGTTATTTCTCCTATATTTATACTGACAGTTCAGAACATTTAGCATAATTGGCTGATAGGAAATAAGCCTTTGAGAGCCTAGTTAACTTTGATGGTGTTAATGCTCAGTTAGCTTCAGATGCCGGTACTCTGGAAACACCTGTTGTCAGCAATATGAAAGTACACTCTTAGAAAAAAGGGTTGCAAAAGGGTTATTTGCAGAGGGGTAGGGTTCTACCAAGAAGCATTTTCTTCTAAGAACCGTTTTTGGAAGAAAGGGTTCTTAGATTATTCTTTGGAAGGCAAGAAGGATTCTTTGGAAGGCAAGAAGGAATCTGGATAAATGTGTTTCTTTTAAATAGTGCTTTGAGCCTTAGTGTTTACCTTGGTGTTTAAAATTTAACCCTGCGCGCGCACACACACGCATGAAGATGTCATGCTCAGTTTAAAAAGATAGGTATGAGAATGTTTAACTGTACCTATATGATAATATTTGCACCCAGCAAATTGTCCAGTGTTACCTAGTGTTGGTTTTTCAGTGTAACAAAGAGGTAAATTAACACTCAGCTGGTCGGTCAGGTGTTCAGCAGGCGTTTAGGACACTGGGTACTAGCTAGCTAAGACTCCTCTACATCACAGGCGAGCTAGGTAGCTATGTGTCCTTCGACCCCGCCAGTCGAGCACTGTTTTCCCTCAGTTCTCTTAATAACAGCGAGGGCAGGTGTTCGGCAGGCGTTTAGGACACTGGGTGCTAGCTAGCTAAGACTTTGGTACATAGCAGGTGGGCTAAGTAGCTAGCTAGCTATCAATAGCTAGGACACGGGTAGACAGTGTACTTCACCCCTGCCTGTCGGGCACTGCTTTCCCACAGTTCTCTTAACGATAGCGACAGCAGGTAGGAGCGAAGGACACTGTGTGCTAGCTAGCTAGGAGGACTCTACCAGTACACAGCAGCAAATGTAGGGTGTCCACAGCAATCTACACATAATACCCCATAATGGCAAGGCAAAAACAGTGATTTAGAAAATTGTGCTAAAAAAAACCAAACAACAACTGAAATATAACATTTACATAAGAATTCAGACCCTTTACTCAGTTCTTTGTTGAAGCACCTTTGGCAGCGATTACAGCCGCGAGTCTTCTTGGGTATGATGATACAAGCTTGGCACAACTGTATTTGGGGAGTTTTTCCCATTCTTCTCTGCAGATCCTGTCATGCTCTGTCAGGTTGAATAGAGAGGGGAGCTGCACAGCTGTTTTCAGGTCTCTCCAGAGATGTTTGATCGGGTTCAAGTCCGGGCTCTGGCTGGGCCACTCAAGGACATTCAGAGACTTATCTCGAAGCCACTCCTGTGTTGTCTTGGCTGTGCACTTAGGTTTGTTGTCTTGTTGGAAGGTGAACCTTCGCCTCAGTCTGAGGTCCTGAGCGCTCTGGAGCAGGTTTTCATCAAGGATTTCTCTGTACTTTGATCCGTTCATCTTTCCCATGATCCTGACAAGTCTCCCAGTCCCTGCCGCTGAAAAACATCCCCACAGCATGATGCTGCCACCACCATGCTTCACCGTAAAAATGGTGCCAGGTTTTCTCCAGAAGTGAGACTTGGTATTCAAGCCAAAGAGTTTCATCCTGGTCATCAGACCAGGGAATCGTGTTTCTCATGGTCTGAGAGTCTTTAGGTGCCTTTTGGCAAACTCCAAGGGGGCTGTCATGTGCCTTCTACTGAGTGGCTTCCGTCTGGCCACTCTACCATAAAGGCCTGATAAAGGCCCTGACCTGTTCACCAGACGTGCTACCTATCCCAGACCTGCTGTTTTCAACTCTCTAGAGACAGCAGGAGCGGTAGAGATACTCTCAATGATCGGCTATGAAAAGCCAACTGACATTTACTCCTGAGGTGCTGACCTGTTTCATCCTCGACAACTACTGTGATTATTATTATTTGACCATGCTGGTCATTTATGAACATTTGAACATCTTGGCCGTGTTCTGTTATAATCTCCACCCGGCACAGCCAGAAGAGGACTGGCCATCCCTCATAGCCTGCTTCCTCTCAATGTTTCTTCCTAGGTTTTGGCCTTTCTAGGGGGGTTTTCCTAGCCACCGTGCTTCTACACCTACATTGATTGCTGTTTGGGGTTTTAGGCTGGGTTTCTGTACAGCACTTTGAGATATGAGCTGATGTAAGGAGGGCTTTATAAATACATTTGATTTGATTTGATTGGTGGAGTGCTGCAGAGATGGTTGCCCTTCTGGAAGATTCTCCCATTTCCACACAGGAACTCTAGAGCTCTGTCAGAGTGACCATTGCATTCTTGATCACCTCCCTGGCCAAGGCCCTTCTCCCTCAATTGCTCAGTTTGGCTGGACGGACAGCTCTAGGAAGAGTCTTGGGGTTTCCAAACTTCTTCCATTTAAGAATGATGGAGGCCACTGTGTTCTTGGGGACCTTCAATGCTGCAGAAATGTTTTGGTACCCTTCCCCAGATCTGTGCCTTCACTTAATCCTGTTTCGGAGCTCTACAGACAATTCCTTTCACCTCATGACTTGGTTTTTTCTCTGACATACACTGTCAACTGTGCAAACTTATATGGACAGATGTGTGCCTTTCCAAATCATGACCAATCTATTGAATTTACCGCAGGTGGACTCCAATCAAGTTGTAGAAACATCTGAAGGATGATCAATGGAAACAGGATGCACCTGAGCTCAATTTCGAGTCTCATAGCAAAGGGTCTGACTACTTATGTAAATGAGGTATTTCTGTTTTTTATTTTAGTTAATTTGCTAAAATCTCCTAAAACCTATTGTGTGTAGATTGATGTGGGGAAAAAATATTTTATCCATTTTAGAATAAGGCTTTAACGTAACAAAATGTGGAAAAAGTCAAGGGGTTTGAATACTTTCCAAATGCACTGTATATGTAACAGCATTGCTTTAAAAGGTAAAGTAAAACGTGTTAAACTTCTTCCACTACCACAAAAATAGTTTTAAAGACCTAAAGTAAGACCCACAACTTCATGTAAAGTTACCATCTAGTTTAACTTAATATTTCGATTTACATGAAATTGATGTAATTGCTTGTAACCCAGTTGAGGTCATTTGGTATTTTCAAAGTAAAAAATATAATTGGAGCAAGATTTTTTTTTTTTGTTTACAGGAAATATTTGTTTGTATTTGTTATTCATTAGAAAGGGAAATTAAGTTAAGTGTTGGGAGAAATAGGTTGCACCAACTGGAAATAGTATTATAGTTTCTGTAATAATCAAATAAAACAGCTGGCATTGAATCCTATGTTTGGTTTCAACAAATGTAGTATTTTCCCTTGAGAAAACCTAACTAATTTACTTGTAACCAGGTGTAATTTTTGGTTGATCCAAAGACACATTTTTTACAGTTTCGGTTATAATATGCCAAAAAGGGTTAAGGCTCCCATATTGTCCTCAAAAACCCTGATATGTTTAACGACCTTGTGATGCAATAATGACATCGTTTTGTGTTGTGATAACACGTATTTCTCATGACTGCTCTGAGGATGCGGGACAAATGGAATGAGCATTATGCGCCTCGGAGCTATTTAAATGAGGCCGACCAGAGAGAAGGGGGAGAAAAGTGTCACAAAAATCAGGGGGGCGACTACACAACCCCCATGACGCATTATGGCAGCAGTCAAGTGAAGGTGAAAACAAGAGAATGCTTTGCCGACTATTGTTAATGCCGCATTCAAGCAGTGGAAGATCTGTGTCTCTGTATTACCCACGCTCTATTTCCCTCCATACCTTGAGTTCTGCTGCCTCCACACTAGAGAGAGGGAGAGAGACTGGAATATGCCGGATGCATCATCTCAAGTGGAAAGTCAAGCTATAGGACAGGGGTAGGCAACCCTGGTCCTGGAGTGCCGCAGGCAGGGGTGCAACTATGGTTTTAGAAGTAGGGGACATAATTATTATTGTTATATATATCTTTTTTGATCCAGTCAGATAAACACTCCAAACAGCCTATCCAACCGCTCGGAGGCGTCCATATGGTCTTAAAGCACACCGTTGCCTCGTTTGTTTCACATTCCATTGATAAAACTTGGGGTAACAGAGGGCCCCCGGAGCGGCGCTGCGGTCTAAGGCACCGCATCAGAGTGCTAGAGGCGTCACTACAGACCTGGGTTCAGTCCCAGGCTGTATCACAACCGGCCATGATTGGGAGTCCCATGGGGCGGTCCATAATTGGCCCAGCAATGTCCGGGTTAGAGAAGGGTTTGGCCCGCGGGGGACTTTACTCTGCTCATCGCGCTCTAGCGACTGCAGGCTGTAGCAACTACAGATTACCCCTTTAAGTCTATCAAACGTCTACGAGTTTGAGCATGTGTCCATTAGGCCTATGGATGTATTTTTTTTATCAGCGTGAGATTGAGCAATACAAACCCCACTTCATTCCATAGGCTGGGATCCACACTATAACTGATGGCGCCCTGTAGGAGATGGCTGCTGTTTAACAGGCTCCTAACCAATTGTGCTATTGTGTTTGTTTTTTCACGTTATTTGTAACTTATTTTGTACATAATGTTTCTACCACCGTTTCTTATGACCGAAAAGAGCTTCAGGATATCAGGACAGCGATTACTCACCTCGTACTGGACGAAGATTTTTTCTTTAACGAGTCGGACGCGAAGGATTTACTTCAGACACCCGACAAGGCACAAATCCCTGTCATTCGCATGAAGAAGAGACAGAGATATTGGGGACATAGGTGCCTTGTAAGGATCTGACGGAGAGTGAGTAATCCCCCTCTACCATCAGTCCTATTAGCCAACGTGCAATCATTGGATAACAAAATGGATGAACACTGATCAAGACTTCCCTACCAATGGGACATTAAAAACTATAATATCTTATGTTTAACTGAGTCGTGGCTGAACGACGACATGGATAACATACAGCTGGCTGGGTTTTCGGTCCATCAGCAACATAGAACAGCCTCCTCCGGTAAGACAAGGGGTGACGTTCTGTGTCTATTTGTAAATCTGAACGTAATTTTATCCTCCTGATTCCTGCTTACAGGAAGTACCAGTGACTCGCTCAATGAGGAAGTGGTCAGATGACGCAGATGCTAAGCTACAGGACTGTTTTGCTAGCACACACTGGAATATGTTCCGTGATTCTTCCAATGGCATTGAGGAGTACATCACATCAGTCACTGGATTCATCAATAAGTGCATCGATGACGTCGTCTATACAGTGACAGTAGGTACATACCCCAACCACAAGCCATAGATTACAAGCAACATCCGGACTGAGTTAAAGGATAGTGTTGCCACTTTCAAGGAGCGGGACTCTAGAAGGTTTGGCACTGTGATAGACTGCATCCCATTTGCTGAGTAGAGTGTTGGAGGCTATTTTGGAAATTACATCTCCGAAGTCGAGGATCGGTAGGATAGTCAGTTTTACGAGGGTATGTTTGGCGGCGTGAGTGAAGGAGGCCTTGTTGTGAAATAGGAAGCCGATTCTAGATTTAATTTTGGATTGGAGATGTTTAATATGAGTCTGGAAGGAGAGTTTACAGTCTAGCCAGACACCTAGGTATTTGTAGTTGTCCACATTTTCTAAGTGAGAACCATCCAGAGTTGTGATGCTAGTTATACCGGTGGAACTAAGAACACTCCAGACCTGACTGCCCTCGACCAGCACAAAAACATCCTGTGGCGGACTGCACTAGCATCTAATGGTCCCCGCGATATGGATCTTTTCATGGAAGTCAGGAACTAATACACGCAGTCAGTCAGGAAAGCAAAGGCTAGCTTTTTCAAACAGAAATGTGCATTCTGTAGCTCTAACTCCAAAAAGTTGGGGGACAATCAATTCACATATGGTTTCCAGGGCACAGCTGGGAGCTGAGGGTATATAACAGGCGGAAACAGTGAGAGACTTATTTCTGAAGAGAATAATTTTCAAAATTAGAAGCTCAAACTGTTTGGGCATAGACCTAGAAAGTATGACAGAACTTTGCAGGCTATCTCTGCAGTAGATTGCAACTCCTCCCCCTTCACAGTTCTACTTGACGGAACATGTTGTAGTTTGGGATGGAAATCTCAGAATTTTTGGTGGCTTTCCATAATCCAGGATTCAGACACAGCAAGGACATCAGGGTTGGCGGAGTGTGCTAAAGCAGTGAGTAAAACAAACTTAGGGAGGAGGCTTCTGATGTTAACCTGCATGAAACCAAGGCCTTTATGGTTACAGAAGTCAAGAAATGAGAGCGCCTGGGGACACGCAGGGCCTGGGTTAATCTCCACATCACCCGAGAAACAGAGGAGTAGGATGAGGGTACGGCTAAAGGCTATCAAAACTGTTTGTCTAGTGCGTTGGGGACAAAGAATAAAGGAGCAGATTTCTGGGCCTGGTAGGATAGATTCAGGGCAAAATGTACAGATAGGAGGAGTATGGTAGGGTGTGGGTACAGTGGAGCTAAACCTAGGCATTGCGTGACGATAAGAGAGGTTGCATCTTTGGACGCACTAGTTATGCTGGGTGAGGTCACCGCATGTGTGAGAGGTTGGACAAAAGAGGTATCTAAGGCATGTTGAGTGGGACTAGGGGCTCCGCAATAAACTAAAACAATGATAACTAATCCTAAACAACAGCATACAAGGCATATTGACATTAGAAATAGACATTAAGCGAGGCCTAAAGCAATCAAATCAAATCAAATCAAATTTATTTATATAGCCCTTCGTACATCAGCTGATATCTCAAAGTGCTGTACAGAAACCCAGCCTAAAACCCCAAACAGCAAGCAATGCAGGTGTAGAAGCAAGGTGGCTAGGAAAAACTCCCTAGAAAGGCCAAAACCTAGGAAGAAACCTAGAGAGGAACCAGGCTATGTGGGGTGGCCAGTCCTCTTCTGGCTGTGCCGGGTGGAGATTATAACAGAACATGGCCAAGATGTTCAAATGTTCATAAATGACCAGCATGGTCGAATAATAATAAGGCAGAACAGTTGAAACTGCAGCAGCAGCACAGCCAGGTGGACTGGGGACAGCAAGGAGTCATCATGTCAGGTATTCCTGGGGCATGGTCCTAGGGCTCAGGTCCTCCGAGAGAGAGAAAGAAAGAGAGAATTAGAGAGAGCATGTGTGGGATGGCCAGTCCTCTTCTGGCTGTGCCGGGTGGAGATTATAACAGAACATGGCCAAGATGTTCAAATGTTCATAAATGACCAGCATGGTCGAATAATAATAAGGCAGAACAGTTGAAACTGGAGCAGCAGCACAGCCAGGTGGACTGGGGACAGCAAGGAGTCATCATGTCAGGTAGTCCTGGGGCATGGTCCTAGGGCTCAGGTCCTCCGAGAGAGAGAAAGAGAGAAGGAGAGAATTAGAGAACGCACACTTAGATTCACACAGGACACCGAATAGGACAGGAGAAGTACTCCAGATATAACAAACTGACCCTAGCCCCCCGACACATAAACTACTGCAGCATAAATACTGGAGGCTGAGACAGGAGGGGTCAGGAGACACTGTGGCCCACTCCGAGGACACCCCCGGACAGGGCCAAACAGGAAGGATATAACCCCACCCACTTTGCCAAAGCACAGCCCCCACACCACTAGAGGGATATCTTCAACCACCAACTTACCATCCTGAGACAAGGCTGAGTATAGCCCACAAAGACCTCCGCCCCGGCACAACCCAAGGGGGGGGGGGCCAACCCAGACAGGATGACCACATCAGTGACTCAACCCACTCAGGTGACGCACCCCCTCCAGGGACGGCAAGAGAGAGCCCCAGTAAAGCCAGTGACTCAGCCCCTGTAATAGGGTTAGAGGCAGAGAATCCCAGTGGAAAGAGGGGAACCGGCCAGGCAGAGACAGCAAGGGCGGTTCGTTGCTCCAGAGCCTTTCCGTTCACCCTCCCACTCCTGGGCCAGACTACACTCAATCATATGACCCACTGAAGACATGAGTCTTCAGTAGAGACTTAAAGGTTGAGACCGAGTTTGCGTCTCTGACATGGGTAGGCAGACCGTTCCATAAAAATGGAGCTCTATAGGAGAAAGCCCTGCCTCCAGCTGTTTGCTTAAAAATTCTAGGGACAATTAGGAGGCCTGCGTCTTGTGACCGTAGCGTACGTGTAGGTATGTACGGCAGGACCAAATCAGAGAGATAGGTAGGAGCAAGCCCATGTAATGCTTTGTAGGTTAGCAGTAAAACCTTGAAATCAGCCCTTGCTTTGACAGGAAGCCAGTGTAGAGAGGCTAGCACTGGAGTAATATGATCAAATTTTTTGGTTCTAGTCAGGATTCTAGCAGCCGTATTTAGCACTAACTGAAGTTTATTTAGTGCTTTATCCGGGTAGCCGGAAAGTAGAGCATTGCAGTAGTCTAACCTGGAAGTGACAAAAGCATGGATTAATTTTTCTGCATCATTTTTGGACAGAAAGTTTCTGATTTTTGCAATGTTACGTAGATGGAAAAAAGCTGTCCTTGAAATGGTCTTGATATGTTCTTCAAAAGAGAGATCAGGGTCCAGAGTAACGCCGAGGTCCTTCACAGTTTTATTTGAGACGACTGTACAACCATTAAGATTAATTGTCAGATTCAACAGAAGATCTCTTTGTTTCTTGGGACCTAGAACAAGCATCTCTGTTTTGTCCGAGTTTAAAAGTAGAAAGTTTGCAGCCATCCACTTCCTTATGTCTGAAACACATTCTTCTAGCAAGGGCAATTTTGGGGCTTCACCATGTTTAATTGAAATGTACAGCTGTGTGTCATCCGCATAGCAGTGAAAGTTAACATTATGTTTTCGAATAACATCCCCAAGAGGTAAAATATATAGTGAAAACAATAGTGGTCCTAAAACGGAACCTTGAGGAACACCGAAATTTACAGTTGATTTGTCAGAGGACAAACCATTCACAGAGACAAACTGATATCTTTCCGACAGATAAGATCTAAACCAGGCCAGAACTTGTCCGTGTAGACCAATTTGGGTTTCCAATCTCTCCAAAAGAATGTGGTGATCGATGGTATCAAAAGCAGCACTAAGGTCTAGGAGCACGAGGACAGATGCAGAGCCTCGGTCCGATGCCATTAAAATGTCATTTACCACCTTCACAAGTGCCGTCTCAGTGCTATGATGGGGTCTAAAACCAGACTGAAGCATTTCGTATACATTGTTTGTCTTCAGGAAGGCAGTGAGTTGTTGCGCAACAGCCTTTTCTAAAATTTTTGAGAGGAATGGAAGATTCGATATAGGCCGATAGTTTTTTATATTTTCTGGGTCAAGGTTTGGCTTTTTCAAGAGAGGCTTTATTACTGCCACTTTTAGTGAGTTTGGTACACATCCGGTGGATAGAGAGCCGTTTATTATGTTCAACATAGGAGGGCCAAGCACAGGAAGCAGCTCTTTCAGTAGTTTAGTTGGAATAGGGTCCAATCACAGGTATTGATTGGGAGAGCTAGCTAAGACAACAACAGGTAAGACAACAACAGCTATTCAGCTAAGACAACAACAACAGGTATAATGGCGATGAATGGGCAGAGAGGGTTAGTTAACTACACACAGGGCCTGAGTTCGAGGCTGGGGCCGACAGTTAAACAAAAATAAACTAAATGCAGTACCGTGATTAATGAACAGTCCAGCAGGCATCAGCTATGTAGCCAAGTAATCATAGGGTCCAGTGAACAGCAATAGATGAAACAGGGAAGCCGCTCGGTAGTCGTTACTACGCTAGCAAGCGGGAGACACAGCGTTAAAAAAATAATAAAAAGTTAGCAGGGTGGGGCTAGTAGAAGTGTCTGCTCCGATGTCCGGCAAAGGCCGGTTGAGGGCATAACGGATGGAATTACGTTATGCAGATGAGTCGTAATGGAATGGCAGGGCTCCATGTCGACAAAGGGTCCAGGCCAGTTGGCAAAAGAGGTATTGTAGCTGGAGTAATTTTGTTTCGCTAGCCTGGAAATGAGCCTGACTCGCAGCTAACTGGTGCTAGCTTCAGGACAAGGGCGTTAGCCACAATAGCCACTCGGTAGCAGCTAGCCAGCAGCGATGATCCGATGCAAAGGTCCAGAGCTTACCGGCAAGAATCCGGTGGAGAAGTGGATTCTAGTCGTGTTAGTGAAGAGTCCAGGAGGCATCAGCTGTGTAGCCGAGTGATCACTGACCAGGCCGGGAGGTGGGTCTGGCTCAAAGCTAGCTTCGGGGCTGGGCCACTCGGTGGCAGCTAGCTAGCTGTGATGATCAGGAGTAATGGTCCAGGGCTTACGGCAGGAATCCGGTGTTGTAGTGGAGAAACAGTCCGATACTGGCAGGCTGGCAAGTATTATCTAGGCTAAAAGCGGCTGGTGTCTGTGCAAAAGGTAAAGGCCGCTAGCAGTGGCTAAAAATGACTAAATAGCTAGTAGCTAATTAGCTGTTTAGCTTCTGATGGCTAGCTTCTGATGGAGGTTCTGGCTATAAGGTCTAAAAATAGCCGATCCGTATCACATTGGGTGAGGCGGGTTGCCGGAAGGTATAATTAATTTAAAAATGGAAAAAGAGATTGAAATAAATTGAAATATATACAAAAAATACAAAATGTACAGAGGGACAAACAACGGTAGCCTGACAAAATGACGACCGGCCCGTAGCACTCACGTCTTTAGCCAGGAAGTGCTTTGAAAGGCTGGTCACATCAGCACCATTATCCCAGGAACCCTAGACCCACACCAATTTGCATACAGCCCCAACAGATCCACAGATGATGCAATCTCTTTTGCACTCCACACAGCCCTTTCCTACCTGGACAAATGGAACAACGACATGAGAATGCTATTCATTGACTACAACTCAGCGGTCAACACCATAGTGCCCTCAAAGCTCATCACTAAGCTAAGGACCCTGGGCCTGAACACCTCCCTCTGCAACTGGATCCTGGACTTCCTGACAGGCCAGCCTGAGGTATAGGTAACAACACATCTGCCATGCTGATCCTCAACGGGATGCGAGCTCAGTGCCCTCTTGTACTCCCTGTTCACCCATGACTGCATGGCCAAGCACGACTCCAGTATCATCATTAAGTTGGCTGACAACACAACAGTGGTAGGCCTGATCACCAACAACGATGAGACAGCCTATAGGGAGGAGGTCAGAGACCTGGCAGTGTGATGCCAGGATGACAACTGCTCCCTCAACGTGATCAAGACAAAGGAGATGATTGTGGACTACTGAAAAAGGCGGGCTGAGCACGCCCCCATTCTCATCCCCAGGGCGTTAGTGGAGCAGGTTGAGAGCTTCAAGTTCCTTGGTGTCCACATCATTAACAAACTATCATGGTCAAAACACACCAAGACAGTCATGAAGAGGGCACAACAACGCCTATTCCCCCTCCGTAGAGATTTGGCATGGGTCCTCAGACTTGGCATGTGTCTTCAGATCCTCAAACATATCTACAGATGCACCATCGAGAGCACTGGTTGCATCACCGCCTGGTATGGCAACTGCTCTGCCTCTGACCGCAAGGCACGACAGAGGGTAGTGTGCACGGCCCAGTACGTCACAAGGGCCAAGCTTCATGCCTTTCAGGACCTCTATACCAGGCGGTGTTAGAGAAAGGCCCAAAAAATTGCCAAAGACTCCAGCCACCCTAGTCGTAGACTGTTCTCTCTGCTACCACATGGCAAGCAGTGCCGGAGCGCCAAGCCTAGGTCCAAAATAGTTCTTAACAGCTTCTACCCCCAAGCCATAAGACTCCTGAACAGCTAATTAAATGGCTACCCAGACTATTTGCATTGTCCCCCCCACCCCCATTTTTACGCTGCTGCTACTCTCTGTTTAGTATCCATGCATAGTCGCTTTACCTCTACCTACATGTACATATTACCTCAATTTCCTCGACTAACCTGTGTCCCCGCACATTGACTCTCTACCCGTACCCCCTGTAATATAGCCCCGCTACTGTTATTTTGTTGTTCCTCCTTAATTATTTTTATTTTATTTATTTTTTACTTTGGTTTATTTATTTATTTACTTTAGTTTATTTTAGTAAATACTTTCTTAACACTTTTTTTTGTTAAGGCATTTTACTGTAAGATCTACACCTGTATTAGGCACATGTGACAAATACAATTTGATTTGATTTTATGCAGATGTTGCAAAAGTGCATTTTTCACTGGCTGTCCACTGGTTTCAATAACAGTGATTGATAGGCAACTTAAACTTCTTCAATTCAACCATTATTGGGTTCAAATACACATTTAGATTTGTGAACAGCCTTCCACAACAACCACAATCCGTAAGGCGCAAATAGCTAAATGAGAGAGCAGTAGTATGATTCACATCAATGCACTATGTAGATGTCAATAATAAGTGATATCCGTATCCTTTTAGACTACACCACTTCTGTCATCCTTACCTACAAGCGTTTATTGAAGTGGATGATCTTTGGATTCCATAGACATAGCTTGGACTGTAGACTACGAAAGCCTATTCCTGCTCTTTTCCCGCGATCCATCACACATTTGGTGTCTCTGACTTGTGGTCAGACTCGCTCAGGTCAGACTCGCTGTGGTCAGACTCGCTCAGGTGGAACCACCTTAAACTTCCGCCTTTTTCAATGCTTGAGAAAACCAATAACTGTCAAAGATTTTTTTTCGCGAACATCCTTCCTGAATTTAAAAGTAATCCTTGAAATAATCATCTACTTTTTCAAAAGTATCTGTAATCTGATTACAATATTTTAGCTGGTATTTTAGCTGGTTTTTTTTTGTAATCCCTTACATGTAATGGATTACATGCCCATGTCGCCAGTTCCTAAATCCGCTACTGATTTACATTAGTCTATAAATAAATCTCTTTGCCAAAATGTGTCATCTCTCCCATGTCTTATTCGACTAGTATTTTTGAAAGTGTAAGGATAATAATTCAGCCATAGTTGTTCTGAAATGTTTATTGCTTGCCAACATTTTACTCCCTTCTCTATGTTTAATATAACACATGTACATGAATTATTCATTTTGGTTGCCCATCCTGACGTGAAGTTTATTCTATAGAAAGAATTTGACTCTGATGTGTGTCACAGAAAGCATTTGACTCTAGCCACAAAATTAAGGAAATTAGAAGGGGGGAGAATTCTGTCAGGGGGGGAATTTTCAGCACAACACCTGTCAATGTTGACTTTTGCCAAGTATTACCAACCAGAATGAATCCTACCTTTGAACCACCCGATCCTCCTGGGGTAGTTGGAAAGGTGGTTGTACATGGCTGGCAAACCTTAAAAAGCGGTTTCATGTTTTCAAGGTTCGACATTACTTATTCGTTTGTTGGTGATGATTGACAAAGTTTTTCACATGCGCCTTATTTGTGATTGGCCAATATCTGCATTTAGTTTGCATATTGCTATTTGACTATTTGACGCGTTGTTAGGTAACGTTAGCGTTATATGATGTAGCTACTTTTTTTTTGCAGCTGTTACACCCCTCACTCTCAACACCTACGTTAGCTACCTAGCTAACATGAAGTTAACGTTACCTGGCTATTGATGGTTGAAGTCCATCTCTTCTGTCCGTGAGCAGCAGTCTGGTACAACCAGAGCTGATAGATTTACAATTTTTGAGAAATTGTGCAGCCATTGTTAACTAGCTAGATAATTTTACCTCAGAAGAACAGTTAGCTAACTTGACCTCAGAAGAACAGAAAGTTGAGTCATCGTTTTTCATCAGTACCTGAGAATTGGGCGGAGTCCAAACGGCCTTTATGCAAATGAGGATAATCAGTGACAAAATCTATGACTCATAGATGGTACAGATGGTGAATCGCTGTGACATATAACACACGAGAGTGTAATAAATGTGTTATAACCACGTAAAAAAATTATGAACGTGTTAAATTATTATGTGACGTACAGTCATATTTAGGTCCTGATTGGTCAACAAGCTTATTTGATGCGTCAAATAGTGTTAATTGTGTATCTTTTTTTTGACAAATAAAGACCCGAACGGTGTTCCATAATTTTTTAACCCTTATGCCAAGAGGTCTGTATCTTTTGACAAGGTTGCTTACGGGCATTACACAATTATTTACAACTATTTATTGTCACATGCTCTTACATTTACAAGGACTTCAGAACTGTCAGCAGACATTCTACATTTTTTAAATAATATATAGTAATAAACAAAAGTTCCAAAAATAACTACCTAAAAATGTATAATTTCCCAGTGTGCCTTGCCTTTTCAAGTGAATTGTAGCATTACCACGCATGACAATAATTGTTAGTGACAGAGACATGATTATTGAAATACAGTATTTCCTTGTAAAAGGTCTGTGGTGGTCCTAAAGTGAGTATATAAAATCCATGTTATGTACAACGTAATGCACTGAATTTGTAATTGTATTTGAATGTGAAATGAAAATAAAAATTATTTAAAAAAAAAAAGCACAAAAAATATATAGACAAATGTGATCATTGAAATGAAACTCTATAACAACACATACACTACAGTTCCAAAGTTTGTGGTGACTTAGAAATGTCCTTGTTTTTGTGAAAGAAAGCACATTTTGGTCCAATAAAATTACATCAAATTGATCAGAAATACAGAGTAGACACTGTTAATGTTGTAAACTATTGTAGCTGGAAACGGCAGATGTTTTTATGGAATATCTACATAGGCGTACAGAGGCCAATTATCAGCAACCATCACTCCTGTGTTCCAATGGCACGCTGTGTTAGCTAATCCAAGTTTATCATTTTAAAAGACTAATTGATCATTTATTAGCCGTTTAAAATGATAAACTTGGATTAGCTAACACAACGTGCCATTGGAACACAGGAGTGATGGTTGTTGATAATGGGCCTATGTAGATACTCCATAAAAAATCTGCTCTTTCCAGCTACAATAGTCATTTACAACATTAACAATGTCTGCACTGTATTTCTGATCAATTTGATGTTATTTTAATGGACAAAAATGTTGCTTTTCTTTCAAAAACAAGGACATTTCGAAGTGACCCCAAACTTTTGAACTGTAGTGTATATCACAAGGCCTTACTCTGATGGCCTTTCTGTAAGTGCCTTTACATAGTTAATTTAACTCCTGAATCAACACTAGAATTGTTATACTGAAAAATCTCTACTAGGTAACACTGGCCAATTTGCTGTGTACATTTGTGTTGCCCTATTTCATCTATCGTGCTTTTGTCTGTCTCTGAGATTACTTGTTTCTCAAAATTAATAGTAGCATAATATTAGACTACTATTTGTCAGTGGCCTAAAACTCATGGTTTACTACCGGCCACAATAGGCCTGCTAGTCACATTATGCTGGCTTGCAAAGTGATGTGTAATTGCTATTGGAATCTAGCTAGACTTAACGGTCCTGAACAGTCATTCTGAAAAGTACTTTTTCTCTCATGGCTAACTACCTTGAAGTTTGAAAAGAGGCTGAGTGGACGAGGAGCTTATATTCATGAGCTCGCCTTGACTGACAGCTCTTTGAAACGCCTATGTCAAGCAACTTGGATGCAGTTAGCAGTAAAATCATCTGAAGGAAATTTGGTGATACATCAAGCAAATTAAACATTGAAATTGTATCAATGATATCATTTGGTATGTCTTTTGTGATGCAGTTCACAGCAGCACTGACATGTGTTGACTTTACAACTGCGCCAGAGTTTAGAACGACCCCCCCCCCCCCAAAAAAAAAATATATATATATATATATATATATATTTTAATGATGGGCATGGTTTGATGGGAATGTTTTACTCTCCACAGAGTAAAACTGACAATCACTCTCACGCTCAACACTGGTTGTTAACACCAACAGTGGGGTTCTTTAACACCATTGAGTGTTAATATCACTCTTAAAGCGCTTACACACGGGCTGCAGTAAACATCAAACAGCAAGAAAATCTGTTTACCGTGTGTAGAGACCAGCGGTCCTGGTTATTGTCAGCTAATTTCATCTTTTGCTGCTTTGGGTGCTGAAGCTGCTCACAGGAGCGAACACCCAAAACTGCGGGGCTTGCAAAACTGTCTGCATTTTGCTGCCTGCCACCCTACTCCCACTGAAGTCTATGAGACCTTTGCAGCTTATCGTGGCCTTTCTGTAAGTGCCTTTACATAGTTAATTTAACTCCTGAATCAACACTAGAATTGTTATACTGAAAAATCTCTACTAGGTAACACTGGCCAATTTGCTGTGTACATTTGTGTTGCCCTATTTCATCTAGAGATTACTTGTTTCTCAAAATTAATAGTAGCATAATATTAGACTACTATTTGTCATTCCATTATTTCAGCAATGTGTTACTTTTCCTCTGCTGGAAATTGTGAACACTGCACACATTAAGTGCTATTCGGGAATCCTTGGGACGTCTCTACCCTAAACCCTGGCCTTAACTCCTACCCTTACACTAAACATAACTCTTACCTTTAAACCATTTAAATGTCAATGGGGGTGTGTATGTATGTCCCAAGGATACCAGATAGCAGATACACACTGCACAATGCACACACATTCTTGCACACAGACCAACTTCGCGCAGGAGGGGCCTCTCAGTTCTCGTGCTAGTCCAATGGAACAAAGACCAGCCTTATCAATTTATGCTTGCCTAGCCAATGGCGCGAGTCCTCGTAGATCACATGTTGGCTTTCTCTCATGCCTTTCCACACGGTGTACAATCGCGGGATTGTGGCATCACTGCAGATCGGAAACCGGCGGGTTAGGACGTCAACAACAGCCAACAAATTATTAGAAATGAAGACCATTTGTGAAATGAAGTTTTTCAGGTTCCTGGCCACATATGTTCTCATGTATTTTCGAACGGACTTTCTCTGACTGTTGACCGCGGAAATCCGTGAACGGTAGGTGCATCATCTTAAAATACTAAAATTAACCGTAAATATTGTTGTTACTTAATTCAGATGGATTTTTTTAATCAGATGCGCATTTATCAATGGCGGCTCTTTTTTTTCTCCACACCTTGCATCACACGTCCTGTATTTGCACGCTGTGAGTTAAAATGCCTTTATCAAATGTTATTATTGAGGCTTGTACTTGTGAGTTTCACGCATATAGGCGTAGGTCTACCTCCTCTTGGATTTGTTATCAACTGTTGGTAAAAAGTAGCCAGTATTCTGTTTTTGATTGGATATAGCCTATGTGATGTGCAGGGCATGACATACAGACTAAATAAAGGCACTGCAAACTCGCTGACCCTAAGTGTGTGCAGACACGGCTGAGTGAGGGCAGTTATAACCCAACAAGAGGGCTGGAGCACTTGAGGTGCAAAGCTCTGCAACATGGATGGGGGGGTTGGATCATCCATCCTCCCATCTCATTTATTTCATTTCCATGCAAAATGTTCTAACACAGTAGACTAATATGTCACGTGTCTCAATTATAAGAAAATAAGACTGAAGTCAGCAATAGACTAGCCTACAAGAAAGTCTCTCACTCCCAAACATGCCTTTGCTTGAGAGGGATCACATTCCAATTAATTTGACAGACACTGTATGAGGTCATGTCATTCTTTTCACCCTATATTGATTACCACAATAATATTTTGCGTCACATTAAAAGGGCTGTTATTCTTGATTTTAAGAGCAATCAGAAAATAACTTGCCCGGCTGATTGACGTTTTGAAAGGCTTCACATGGTTTTAATTAGGACCTATAAAATATTTTTGTCCCATTCTCTGAAAAGGAAAAGAAAGTGGGGTGGGAGCAAAAACAAAAAACAACCCAACACAGAAAGTTAAAAAAATAAAATAATTATTACCCCCATTTTTTCCCTCCCTGTTTGATTCTGGTGGTATGCTCTTTTTTTCTTTGTCTGGCTCCTCTGTTATCTAAACCTCCCCCAACTGGCGCTGGCTGCCGCCCTAGACACCTGAAGGCTAGACATACTGATCAACAGAGTTCCAGTCAGTTTGGAGCATAGCCAGTTGTTTTATTTTATTCTCCCCCCTGCTTCTACCTGCCTGCCTGTCCCTCCTCCATCCACAATCAAGGAGCCAGCATGCTATGTTTGCATGGGGCCAGTTCCACTGCCGCTATGTATAGATATGGAGTCTGGCACACACACACACACACACACACAGGAGGAAGGAAACATGAAAGACAACACTGTTCCTGTTGAGTGTGTGTGTGTGTGTGTGTGTGTGTGTGTGTGTGTGTGTGTGTGTGTGTGTGTGTGTGTGTGTGTGTGTGTGTGTTTTCTGCCATGCTATTTTAGCAAGGCTCTGAATTTTTTTTAAATAGCACCTAGTGTTTTTTGTCCAAACAGAGCGAGGGCTTATTCACACACAGTATGGCTCATTTTGAAAGCCAGAAGTTTTTTGTTGACTTGGATTATTAGCCTGTACATTCACTTTTATTCATTCTACAGCACAAAAGTCTGGCATTATTTACCTTTCCGCCTCATGCGGTTGCCTCAGTGAATTGATCATGTTGTTTTAATTGGAACCTGCCCCTGTTTCAGCACTACATTGGTGGTAATGTTCAGGCCTTTGAAGATTTTCTACCCGTTTCGCCACATACTGCTATAGTGAATGTCTATCACCTTGGGCTGAAAGCTAGAGCATGCAGGTTTCTAATGCGAGACATGAACAAAAAGCTGACTTACCTAGGTCTCATTAGGACTAGTGATTTAATGAAAACGCTTCAATAATAAAGATTGTCTTTGGGTGAAAGCAGCTTTTGTGGAGCTAGCCTCAAATACAGAATTTTCTTACAAATTCAATTCATCCTGGTTTAATCTGATAATAACAAGCCTTCATCTATAATATAAAATATTTTTTTCCCTCATGGTCAAGTCTTTCTTCTTGGGTTGCCTCAGAATGCCTTTATTGAGCTGTTTGCAGATTGTACCTCACATACCTCATTTTATAAGGACCAATCTTATGATTTTTTTTAGTTAACTAGGCAAGGCAGTTAAGAACAAATTCTTATTTACAATGACGGCCTACGCCGGCCAAACACTTACACGGACGACACTGGGCCAATTGTACGCCGTCCCATGGGACTCCCAATCACAGTCGGTTGTGATACAGCCTGGAGTCAAACCAGGGTCTCTAGTGACACCTCGAGCACCGAGATGCAGTGCCTTAGACTGCTGCGCCACTCGGAAGCCCCTTACATTGATCAAATAGACACTTTATATGATTTATTCATAATACAACCAAGTTCCATATTCAAACATTCAGCTGATATATAAGAGTATGTATAATTTATATGTGAATTATGTTGATATGTGTTCATCAAATTGTCAAAGTAATGAACATGTCTGATGCATGTAAAATGTGAAGGCAGCTCTAGATGAAAACCACTTGTTAGTTTTTTCAGAGCCTACTTTGAGTATCAAGACATTTAAGGACACACCTAGATCTCTCCTTGAATGATTCCCAAATGACACCCTAGCCCCCATATAGTACACTTCTTTTGACTAGATTCCTATGGGCCCTGGTCAAAAGCAGTGCACTATATAGGGAATAGGGTGCCATTTGAGATGTAATGATCCTTTGAAGGGGGCCATAAAATACTGAATGGAAGCCACAAGCTGGTTTTCCCTCCTGCACTTTGAAGCATTCTACCTGGAGATGAATAGGAGGCCCTCTAGAACGAAGGAGAGAGAAAAGTGTTTATTGAAGGCTTAAGAGGGGGGATGCTACATGGCTTATAGTCATATTATACTCAAAGACTAGATAGTTTTGGTGCAACCAGTAGGCAATGTACCATGTGTGGTAGGTAAGCCATTGAGCTATCGTTCTGTTTGCGCTCACTGTTGAGGAAAAAACATTGACTTGCTATATTAGATGTTCAGTTTATTTGAATTACCTCGGTTGAATTTAGCAAAATGGCAATGAGTAGTGATTTTTTTGTTTCTTATACAAATGTATGTTGCACTGGATTTTTTTTGCCTCATTTATTCATTTAGCATTCGTCTTAACACAAAATTGCATTAGGGGTAAGTCGTAAAATCTTACATTAATATTTTTTCCTATAGTTATTTGGGAATTATATTAAACGTGTTTTAAGTCTATCAATAGTTCATAAATCTGTACTGAAATAAATTATCTTAATTGCAAGATAATATAAAACGCATGCCGCATAATGTCATTGGACAATCACAGAGCAACAGTTTAGGATTTTTGTAGCAAGATGTATGTGGACTGAAGTCACGGTCAGGAATGTAAATGTAGGATTCATTCAGTTACCAATGTGTTATTTCCTGGGAAAACTCTGTGGCCATGAAGAGGTTAATTGTTTTAGAATTTCCATCCGAGGGGAGAAAATGGGCAAAGGGGAGGATAATTGAGCTGCCGGTTGTTGAGTGTGTTATGGATTACTGCGCTTCTCCAAAGGAGAAAAGAAGAAGGAGGAGAGGGGGATCAAGAGAGAAAAAAATGCCCATGTTGTGCAATGCCGCCGCAGGGGTTTTCTGGCCTTCTCAGGAGAGTGAGCAAGTCCTTTCTAGCCCCCTGACCTCTTGCATGCTCCTCCCTGCTCCAGGTGCAAGCCCTCTCCGCCGGAGCTCACACACACCATTTATTCTTCACACACACTGGAGAACCTGGGGGAAACGCTGTGTGAGAACACGGATCCTTTTCACATTGCTTTTCTCCCCTTTGTGCCATTGTTTTGTCTCAGGGTAAAGATTCAAAGCAGAGAGGGGGAAGCAAAACTCAGATGGTATGACATGGTGTAATAATCACGAGCATAAAATCAAAGGCTTGTCATGTATACTGTTTGATAACGCCAGAGCAAATCAGCCCTGGGCCATAGTGAAGGCATCCTGATGCTATTAATGTGCTTTACCATAGAACACTAAAGCCCTGATGGACTGAACCATCTACAGTGCACCGCCAAGTGGTTGTGCTGTAAGGTTAATGATGCAATTTACATACATCTGGATGGAGCAGCTAGACAGATCCTCTGCACTATTTCATCGAATTTCTGGAGTTGACATGGAAGGAGTTGATCATGTAGATCAATCAGACTTTTGGCTTCGTTAAGGTGAAATGTTTCGATATATAAACTTTTGAAATCAACCGTCTTGCAGTTGTCGTTCGCTAGCGGTCACAGAAATATGCAGAGGTGTAGATCTACCATAGGTCATTTTGAACCATCAAACCCACCGTTGCTGGGATTTAAATTGCCAGTCAATGGCATGTGCCATTGTTCTTTGTGAAGGCACCACTTAAGTGTGGATTACGCCAAGACCTTTCCAAAAGGAGGGGTCTACTTACCCTTGGGCTATCTGAAACTCAACAGAACCAATGCATCAAAGAAATTCACCACAGAGAGAGAAAAATAATTAGTGTCCAGTCCACTTATGTGTCGCCCCTCATCTTGGAGCTCATGTTACAAATAGATAATTCCCAGTGTTCCTAGTGCGAGGATAGACAAAGTGATGCCTGCCGGCGATCAATAAAGGGAGCGCAGAGCAGAGGGATGTGCTTTAAGAATCAAAGATGGTGGGTTATTGGCATGGCCAGTATTGTTCCCCGTCTGCTGGAATCAGATAACGCAGCCGGGGCCTTGCAGAAAGGTCCTCCGTGGCCTCGGGCAGCACTATCAGACGGATATCCTTCCGACCGGCAGTATTAGAAGATTGGATCTGCGAGATGGGCAACCCAAAACGTGTTGGGGTCGGGGGCCCCACTGTCCTCTGTTTTAGACGTGGCAGACCTGAAAGAGTCTTGGAACAGGCGGATGGATGGAGGGGTAGATGGAAGGATCAATGAAGGTGGGGTAATCAATGGTGATAGGCCTACAGAAAAAAGCCCCACTGTGTGCATCGAGAGGATGCATGGGGTTCGATATCCCACCCTCCCTTTCCCTGTGTCCTCTGGGGAAATGAGGGCCCTGTTCCCTCGCTCTCCTCTTTTACGTGCTAAAAAGAATCACCCTGTTTTGAACTTGACAACGTTTCAGTTGGCGTGAGTGTTTGTCTCAGATTAGCTCCCTGTGCTGTGAGGAGGGGGGGGGGGGGGGGGGGGGGGGGGGTGGTGGTAAGAAAATGCAACAATGCCACCACGATCTGAGATGAAAGAAAATGATTTGCACAATTTTATATGAAAGTGGTATTTGTCCTGTTGGGAGGCTCTATCAAAGCACAACAGCTACCAAGGTACATGATTTAAATGCTGGTTAATTCTTAACTGAACGCTTTCCAGGTAAATGCTGATCATGGCCGCTCGACTTCCTCTCTTTTCAAACAATTCTAATTTCTACAGACGTCTCCGGTCTATAACCCCTACTGCTAAAGTTACCTTTCTCCAAATGCAGCGTGTATCACCTTAAGTGGCAAAGATTAAAGTTGTGTGGCTGTTACTGTAGTTGAGTGTTGTTCAAATTCAACCTTAAAAGACCATCATGGATTTGTTCTTCGTTTGGCCTCTCAGACACAGTCATTGACAGATGACTTGACCTCCTGCAGCGAAAAGAGAGATTATTTTTTTTGTCACATTGTGTCACATTTCCTGTAGTGCTGGGCGATACCGACACGAGGCCGATGTTCAACTTTTCACGCCTTGTCAAAAGAGATATAGCAGAGTTTGTGAAGGAAAACACTGCCACACTACAGAATAAAGGAAAGGTGGAGAAGAGGAAGTTGGGAAAAGTATGGATTGGTGAAGACATGAGAAAATTCAAAAAAGAGGTGTCCAGGTGACCCCCTGATTTACAGCCCAAAATGGGTAATACATTCTACAACACACCCATGGGGGAAGACATTCCACAGTGTACCGCCTAGACATCATTTTATCACCTGAAATCTAATACTTTTCACGTCACGCCTCCCTTCCTCAAACCCTCACTGTTTGCATGTGATACAGTTGCAATGTAATAAAACAGTTGCGTCTTCTATCAAGCATTGAGAAGAGCCATTACGTGTAATGAAGTCGGGATTCTCAGTGGGACTTCGCCAGACTCGTGATTAGAAACGTTTGTCTCGGCATCTCGCCTTAGTTGTCTAACTCTCTTAATTGCAAATCGTATAATGGGATGATGCAGCCGTTTCGGCCATTCCACGCTGCTTTATGGTACTTGGCGACGCAGTATAACGTAACGTGCCCGTCTATTACGGTGAAGAGATCAGCACGGCCTCTTGTGTGAGTACGGCTGCTTGTTCAATTTAGAGTAGAGGACGGACAATTAAACTACAGCTCCCAGGAGGCCGTTCATTTGGTTAGTGGCCCCCTCTTAAATGCCCCTGGATGTGTCGAGTTGGCTAGGGAGGGAGGGATCTCTGAAGGGTTGTGTGGGCTGCTTTGGGAGTGTTGAGAGGGGGGAACGGGGCGCGTGGGGGGGACTCCCTCGGTGCTTGTCCCTGTCACCTCTCTAATGCGTTCTGAATAAGTCCCCTTCCAAATACATTTGTTCTCGGAGATTACATCTGGCCGTGTTTAAGCTGCGTTTGTCATCTGCCCCCCCCGGAAACCCATGCCGCCTCCTTTGTCTTTGTCTAGGCCGTATTGGTTTGTAGCATGTCAGCACAATGTGCCCATGCAATCAGGGCATCTCGGGCTAGGGAATTTACATATCTATTAACTTTTTGAGATTTGAGGGGTATACTACAAGTTGAAGCTAGATCTTTTCAGGATTTTCTAAAGCTAGCCAGCTTCAGTTAACTTCACATTCCAGCTCAGGCTTCATCCGTACTATGACAGTGGATATTGCTGGTCTGCCTGCCGCTAACTCTAGCAGGCTTGTAACTGCGCGTGCATGTCGCTTGTGGCTAGTCGAACACCAAACTCTTCATTGAGACAATGTTAAAACATCAATCAATGGGCGAGTCAGTGCCACATTTTCATTTGTGCCGAAATCAAAATGAAAGAAAAGAAAATGGGAAATTCAGCAGGCTATGGTGTGAAATAGGCTTGTTGATGTGCCGTCTTTTATTTTATTACATTTCGTTAATATGCCATCTTTGGTGTGCTTATCAATGCACAAACACATTTTTTCCCCACTTCTATCGATAAAATAATTGTATTAAGTCATGCAAGTTTTACTGTGCATGAAGTTTCAAATGCAATCTGTTATTGCTAAATGTGGAATGTGATCGGTATTTTAGCATTTTATATATATATATATATATATATATATATATAACATTAATGAATAAAATATTTAATCAGTCCTCTTCCTCAAATTAAGAGGATGATGATGCAATCTTTGCAGGAGGCAGGGAATCTGATTTCATTCATTGGTCCTCAACTCGGCGGCTCAGACACTTCATTCAGGATAAATGGTGTTAACGTTGCATTAGCCTGCGTGGGAGCAGGTTAGTTCTGAAGGATTCATTTCCATAAAAATGTACCTGGCTCAAAGGTGAGCCACTTTCGAGTTAAATTGGCCAAAGTTACCTAACTAAATCCTTAAACCCTGTACGTGGTATAGGGCTCTGGTGTTGCAAACACTATAGAAAGTCTGTTGGGTTGTTTATTCTCACCTCTGAACATTTACTGGCAACATCGATTGTAAATATGATGGTGATGATTGGCTCATTCACTGGACATACAGTCATGTTAAGTCATGTTTAGTAGAAGAATAGGGACCCTCAAGTTTAAAAGAAAGATACATTCCATTGCATGACATTACGAACAAAAATAACATTAAACACATTGATCAATGTTACCAACTAAATTATAAACGTTTTAAACATGCACATAGAAATGAGCAGTCCCCAACTTGGATGTATAAGAGTTCTAAAAGGTGACTACTGAAGAATTGGCCTCTGTGCTGTTGCATTGATTCATGTGGAAGTTGGAATACCAGGACATTACATATATTCTGTTTGAAATTACAATAAAATCAAATTCAAGCTGTGGTAGTGAGATCAGTTGTAGAAGATAAGGGAGCGCACTGTTCCTGCTGCTGAGAAAATCCTTTAAAAAAAACATTAACTGGAAATGAAATTATGAGACCGGCATTATGAGACAGCAATTTTTTTAAACAACACACTGTAGTCTACCTACTGGAATGAATGGTACTGCACATCTCAACCAAATGCTAATAAAACTATTTCTACAAGAAAAAGTATAATGTTATAAATAACTTGTGCCTAGAATATATATTACTCAAGTTTTCAGATAGTTTTTAAGTCATTTTAAAGATAAACACGAGTAATGTTTTCAAGTTCACATTTCACAATATAATGCTTGGTTATGCCAAGCTCCCTAAGGGGATTACCTTCTGCATACACAGATGAGCAAATATGACAGTCAGATGAGTAATTGTTTTGATGAATCACTTCCGGATGCTTCTTTGTTCTCGGAACAACGTGGCAGTTGAGTCAGGAGAACCCAATACTCCTCCCCCTTCACTCAATGACTCCCTGTTCTGAGATTGACAGTTTGAGGAATCTCAGGCTTTTATGGGGGACGCCTCCGAATCCCCTGTGTACACATTGGCTCGGGTCCTGATCAGTAGTCTCTGTCAGAGATGTGGTGTGAGCCTGTAAAGAGTAACATGTTACCAACTGAGCAGTCTCAATTTGCTCTCTACCCCTTCCCTGCCCCAGTGGCGATTTTAGCATGTAAAACTTGCACTATAATGGTGACAAACAGTGCCCACAAACTGTTAGGGTCCACATAAAGCTGCCCCAACAGCAGTCTCAACACCTTACCACTGCCACACCTGGCTATCAGCGGAGCCATGTCTGACAGCGAAACAGTTAATTCAGCCTCATTTACTGCCTTTTTAAAAAAACATAGCTGATATGTCTAACTTGTTTAAACAACTGTGGTTTCTACTGAGATGTACGAACTAAGGCATAAGGGAAAGATGAGCAGGTAAGGGGCAATACGTAATTTCGATTAAGACATTAATGAGCGAGCTAGGACAGACGTTGTCAATATAATGATTTGTTCTGCACTTTTGAAATTCAGAACATGAGCCGTTCTTACAGAATTCTCCCTGTACACCAAGTCAGAACCGTAGGATAAATGATGAGGCCATATAAGCAGACAATGAAAGCTCTTACAATATGTGATGACTACATTTCTCTAAAACAGGCTATAGGCCACATGTGCACCACCAAGTCAGAACAGTAGGGAAAGAGGGGGAAAGGGACCAAATTATTTGTGTGAGGCACATGGGTTGCTATCAGCTTACTTCACAACATACACTTAGTATTACTTTCTTAGCTGCAGTATACATATCTCCCTGGCATATTGCAGCAGCATACAGTACATTTTTGGACTCACCTTGTTCGTGCTGTTCTCACTTCCTTCCAAACCACTCATTGTTGGCTTTGTGATTTCCAACTTGTTATGTAATTTTTATGGCTGATGAGCAGTTGTTTCAGAGTCCCGCAATAAGAGCTAAGACGCTAATGTTCTCTAGATGTCACTCAGTAGACTGATAGCATGATCTATTCAATTACGGCATAATTCTACTGTTTGTATTCATTAGCATCACTGTCAATTACATTCTTTAATTTTGAAGGCTAACTGCAAAGTCCAATATTGTGGCTAATCCTTATTGTGGCTAGTTTCATATATTCATATTAGTTTCACACATTCACGAAGGCCACCATTAATCAAATAAGAATTGCCTAATAAATTAGGGTTATTTTAGATGATGGCACCAAGCTATATAGTTAGCTAGCCAACTATAGCTACTGGAACAGATTTTCTTTTTGCTATGTTTTTTGGCTTTATTTATGACCAGCACTGTAGGTGCGTGAAACAACTTTACCAGCATCATAGCATACATATCATAGATGAATTGTTCTGACAAATGAAATACGAGTGATAGTGTAATAACTACATAAAAAAATTATGATTGCGTTAAATTATTATGTGACGTGCAGTCATATTAAGATCCTGATTGGTCAACAAGCTTATTTGACACGCAAAGACCCAAATGGCGTTCCATAGAAATCCTAGTCTAGAATGAAATGACTGAACAACGAAACAGCACAGCAAGTAAGTGAAAGGAATATGTTTTGATTATGTTTTAATGGTAACGGTGACATACGTAAATGCCAAACGAAGTAACTTTTTGGTCAGTGTGTGTGTGTGTGTGTGTGTGTGTGTGTGTGTGTGTGTGTGTAACCTTTATTTAACTAGGCAAGTCAGTTATGAACAAAATCTTATTTACAATGACTGCTTACCCCGGCCAATCCCGGACAACGCTGGGCCAATTGTGCGCCGCCCTATGGGACTCCCAATCACGACTGTAGTGATGCCTCTTGCACTGAGATGCAGTGCCTTAGACCGCTGCGTCCATGTGTGTGTGTTAACTATTTAGCTGTACTAGAATGATTAATAGGACGCTAAAATGTTTAATATTGGTTATCGGTATCATTTTATTTGGCAAGGAAAATATTGGATATCGGTATCGGCCAAAATGTCATATCGGTGCATCACTAGTATTCAGTAATGTGTTGTATTGGATTTGTCACAAACATAACACTTTCTGTTTAGTTCAAAAAGTGTGTTGCCTTGACACAATTCTTTGCAGTATTACTTCAGTGCCTTTTTGCGAACAGGATGGATGTTTTGAAATATTTTTATTCTGTATAGGCTCTATTATTTTCACTCTGTCAATTAGGTTCGTATTGTGGATTAACTACAATGTTGTAGTTATTACTATGTTTCTCTTATTACTGTATATCCATTCAACTCTAACTGTTTTAATGTTGGCCTCATTGTGTAATCCCTGAGCGGTTTCCTTCCTCTCCGGCAACTGAGTTAGGAAGGACCTCGGTATCTTTGTAGTGACTCGGTGTATTGATACACCATCCAAAGTGTAATTAATAAATTCACCATGCTCAAAGGGATATTCAATGTCTGATAAACAAATGTTTTTCCCATCTAGGTGCACTTTGCGAAGCGTTGGAAAACCTCCCTGGTCTTTGTGGTTGAATCTGTGTTTGAAATTCAACGCTCAACTGAGGAACCTTACAAATAATTGTATGTGTGGGGAACAACACAAAATTATATTAAACACTGTTATTGCACACAGAGTGAGCCCGTGCAACTTATCCATGCAACTTATTTTTACTCCTGATCTTATTTAGGCTTGCCATAACAAAGGGATTGAATACTTATTGACTCAAGACATTACAGCTTTTATTTTTTATTAATTTATAAAAAATTCAAAAAACATAATTCGACTTTGACATTATGGTGTATTGTGTGTAGGCTAGTGACACATCTAAATGTTATCCATTTCAAATTCAGGTTTTAACACAACAAAATGTGGAAAAAGTCAAGGGGTATACAAATGCGTGTGCGCACACTCGCATGTGTACACTCCATCTCACACACACACATAGTCAGTCTCGCACGCTCATATCCTCCAAGTGAATTAGAAAGGTGCTTTGGCTGTTACACAGGGCTTAAGCCTGTGAAAGCGTTTTTCTAAACATAATGTTTGTAGATTAGCTGAGGTTAATGATCCGATTGCTTGGTTGGCGGCTGCCTGGGAGGCTAGGCGGCTCTTTAATGTGAGGTGGGGGAAAACAAGTTGTGCTTCGCTGTCCCGTCTCCCTTATTGCCACCAGACACATACAGTACTGCAGGCAATATATAGCATAGAAATAGAATAACAAAACCTTGACTTGAATGGAAATATCCGTTCTAGAAATTCTATTTCTATGGTGGCAACACTATTTACGCTATGCAGGCACCATACGGCATAGACATTGTATTACAGAATGTCAACTTGAATGGGAATGACTTCCAGTAATTCTATTTTTTTTTTATTTATACTATCTAGGAATCGGTTTCCTAACCCTTTTAAGAGTTGCTAAGAAAATGAACAGTCTAAAATTGTCGACAGACCTCAATGGGCAGACTATTTTCTTTGCGTAAAGGAGAAATTACAAGACGGCACGGAATATCACGCCACATTATTTCTGTGAAAATAAAACATTTTAAGGTAAACGCCTAAACTAGAAACTTTTGTTGTTTTTCTTTTTTAGCCACAGAGCCTCTAAGTCTACTTGTGGAGTTGCTGTTTATTGTTCTCCCGCTCTCTCCTCATTGTTTAGTTGGAGTTTCTTTATGTTCTTCTATAAAGTCTTTTGAAGAAATAGGGCCCATCTATGGGGTTTAGGTGGCTCGTGATCCTCAGTGGTTAGTTCATCGAGGTCGGACGCCCTACCGCTGCCCCCCTCTCTCAAGATAAGTGGAGGAATGGGGGAGAGCGAGACTGAAAAATTGTGAGACCCCTCCTCTGCCTCCCTGGTTCCCCCTCCCTGTGCCTGTCGAGGCATGCCTCCCCTCGCAACTGACGTGAACACAGACCGAGGGCAAGAGGAGAGGTGGGTCGAACAAAGAGGCACTGTCACTGTCTCACTGGGGTTTTTGGGGAGTGTTGGCTGGACTGGTGGGGAGGGGGGGTAGAATAGATATTAAAATATGGAGAAGGGGACTATTGAGAGAGATAAAGACTACAAGCAGTGAGCGTTTCTCTCACACACACAAAACAGTAGGGCTCTCTTGCCCGTGTCTCCCGAAGTGAGGCGCGAGGAGTGGAAGGTCCGCTCTGTTTACTCTTCGTTGTGCAGTATTTGCTTAACCCTCTTCCCTTTATCTGTGCAGCTGTACGTTTGAAAAAAGGCTGGGGAGGGGATCTAGCTGGCTGAATGGGAGCACAGCTGTTAGTGATTTCTTGAGTACAATTATAACAGCCGTGGATTCCTCTCTAGCTGAACCCCCCCTCTCTTCACACAAGTTATCCTGAGGTATGCGTTGCCGTTTGGCCCAAGCTCAGTTAAGTATTCTGGCTTTTAGACACCACCTTGCCTCTGGAGTAGAAATAGGTGCCATTGAAAATATGCTCTCATCCACCGTGGTATTCTTTTACAGGACTTCCTATTACTGTATATCTACATTTTGAAAGATAACCAAATCGCTGATGTTATGAGTGGAGCCAGCAACCTTGCTCTCTCTCTCTCTCTCTCTCTCTCTCTCTCTCTCTCTCGACTAATTTAGTTTTTAATGGAATGTTCCCTGCCCTCCGCTTTTCCTTGTGAAGACGACTCCATATACTGGAACAGTTTCTTTATCGTTTTGCCTCTGTTCTTTTACATTTCAGAGGTTATCAGAGAGCTGCGATAAGAGAGGAAAACGGAGAGGAAGAGAAGCAGCCCGACGCGTGTGAAGGAATGGAGTAAACCCCGGAGCAGAACCAGAGGAAGGAGGGATGACTGCCGTGAGATGAAAGAGGGATAGAGGTAAGAGCCCTGAGGTCAAACGGCGCCTCGTGTTAGAGGGCTGGGGGAGGGTGAGGTGTCCTCATTTAACTCCCACCTGGATGCCTGAGTCACCTGCACACTGTGTGTGTGTGTCCTCCTGAGCCCTCTTGTAGTGGAGTGGGTCGAGAGCTTCAAGTTCCTTGGTGTCCACATCACTAAGGAATTAACATGGTCCACACACACCATCACTGTCGTGACGAAGGCACGATAATGCCTATATTCCCCCTCAGGAGGCTGATAAGTTTTGGAATGGGCCCTCAGATCCTCAAAGTTCTACAGCTGTAGCATTGAGAGCATCTTGACCGGCTGCATCACCACTTGGTATGACAACTTCTTCCACATCCAACTGCAAGTCAGAGGATGGCCCTAAGAATTGTCAGACTCCAGCCAACCAAGTCCGACTGTTTTCTCTGCTATTGCTCGGAAAGCGGTACCGATGCACCAAGTCTGGAACCAACAGGATAGAGCCCTTCACGGGCACACATTTTAAGCTTGAGCCCTACCCATGCCCGCAACAATCAGGCCCAACATCCGAAATCAGAAATTACTTTCTCCGTTAGTAAATCCATACTCTCTCGCTCTGTCACTCGCTCCCTCTCTGCTCCCTCCTGGCTTGCTCTGCTCATGCGGCTCTGAGACTGAGTATCCATAGTTTCGCTAGGGCTGCTCTGCTCAATGAAGAGACATGAGAGAGCAGTTACCTGTTAGCTACTTTTCATCAATATAAACTCAGACAAAACTCATTATTTTCTGTGAAATAATCTCTCCTGTCTTGATGAGGTTGAAGCACTTCTGACACCTCGTTATGCTCTTAGTCACATATGACTGTACTGCGCCAGCAGAGCACAAGCAAATGGCTCCGCTTCAAAATGTTAGTGATCAATTTAGTGATACCCGAGACCTGCCTGTACCCTAGTTATTGATAAAAAAAACAGGCCCTACCCGGCCCAAATCCCATGTATAATGTTGGGGTCCATCGGGCTTGGGTCGGTTAGCAGAACTCTACAACAGGACCCTGAACAGCTTCTACCTCCAAGCCATAAGACTGCTAAGTAGTTCAGATAGCTATTTGGTTCTTTGTTATCCCCCCTTTTCACTAACTATTTTGACTCATCACATACACTGCTTTACTGCTTATTATCTATCCTATTGCCTAGTCCTTTTACACAGTTTATATGCATATCTACCTCAATTACCTCATACACATCATGCACATTGACTCGGTACTAGTACCGTTTTGTATATAGCCAAGTTATCGTAACTCATTGTGTATTTATTTATTGTGTTATTATCTTTCTATTATTCTAACATTTTTCTCTGCATTGTTGGGAAGGGCCCATAAGTAAGCATTTCTACACGTGTTGTTTACGAAGCATATGACAAATACGATTTGATTTGTGCGTTCTGAATGTGTGTCTTTTTGCAAGTGTGTGTTTGTGTGTCTTCTGAATGTGTTTTTGTGTGTACGGGCGTGCGTGACAGGCACTGAGCCATACAAGGCCAGATGAGGAACCCTCCGTTCTGTCTCTCCCAGCACCTGCCTCATCCCTGACTCCTCAACTCCTCCTTTATCTCCCTCTCTCATCTCACTTTCTTTCCCTCTCATCTCTCTATCCCTGATTCCGAGTTAAAAGTCCAGAGTTAATCTGGCCTTCACGTGTTAATTAAGAGGTGAAATGCTTTTTTGCTCCAGCCATCAATTGGGCTCAACATATCATCCTTTTTTGTGCCTTTTTAAGTCCAGTTTTACCCATTTAAAAAAATATGTATTTGAATCCTAAGATCTGTCACATACAGTACCAGTCAAAATTTTGGACGCCTACTCATTCAAGGGTTTTCTTTATTTTTACTATTTTATACATTATAGAATAATAGTGAAGACATCAATTGTGTATATATTAATTTAACACTTTTCTGGTTACTACATGATTCCATAAGTGTTATTTCATAATTTCGATGTCTTCACTTTTATTCTACAATTGTAGAAAATAGTACAAATAAAGATAAACCCTTGAATGAGTAGGTGTGTCCAAACATTTGACTGGTACTGTGTATCATGTATCGCCATCTTATCTATCTTCTCTCATGCTATGGTAGTTTTATACTGAATAATAAGGGGTCTTGATCCAGTATTTGGTCACAGATTGAACCAAGTTTACTTGGATGTTGAACCTTACCTTTACACAACAAAATGTGGACAAATTCAAGGGGTGTGAATATTTTCTGAAAGCACCGTATGTGGAAGGGTCATTGTCAGGGCAAAAAGACGAAACACACAGAGAACAAACAAATACTGCAATGTGTTGCTGTGTTCCCAAGGCAATGTCTGAGCCACTTAGTCTAAGAGCATTCTGTCTTTCCCTCTCCTGGGCTAAAAGCTACAGTAAATCAAATGCTAGTCTGTAGCGTGGTCAGACTGACTGGGGCTCTAAGATTATAGGTTACGCCAAGATATAAAGAGAATGCCGGAAAGCTGTAATTTCTTCCCTCTCTTCTTCTCTTTGCCTGAGATCTCTCTCTCTCTCTCTCAAAAGGTGGTAGGAAGTTGAAAAGGTTGACGCTCTAGCTTCCAGCTAGCTGTTGTGGTAGCTTAGTTGTTGTAGCCTTCTTCTGTGAAATATTTTTTCCTAGTCCCTACCTACCCACACTCACATTAGTGTTCCCCTTGTCTTATTCACTCACACACATATCCCTCTCTTTCATCCTACCAGTTCAACAAAGGCCTCTTGTTTTAAAGGCAGGTGGCGATTAAAACGCTTAAGGGGAAATAGAGAGTAGCTCCTTGTTTTTTTTTGTTGTTTTTTTTTTACATCAGGAAACCTGTGAGTGTTTCCAAGCAAATAACCCCACTTTGCTTTTCCTCCTATTCATTAGGAAAAAACATTTTGCAACTGAAAACAAAACCAAGTTTATTCAACAAGCTCAGGTGTTGCCTTCTGTCTCAAAGCCTGGTTTCAAAGCCAGGATGTCACCTGACTGTTCTTACAATATGACTCGCTGTGATGCCCCCTTGATTAAGGGCTCAAGCTGACAGCACAGTGCATTTTAGCTCTTTCTGTATCATTTTAGGACTGCAGAACTACCAATAACTGTCCTGCGTTAGCACGAGGACAGCACTTTACATTCCAGCTCGGTAATAACTTGGTAATAAGATGGTAATATCTATGGATTTATTTATTCTTTATTGAAGTACAGTAAAGTATAAAGTAAAACACCCTGGTGTTGTTTTACTTTAGCTAACTAAATAGCAATGTTAGCCAACCTAAAATTGTGTTTTTACACAATACCTTGTCATTACCTCTAGTTCGCTAGCTAATATCACAACAACATTAGCAAAGGCTTGATGAAATGTTCATGGAAATTAGTGTTCTATTTAATAAAAAAAATAAAAAAACATTATAGCTATCTTACTAAGTACTTGTTCACAGAAAGCATTCAAACAGCAGACTGAGGAGACAGGTAGAGAGCGCATGTTCTGTTCGTCTTACGTTCCTGTAGACCAAATCAATCCATCACAGCGCAATTGTCAACCACAAAAGCCAATGCAGACATGAAAAATAACAAAGAGCAACGGAAAGAGAATTTTGGTGAACTTTAAGAGGGGTGAATACAACAAATATAATAATATTGTGCTATTGTATTTCACCAAAATCCCTTTTCGATGCTCTTTGTTATTTTTCATGTCTGTTGCTCTGTGATTATGTCAAATGCGTGCATGCACTGTCCACTCTTTCTCCACAGCAGAAAAGATTATCAATTATATTGACAAGATAGTCGAGTGACCACTCGAACAATAGAAATATACAGTGCGTTCGGAAAGCATTCAGACCCCTTCCCTTTTTATAAATTTTATTCTAAAATGTATTAAATCGTTTTTTCCCCATCATCGATCTACACACAATAACCCATAATGACAAAGCAAAAACAGGTTTTATTTTTTTTTTTGCAAATTTATAAACAATTTAAAACAGTGTTCGACGCTATAAGCTTGGCAGACATGTATTTGGGGAGTATCTCCCATTATTCTCTGCAGATCCTCTCAAACTCTGTCAGGTTGGATGGGGAGTGTCGCTGCACAGTTATTTTCTGGTCTCCTCAGAGATGTTTAAGTCTGATCGGGTTTAAGTCTGGGCCACTCAAGGACATTCAGAGACTTGTCCCGAAGCCACTCCTGCATTGTCTTGGCAGTGTGCTTAGGGTCGTTGTCCTGTTGGAAGGTGAAGCTTCGCCCCAGTCTGAGGTCCTGAGCGCTCTGGAGCAGGTTTTCATCAAGGATCTCTATGTACTTTACTCCATTCATCTTTCCCTCGATCCTGACGAGTCTCCCAGTACTTGCCGCTGAAAAACATCCCCACAGCATGACGCCATGCTTCACCGTAGGGATGGTGCCAGGTTTCCTCCAGATTCTCATGGTCTGAGTCCTTTAGGTGCCTTTTGGCAAGCTCCAAGCGAGCTGTCATGTGACTTTTACTGAGGAGTGGCTTCCGTCTGGAAGGTTCTCCCATCTCCACAGAGTCACCTCCCTGACCAAGGCCCTTCTCCCCCGATTGCTCAGTTTGGCTGGGTAGCCAGCTCTAGGAAGAGTCTTGGTGGTTCCAAACTTCTTCCATTTAAGGTTGCCGGGGACCTTCAATGCTGCAGACATGTTTTGGTACCCTTCCCCAAATCTGTGCCTCGACACAATCCTGTCTCGGAGCTCTACGGGCAATTCCTTCGACCTAATGGCTTGGTTTTTGCTCTGCCATACATTGTCAACTTTGGGACCTTTTATATAGACAGTTTTGTTCCTTTCCAAATCATGTCCAACCAACTGAATTTACCACAGGTGGACTCCAATGAAGTTGTAGAAACATCTCAAGGATGATCAATGGAAGCAGAATGCATCTGAGCATTTTTTTTTGTCTCAAAGCAATTTTGAGTCTCATAGCAAAGAGTCTGATTTACATAAGTATTAAGATATTTTTTATTTAAAGATTTCTAAATCTTCTTCTAGATTTCTGAAACATGTTTTTGCTTTGTAATTATGGGGTATTGAGTGTAGAATAATTTTCGAATAATAAGAAAAAGTGAAGGGGTCTGAGTATTTTCCGAATGCACTGTTTGTCCTCAGCTGGAGGGCTGGCGGGAGGATGCGAGATCAGGTGGAACGTTTTAGCTGAACTCAGCAAAAAAAGATACGTCCCTTTTTCAGGACCCTGTCTTTCAAAGATAAAAATCGTAAAAATCCAAATAACGTCACAGATCTTCATTTAAAAGGGTTTAAACACTGTTTCCCATGCTTGTTCAATGAACCATAAACAATTAATGGACATGCACCTGTGGAGCGGTTGTTAAGATACTAACAGCTTACAGACCATAGGCAATTAATGTCACAGTTATGAAAACTTAGGAGACTAAAAGAGGCCTTTCTACTGACACTGAAAAACACCAAAAGAAAGATGCCCAGGGTCCCTGCTCTTCTGCGTGACCGTGCCTTAGGCATGCTGCAAGGAGGCATGATGACTGCAAATGTGGCAAGGGCAATAATTTGCAATGTCCATACTGTGAGTTGCCTAGGGAGACAGGGAGACCGGACGGACAGCTGATCGTCCTCGCAGTGGCAGACCACGTGTAACAACACCTGCACAGGATCGGTACATCCGAACATCACACCTGCGGGACAGGTACAGGATGGCAACAACAACTGCCCGAGTTACACCAGGAATGCATAATCCCTCCATCAGTGCTCAGACTGTCCGCAATAGGCTGAGAGAGGCTGGACTGAGGGCTTGTAGGCCTGTTGTAAGGCAGGTCCTCACCAGACATCACCAGCAACAACGTAATTTAACCTTTATTCAACTAGGCAAGTCAGTTAAGTACAAAATCTTATTTACAATGACGGCCTAACTTGGACGATGCTTGGCCAATTGTGCGCTGCCCTATGGGACTCCCAATCACGGCCGGTTGTGATACATCCTGGAATCGAACCAGGGTCTGTAGTGGCGTGCCTAGCATTGAGAGGCAGTGCCTTAGACTGCTGCGCCACTCGGGAGCCTTCTTCATTGGCTGATTGCTCCCAATTAAAGGAATCCCCATCTAGTTGACTACTTTAAAATGGTGGAACCCATTAAACAACATAACTACTAATTGTAGTGTAAACACCCACACACACAGTTGAAGTCGGAAGTTAACACACACTTAAGTTGGAGTCATTAACTAGTTTTTCAACCACTCCACAAAATTCTTGTTAACAAACTGTAGTTTTGGCAAGTCAGTTAAGGACATCTACTTTGTGCATGACAAGTAATTTTTCCAACAATTGTTTACAGACAGATTATTTCACTTATAATTCACTGTATCACAATTCCAGTGGGTCAGAAGTTTACATACACTTAGTTGACTGTGCCTTTAAACAGCATGGATAATTCCAGAAAATGATGTCATGGCTTTAGAAGCTTCAGATATGCTAATTGACATCATTTGAGTCATTTGGAGGTGTACCTGTGGATGTATTTAAAGGCCTACCTTCAAACTCAGTGCGTCTTTGCTTGACATCATGGGAAAACCAAAAGAAATCAGCCAAGACCTCAGAAAAAATATTCTGTCTCCTAGAGATGAATGTACTTTGGTGCGAAAAGTGCAAATCAATCCCAGAACAACAGCAAAGGACCTTGTGAAGATGCTGGAGGAAACCGGTACAAAAGTATCTGTCCACAGTAAAATGAGTCCTATATGGACATAACCTGAAAGGCCGCTCAGAAAGGAAGAAGCCGCTGCTCCAAAACCGCCATAAAAAAGCCAGACTAAGGTTTGCAACTGCACATGAGGACAAAGATTGTACTTTTTGGAGAAATGTCCTCTGGTCTGATGAAACAAAAATAGAACTGTTTGGCCATAATGACCATCGTTATGTTTGGAGGAAAAAGTGGGAGGCTTGCAAGCCGAAGAACACCATCCCAACCGTGATGCACATGGGTGGCAACATCATGTTGTGGGGGTGCTTTGCTGCAGGAGCAACTGGCACACTTCACAAAATAGATGGCATCATGAGGAAGGGCAATCATGTGGATATATTGAAGCAACTTCTCAAGACATCAGTCAGGAAGTTAAAGCTTGGTTGCATCTTCCAGATGGACAATGACTCCAGGCAAAATGGCTTAAGGACAACAAAGTCAAGGTTTTGGAATGGCCATCGCAAAGCCCAGACCTCAAACCCATAGAAAATTTGTGGGTAGATCTGAAAAAGCGGGTGCGAGCAAGGAGGCCTAGAATCCTGACTCTGTTACACCATCTCTGTCTGCAGGAATGGGCCAAAATCACCCAATTTATTGTGGGAAGCTTGTGGAAGGCTACCCAAAGCATTTTACCAAAATTAAACTATTTAAAGGCAATGCTACCAAATACTAATGTGTATGTAGAGTGTATGTAAACTTCTGACCCCCTTGGAATGTGATGAAAGAAATAAAAGCTGAAATAAATCATTATCTCTACTATTATTCTGACATTTCACATTCTTAAAATAAAGTGGTGACCCTAACTGACCAAATAACAGGGAATTTCTACTCAGATTAAATGTCAGGAATTGTGAAAAACTGAGTTTAAATGTTGTTGGCTCAGGTGTATGTAAACTTCCGACTTCAACTGTGTGTCTATCGCTCTCACTCACTCACACACATACATACACACACTCACACACACTCACACAGTCTGAGCTGGTGTTGCTTATTTCCTTGTTTTTTCAATTTTTGTTCCATATTCAATTTTTTATGGAATATCTACATAGGCGTACAGAGGCCCATTATCAGCAACCATCACTCCTGTGTTCCAATGGCACGTTGTGTTAGCTAATCCAAGTTTATTATTTTAAAAGGCTAATAGATCATTAGAAAACCCTTTTGCAGTTATGTTAGCACAGCTGAAAACTGTTGTGCTGAGTAAAGAATAAACTATCAAAATAGAGAGTCGCACACTCCATATATAAACTCCCAGTAGTTGATTTGGTATTAACCAATGTTTCGGCAGCACTGTGCTGCCTTCTTCAGGGTAATGTCATGAATACTTGAACCAGATTATGTAGACATACAGTGCAACCAATGACAATGGTGAGGGGTGTGTCAAAATGATTAAGTAAATTACAATGAATTAGTAAAACTGTTAAAGAATAGTGTATGGCATATTAAATATATTAGGCGTTTTTTATCATATAGAAACATAATTGAATATTGTGCATAATATTAGCATCAACATATATTATTGTTTAATTCAATTTCACATATTTAATTGTTTTGTATTTCATTTCGTATTTGTTACATGTAATCCTTTGCTTCATACCTAATGCATAATAAGCAACATCAACAGGGGGAACATATTAGGTTTACTCTAATAAGCTGTAGAAAGAATATATCAATTTATAAGACTTGTTCATAAAAGAAAGATTTGTTCATAAAGGTCTGAGATCAAAGTCAATATTCAGACCACTAGGGTTCAATGTTTTTAGATAGGATATCCAGTAAGCCTCCCTTTTGTAGAAGTAGGATCTCAATGTTACCTCCTCTCCTTGGTAGATCAACATGCTCAATGCCTGTGTATTTGAGGGAGGAGATTGGATGGTTAGCTTCAACAAAGTGGGCTGCTACTGGATAGTCGATGTTCTTACACCTGATTGAGCTGAGGTGTTTAGCTATGCGTTGTTTTAAGTGTCTTTTCGTTTGTCCTACATAGGCTTTTCCACATGAACCATATCAAAATGGCCAGAAACAAAGAACTTTCATCTGAAACTCATCAGTTTATTCTTGTTCTGAGAAATGAAAGCCATTCCATGCGAGAAATTGCCACGAAACTGAAGATCTCGTACAACGCTGTGTAATACTCTCTTCACAGAACAGCGCAAACTGGCTCTAACCAGAATAGAAAGAGGAGTGGGAGGTCCCAGTGCACAACTGAGCAAGAGGACAAGTACAGTAGTGTCTAGTTTGAGAAACAGACGCCTCACAAGTCCTCAACTGGTAGCTTCATTAAATAGTACCCGCAAAAAACCTGTCTCAATGTCAACAGTGAAGATGCGACTCCGGGATGCTGGCCCTCTAGGCAGAGTTCCTCTGTGGAGTGTCTGTGTTCTTTTGCCCATCTTAATCTTTTATTTTTATTGGCCAGTCTGAGACCTGGCTTTTTCTTTGCAACTCTGCCTAGAAGGCCAGCATCTTCACTGTTGATGTTGAGACTGGTGTTTTCCCAGGTACTATTTAATGAAGCTGCCAGTTGAGGTCTTGTGAGGCTTGTATTGAATCATGTAGTAACCAAAAAATCTATTTTATATTTGCCGTTCTTCAAAGTAGCCACCCTTTGCCTTGATGACAGCTTTGCACACTCTTGGCATTCTCTCAATGCATTTCAATTAACATGTGTGCCTTCTTAAAAGTTCATTTGTGGAATTTCTTTCATTCTTAATGCGTTTGAGCTAATCAGTTGTGTTGTGACAAGGTGGGGGGGTTATACAGAGTATAGCCCTATTTGGTAAAAGACAAAGTCCATATTAGTGCAAGAACAGCTCAAATAAGTAAAGAGAAACAACAGTCTTTTCTTCAAGTGTAGTTGCAAAAACCATCAAGTGCTATGAGGAAATTGGCTCTCATGAGGACCGCCACAGGAAAGGAAGACCCAGAGTTACCTTTGCTGCAGATAAGTTCATTAGAGTTAACTGCACCTCAGATTGCAACCCAAATAAATGCTTCACAGGGTTCAAGTAACAGACACATCTCAACATCAACTGTTCAGAGGAGACTGCATGAATCAGGCCTTCATGGTCGAGTTGCTGCAAAGAAACTACTAAATGACACCAATAAGAAGAAGAGACTTGCTTGGGCCAAGAAACATGAGCAATGGGCATTAGACCGGTGGAAATCCGTCCTTTGGTCTGATGAGTCCAAATTGAGAAATTTTGGTTCCAACCACAGTCTTCGTGAGACGCACATTAGGTGAACAGATGATCTCTATATATGTGGTTCCCACCGTGAAGCATGGAGGAGGTGGTGTGGGGGTGCTTTGCTGGTGGCACTGTCTGTGATTTATTTAGAATTCAAGGCACACTTAAACAGCATGGCTACCACAGCATTCTTCAGCGATACACCATCCCATCTGGTTTGCGCTTAGTGGGACTATCAATGTATTTTTTTCAACAGGACAATTTTTTTTTTTAGGTCAGTCTCACAGAAAAGGGTCTGAATACGGTATTTCTGTTTACATTTTTCTGAATAAATGTAAAAACATTTCTGCTTTATCATTATGGGGTATTATGTGAAGATTGAGGATTTATTTTTCTTTTATCAATGTTAGAATAAGACTGATGTAGAAAAAGTGAAGGGGTCTGAATACTTTCCAAATGCAACTGATTATTGAAAGTATATCCATTTGTAAAATGCTTTTTTAGAGGGCGGTACAACTTTAGCCTGTGTAATGAAAGCAATAATGAATATTGTCATTTAGAAGAGAGCATTTCCATTCACAAACTGCTTTTTAGAGCAGTACATTGAACATAAATAAACGCAACATCTAACAATTTCAAAGAAGTTACTGAGTTATACCGTTCATGTAAGGAAATCTGTCATTGAAATAAATTCATCTGGCCCTAATCTATGGATTTCACATGTCTGGGAATGCATCGGTTGGTCACAGATACCATTTTTTAAAAGTAGGGGCGGTGAATGTGCTCAATGAGTGATGTGTCTGGTGAGTATGCAGGCCATGGAAGAACTGGGACATTTATAACTTCCAGGTATTGTGTACAGATCCTTGCGACTTGCCTTGGTTGAATGGCACGTCATTGGGCCTCAGGATCTCGTCACGGTATCTCTGTGCATTCAAATTGCCATCGATAAATTGCAATTGTGTTCATTGTCTGCAGCTTATGCCTGCCCATACCATAATCCCACTGCCACCATCAGCAAACCCGCTCGCCCACACAACACCATATACTCTGTCTGCCATCTGTCCGGTACAGTTGAAACTGTGATTCATCTGGGAAGAGCACACTTCTCCAGCGTGCCCATGGCCATCGAAGGTGAGCATTTGCCCACTGATGTTGGTTATGCCGCTTAATTGCAGTCAGGTCAAGACCCTGGTGAGGATGACGAGCATGCAGATGAGCTTCCCTGAGACGTTTTCTGATAGTTTGTGCAGAAATTCTTTGGTTGTGCAAACAGTTTCATCAGATATCCAGGTGGCTGGTCTCCGATGATTCCTCAGGTGAAGAAGCCTGATGTGAAGGTCCTGGGCTGGCATGGTTACACATGGTCCGCAGTTGTGAGGCCGGTTGGACGTACTACCAAATTCTCTAAAACAATGTTGGAAGCAGTTTATGATAGAGACAACTTGAGACATCTGTGGCATTGTTGTGTGACAACTGCACATTTTAGAATGCCCTTTTACTGTCCCCAGCACGAGGTGCACATGTGTAATGATTGTGCTGTCTAATCAGTGTCTTGATATACCACACCTGTAAGGTGGATGGTTTATCTTGACAAAGGAGAAATGCTCACTAACAGAGATGTAAACAAATTTGTGCACCAAATTTATGAGTAATACGTTTTTTGTGTGCATTGAAAATATCTGGGACCGTTTGTTTCAGCTCATGAAACATGGGACAAACACTTTACATGTTGCGTTCATATTTTTGTTCAGTGTATAATAGACTACGAAATATGCTCCCCAAAGTCTCTTTTGACCCTTGTTTACAATTAGCACCTTTTTGTGAGACCGTTTATATATTTTTCATAGAAGCAGTACTCCATATTTTCTCTTTTGGCTCATGAACTTCCTCAGCTTTCAAAGAGCTACAGTGCTTGGAGTTGACATTGTATGGTGGCTCAACCTCTTCATTGAAATGTCCCAATAATCTCTCCTTTCTCCCGAATTATGCACTTATTCCCCCCCCTCGGCTTTGAAAGGAAATTACAGATATATGGAACTCTTTCCAGCCAATGCCTATACCAATTTAATAATTTTACATTTATGGGGAGATTTGAACAAGTGCACAGTTCAGGAGGAATGAGAGATTATTGGGACTGAGTTTAGTTGTGAGATTTTAGTTATGAGGTTTTGCGTATCAGCTGGTAAATCAAAGGAAGGCGTTAAGGTCTCCATAATGCTAATAATTAATTAATTAGGGGTCATTAGCCATGCTGCCTAGAATAAACAGCCTTTGTTAGCATCGGCGCTAACCTCTGACAGAAACAGATGAATACCTCAGGGTTGGAGGTTTTTGAACATTTTGGTGCCGAGGAGGGAGGGGAACTTTTCTCTCTTATGCTCTCCTTGGTTTCCTTTTCTGCTCCTTCTCTTCACTCTTAGAACAAAAAGTGCTACTTAGGACCATAAAGGGTTCTTATGCTGTCCCTGAAGGTATTGGTTATTGATTCCAACTTCTAAAGGGCTTTTGGGGGTTATTCATTGAGGGGAAGGGTTCTACCTTGAACCAAAAAAGGTTATCATACAGGGACAGCCGAAGAACCCTTTATCGTTTGTTTCCCCCAGAGTCTTTTTCGGGCACTGTTTAGCGCAACGGAATGTCACCGTACTTTAGCAAAGCATCTAAACTATTTGTTTAGAAACAAAACATTCTGAGCGAGGTGGGCAGATGATCAAAGGGTTTTGGCAGAGAGGCATTGCTACGGGTTTTCTCAAGTCTGACTACCTCTGTACACTGAGCCGTTGAACTCCAGCAGAGGTTCTGTCTTAACGTTGTCGTCAATGGGTAAAGTTTACAAGACTTGTTGTTTAGGAGACAGTCTTATACAGTGCAATTTAAATGGATAATTAGTGCATGCAAAGCTGCATCAATAAGCATGCATAAGAACAGATTTCTTACTATAATTGAGTTTTTCCTTGCCATATGAATCGACCAGGGAAAACTCTTTGTACTATTTTAGGCATAAATATATATATTGCAAAGCCCTAAAATTCTCCCATGGCTGATGTTTTGTTTGAGGATTGCTGTGGGGCTAGTTTTAGTTTAGATGTGTTGGAAGTAGAAAGGCCCTACCAGAGGATGGAGACAATTAGGAATTGTGAGAGGGAGGGGGGATTGTTTGGATGACTGCTCTGGGTGGTCTACAGCTAGAGAGACTGGTTGTTTTACTACATACGCTACGGTAAAACCATGTCTCTACTGGTTGTTTTACTACATACGCTACGGTAAAACCATGTCTCTACTGGTTGTTCTACTGCACACGCTACGGTAACACCATGTCTCTACTGGTTGCTTTACTGCAGACGCTGTGGTAAAACCATGCATAGACATTTCTATACACACTTTACGGTAAAACCATGCAGAGGGGTTATGGTATGGGGAGGCAACGAATACAATTGCATTTTATCGATGGCAATTTGAATGCACAGCAATACAGTGATGATCATGAGGCCCATTTTTTTAAAGGTATCTGTGACCAATAGATGTATGTAATCCCAGTCGTGTGAAATCCATAGATTAGGGTCTAATACATGTATTTCAGTTGACTGATTTCCTCATATGAACTGTAACTCAGGAAAATCTTAGAAAATAAAATAGATATTTCTTTATTCTATTTTCAATACATTTGCAAACATTTCTAAAAACATGTTTTCACTTTGTAATTATGGGGTATTGTTTGTAGATGGGTGAGATAGAGTTGTCTCATCCATTTTGAATTTAGCCTGTACCACAACAAAATGTGGGATAAGTCAAGGGGTGTGAATGCATTCTGAAGGCACTGTATATTACACGGTTTACTTCTGGTGGACATGTATAAAAGGTGCATTTCTTTGAATGTCCCCCCCCCCCCATTTTTATTTGTGTGAATTCCCTCGTTTAGTCACCAGAGAGCAGCTCTTTTATTGTGCGTAGTTGTTTGAGAGGGCATAAACGTGTGGGTGGTCCCCATGTTTCTACTGTAGTGAGCAGCACATATATCTGCTAATGAAGGGATACATTGGCGAGTCGTGCCATATCTGTCCTAATGAAGAATGCCCTACTTGGTTTTAGCAAGAGAGAGAGAGGTTAAGTCACCGGAATAAAGGCCTCATTTTTCTTCCCGCTCTCAGCCACAGCAGCACTGCCAACTGCATCCCAGTAATATTTAACATCAAAGCGAGGTATTAACAATTGAGGTCAATCATTGTTCCTTCTCTGTGAATGTAGATCCATTTAAATAGTTAAGGTGCTGTATTTCACCATCAAATCCATATTTAGCACATCACTTTTGGAATGGACATTTTTAGTCCTTCCGTTTGTACATTTTTATTTTAAAAAACGATTGAAAGAGGTTCTGCTAATTTATTCCACCACGTCTATTTTGGATATGGCATAGTTATACAATAGCTGTTCTTTACCCTCTATGGTCTACATTAAGGAGGAAAGACATTCTACAGTTAGTATTATAACCAGCATATGGGAAATTTAGTACCTGGGGTGCATTAAAAAGTACATCTGGATATTTAACCAGGGGAAAATCTCGGGGGCCACAGGGTTGACCGGTTGGCCTGGCTGGTATTTGCGCTATGGCAGGCAGGGAAGGAAGGGACTGAGGAAGGGACTGAGTGCTCCCAGCTGCAGCTGGGATCTATTCAGCAAGCCTAGAAATTTCATGAATAGAGCTGACACAGTTCCTTATGAATAGAGCTGACACGATTCCCTATTCTACATGACAGACAATCATATCCGTTCTACACAATACATTTCTATCTGAACAGGCTGAAAAGACCCCTGGGTTCTACTGTGGGCCGACTGGCCAGAGGAATCTCAGTATTCATTATGTACAATAATGACAGATATGACTCCTTGCAATGAGACATACCCAATAGTTCGTAAATCATGTTTATTTTTTGGGGGTTCTCTTTGTCTAACTCTAACAACGTTGTGTGTGTGTGTGCGTCTGTTTGTATCTGTCTGTGTGTGTGTGTGACTAGTTAGTTAGTGACACAGTAGTATTATTGAGTTTATATCCTTGTTTCAGGTGCTTATTGCGCAGTAAGTTTTCTTCACAAGAGACAAACATTGGCTCATTCTGTTCAGAACAACCCAGGATATGATGCCATATCTTCTTGTAACTGTACATCAAACATAGTGATCATTAACGTTGTCGCTGAATATGACATGAGTTTTATGATAGGGGAATGTGAAGTGCACATTTTGGACTCACGGGTGTTTGGCTTGCTTGTATGACATTAAATTGGTATTTATTATAATCCTCAACGTCTCATCTTTCAAAAATACATAGAGTCCTCTTAATTTCCAGAATTTCTCTCTCTCACAAAACAAACAATTTGCAAATGTTGCCCAATTATCGGGTGGAATGAGGGAATGAGGGGAACTTCTTGTGGCGTGCGGTGCTGAAGGTCAAGAATGGCTGTCAGTCAAAACACATACGGCGCTGTGAATCGCAGAGCCTGAGCTCTGATGTCATTTAGAACATGCTACTGTACAGCCACTGTGTTCCATTTTAGGCGCTTATCAGTGCCCAAATCTGCAATTTTCCACCCATATACACGTACGAGTATAAAGGGCTACTGTTGCATATTAGTGAATGCAAGTACTTTGCAGTAAGAACTTTGTGTGTGTTGCTCCCCTCATACTGGCCTGTGCATCTTCTCTGTCTGACTAATGAAACCCTAAGACCCTGATGGTCTTTTACACACGCACAGACACACACAGAGAGAGAAGGCAACTGTTACATTTACCCCTATGGAAACATCCCTATTCCACTTACCAACAAGACCAAACTCCGGAGCGCCGGGATCAAGGAATGCCACCCTAGGCCCCCCCGCCCCCCCCATCCCTTCTCCTCTTTCTCCCTCTCCAGGGGTCTCAATATCTGGTTCCCATCTTTGTTTTATGTGCATCAACGTTCGCCAGGTTAATTCACATCTGCAATTGTACTGTCCAATTAGGGAGAGTCTTCATTCTACACCGGCCTAGGCTCCCTTCAACCAGCTTCTAGAATCATGGTACAATTGCATTGCTAATGGTAAATACTAAAATATACTGATAAACTCAGCATCCTTTCACTGTCAACTGCGTTTATTTTCAGAAAACGTAAACTGAACAAGTTCCACAGATATGTGACTAACAGAAATGGAATAATGTGTCCCTGAACAAACGGGAGGGGGGGGGGATTAAAATCCAAATTAACAGTCAGTATCTGGTGTGGCCACCAGCAGCATTAGGTACCACAGGGCATCTCCTCCTCATGGATTGCACTAGATTTGCCAGTTCTTGCTGTGAGATGTTACCCCACTTTTCCACCTGTAAGTTCCCGGACATTTCTGTGGGGAATGGCCCTAGCCCTCATCCTCCGATCCAACAGGTCCCAGACGTGCTCAATGGGTTTGAGATCCGGGCTCTTCGCTGGCAGAACACTGACATTCCTGTCTTGCAGGAAATCACGCACAGAATGAGCAGTATGGCTGGTGGCATTGTCATGCTGGAGGGTCATGTCAGGATGAGCCTGCAGGAAGGGTACCACGTGAGGGTGGAGGATGTCTTCACTGTAACGCACAGCATTGAGATTGCCTGCAATGACAACAAGCTCAGTCCAATGATGCTGTGACACACCGCCCCAGACTATGACGGATCCTCCATCTCCAAACATCCCCCTCCAGAGTACAGGCCTCGGTGTAACGCTCATTCCGTTGACGATAAACGCGAATCCGACCATCACCCTTTGTGAGACAAAACCACGACTCGTCAGTGAAGAGCACTTTTTGCATGTCCTGTCTGGTCCAGCGACGGTGGGTTTGTGCACATAGGTGACGTTGTTGTTGGTGATGTCTGGTGAGGACCTGCCTCAGCCTATTGCGGACAGTCTGAGCAGTCTGATGGAGGGATTTTGCATTCGTGGTGTAACTCGGGCAGTTGTTGTTGCCATCCTATACCAGTCCCACAGGTGTGATGTTCGGATGTACCGATCCTGTGCAGGTGTTATTACACGTGGTCTGCCACTGCGAGGACGATCAGCTGTCCGCCCTGTTTCCCTGTAGCACTGTCTTAGTCATCTCTCAGTACGGACATTGCAAATTATTGCCCTTTCCACACCTGCAGTCCTCATACCTCCTTGCAGCATGCCTTAAGGCACGATCACGCAGATGAGCAGGGACCCTGGGCATCTTTCTTTTGGTGTTTTTCAGAGTCAGTAGAAAGGCCTCTTTAGTGTCCTAAGTTTTCGTAACTGCGATCTTAATTGCCTACTGTCTGTAAGCTGTTAGTGTCTTAATGACCATTCCACGGGTGCATGTTCATTAATTGTTTATGGTTCATTGAACAAGCATGGGAAACAGTGTTTAAACCCTTCACAATGAAGATCTGCAAAGTTATTTGGATTTTTACGAATCAGTTTTGAAAGACAGCGTCCTGAAAAAGGGACGTTTCTTTTTTTGCTGAGTTTAGCTTTGACATTGACTTTGAAAACTTGAACTGTATATGTGTCCTATACGTCTTGTTGCAGATTCAGAAATCACAGGAATTAGGTGAATGGACCCTGTTAGCTGGTTAGATGAGCGTTGTGTGAACACAGACAGACACACACACACACACAAACAGTGTCGCTATTAAGACCTTCAGAATGAGAGCAGAGAGAGAGAGGACGGCACGGCTAATGGATGACTATTGATGTTTTCATCAGCCAATGTAAGGGATACTGGAGTGATTGTGGTTATTATTCACTATTTAACTCTCCATCTATCTTTCTTTCTCTCTCTATCTGGCATTCTTTCCCTCTTAATTTCTATCTCAGTCCTCTCTCTTCCCTCTCTGCATTTCTATCTCAGTCTGTCTCTGGATTTCTGTTTCCATCCATCTGTCTCTTTCTCTCGGTTTCTGTATCTGGCTTTGTATCTCTTTCAGGTTTTCCATCTCTGCTCTCTCTCTCTCTTTCTGTCATCTCTCTCTTTCTGTCATCTCTCTCTCACACACACACACACACACACACACAGTGGAGGCTGGTCGGAGGAGCTATAGGAGGACAGGCTCATTGTAAAGGAATAAATGGAATGGTATCAAACTCCATTCCAACCATTACAATGAGCCCGTCCTCCTATAGCTCCTCCTACCAGCCTCCACTGACACACACACACAAACACTTGGCCTGTCCTGTAGAGTCAGGTGGGACCCAAATGTACTACCTCATGGTTGTATTCATTAGGCATCTTATGAAGAAAAAAAACTGACTGAATTAAGGAGGAATTACCTAGACTTGCCCATTTTCGGTTGCATGCCCTAAAGAGCGCAACACAGATCTCTCTCACTGACATGTACGTTAGTGGGCTGACCAGGAGTGGAGATGTGGCCTAGCTGGCCTGACATGTTCTTATCACCTGTGGTCAATCTAATGGCTGGCTCCAATGTCCACCCAGTCCACATAACCAAAGGATCAGTGTGCATAGTTGTTGTGTAGAGAAACATCATGTGGTTTAGAAAGAACAGAAAACTGCCCTATTATCCAAACTTATGTGTGAAACACTAAACATTTTGTCATATTGTATATTGGCTTTTGTCAAAGAATTAATCGATTATGTGAATAGGTCTGTAACAAAGGATTAAATAGGGGGCAATAGACGAGGGAATAAGGGCAACCCCTACTAACTTTTGAGTTGAACAGGCCAATTCCTTATTGTAGGGATGAATAAGGGACTATGAAAGTTTGTGTGACCACTGCACGCAGAACAGGTGTGTCGACCAAAATGTAATAGAATTCCAAAATTGTTTAGCTGGTCCATACTCAAAAAGGAGATTCAAGGTTTATTTTTTTTATTTAATTTTTAGTATATATTTCATTCAGGGGTAGGTAGATGGACAAAGGTTTCGGCCTAAGCCTTCTTCAGTGTCATGACAATTTAGGAGTGAATAAGGGAACATTTGTTTGCCACTGTCTTGTTGCACATTATACTGAAAGTGTAGTGCCTTTTGAACAATGGATGAGCAATGGCTTTAATGTGTAGATGGGTAAATGTGTAGCCATAAAGGCACTCTGTGAAATACATGGTATGAGATACATAATATAGGCATTTGTGAACCTCTTCTTCTCAGTTACCACAGTGAGACTAACTGCCTGAGCCACTCCCCCCATCCCCCAGCTTAACTGTGTGTGTGTGTGTGTGTGTTTATTTGTGTGAGCTCACCCGTGTTTTGAAAGAGCCCAAAATATGCATACAGTCTGCTAGGCTACAGGTCTGCTGGTCTTTCTAGTTAGCAGTAGCGGCAGATTAGCAAGCCCAGTGCCCAAATGGAGGAGTGCTTTCTTTGTGTGCTATTCACACGAGGCCTGATGCAGGGAAACTGCTGCCATTTTGGTTTCGTCTGAGTAGGGCTTTGGTTTGAGCGAGTCTGTGGTTTGTTCAGTGCTCAGAGGCTGGGCGTCAATACGGGTGTCACAGCCTGTGTGTGTGTGTGTGTGTGTGTGTGTGTGTGTGTGTGTGTGTGTGTGTATGGCATTCCTGCCACAGGATCCCACACACACACACACACAATTACTGTAATCAACCCCATCAAACCCAGCCTGTTACATAGAGGGTGTGTGTGTTTGAGTGCAGCGAGAGGGAGTGTGTGTGGCTTTGTGGGTAGTATATTTTGCCTGTGCTCTTATCATTGTTCTTTAAATGTCTTCAAGTATTTTTCAGGGATTTTTATGCAATTGAAATCCTTGGGCTGGTCCAAAACTTTTTTTATTGTTAATAATTTTTGTGATGGAAAAATGCTTTCAGATTAAACTTAAATGACTAAAATCAGATAGAAAATATGTAGAAAATATAATGGACCTATTTTTTATTATTTCATCTTTGAGAACTAACAATCACCAAAATAAAAGCTAGACAGTCAGGGAGAATACATTTATTTATTTTTTTATTCATATTGATTTTGTTGATTATGTTTAAGAATACTGCATTAGCCATGGCAAAATTAATAGAATTGCAGGAAAGCTCTAAAACTGCAATATTTTCTTTCTGCTCCATAGCAAAGTGTGTAGAATTGCAGGACATTTGCTTTAAAACAGCAAAAAAATATCTCCACTACATAGTGAAATGTGTAGAATTGCAGAAAAAAATATTATTTCAAATGTCAAAATAGTATCCTTGTATTTTATATTTTTCTTTGTGTGTGTGTCCGTGCGTGCATGACAGCAGGTCACAGAACAACTCGAGAGACCATTCAGCTGTGAAGAGACAGAAGAAGCCAGAAGATCACACAAACACACCCAAAGGTGAGATGCAGGTGAGCATTAAGATGGAGGTAAACAGATCACATAGTGTGTGTGAGAGAGCTGCAGACGGGCTGAGCTAACCAGTCTGTACCTACTGGCAGCTTGTAAATCTAACAAAAAAACAGGAAGGAATTTCCTCCTCAGATAGACAACCTGTCTGCAATACATTACTTTACCCTAATGCCAAAGTAGTTATATGTTGTAACTACTGCAGATGAGGTCTATGAAAATGTTTTATTATAGTGTAGCCTAATAAAAAATTAACTTACCAAATGCTCTGTTAAATTCCTTACTTGTACATGTAACTAATTACACCAAAAGATTACAAGTTCCCATAACTACAGTGTATGAAGTGTGCCTACTGCCCAACCAGTCTCATATGTCAGTAACACCAAAAGGGTCATGTTCATTTGGCACCAAATGGATGAAAACAGCCTGAAACGAGGAGGGACTACCTGGACTTGTCCAATTAGAAACTCAAATTTTTGTTGTCCAATCCCTTCCCTAATGAACCCAGTAGCCTGCTGCCCTGCGAGGAAACCAGTCTGTCCTGTATTGTATTGTATTGTATTGTGTTGCCTGGCTGTCCCTAACCAGTTGTCACAAAATATTCCTTGTGTCATCGCTGCACCCCCTCATGTCTGAATGGAGCTCTCTGAGTTGTAAAATAGTCTAAAATTCACACACTGCTACGATAGCAATGTGCAGACAGCTCCCATTGTTATTTTTACGTAATTTGATTGCGCCAAACGATTTGTCACTAGAGTTTGTTGTTTTTAGATATGGGTCCCAATACATGTGGTTGTAATTTGGCTATGTCTTCTCTTTCTCATTCATCCAAAAATAGATCAAATCGTCTCCATTTCAGCAATGGAGACATTTGTAGAGAAGGTTATGTACAACCTTGTTCTGTATGCTTTGACTATTGGGGAAATCACTTTAACACAAAGCCTTTACATTGAGTCGCACATTCACAGTGGTCTCCAACCGACCATCGTCTTACAACAATGAAGTGGTCAAATGTCAGAGCTGCTCATACCATTAAGACCAGCTTGTCTGAGTGAAAAAGACTACCCCCTCCTCCCCCCCTAGCCCCATATACTGTAGACTTCCACTTCCTCCGGCCCGTCGGCAGTCATGCCCAGCCCCGTCACTCCGATTTGGGCTTGGACGTCAGCTCAGGGTCCATCTCTTTCTCTCTGACTCTTGACCAAACCAGTCTGAGTCATGCTCGTCCTCTGGACATAGAAGACCTTGGAGTACACTGCCATTACCTCTGCTGATCCGCTTCTGTCAATTCGCACAATGTCAATCCAATGGCTTAATAAGGGGCCAGGGTTCAGGGAGTTTGATGTGGCCCTCGAGCAAGGACTGGCTGTACTTTTGGTCATGTTTCCAGAGCAAGCTAATAAAGGCCTGGTTAGGAATTAGTACATTTTTTTGCAGTACGGAATAGACAAGAGAATTTAGCTAATGAAGAAGGGTCAACATATAGATAATCTCCTGTTCACTTTGTCCACCTTTGAGAAAAAAACATCCTTGAAAGACAGTCACATTCTGTTCATTATTACATTTAGATTAAATTAAATGACTGAACACATTTTAGTATTACTCACATTAATTATTGAAAAAGCGCCACACACATTCCATGAGAGTGCATGCACCGATTTTTAGCGTGGTCACAAATGCAGATGACTGTCTTGCCTTTGAAAGGTCCCCACATCATAGTGAAACTTCAGATGCTATCAATTAGCATGACTCAGCAGGTTGTGTTGACACTAAGGTCTTTCAGTTGAGGTAGCTAGCAACACATGCCGATAGACTACATGCCGATAGAAACCACCCCTAGCGCTCTCACGGTGCGCTGTTTACCAAGACTCAAATGAGTCAGGACTTTCAAGATGACTAAAAGATGACTAAAGCCTCAACCGCTACCGAGAGTGAAAACAAATGTGTTTTCCTGCTCCGCGTACAGTTTAACAAAAAGTGAAGTACATTACCTTGCATTAAATTTGTCTAAGACAAATAAGCCGCTGAACTGTAGGTTAAACTCGGAGCAAAATTATAATGTGTGAAATGCTTTGAATAATTATATTAGGACAAAAAATATTATATTAGAACATTGTATTGCATTATACTACCCTCTACCCCCACTTTCCTTTTGCCCTCAAAACAGCCTCAATTCGTTGGGGCATGGACACCTCAATGTGTCGAAAGCATTCCACAGGGATTTTGACCCATTTTGACCCATTTTGACTCCAATGCTTCCCACAGTTGTATCAAGTTGGCTGGATGTCCCAGCAGCGTTGTAGTTCTTGACACAAACTGGTGCACCTGGCACCTACTTACCATACCCCGTTCAAAGGTACTTAAATCTTTTGTCTTGCCTATTCACCCTTCGTAATTGCACACACACAATCCTTGTCTCAATTGTATCAAGGCTTTAAAAAATCCTTCTTTAACCAGGTCTCCTCCCCTTCATCTACTCTGATTTGAAGTGAATTTAACAAGTGACATCAATAAGGGATCACAGCTTTCGCCTGGATTTACGTGGTCCGTCTATGTCATGGAAAGAAAAGGCGTTCATAATGTTTTGTACACTATACATTATAGGGAAAGGGGGTGCCACTCAGTATACAATTGGCAATCAGGACATTGAACGGTCTGTGAAACAAATGGGGCTTTATTGGAAATTGACATGTTAATATGTTTAGGTTTATTAACCCAACCGAAGTGCATATTTGAATTCTTAATGCCTCCCTTTCTTTCTCTCCCTTGCTTTCTCATCTATGCCAGAGGACGAGACCAAGAGGAAGCAGAGAAGATGTCTGCAATTCATTTCCAAGCGTTCAGTCTCTCTACATATATTTCACGTGGGTGAGCAATATGAGATGGTTTCAGTCATTTAAGTATAATAAAACACTCAAAGTTAAATAGCCATCCTCTTATAACAACAGGTAAATGGAGGCGTCTGAAAAGTGACTTAAGACATAAGGGACAATGGCCATGTCTTTGTGGTGTCCTTCTAGCTCTGAGAGAGAGAGAGAAAATAAAAGAGGGATGAGAGAGAGAATAAAAGAGGGATGGAGAATAAAAGAGGGACAGGGAGAGAATAAAAGAGGGAAGAGAGAGAGCGAATAAAACAAGAATGAGTAGGAGAATAAAAGAGTGATGAAGAGTGAGAATAAAAGAGGGATGGGGAGAGAATAGAGGTATGGAGAAAGGGGGAGAATAGATGTGGGCGAGATAATAAAGGAGGGATGGAGAGAGAGAATAAGAGGGATGAGCGAGAAATAGGGAGAATAAAAGAGGGATGGAGAGGGAGCAATAGAGTCCCAGCTGCTCATTGCCATGGCCGGACTACTGCTTTTGGGGCCCGGGGCACCGACCTCCAGGCGGGTCTCTTTTGAGAAACTGCATTTCAACACATTTTGTGTTGAAGAAAAAGCAGTTTTGTAATAGTATTCTACACATTTCTCTACACAAGAGAAAATTTTAGTTTTTCTGTTTTTATAGCTCATCTCATGCTATTGTTCATATTTTGCCATGAGGCTGAGAGAAAGTTTTGAAATTTTATAGCTAATTTTCTGCAATTCTACACATTTTGCTATCTGGGTGGTGGCCCCTGACCTCCATTCGGTAATCCAGCCCTGCCTATTGCTCTCCTCATCTTTCCTCATCTCGAAGCAGCAAACTGTCAGCCCGACTGTCAGCCCGACTCACCATCAGGCCCTGTTTTCCCCGGTGAACATTCAACGCTGTCGGTGAGTTTGAGTTAAATTGACAAAAACCATCGACCGTTGAGTGTACCCTGTGGCCAGCCCAACTCTCAATGTGACCAGAGGAAGAAGGAAGATGAACACTATGGCCCTATCTGCCTCTCCACCCCTCTGCATCTACCCCCCTCCTAAACACACACACACACACACACACACACACAGAGAAACCAATCCTCCAGCCTCTAACCACAGCAAAGGTCACAATCAACATTCATTGCTGTCGGTGGGTTTAACTAAGTGGAAAAGCTCGCTGAACAATGAATGCTACTGTGTCCCCGATTTCCACGCCAACCAAACGTCAGAGGGGATATCGTCCGGATGTGCTGATTATTGTGCATATATATTATGTATTTCCCCCACAGGCTTGTATGGAGAGTGTAAGTAGACATAGCATCATATAAAATCTTGATCATGCTTGTTGGAGCTTTCTTATGTGGCAATGGGAGAAGGGGGAATAAAATGTATATATCCAACCATCCATATGATTCTGTGAGTACATTTTTTTTGACTGAGGGTCATAAGGATTTTGAAAGGCAGATATTACAGGTCTCTTTTACTAAATATATATATATATCTTTAATCTCAGTGAGACAAATAATAGCTAAATATACCATAGACAGTTATTACCAAGGTTTAAAGATGTGAATTGTCCTCAATAGTTTACATAACTTTAACTGAAAATCTGAAGACACGTTTTAGCCCCTTACTCCTTCACAATATGGGGGACTGTCATATTTAGCTCACATGCGCCTACTGTAAAATTATAAGTTTGTCTAGTTTGACAGATCGAGGACAGAATATGTCCTGAAGGCAATAGCCCCACGAATTGTCTTGGAGAAACAGTAAGTGCATCCTAACCCACCCTTAGTGATTGCGGTATTTAGTAGGCATTATATAATAAATGTATACACTAAAATATACAGTGAAAACAGAGGAAGGCATGTCATTCGAATTCCAAATGGTTAACAGTGTGCCTGGAATTTGACTAGAAGTTAATTTTATACATTTATGATTTGTTACAAAGTGTTCTCATACATTATACATTTCTCTGGTCATTATTACAGTATTTTCCATGAAATAACACTTGAATAATATAATCACAGAGGAATTTGTGACCCATTATGCTGTTATTTGTCTAAAGATAGATAGCAAAAATAAGAACACATTACAAAAGTTTGAATGTTTCCATGTGTAATAGCACCAGTGGAGGCTGCTGAAGGGAGGGCGACTCATAATAATGGCTGGACTGGAGAGAATTTAATGGCATCAAACACATAGAAACCATGTGTTTGATTTATTTGATACCATTCCAGTCATTTCACTCCAGCCATTACCATTAGCCCGTCCTCCCCAATTAAGGTGAAACCAACCACCTGTGAATAGTACAATAGATCACCCTCAATTGCTTACGGTTTGCCCCAGTGTGCTGTCTGTTTCTGCCATAGAGATTAGAGGTCGACCGATTATGATTTTAACCCTGATACCGATACCGGTTATTGGAGGACCAAAAAAAGCCGATACCGATTAATCGTGACGATTTTAATGTTTTTTTTTTATTTGTAATGATGACAATTACAACAATACTGAACGAACACTTATTTTAACTTAATATAAAACATCAATAAAATCAATTTGGCCTCAAATAAATAATGAAACGTGTTAAATTTGGTTTAAATAATGCAAAAACAAAGTGCAATATGTGCCATGTAAGAAAGCTAACGTTTAAGTTCCTTGCTCAGAACATGAGAACATATGAAAGCTGGTGGTTCCTTTTAACATGAGTCTTCAATATTCCCAGGTAAGAAGTTTTAGGTTGTAGTTATTATTGGAATTATAGGACTATTTCTCTATACCATTTGTATTTCAATAACCTTTGACTATTGGATGTTCTTATAGGCACTTTAGTATTGCCAGTGTAACAGTATAGCTTCCGTCCCTCTCCTCGCTCCTACCTGGGCTTGAACCAAGAACACAAAGACAACAGCCACCCTCGAAGCAACGTTACCCATGCAGAGCAAGGGGAATAACTACTCCCAAGTCTCAGAGCGAGTGACGTTTGAAACGCTATTTGCGCGCACCCCGCTAACTAGCTAGCCATTTCACATCGGTTACACCAGCCTAATCTCGGGAGTTGATAGGCTTGAAGTAATAAACAGTGCTGTGCTTGCGAAGAGCTGCTGGCAAAACGCACGACTGTGCTGTTTGAATGAATGCTTACGAGCCTGCTGCTGCCTACCATCGTTCAGTCAGACTACGCTATCAAATCATAGACTTAAGTTATAACATGATAACACACAGAAATACGAGCCTTAGGTCATTAATATGGCCGAATCCGGAAACTATCATCTCGAAAACAAGACGTTTATTCTTTCAGTGAAATACGGAACCGTTCCGTGTTTTATCTAACGGATGGCATCCATTCGTCTAAATATTCCTGTTACATTGCACAACCTTCAATGTTATGTCATAATTACTTAAAATTCTGGCAAATTAGGCGGCCCAAACTGTTGCATATACACTTGACTCTGCCTGGTTAATATTGCCTGCTAACCTGGATTTCTTTTAGCTAAATATGCAGGTTTAAAAATACATACTTCTGTGTATTGATTTTAAGAAAGGCATTGATGTTTAGGGTTAGGTACACATTGGAGCAACGATACGCACCGCATCGATTATATGCAATGCAGGACACGCTAGATAAACTAGTAATATCATCAACCATGTGTAGTTAACTAGTGATTATGATTGATTGATTGTTTTTTATAAGATAAGTTTAATGCCAGCTAGCAACTTACCTTGGCTTACTGCATTCGCGTAACAGGCAGTCTCCTCGTGGAGTGCAATGTAATCAGGTGGTTAGAGCGTTGGACTAGTTAACTGTAAGGTTGCAAGATTGAATCCCCCGAGCTAACAAGGTAAAAATCTGCCCTGAACGAGGCAGTTAACCCACCGTTCCTAGGACGTCATTGAAAATAAGAATGTGTTCTTAACTGACTTGCCTAGTTAAATAAAGATTAAATAAAGGTGTAAAAAAAAAACACGTCCAAATCAGTGTCCAAAAATACCGATTTACGATTGTTATGAAAACTTGAAATCGGCCCTAATTGATCGACCATTCCGATTAATCGGTCGACCTCTAATAGAGATCCTATGGGCCAGATTCAATCAAATCCTCTTTAGCCGACATCTGCATAGCTGATGTTTTAACTGTCAGAGGTGGAACTGTGTTAAAGCTGTCAAATCCACAAGGCTCCTGGCATTTAACCTAACGTAGCAGGTGTTGAAAGACGCTTGAGCTGAGTTCCCACTTCCATCTTACATGGGAAACTGAAGTTCGGATGAAAATACTGTACCCTGAAAACCAGATGTTAGCCAAGAAGGTGGGGGAAAAACAGGAAAAAATGCATATTTTCTTTATGAAACACCTTGTCCACCACCACCAGTGGCTAATGCTAGTTCCGGATGTTGTGTATCGCATTCAGTTAATCACACCAGGGTTGAAAAAACATACTGCTGCAACCTGACTGGTGTTTCATAAAAATAGTATGCATATTTCCCCTGCTTTTATTCTGCCTCCTCGCCATTAAATCGCAAATAATTGGATTTGGATTAAAAAAAGATAAAGCATACACTGAATATCACTTAGAGTATGGTGGAGTTATTAATTATGCTTTGGGTGGTGTATCAATACACCCACCCAATCACCACAAAGATACAGGTGTCCTGAACTCAGTTGCCGGCGAGGAAGGGAAGTGCTCAGGGATTTCACTGGGAGGCTATTGGTGACTTTAAAACGGTTACAGAATTGAATGGCTGTTATAGGAGCAAACAGGATGGATCAACAACATTGTAGTTACTCCACAAGACTAACTAAATGACGGAGTAAAATGTACAGAATATGCATCATGTTTGCAATAAGGCAAATAAGTTATACTCAAAAAAAATGTGGCAAAGAAATGAACTTTTGCTCCAAAGCATTATGTTTGGTCAAAATCCAACCCATCACTGAGTACCATTCTTCATATTTTCAAGCATGGTAGTGGCTGCATCATTATGGATACGCTCGTCATCGGCAAGGACTATGGATATTTTGGGGTAGATAAAAAGAAACTGAATAGAGCTAAGCATAGGCAAAAAAATCCTAGAGGAAAACCTGGTTCAGTCTGCTTTCCAACAGACACTGGGAGACAAATTCACATTTCAGCAGGACAATAACCTAAACATGAAGGCCAAATATACACTTGAGTTGCTTACCAAGACAACATTGAATGTTCCTCAGTGGCCCAGTTGAAATTTTGACTTAAATCTGCTTAAAAATCTATGGCACGACTTGAAAGTGGCTGTGTAGCAATGATCAACAACCTACTTAACAGAGCTTGAAAAGTTTTAAAAAATAATAATGGGCAAATATTGTCCAATTTAGGTGTGCAAAGCTCTTAGACTTACCCAAACAGCTGTAACTGCTGCCAAAGGTGAATATAACATGTATTGAATCAGGGGTTTGAATACTTATCTATTCAAGATTAGTGTTTTTCATTCATCTTTAAAAAATATACAATTTCTTCCACATATTTACCCATATCTGGATGGCTTCGTGACATTTTGGTTTGGGGTAGTTAGACAAATGCCTGATAATAATAATAATAACAACAATTATGACTGGATGGAACAAAGGAAAAAAAATCTTAACATTTACACTGCCATTTTTTCCATTAAAACGATAAGAACAACTCAATGCAGAATATGGTCCTATTGGGTATGCCCGCTATGTTCTATCTACTGCAGTCATAGGCTGAATCTCAAACATTTAACCTGTTTTTTTTCAGCAGTGGGCCTAAATCAGGGTCACACAGAGTAATTATTAGTAGTCTTAAACAAATCTACTTTGAAACAAATGTATACACCTCACACAGATGGTTATGGGCTTAAAAACAGGACGACACCTGTACCATGCCAGATATAGAGTTGAAATATATTACATTTTGAGTTTGCATCCCAATATTACACTTTATAAACATCACAGAAGACTGAAATATAACAAAACTTTTTGACATAGAAACACCGGATTTTGGTCTGTTTAAATAAAAATATACATCAATTCTGAAAAATATTAACATTCCACCCATGAGGCAATAGAGGGTGCTTATGGTTATTGACTGCAGGAAAGGGCTACACATTCACACCCCTAATTACAACTATGATCATAAGAATTATTATTAGTTGTCAGAATCATTATTTTCATCCAAATCTAGCACACCCATAACTAAAATATCAAATCAAATGTTACTTGTTACATACACATATTAAGCAGATGTTATTGCGGGTGTAGAGAAATGTTTGTGTTCCTTGCTCCAACAGTGCAGTAGTATCTAACAATTCACAACAATACACACAAATCTAAAAGTAAAATAATGGAATTAAGAAACATATAAATATTAGGATGAGCAATTACTAAAATACAGTATGTAAACATTAATAAAGTGACTAGTGTACATAGGGCAGCAGCCTCTAAGGGCTAGGGTTGAGTAACTGGGTGGCAGCCAGATGGTGATGGCTATTTAACAGTCTGATGACCTTGAGATCTGGATGATAGCGGGGTGAACAGGCCGTGGCTCGGGTGGTTGATGCCCTTGATGATCTTTTTGGCCTTCCAGTGAAAATATTGCGTATTGAGCCAGATGCTCAATTAAGTTCTGGGGGAGACGTGTTTGAAAAGATACTAACTAGACTAGCAAAGTCTCCACAGCTATAAACAGAAACTCTCAGACGGTTTTGGTTAAGTCTATGGGCCAAATGTCCCCTCGCCTTCCGAAATGTTAAAGATGTGAGCACCTGCGAAATCTTGATTTGTCCAAATGATGTGGCTAAAAATCTGCGTATCGTAACAAAGTTCTTCATTAGTCATTGCATCCCAGTCTGTCGTCAGACACTACTACCATTTATGTTACGTGTGTCGGCCTAACAGATTATCATCATCCATGTCATCGCCCAGTAGTGGAGGACAAACCCAGTGTTAGCAGACTTTTGTTCCAACCCAGCACTAACACATTTCAATAAACTCACACAGTCTTCAATTTAGACACATTTTTGCATAAACAAGTGAATTAAAGCTGGACTGGAACAAAAGCCTGTCAAATCCCTGCCATAAAGCGACAGATTAGCTGACAGCGCCATCTCTCCATAGACATATTCTATAATGAGTCTCTCCCTTCTTGTTTGCATGGTCGTGTTCACTAGTCACGAAACAAAATAAAACATTCCCAAACTAAATGAAACGGGGATGTGCTGTCTTGACCTTGTCCAATAAGCAAACATATTTGTAATTTTCTGTTGCATGTTTTAAGATGCAGTACCCAACTCTCACCTCTGGGGGTCACTACTGTCCTGCCCTGGAGGCCTGAGCTGCCTTTACCCCTCGGCCAGCTCCACTTCCTCTTCACCTACCACATGATCATCACCCTGTACTTTCCTTTCACTTCTGGTTGGTCAGCATCTTCAACCCTGCAATGAGACTGTTTCGTTAAAACTGTCTTTATTTCGTTTTAGTTCCTTTCGTTATAGGGGGTCTTGATTTTGAGCCATGTGTTGGATCATGTTACCCACTGATATTGGAAATGAAATGAGAGAATATAATTAAAAAAACAGTTGATGATTAAAATACCTCTAAATTAGATTTTTTTTAAATGATAAATGAGAGATTAAACACTTAAATTGCAATGTACTTGGGATATTATCTGCATTTTGGTGATTATCACAAGACTTCTATCTTAAAACATGAAAGTACAACCAGGCTGCATCTCAGTAGTCTAAACCGGTTTCTTCTCCTTGTCTCCCCTTTCTCCATCTGCACTGACAGTTACGAACTACACATGTTAAATAATACTCCCGAAAGCCATCCTTCATGTTAATTTGTTTGTGGCCTGTATCAGTAAAAATGAAGGCTAAGAGATAAGGAGAGAAATGGACCCCAAATGTAATAAAATGGCCACTCACCTATGGCGTCCACCATGCAGGCCTCGCACGTGTATGCCTCCGCCTCCAAGGGGATGGCTTTCTGGAAGCAGTGTAAAAGAGATGACGCCCTCCTCGGCCTTCCACACCTGGAAGATGTACTGCACCCTGGAGCACAGTCTCTGTCGCAAAATGGTGGGAAAGACATGGACATACACTTGCTATTGTAATATATTTTATTTGCACATTCATAGTCATTGTCCTTTGCAATACAATTATACAACTTCATTTGTAAACTTAAGGTAATGAGTGTAAGGGCTGCAGTGGTTTATCATACAAACACACAGACAGAAGAAATGATGTAAACATAAATAATAACAGTGTTGTCGCAGTGTGATTAGGTTATTTGTCTGTCAAATGAGTAAAGACAGTAAAAAAAATATATATATTAATCCAACCTCAAATGTCTGCAGTGGCGATTTTAGCATGTAAATCTTGGTGGGGCAAAAAATATACAGTTGAAGTCAGAGGTTTACATACACCTTGGCCAATTACATTTAAACTTAGTTTTTCACAATTACTAACTTTAATCCTAGTAAAAATGCCCTGTTTTAGGTCAATTAGGATTACCACTTTATTTTAGGAATGTGAAATATCAGAATAATAGTAGAGAGAATGATTTATTTCAGCTTTCATTTATTTCATCACATTCCCAGTGGGTCAGAAATTTAAATACACTCTATTAGTATTTGCTAGCATTGCCTTTAAATTGTTTAACTTGGGTCAAAGGTTTTGGGTAGCCATCCACAAGCTTCCCACAATAAGTTGGGTGAATTTTGACCCATTCCTCGTGACAGAGCTGGTGTAACTGATGCAGGTTTGTAAGGCCTCCTTGCTCGCACACACTTTTTCGGCTTTGTGATGGCCACTCCAATACCTTGACTTTGTTGTCCTTAAACCATTTTGCCACAACTTTGGAATTATGCTTGGGGTCATTGTCCATTTGGAAGACCCATTTGTGACCAATATTTAACTTAACTGATGTCTTGAGATGTTTCTTCAATATATCCACATGATTGTCCTTCATGAAGCCATCTATTTTGTGAAGTGCACCAGTCCCCCCTGCAGCAAAGCACCCCCACAATATGATGCTGCCACCCCCGTGCTTCACGGTTGGGATGGTGCTTGCAAGCCTCCCCCTTTTTCCTCCAAACATAACAATGGTCGTTATGGCCAAACTGTTTTTTTCATAAGACCAGAGGACATTTCTCATAAAGTACGATCTTTGTCCCCATGTGCAGTTGCAAACCGTAATCTGGCTTTTTTATGGCGGTTTGGAGTAGTGGCTTCTTCCTTGCTAAGCGGCCTTTTAGGTTATGTCGATATAGGACTCGGTTTACTGTGGATATAGATACTTTTGTACCTGTTTCTTCCAGCATCTTTGTAAGGTCCTTTGGTGTTGTTCTGGGATTGATTTGCACTTTTCGCACCAAAGTATGTTCATCTCTAGGAGACAGAACGTGTCTCCTTCCTGAGTGGTATGACGGCTGCATGGTCCCATGGTGTTTATACTTGCGTTCTATTGTTTATACAGATGAACGTGGTACTTTCAAGCGTTTGGAAATTGTTCCCAAGGATGAACCAGACTTGTGGAGGTCTCCAAATTTTTTTCTGAGGTCTTGGCTGATTTCTTTTGATTTTCCCGTAATGTCAAGCAAAGAGGCACTGAGTTTGAAGGTAGACCTTGAAATACATCCACAGGTACACTTCCAGTTGAGTCAAATGAAGTTATCTACTGCCAATGACTGGAACGAACTGCAAAAATCTCTGAAGCTGGAGCCTCTTACCTCCCTCACTAGCTTTAAGCCCCAGCTGTCAGAGCAGCTATACAGCACCTGTATATAGCTCATCTGTAAATAGCCCATCCAATCTACCTCATCCCCATACTGATTTTATTTATTTATTTATCTCACTCTCCTTTGCACCCCAGTATCTCAACTTGCACATTCATCCTCTGCACATCCTACCATTCCAGTGTTTAATTGCCAAAATTATAGTTTGTTTACAAGATATTTGTGGAGTGGTTGAAAAACACATTTTAATGACTCCAACCTAAGTGTATGTAAACTTCCGACTTCAACTGTATGCTGATGATTCAACCATATACGCATCAGCAACCACAGCTAATGAAGTCCCTGAAACCCTTAACAAATAGTTACAGTCTGTTTTGGAATGGGTGGCCAGTAATAAACTGGTCCTGAACATCTCTAAAACTAAGAGTATTGTATATTGTTGGGGAATAATCAGAATTAGTTGGTAACATAGGTAAGATGTTTAATATTCATCATATGTTTGTAAGTTACTTCTCATCAGAATGTGTTTGTATAATACTGTGGTGGGGTTTGCAGTCATCTGGTCTCTGTCAAGACTAAGTTGCTTGGGCCGGAGAGAGGGGAGAGGTCAAGCGTGTATCTCTTGGCTCCACAATGTCTGTGTGCCAGTAAATGTGTCTCTGTGATCTTGTCAAGATAGGATGGATTTGATATATGCCTGTTGATATGGAGGATTGGTTTTTATGATTCTGAGTTTGAGAAAAGAATATAGTTTAGGAGACAAAGCTGAACGATAAATTATGCCAATGCTGTCTGGCTATGTGTGTCTTTTGCTATAAAGGATCTCAGTTGCAATATGTAAGGGACTCTCAGAGAATTCATTGATAGACACTGAATTGATCTGAGAGTCACAGGGTTGTGATAGAGCTCATATAATTAAAGATGGACTTTGTGATAACTAACTCTGACTTGTGTGTGGTTTGCTCTCATGATTTGGTAAATAGAGGACATTTCCACGACAATATGGTTGGCTTCAGCTGAATTTGGCAATGAATGGTGTGGCTGTTGTACATGTTGAGGAGACAAATTACTTGGCGTTTCCTTAGATTGTAAACTGTCATGAACAAAACATATAGATTCATTTGTGTGGACCCCAGAAAGAGTAGCTGCCGCTTTTACAACAGCTAATGGGGATCCAAATAAAATACAAAAAAGCATGGCTGTCGGTGATCAGGCCTACCACTGTTGTCATCATCAAACTTAATGATGGTGTTGGAGTCATGTTTGGTCACACAGTCGTGGGTGAACAGGGAGTACAGGAGGGACCTAAGCATGCACCGCTGAAAAATGGTCAAAGACACCAGGCACCCTAGACATCAACTGTTCTCTCAGCTACCTAGGCAAGTGGTACCGAGCGCCAAAAGGCTTCTAAACAGCTTCTACCCCCAAGCCATAAGACTCCTGAATATCTAATCAAATTGCTACCCAGACTATTTGCGACACCGGTACCCCCTGTATATAGCCCCGCTATTGTTATTTTATTGCTGCTCTTTAATTATTTGTTATTTAAATCTCTTTCTTTTTTAGGTATGTTCTTAAAACTGCATTGTTGGTTAATGGCTTGTAGGTAAACATTTCACTGTAAGGTTGTTGTATTTGGCACATGTGACAAATACAATTTAATTTGTAGTTGAGGATTAGCGTGGCAGACATGTTGTTGCTTACCCCTTCCACCTGGGGGTGGCCCGTCAGGAAGTCCAAGATCCAGTTGCAGAGGGAGGTGTTTAGTCTCAGGGTCCTTAGCTTAGTGATGAGCTTTGTGGATACTATGGTGTTGAACACTGAGGTGTAGTCAATGAACAACATCCTCACATACAGTAGGTGTTCCTTTTGTCCAGGTAGGAAAGGGCAGTGTGGAGTGTGATTGAGATTGTGTCATCTGTGGATCTGAGTCTAGGGTACCCAGGATGATGCTGTTGATGTGAGCCATGGCCAGCCTTTCAAAGCACTTCATGGCTACAGACATGAGTGCTATGGGTGGCAATCATTTAGGCAGGTTACCTTCGCTTCCTTGGGCACAGGGACTATGGTGGTCTGATTGAAACGTGTAGGTATTACAGACACGCTCAGGGAGAGGTTGAAAATGTCAGTGAAGACACTTGCCAGTTGGTCCGCGCATGCTTTGAGTAAACGTCCTGGTAATCCAGCCTTGTGAATGTTGACCAGTTTAAAGGTCTTGCTCACATCGGCTACCACGTCGTCTGGAACAGCTGGTGCTCTCATGCATGCTTTAGTGCTCCTTGCATAATTCACTTACGATGCCGAACCGCAGTCAGATCAAGACCGTAGTGAAGACGACCAGCACGCAGATGAGCTTTCCCAAGACAGTTTCTGACAGTTTGTGCAGAAATTCGTCAATCGTGTAAACCCACAGTTTCATCCGCTTTCTGAGTGACTCATTACACCAAAAATGATGCAGAAAAGCTAATCCATGCTTTTGTCACTTCTAAAATAGACTACTGCAATGTTCTACTCTCTGGCTACCTGGATAAAGCACTACATTTTAGTGCCTAAAACGGCTGCTAAAATCTTGACTAGAACTCCAGTGCTAGCGTCTCTACACTGGCTTCCGGTTAAGGTTTTACTGCTAACCTACACAGCATTACATGGGCTTGCTCCTACCTATCTCTACGATTTGTTCCTGCCGTACCTACCTACACGTAGGTCACAAGACGCAGGCCTCCATGGTGTGCCTAGAATTTCTAAGCAAACAGCTGGAGGCAAGACTTTCACCTATAGAGCACCATGTTTATGGAATTGTCTGCCTATCCATGTGAGAGACGCAGACTCGGTCTCGACCTTTAAGTCTAATGAAGAGTCATCTCTTCAGAAGGTCCTATGATTGAGTGTATTCTGGCCCAGTGGTGCGAAGGTGAACGGCAAGGCACTTTGCTGTCTCTGCCTGGCTGGCTCCCCTCTCTCCACTGGGATTCTCTGCCTCTGACCCTATTACGGGGGCTGAGTCATTGGCTTACTAGTGCTCTTCCATGCCTTCCCTAGGAGGGGTGCATCAAATAGTGCCAGGATTTTTTCGCTATACTCAACTTGAGTGGATTGAGTCACAGAAGTGATCTTCCTGTCCAGTTTTGCGCCCCCTTTGTCTCGTGAGGTGGAGGAGACCTTCGTGGACTATACTCAGCCTTGTCTCTGGGTAGTAAGTTGGTGGTCTGCTGATATCCCTCTAGTGGTATGGGGGCTGTGCTTTGGCAAAGTGGGTGGGGTTAAATCCTGCCTGGTTTTCCATGTCTGGGGGTATTGTCGGACGGGGCCACAGTGTCCCCTGACCCACCTCGTCTCAGCCTCCAGTATCTATGCTGCAATAATCTATGTGCCGGGGGGCTAGGGTCAGTCTGTTTTATCTGGTGTAATTCCTGTCTTATCTGGTGTCTTGTGTGAATTTAAGTATGATCCCTCTAATTATCTCTCCCTCTCCCTCCCCTCCCAAAGGACCTGAGGATCATGCCTCAGGACTACCTGGCCTGATGACTCCTGGCTGTCCCCAGTCCACCTGGTCATGCAGTTGCTCCAGTTTGAACTGTTCTGCCTGCGGCTATGCAACCCAGACCTGTTCACCAGACGTGCTACCTTGTCCCGGACCTGCTGTTTTCGACTCGCTCTCTCTTTACCGCACCTGCTGTTTCAACCTCTGAATGCTCGGCTATGAAAAGCCAACTGACATTTACTCCTTAGGTACTAACCTGTCACCCCCTAGAACCACTGTGATTATTATTTGACCCTGCTGGTCATCTATGAACATTTGAACATCTTGAAGAACAATCTGGCTTTAATGGCCATGTACTCTTATAATCTCCACCCGGCACAGCCAGAAGAGGAACGGCCACCCCTCAGAGCCAGGTTCCCATGTAGGTTTATTCCTAGGTTCCGGCCTTTCTAGTGAGATTTTCCTAGCCACCGTGCTTCTACATCTCTAGTGCTTGCTGTTTGGGATTTTAGGCTGGATTTCTTTATAGCACTTTGTGACATCTGCTAATGGTTGATTGATTGATTGGACTGCAGTTGTGAGGCCGGTTGGAGGTACTACCAAATTCTCTAAAATTATGTTGGAGGCGGCTTATGGTAGAGAAATTAACATTCAATTCTCTGGCAACAGCTCTGGTGGACATTCCTGCAGTCAGCATGCCAAATCCACGCTCCGTCAAAACTTGAGACATCTGTAGGATTGAGTTGTGTGACAAAACTGCACATTTTAAAATGGCCTTTCACATTTCAGTGCAATGTGCACCTGTGTAATGATAATGCTGTTTAATCAGCATCTTGATATGCCACACCTGTCAGGTGGATGGATTGTCTTGGCAAAAGAGAAATGCTCACTAAA